>NW_026054774.1:1200000-1891808 GCF_022836535.1 Colletotrichum spaethianum | reverse complement strand
AGGGAAGGGCGACAAGTTTGTCAACTGGGCCAACCAGGAGTGGTACGGCAACGACGAGTGGAAGGCGCTGATTCAGAACGTGGTTAAGCTCAAGGTGAGTCTGCGCCGGCAAGCCTCGTGATTCGGGACGACATATTGATGGTGTGCATCCAGGGTATCGCGGAGAAGCTTGGGGCTACGCAGTCCCAGCTGGCCCTCGCTTGGTGCCTCAAGAACCCCAACGTTACTTCTGTGATCACGGGCGCCTCCAGGCCGGAACAAATCGTCGAAAACGTAGGTGCATTGAAGGTTCTCGAGAAGCTGACGCCCGAGGTCATGGCCGAGGTCGACGCCGTTGTGGGCGAGATCAAGCTTGACCCGGCGAGACAAGATTAGAGAGTGACGTGTTCTGAGAATTGTATTTCTGTGCGTCTTCTTTTGGGTGGCGTGATTACTGGGCATACTATACCAGGGATAGAACGAAAGGATCGGTACAAAAAGGATACATCGTATATCGTTCACATGCCCGATTCATGCGTGGCCATATCCAAAGCCATTTGATGTAGCGTGAGGCTTCCTCTATTACTCGCCGGCGGCCGTTGCGAGGAGGCTCGTGGCGAACAGCCTTCAGAGGAACCGCCTTCTGGAAGCTGTGGACAAACGTGTCCGAGTCAAATTAGATGCGGCAACCTGGTTTGACGGAGCCAAACAGCATGCGGCCTCTCCCTCCGCCACTGCTTGTGCTCAGCGGCAGTGCTCACGGGGTGTAGCGACTTTTTTTTTTTGGGAGGGGACGGCCGGAAAGTGACTCCGGAGAAGACACAGTCCGGACGGTGGGGGACGGGATACTTCAGAAACAATGAACCGCCGCCATCCTTGCGCTCCTTTCTTGACTCGGCCCTCGGCGTAGATCTTCAGGGACCACGAAGGGCGTAGCAATGTGGTCTCTGGCTGGTGCCTCGAGCTGCCGATGAAACTTCGTATCGCGTGATGAGGAATGGTTTGCTGCGGAGTCGCGAAACTCTTTGTCGAGTGTTATGCTAGCTCGGAAATTGCGATCCAGGCCCAAGAAGGTTGTCGATCTTGTAGTCGTCGTTGCGGCTCGCGAATCGTCGAGCAGGGAGGGTATAGTTTTTAGGCATATCCCGAGAACGGGATAGAATCCACGACCGGGACTTCGGCCATTTTTGCTCCATGTGTCAAGTTGACACTTGGACTTGTAAAGCGGAGAGTAACCTGGCTGGCCTGTTCATGGATGTACGTTACACGACGAACGGCCGCGTGGGTGCGTCCGACTGACTGGTAGCTTGTGATTGCTCTGGATGCTCTTTCTCGCGGTAGGGCAGCATTTCGCCGGGGTGATGTATCCATGGACGGCCGCGCGTGTATCGTTTTGCACCACATATCGTGCAGAGTCAGGACGACTAAAATCATGAGATTTCGGCAGTCTTTTTGAGGGCAAATCCCTGGTTCGAGGCCATTCTCAGAGACCAAGACAACCGTCAGGTCGCGTCCGCGGCCTCTTCCCAGTCTACGGGAATTTTGTTGGTGTGCATGGTAACGCAGGAACGGTAAGACACGCATGGATTGGGCAGACAGCGGTGGTTGCTGGGTGGCACGAGGCAAAGAGAATAGGTAGAGCGTTTCCCATGTAGCAGTCGGCGCATTGATCGCGGCCTGGTTGCAAGCCCGGAGACGGTCTCTCTTGCTCACAGGACAGGCAAGACATGTGGCGTCACAGAGTGGTAGGCCGGGGTGGGTGGTAGAGTGGGATGGGATGGAAGAGGCACGAGGGGTTCTTGGAAAGGGAAGAGCAGGGAAGAAGCAAGCAGTGGAAAGCGACCTTGGGGGCGTTGGCACGGTTGGGTAGGGTGAGTGAGGATTCATGGTTTGAGATAGCTGTCGCCACAGGTTGGTGCAAAGATCGCACTGCCAAATAAGATGCGGGTATCAGGCCATGTTGACGCTTGATGGTGGTGAGGGGGGATAGAGTTTGAGCCTCGCCCACGTTGGCGGTTAGTGTGGTGAACAACGGCTGGGAACGCAGCGTCGAAAAGATGAGCAAAGTTGCTGTGTAGAACAAGTAGAGCAATGGAAGACATGTGGCCGAGCAGGGAGGCGGTCGCTGTCCTGGGTTGCCAAGGAAGGGGGATCGGGAGAGAGAGAGAGAGAGAGAGAGAGAGAGAGACAGAGAGAGGAGCGAGGGAAGGCAAAGGCAAAGGCAAAGGCAAAAGGCAAGGCAAGGCAAGGCAGGGCAGGGCAAGGGAAGCCCATGGACCACAGGACGGAACACGCGCTCATTCTCACACTCGCAACCACCCGCTGGCAATGGAGACGGACAGGATGAGACGAGCGTCTGAGCTGCCCCAAGTTGCGATATCTGCCCTATGCGTTGTTGCCCCACGGGCTGCTGCACGGCTGACATGTGTACGTATCTATATATGCGAGTTTTGTGTGTAAATGTTTATGTGAGCCTGTAAGCTCGCCGGGTTGTTGAAGGTGTGTGGGTGGACAAGACATGGTGCAGGTAGCCAAACTGTCGTCGAGCCCAGCCTCAAGCGAGATACATGATATTCGGATCGAAGAACTGAAGAAGGGCATGAATGTGCATTTTAGACTCGACGCTGACAGGAAAAGCTAGCGTCGGATTCGACACCGACACCCAATCAAGGGAGAATTCCGCAGTCGGGCTTGGCTTGAGACAGCCATGTAAACATGTACGTAGGAAACAATGCCATGGAAGCGCATTTCGTCGGAGACGTGAGTGAAGAGATTGAATCGAGATAGCGAACGCCGAAGACGCCAGACAAAAAAACAACAACAACCGTAAACCCCACCACCAAAAGGACTCGGCATTGACACGGGCAGCGTCGGCATGCTGGGGAATGGGGAAAGAAAGGAAGGAAGCGCCATGGCGATATTGGAGCAATCTCCAACAATACCAAGGCGACGATGAGAGTTACCCAAGAGTCGGCATCGACTGCGTAGCAGTAGCAACCGCGCAGACATGTAGCAGCTGGATCTGGCAGCCGCCGCGGCGCGCTGTGCCAAGACGATGTGAGACTCGGATTGGAGGGGGGAGAAAGACATGTCAGCCAGGCAGGAGAGGGTCACTGACTAAGGTGGCCCCCCCTCCTGCCCGTCCGTCTGTCGTACCGACATTGACGTTGACACTGACCTTGTGGTCCGGTGTCGAAGGCGGCAAAGCAAAGAGTCCGTTCCTTGCGAGCGGCCTTGGGATGCTCTCGGGTCGTTGTTTGTGTGCGGTGCCGCTGCGAACGGACGATAGATCGATACTTGAGGTGTCGCAGGTGGCCTGCGCGAGATGGCAAGTCCCGAAATATCTACAGAGCCCTCTGAGAGTATCGCTAGGAGCCATGTTGCGCCTGACCCCGGACCGGGTGCAGCAGCAGCAGCAGCAGCAGCAGCTGGATGGAGCCGACTGAGAGAAGAGAAGAGAAGAGCGGGAGGAAGAACGAGAGCAGGAGAGACTGACTGACATGTTCCATTGCCTGGCCCCACTTTCCCACTTTCCCACTTTCCCACCTCCCCACCTTCCCACCCAGATAGGTACCTAGGTGGACTCACGCTTTCGAGATGCCATCCTTGTCCATCCGCCAGACGACGTCTTGTGCAGCGATGGTCCGTGTCCATGTTCCTCCCCCGCCCCCCTGGGTCGAGGGGGAACGGCGGCCGGCACTGTCACTAATCGATTTTATTTGGTCAAAATGAGCGAGAGGGTGACACATGGACTGTCGAACCAGGGCAGCTCATCTCGTGGTGCTCGCTCGGTACAAGCTCCCGGCGCGGTGTCTGGAGGAGCAGGAGGAGAAGGAGGAGACATGATTTCAGGGCGCATCAAACAGTGCTTGCCTCTGCATGCTAGATACACATGTGCCGTCGGTGTCTCGGCATCGACACAAGTCGGCGTCCTCACTTGGAGCAGCCTCCCCTCAGTGCCTTCCTTACCTTGCTCCAAGCAGCAACCACTTGCACAATGCGAAGCGAAACGTGTCGGGCACCTTTCACGGAGGCTGCAGGACGAGGACCCTGGGGGAGGATGAGGATGAGAGTGAGAGTGAGAGAAAGCGAGTGCGCGCATCTGGCACAGGAAAGCACACAGAGAGAGTGCCAGGTACCTACCCTGCCATCTCCGCTCTCTCTCTCTCTCTCTCTCTTTCTCTCACTCTCACTTGGTCTCAGCTCAACCACCTTGGCTTCTTAACCGCTTGGGTGTGCTCCACTAAAAGCCACGGCTCGTTGCGCTACGACGCCGGCAGAGCGACACAAGCGGCGCCTGGGGCGGGTCCAATGCCCCCCAAGGGGACAAAAAAAAAAAAGGATGTGAACACATCCATGAAACGTCAGTTGGCATTGGCACTGGCGTTGGCGTTGGCATTGGCGTTGTGGCTGTTGACCTGCCCGGAGTCGAGAGCAAGAATCCGGCCGGCCGGAAACAACAGAGGCCCTTGCTTCGGAAACCGGACTCCTGTCAGATGTGTACGGCTGCTGTCCGTGTGCTGCAGTACCTACAGGGACGGGACACACGGGGAGCAGGCAGAGGATGGAAACGCATCGTATTGTTTGTTGGTGTTGCTCATGCCCATCTGATACGGAGGCGTTCGATTCCAGTATTGAGTTGGACCCCTCGCCGCGTGCACACACACACACACACACACATGTACCCGCTTTACCCGCTTCCGCAAATGCAACCGCACCAGGAGGCAACACCAAGGGCAATCTGGATATCCGACGTATATCGATGTATCTGTAATCCAGCCGCAAAGTGCGCAGCACCCATTAACTGCTACCCGAGCCGAGATAACAACTAGGTGGCAGACAGCCAGACAGCCAGATAGACAGACAGACAGACAGCTAGACAGACAGACATGCCACTTGGACAGTCTAGCAGTCTACCTTACCTCATGGTTGCTTCTGTAGAACATAGCCGGACAGCAGCCAACGCAGAGCAGGATGCAGGATGCGCCTCTTACTCGTCTCTCACAGACCGCACATTTCTGTCTTGTCTTCTTTCCCCCTTGCCTTTGCTTTTTTTTTGGGGGGGGGGGGGGGAGTGCTGCCGTGCCACATTTAGACCTCTGCCTCACGCCGTCCTTCAATCACAATCACGCCCGTCCATCTAAACTTCGCTACCTTGGCTCTCGCGCACCACGCTCGTCTGTCGCACGCGACGGAGCACATATCGGCCCTACGTTTCTCGACTAGCACCCGGACTTGCATCTGCATCTTCACATCCAAAGTCGCGTGGCTTCATTCCTCCCGTCTTGCTCTCTCCTTCTCTCTCTCTCTCTCTCTCCCCTCTCACTCTCACCCTCACCCCTCCTCAACCACCCAACACAACACAACACGCGCACCGTATGCGACAAGCGAAATAAACCACCGACACTGCACAGCACAGCGGGTCCAACGGCCGTTTCAATCCCATTTCGCATTCCGTCCCGCCGCCACATCACAAGCATGACCTAATCGCATCGGTATCTTTTGTCTTTCTCTACCATCAGCGCGCGCGCGCACGCCATTCTTCCTCGTCGAACCTGACGTCCTCGATCTGTTCCCGCGCATCTCTCCTACCCGTCGACCGACGCCCATCCGCCCGTCCATCCCCGCCCATCAGTCGCATCGGGTCCCCATCCATCTGGACATCCATCCATCGCCGCCCGTCGCCGTTCCCACATCCGCGAATATCAAGCACCGCCCACTTAATCTACCCGCCCTCGTTGAACTCTCCGTCGGCCGTCACTGTCCGCTACGCTTTCGTCCAACCCTGTAGCAGCCATCAATCCTAGGCCTCTCGCGTCGCGTACTGTTACTCGGGTATCTAACCCCCTCTGAGCCTCTCGCGCCCTCGTCCCTGGGAATGACATGGCTCTACGCCCTCCTGCGACGGCCCGGCGACAATGACGAGGAATGAGGCTGGCTCTCGCTTCAGCTCTCTCACGAGCACCAGCACCGACAGCACCCGATCCTCGGCCACCGTGAGACCTCCCAACAACCCGTCACTGGCTTCGCGCAAGTCGTCTATGCGCCTGAAGACGGAGGGCAACGGGTCCCTCGCGGAGAAGTAAGTGTCATGTTCCCGTTGGCGTTTTGTCCTGTCCTGGTCCGCTACCCCCCCCCCCCCCCCGTACCCGTCCCCATACCCATACCCATCCTCCATCCCCAGTCAATCAAGCAATTGTCGAATCATCCACACGAGCCCTCAGTCAGTCAAACTCAAGCCAGCCCACCATGCCAGCCCAGTCTAGCCCCAGCCGACACAGTCCACAACCCCCCAACCCACAACGGAATCCCTTCCCTGCGCTAGTTCTTGCACCCCAGTCCAGGTCGCCTTGGGTTGGGTGAGGGTCCTCCAGAGGTCTCCTTGTACTGTGCCCGTACCGCAGCCCCTCACACACACTCGGCTCCCCCTTACGCCTGCCATTGTTCGTGGGAAGCGTGTGAGATGAGTTGAGTCGTGAGGTTGCGTTGGCGCCCCCCTGCCCGCTGTCCCCTGCCCGCTGGTCTGTTGTCTGTTGTCTGGTGTCTGGTCCGGCTGGCCTGCCTCTGTCCCGCACCTGTTTTCCTTGCGTGCTGCGGCGTCGTCCCGAAACCCAGTTCCCCCCCAGGCGAGACACAAGTCGTGCAGCTTGTGCTTTCTTCGTGGGTTTTTCTGCCCTTGCTGCTCGGGTTTATTCTGCCTGGTCGGCCTGCCTGCCTGCCCCGTGTTGCTGCTGGCTGGTGCTCCAGGACTGTCTCTGCTTTTGCTGCTGCCTTTGCAATTTTTCAGCTCGCATTGTCTTGTCTGGGAGGCATTCATCATCATACCTCAAAACAGCTCCCGTCCCATCCGCATTCACGTCCACCACTCCCCCATCCCCCATTTCGTCTCCAACTGAACAGGCCGGCGACCCTGAGCCGACAAGCCTCACACCACACCTTTGCGTACCTTACCTGGTCCTGTACCTCACCCCTCCCGTCCAACCCCCGTCCCCTCGCCTCCGCCCCTGCCCCAGGGAAGCTTTGTCGTTGTCGTCGTCTTCGCCGTCGTCGCTTCGTCGGTGGAGCTCCCTGCTGTTTTCGATCCCTCCAGTCCAGCCCAGTTGGTGGTCCCAGGCAGCTTTCAGCCCAGACAGTCCTGTTCCTCCCACTCCGAGAACCTTCCCTTCTTTTCCCTCTCATAGGTGCCCTTTTTTTGTCGGTGCGATTATTACTATTGTTATTATTATCTGATTTTGATTCCGATTCCGAAATTTTTGTCATCTTTTTATTTTTATTTTTTATTGATGAATGCACCCATAACTGACTGTGGTCCCTGCGTTCCACCCCCCGTCTAGATCATTCATTAGTGATTTGAGCCCAGCCGAACCGTTCTCATCCACCTTCGCCTCTGCGCCGCGTGGAGCTTTGTCACCAGCGCCCAAGCCGAACTCCAATGTCTCGCCGCTTCGCGATCATCGCCTGAGCGACTTTGCCAACTACCGTCGAGACCTGGCCGTCCTAGAGACATCTGGTGGCCGTCTGCCCTCCATCCAGCACAATCCTCCAACGGCCACCCCCTCTTCAATCTCCCAAGTCGCTCCCTGGATGTCGCCCTCTAACGGCGGTGCCACCGCATCCACCCCCAGAGCCAGCTCCCGACGACCTTTTACAATGATTCCAGCGACAATCTGTCCGTCGCCTCGCAGCTCTCGCCAGGCTTCCGTCCCCCGGCCCACAGGATCGCGCCCCAATCGTCCGGCAGCCAGGACTCGCCCGATGTGGCCTACTTTGGAGACGAGCGGCGGCCTTCGCTTGCGAGCATAACGACGTTGAGCAGTCAGGGCTCCAAGACGAGCATTCGGAGAGGTGGACTGCAGAAGCTGCAAGGCTTTTTCGGTGAGGAGTTTCCCGGCCGCGATGGGTCGGAAAGTAGCTTGCATTCCAGTTCCGGCAGGGACCGTTCGCGTTCCTACAGTCACAGCCGCCCTACCAGAGACCGCAACTACTCCAACGCAACCGACCATGCACGCGACCGCGAGGCCTCGCCTTCCTCATCCAGGCCTAGGACGCCTGTGCCGGCCCCCGAAGTCGTGCCGTTCCTCTATCAAGAGGCCGATGTAAGTTCGATCCTCTCTTTCTCTCCTTCTCCCTCTCTCTCCCTCCCTCTCTCCCTCTCTCTCGCCATTTAACCCCGTCGCCAAAGAGTTCTCCCCCCCGGTGCATCTACCTCGTCCGCACACCCGCATCCGCATCCGCAACCCTTGGCGCCGCTATCTCGCATACGGGAATTGCGCCGCATGAACCCATTGCCTTATCTTATCTCTTATTACCCCCTTCGCCCACCCGCCTGTCTTGCGTCGAGTCAAGCCTGCTAAACGTGCTTCAAGGATATTGCTAGGTTCGGCGAGGCCCCAGTCAGAGACATTTTGAGCGGTCCCGACCGCGAACGTTACATGAACAACGAAAATCCCAACAACCCTCAAAATCCACCAAAGACCTCCTCATCAAACCGCTCCGGCCATTCAATCGTGCATCTCCCCGGTCACCATCACCGCCACAACAGGAGCATCGACGATGGCAGGGCCCTCCGGCCAACTGTAAGCAGGGAAGATTCGCAGGCGAGCTTGCAAGTACAGAACCCCCGAGAACGAGGCGGTTCAGCTGCCACCGTCATGTACGGCTCCAACCGATCCCGTGCACAAAGCCCGACCCCGAGCGGCGGCTACTTCAGCTCGAGGCACGGCACCGTCGACGGCTCGATATCGCCCGGGAGTCAGCAGCAGCAGCAGCAGCAGCAACAACAGCACCACCAGCACCAGCACCACTCGAAAAGAAATTTGTTGCATCGCCTGCGGCGGAACAAGGACAAGGATGACGGCACGTCTAGACTACGCGAATTGCCTGGCTCTACGAGGTCCTTGGCCACGAAGCCTTCGCGGCCCGAGTTCGCCAAACCCGAATTGTCGCCATCCACCTTCCCGCTCACATACTCGGGCACCGAGCCCGGCCCCGATCAAGACCCTCGATTGGCCGCCTACAACCAGCGTAACCAGGCGCAGGTGCAGACGTTCAACAACAGGTTCCCATTCTCCAAGAGCAAAGGCCGCCAACAACGACCCGCCGACGCGCAAGATGAACAGATTGGGCCGACGGACAGGCAGCCTGGTGGCTCTGGCACCGTCTTCCACTTGGACACCAACCTGAGCGATATGGAGGGCATTCTCACGAAACCGCCGCCACTGACGCCAATGGACCATACCTTCATCGCGAGCATCGTCGATCCCGAAAAAGTCGAACCCCCTCCGGTCCCTGCGAAGCCCGATGTCGTTCCTGGGCCCAACGGGTCCTGGAACGCGCCAGACAGCTGGGCTGTTCGCCGCAATACTGAGGACACTACGTACCAGGCGCCCGACATCGACGATATTGGCAGCCCACCTCGCCCCGAGGAGAAGATGACACCTTATTGCATCCGAATCTTCAGGTCCGACGGAACCTTCGCGACCCTATCCATGGCTCTCGATGCCAGCGTTACCGACGTCATATCCCAGCTCATCAAGAAGACGTACGCGACGGACGGCCTGGAAAACTACCACATAATTTTGAAAAAGCACGATTTAGTCCGAGTGCTTTCGGTCGCTGAACGACCATTGTTGATGCAAAAGAGGCTGCTGCAACAGATTGGCTACGAAGAGCGGGATCGCATCGAGGACGTGGGCCGAGAGGACAATAGCTACCTGTGCCGGTTCATGTTCCTTTCCTCGCGAGAAAGCGACTTCCACTCCGTCACAAACGACCTCGGCCTCGGACGCATTCAAAAGTTCAACCACGTCGACCTCTCCGGCCGCAACCTCATCACCATTCCCATCTCGCTCTACTCGAAAGCGTCTGAAATCATCTCGCTTAACCTCTCCCGCAACCTGTCTCTCGATCTCCCCCGCGACTTCATCCAGTCGTGCCAGAACTTGAGAGACATCAAATTCAACAACAACGAGGCCCGGAGGTTACCCCCAAGTTTGGGCAAGGCGGCGAAGCTTACCTATCTCGATGTTTCCAACAACAGAGTCGATCAGCTGGACCATGCCGAGCTGCATGGGCTGCATGGCATCCTGAAGCTTAACATCGCCAACAACCGTCTCAAGGCCCTGCCGCAGTACTTTGGCGCCTACAAAGCTCTTCGGAACCTCAACATCTCGTCCAATTTCCTGGACAAGTTTCCGCTTTTCCTCTGCGACGTCGAGAGTCTGGTGGAGCTAGACCTCAGCTTCAATTCCATCAGCAGCCTACCTGACCAGATTGGAAAGCTGAGAAACCTCGAGAAGTTCGTCATCACCAACAACAGGCTGTCAAACTCCTTGCCGGATTCCTTCAGCGAGTTGTCCGGCCTCCGAGAGTTGGACATCAAGTACAACGCCATCACGAGCATCAACATCATCTCCCTGCTCCCCAAGCTCGAGATCCTCTCGGCCGACCACAACAGCATTTCTCAGTTTATCGGCAGCTTTGAGAGGATACGAAGCTTGAAGCTGAACTCGAACCCGATCACAAAGTTTGAGATCATCGAGCCCGTTCTGACGTTGAAGATGCTTAACCTGTCTCACTGTCAACTAGCGAGCATCGACGAAACCTTCAACATGATGTTGAACTTGGAGCGTCTTGTGTTGGACAAGAACTACTTCGTCTCTCTGCCACAACACATCGGAAACCTGAGCAAGCTGGAGCACTTCAGCATCGCCAACAATAACGTGGCAGAGTTGCCCACGTCGATAGGGTGTCTGACTGAACTTCGCGTATTGGATGTACGGAGGAACAACATTAGGAAGCTGCCCATGGAGCTGTGGTGGGCGAACAAGCTGGAGACTCTGAATGCGTCTTCCAACATCCTTGAAAACTTCCCAAAGCCGGCCTCGAGACAGCCGCGCCCGGCAGGCGAGGAAGCGCAGACACCAGCGCCCACCAACAAGCCGAACCCCATGGAGCGCATTGCACAATCTCCCCTCGAGGAGGCCCAGGATGCTTCCAGGAGGCCAAGCAATAACTCGTCTTCAACCTTGCTGAGTGTTGGACCGTCGCCTGTACCTGGCAGCGCCGATAGGAAGGGCTCGGTTGTGTCGGTGTACGGTAAGGGCGGTCGCAAAACTTCCGTCGTGTCCAGGTCAACGTCACAAGGCACCGTGCCGCCATTACCGCCCTCTGCAGCCGCGAGGAAAGATTCGAGCCTGTCGTCGCGGCTTTACACAACCTTTGCGGGATCCTTGCGCAACCTCTATCTAGCGGAGAACAAGCTCGACGACGAAGTCTTTGATCAGATCACCATGCTCAACGAGCTGCGCGTCCTCAATCTATCATGGAACTACATTAACGATATGCCACAACGATCGATCAAGAGCTGGCCGCAGATGGTGGAGCTCTACCTGTCCGGCAACGAACTGACGACCCTACCGGCTGATGATCTGGAAGACGCCAGCTTGTTGCAGGTGTTGCATATCAACGGAAACAAGTTTACCAACTTGCCGGCCGACATATCCAGGGCTAAGAAACTTGCAGTGTTGGACTGCGGCAGCAATTACCTCAAGTACAACATCTGTAACGTCCCATACGACTGGAACTGGAACCTTAACCCGAACTTGAGATATCTCAATCTCTCAGGCAACAAGCGGTTGGAGATTAAGCAGACAGTCACCGGCTCGACGATTCCAAACCGCGAATCCCTCGCCGACTTCAACCGGCTTTTGAACCTCAGGGTCCTAGGTCTCATGGATGTCACCTTGACACAACCCACCATTCCAGACCAAAGCGAGGATCGCCGTGTGCGTACGTCCGGTTCGTTAGCAGGTCACCTTCCCTATGGTATGGCCGACACGTTGGGTAAGAACGAGCATCTGTCGACTATCGATCTTGTGGTACCTCGTTATAACTCGTCGGAAACCGAGACTCTGCTGGGCCTGTTCGACGGCCAAGCGCTCTCGAGCGGCGGCTCCAAGATTGCCAAGTACCTGCACGAGAACTTTGGTCACATCTTCACCATGGAACTGAAGGCTCTCAAGACGCGGCTCAACGAGACACCCGTAGATGCTCTGAGGCGTGCCTTTTTGTCTCTGAACAAAGACTTGGTCACCATTGCCATCCAACACACCGAAGAGCGTTCTCAAAAGACGCATAGGGGCTCCGCGACACCCGTTGTGTTGAGCAAGGAAGACCTCAACTCTGGCGGTGTTGCAACTGTTGTCTATCTCCAAAACCAGGAACTCTACGTCGCCAACGTGGGTGATGCTCAAGCCATGCTCATTCAGACGGACGGGTCGCACAAGATCCTCACACGGAAGCATGACCCGGCAGAGCCCAGTGAGCGCCAGCGGATCCGAGAGGCCGGCGGTTGGGTTTCCCGTAACGGCAGACTAAACGATCTTCTCGAGGTTTCCCGTGCTTTCGGCTACGTCGACCTCATGCCGGCAGTACAGGCTGCACCTTATGTCAGCAACTTTACGATTCGTGAGCAGGACGACATAATCCTGATCGCCACGAGGGAATTCTGGGAGTACTTGGATCCCGCTCTGGTCGTCGACTTTGCGAGACAGGAGCGTGGTGATCTCATGAGGGCATCGCAAAAGCTGCGAGACCTAGCCATTGCTTACGGCGCTACTAACAAGATCATGGTCATGATGATTAGCGTTGCTGACCTTAAGAGGAGGAGTGAGAGGTCAAGGCTTCATCGTGGCCAGAGCATGTCGTTGTATCCTTCGGGCGTTCCCGACGACCTCCAACAACCTCTACGCAGAGGCAAGCGGAACAAGGGCGACGTCCTCGACTCCACTCTGCAGCGCCTCGAAGCCGAGATTCCAGCCCCGACGGGCAACGTGTCCATCGCCTTCACTGACATCAAGAATTCGACAACGCTCTGGGAAATGTATCCGGCTGCCATGAGATCCGCCATCAAACTGCACAACGAGGTCATGCGTCGGCAATTGCGAAGAATCGGTGGGTACGAGGTCAAGACGGAAGGTGACGCGTTCATGGTCTCGTTTCCGACGGCCACCTCGGCGCTCCTCTGGTGTTTTGCCGTTCAGATGTCGTTGCTGGAGGTCAATTGGCCCTCCGAGGTTCTCAACTCCGTTTCTTGCCAGCCTTTGTACGACAAGGACAACGCCTTGATCTTCAAGGGTCTCTCCGTTCGCATGGGTATTCATTATGGTGAAGCCGTCAGCGAGATGGACCCGGTGACAAGGCGCATGGACTACTTCGGACCGATGGTCAACAAGGCCTCACGTATCTCGTCTGTCGCCGACGGAGGTCAGATCACCGTCTCGTCCGACTTCATTTCGGAAATCCAGCGCTGTCTGGAGAACTACCAGGACACGGACAGGAACGGGTCCACTGGGTCTGAAGACACGTTCGACGATGACCAGGGCTTCGCTTCATCGATCCGCAAGGACCTGCGATCTCTCAGCTCGCAGGGCTTTGAAGTCAAAGAAATGGGCGAGAAGAAGCTCAAGGGTCTTGAAAACCCCGAAGTCGTGTACTCGCTGTACCCGCATGCTCTTGCAGGCCGTATCGAGCACCACCAGCAGCATGAGCAACGCACCGAGGTCGACAAGCCCGCGATCCTTCAGGCGGGCAGCGAGCTGGCTTTCGACACCGAGTCTATCTGGGCTTTGTGGCGTGTCAGCCTAAGGTTGGAGATGCTGTGTAGCTCACTCGAAAATGTGTCCGGCCAGGGCCTGCAACCACCCGAAACAGAGTTACTGGAGAGGATGAAGCATCGTGGAGGTGAAGTTACGGAAAGGTTCCTGCTCAACTTCATGGAACATCAAGTGAGCAGAATAGAGGTTAGTCTCCATTGAGCGTTAGGGTGCAAGTCATTTACTGACACAAAGATCCAGACCTGCGTCACGACCCTGTCACTTCGTCACATCGCTATCGGCAATGCGCCCTTGGAACAGCTTCAGGACATGCGAGGCCCTATGAGCGACATCCTTGACCAAGTTGCCAAACAGATGAGCGAGTTGGCGAGGTACAAGGCATTGTACGGCGAGCTGAACGAATCAGAAGACGGGAGCGAAACGGAATGAGAGCAACGTGGCGAGCGTTTCATTCATGATTCTCATGCGACGGCATCACATATATAGTATACCTATGACGCGAGACAGCATCCCGTCAACAACAACAACTACAACAACAACAATACCTGGATACCCGTTTCTTTTCGAGGGGGAACACGGCGCTCTCATATACTTATTCCATTCCTGTATCATGCGATTACGACGACACCCGGACAGTTTTAGCCAGCGGCGGTTCGATGACTGCTTCCTGCATTTCATTGGTTCAGGGGGGTTGGCTCACTTGGGGGCGTGGGTGGGTTGATAGGCAGTTTGGCCTGACGGTTAGGGAAGGGGTGTTGAATGCGCGATGGATGCGCAATGGATGGTCCTTTTTCTGGTTCTGTTGGGCTTGGAAGGGGGCGCCAGGCGGCGACAGCCGAAAGGGGCCGGTGTTGGATTGAACAAGAACAAAAAGTGACTGTGTTGCGGTGTTGGGTTCGTTGTTTAGGGACGACGGCGGCATAAATGCGGGAAACGAGGCCTCGCATTGGTAGAGGCTCGCGGTAGGATAGTGTCTTGTTGTTTTATTGCCCCAGAGCCGGCGCACATCGCGCGGCGTACGGAATGATTACAATACGTCCCCTAAGTTTCGTGCCTCATCCATCAGATGACGCTGCTGAAGTGAGCTTTGTGCCGTGCCGTGCAGGTAATACAACCATGGGCTATTGCAACAATTGTGTCACATTGTACGGGAAATCTGTCTTGTCTATCAACTTTCTTGCTCGATTGGCGAGACGGCACAATCTTTCTCCCCACCCAGACTACTCTGAGCCGGAAGTATATTCTCCAAACGTATCGGGCAGCATCCACAACCATCACTGGGAGACGATCCGGGCGCCGGCGCCGGCGTCCTTGGTCCGCCTCAGGATCCGGATCCGCGGCTCCATGCGCGGCCCAACCCACCAGCCGCCCGTCAACCCCCGAACCAAGTCTCGCACCCGCCGGACCCGCAGACCTCTGCCCAGGACCCTTTGCTCGCCTTCCTCCACGTCGCTGCCGCCGCCGTGTCCATCGGACGGGGATCCGGATCCGGGTCGCAGGATCTCGATGCCGGCGTAGCCCTGCACGACGCCGACCGTCTCCCACTGGCCGCCCCGGACGGAGGCCGGGTCTTCGGCAAGGACGTAGTCGAAGCGGGACCAGAACGCAGGGTCGGCGAGGACGGCCTTGTCCTCGGTCTTGTCGAACGTGAGGATCGGGTGCGACGGCGTCGCGGAGGCGGAGGCGCCGTCGTTAAGGGAGGTTTCGATGGCGCGGGCGTGCGGGTTTTTGGGCAGGCCGACGAGGTTCTGGTTGAAGAGGGTGACGCCCGTCATGCAGCTGAGGACGTCGGTGTGCACCGAGGTGACGGAGCCGCCGCTGCCCGAGTGGTCGGAGGCGACGAGGGCGTGCAGCTGGCGGAGGGCGTCGCCGCCGGGGTAGTTTAGGGAGGAGAGGAGGAGCATGCCCGTCGAGGCGGCGAAGGAGGCGAGGACGCTGAGTACCAGGGCGGACGAGGCGAGGGCGTAGAGCAGGGATTTGGAGCGGCGGGCGAAGATCAAGTTTGCGCCCTGGGCCGCGGCGGCGGTCAGGGGCGGGACGGCGTAGAAGATGAAGCGGGCTTCCTTGTGCGGTTGGAGGGAGTAGATGGCGACGAAGAGGAGGGGGGCACAACGAGGCTGGCGGCTGTGCGGGATGTCGCCGGGTGAGAGAGGGCCAGCGGAATCAGGAGGAAGGTCAGGGGGTTGACGAGCAGGCGCGGCAACGCCGAAGAAAAGTAGTAGTGCCAGGGGGACACGCCCCAGTTGGACGAGGAGCCGAGGACGGCGTTGTAGTAGAAGCCCCAGAGCTCCGGCCAGAGGGGCTTCTGCCAGAAGTACGAGTCGAGGGGGACGGAGACGGCGACGGCGACGGCGAAGGAGATTAGAAAGGGGCTGATGAGGCGGGGGATTGTTATCTGGCGCGTGAGGAGCAGGTAGAGGCCTGTCGTTGCAAGAAGGACGGCGACTTCGGAGCGGAAGATTGCGGCGGCGAAGACGAGGAGGGAAATTGCGACGCGGAGGCGCGCGGCGTGGGACTTGGGAGAGGGAGAGGGGGATGGGAGGAGGTTGGCCGAGGCGAGAGTTGCTAGGTGGTGTTAGTCTGTTGGATTTATTCCTCGAGGAGAACTCGAGGGCTCAGGGACAGGGCCAAACTTACTCAACGCAAAGGCAAACATGTTGGGCAGCGTCCTCGAAGCGTAAAACACGACGTGGAACTGGCTGGCCAGTAATAGAACCCACCATCTCATCACACCCGAACCCAACCCTCTGCCCAGGCTCCTCGCAAACACCAGCAGCGCCGCGGTGTTGGCGAGACCCAGAAGGGCCCGGACGACGAGCTGAGCGTGGCGGAAGCCGAGGAGGTTGACGACTGGCCCGCCGAGGCCGGCGAGGAGAACGGGGCCGACAAAAGTGCGAGGCACGGCGCCGGGGAAGTCGAAGTGGTCATAAGTGGCGCGCAGGCGGGCAGCAACGTCGTGGGTGGGTGTGCCGTAAACGAGGACGTCGTGGGCGGCCTGGATGTTGAAGGATTCCTCAACTTTCGTGTCCGGGGCGAGGAGGAGATGGAGTGTTATGAGGGCGGGGATGAGGCCCAGGAGGGCGGCGTCTGGGTCTTGTTAGTTTTTGGGGGGTGGTTCTGAACAATTGGGTGAGAGGGCGTATGGTGAGATCTTTACCTAAGAGCTTCATGGCGAATGCGCGAGTGAAGGCGTCGAGGAGAGGGTCAATGGTGTGTTGCAAAGAGAGGAGTCACGGGTATTTAATCTCATTGCTGAGCAAGGAATGGAAATGCGAACCGAAGAGAAGCAATGGGCAGACCTCGAGACTGTGAAACAGATTTGCCCTGTGCTTTCTCACCTCATGACTTGAGATCGGGTATCTTGTTCACGATTTTCCTCTTTCATTCAGAGCAGGTGTAAGCTGGCGTCTCGTGCCTGCCAATGCCATTGAGAAAGTGAGCTCTGAGCATCCGTGCACGGCCCTAGCTCACTGCCATGCTACCCAGCGAGCTAGTGGACACAGTGACAGACAGCTCAGCTCCCCCCCCCCCGTCCGGACCTGACTGACTGCACTCGGTGCCTCAGTGCAAGGATCCTCGGAACGGATCAACGTACCCCTCCAAAGCTCTGGACAGCACAGCGCAACCGTCCAACCCGTTACTATCACCACCTGGCTCCAAATCCGCAGCGCTTCATTTCGATAATCACCAGCCCAGCGGAAGTCGACCCCACGACTCGACCCAACTCAACAAGCGAAATACCAGCTCTCCCATAGTGCGCGGCCGGCTCATGCCAACCAAACCGTCGAGATGTACATCCTAGGAAACTTTCTCTACAGTCCGGTCCCCTTCCTCGCCCATCTCTAAAGCTTCCACGGCGCTAACACCTCCCTTCCAGTCGCCGTCCTCCTCATCAACGCCATTGCCGTCCTCTCCGAAGACCGCTTCCTCGCGCGCAGTATGGATCTCCCCTCCCTCTCCCTCGCTCTCTCATGCAACCCTTAACCCCTGGATCCACGACCTCGAGGCGAATGGCGAAACCGTTGCTAGATGCAGGAACAACCCCACAGCTAACACCGGCGAAACAATCAGTTAACCTCTCCCCCTCCTCCTACGACCCGACTTTCGGCGCAAGTACCGACGCCAGCGTCAAGGCGAAGATCATCAACCTGATTGCCAGCGTACGGACCCTCATGAGAAGTACGTCCCAGGCCCTCACCACCACTCCTACCTCCTGTCCCCGCGCGACCTCCCTACACTGTTATGCCTCTCAACCCCCTTGCTGACAACTTCACAAAGTACCGTTGATCGCGATCAACACCCTCATCATTTTGTACGAACTCATCCTCGGCTAAAGACACAGAAAGAAGACGGGGAAAGATTGACGAGAGCTGCTTCTTTTCTGTTACTTTTTCAAAGAAAAATGCATCATATACATGGCTTGTAGCACGATTCCGCAGCATGGCATCATGGTAACGAACTGGCGTTGAGGGTGGATAGCGGGTGTGGTTTGGGTTCGTCGGCTGGGCACTGGGTGTTCAAATGTACACTTCACTGACAATATGGTCGATTGATTAACGTCACAACCTTGGGCGGGACAATAGGTCAACTATTTCCAACCAAGCCTCGGCTCTCTCGAAAGCGCATCTGCTCTCGATATTCTGTACTATCTGTCATCGGCGACGTCTTGTGCTATCGTACAGCCCGACAAGATACCGGGGGGAAGTAACGCTCAAGATGCCATCATCACACATGTCCTTCTTTGCCATCATTAAGTGAAACTATTATCCAAGCAAACCGCACCATGCTCGGGTATCTGCTTGCGCCAAGAGTCGTCCCCGCATCCCCTCCCACAAAGTTCTTCATGTACCCGATGATGGCGACTCATGCCAGTGTTGGCCATGTACTGCGTCCATCATGCAGAACTCCCTCTCGACTCCCCCCCCCTTTTTTTTTAATGTATGTACTGTAATATACCAAAATGAAACCCTCAGATAAATCATGACGACGTTGATTGTCGTTTTATGAGAGCAAGTTGCCGCTCTTCTTCCTGCCGAGGTTGAAGCTGAATCGTTCCTTTAGCTCCTTGGGTTTGTCTGGCTGACTTGCTGATCCTTCGGAGCCGTTGTGACCATTCTCCGATGGTTGATGCGATTCGCCCTTGTCCTTGTCTTTGCTCAGGAATCCAAAACTCTTCCTGCTCATCGATTTACTCGCCCGGCTGGACCGATTGAGAAATCCGCCTGAACTTGGCGAGTCCTTCTTCTTCGTATCGTCCTGTGCTGATTTCTTGCTGGCTTCGATTGCTTTGCGCAACTCTTCTTGTTCTCGTTGATAGGCATCCCTCCTCCTGGCCATGTTCTCTCTTTGCTGCTTCTCCTCCTGTTTCGCCTTGTCTTTTTCGGCTTGCTTCCGCGCTTTCTCGGCGGCTTCCTGCTCCTTCTTCTCGCGCTTCTTGTCGTCTTTTGACTTGTCCATCTTCGCCGCCGTGTTGGACCTAGCGATGCTAGCGGGAATCGTAGGAACCGAGGGAGTGGCGGGCGTCTCAGGCGCCGGAGGCAGCTTCTCTGGCGGCGGTGCGTCCACTTTGCCTGGGGCGCTTTGTGCATGCGCGAGACTGGGGAGCGGCTCCCGTTCCTCGATAGGACTGACGGGCTGCGTGAATTGTTTCGAAAGAGGGGTTGTACCATTTGTGCCGTTTGGCTGCCCGTTCTCATGAGCAACGTTGGCGGCTTCACTGGCGATCTTAACTTCCTCAAGCCCTTCGGCCTCCATCTCGGCCTGCACCTTTTCGAAAGTGGTTTCTTGGTAAAACAAAACGTAGGCGCAAGCCATGCCGGGCTTATCGCCAAAGAAGTTTCGAACAAAGTGCTTGTCAACCGGCTCCACCATCTCATCGTCAAAAAGAACCCAGCCCCGGTCCTTTGTTTTGATTACCGAGACGTAATGGCCGTGGTAAGCGTTTCCGCCAATGTGAACGACGACAGCGTACAACTCATACAGGCGGTCCGGATCTTCTGCGTCATCGGTGGTGTTGAACATGCGGAGGTGGTATGGATACACGACCCTGTGGAAGAGCTTCTGCAGTCGACTGTAATCCTCGGTGTACTTGAACCGCTTCAGGTGCAGTGCGAGAACCTTCGGTAACCGCTTAATTTTCATTCGCTTTTCAGCCTCCTGAAGTCCACCGCAATGGTCGCAATGGAACTTGTTACGCTCGCACAACATCTCTTCGGCTGAAAACTTACGCAGACACGATGTTACTGACGAATGTTCCTCCAGGTCGATGGACAAGTCTAGAAATGTCTCGTCTCTTTGTGACGCTGTTTCGCAAGTGAGGCACTTCGTTTCTGACGTCAAAACGCCCTCGAAGATGTCGTGGACCCAGCCGGTTCCTGGTGAACCCATCCCATTTGTTGGTCTGTTCATGATGTTCGCTGCCCCAAGAGCATTCTCGACGGATTGGATTAGCCCATCTTTATTCTCGGCCTCCCGCTCCTGGATTCGTTTGGCGTTTGCCTCAACGTTGGAGATAACGTCGTTGAGGACGAGACCGTAAAACTCGTGGGCATCCTGATGCATCGAGTTTCGGAACATCTCGTTGTCGCGCTTGAAGATTTCTAGGAACCGTTGAGGACTCAGCACGCCCGTTCTGGTGTTGCTCTCGATGAGGGCCTGGAAAATATCCTTGAGTCCTGTGAACGTGCACTCTTCCATGCCGTACGCCGACGGGTTCTCTTGTGCCAACTCCAAGATTGGGCCCTTGATCATGGCCTGTTTTTTCTTGTATTCTGGTGAATCAGGCTTGTCTTCGGGCCGTAGCACTGGCGCGCCAGGAGGTACCATTCCCGCGGTTATAGCCTGTCTGCGCTTCATCGACTCCGAGGCACTGAGGCCCTTCTGTTTCGCGCCGGGCGTGTTCGGGGGCTCTTTTACAACGGGCGGTCGGATCGTCACGTTCACCTTCGGTCGAGTTCCGTTCGGAGTATCGGTAGGTGAGAGTAGCGGGTACTTGATAACATGGTCACGGAACGATTCCGAGTAAAACAGTGCCTGAACGATCGAGTTGCAGTAGCTGCAGGCAGTCAGTAAGCAAAGCTGATGACAACAGCGAAACAGCATACCAGGTATTTCCAAACTACACGGTCGATTAGCATTGGTTGTCTCGGGAAAGCGGGTGCTAAGCCGTGTGTGGCTTCAAAGACTTACATTTTCAAGGCCGAAGAACTTATCAGTGCCATCTTCCCTCAATGGGCCGGCGTTCTGCAGCATCTTTTCCAAGGGAGTAAGCTCTGGCGCAGGCTCCTCCTTGACCTTCTTGCTCGGCGCATCTTTGCTCGTGGGCTCGAGGTGGTCTGGACAGGGTGGTCTCTGTCAGTAACGGCATCGCGGAGAGAGCAGCAGGGTCGAGGCGAGGAGCAGTATCAGACGTAGCGATCAGGGGGCGGGTTGGGGATTGACGAGGGAAGAGACGTACGTTTCCCGCACTCTTGAGTTTGTTGAAGAAGCCTGCCATGTTGGCGACTTTTCTCAGGCGGTTGGTGATGGGGCCGGGATCGAGTCTCGTCGGATGGTATCTGCGCGAGACAAGCTCACGGCGGCCGGGCAGAGACAGCAAACACTACCATGCGATGGGCAATTGGACTCGTGATGGATGATATAATATCGGACGGGGTGCGGGGAGAGGTGATATCGTGTGTCGCAGCGAGGTCGGGCGATGTGCGCGATTGTGGCGCAGAGTAGGGGTCGTTTCCTCGGGGAATTCGGCCGAAGTCGCGGGTGGTCTGTGGATGGACGATGGAGAGGACGAGAGATGTCAGGGGAGGTTGGATGCGGGCGGTGGTTGAAGCAGCATTTGCCGGGACGTAGAGATGAGACCAGGCCGTGTTGGCAAGCCGAGAGAAGGAGGAGATGGCAATGTGGGAGGAGGAGGAGAAGGAGGAGGAAGAGGAGGAAGAAAGTAACAAGAGGCGTAGCAGCCGGGCCACCACAGGTCGAGAGTTGAGAGGGATTTGGACTTTGGACTTGGGGTCCTGGGGTTGATGGGCGCAAGTAGCAAGGAGCAGGATGGAGGCGAGCTTGTGGGTTGGAAAGCAAAGACGAGACGGGATTGGACAGATGCAGAACGCGACAGCGACAGACAGACGGACGGACAGACAGCGACGACTACGACAGGTGCAGACGCAGGACGGTCGGCAGGCGACACTACAGGCAGGGCAGCGAGCGACACTGGAAGTAGGTACGAGGAGGTAGGTAGGTCACTTGGGATACTTGGAAATGGCCAGCTGCTAGTGGTGGGGGGGACACCGAGGACGAGGGGGCCCCACCCAGACAGCCCACAAGTCGACGGTGTCAGTGGAGGGAAGGTGGAGGTCGGTGGAAGGAATCGAAGGGTTGCAACGCACAGAAGGGGCCTAGTCCACGGAGCGAGTGCAGGGCTAGACAGGCCAGACATGGGGTTCCCGACCAGGGGGTGGCATGGAGGCTGGAGCGAGTTTGGTTCTTTTTTTCTTTTTTTTTTGCGTCCCTTTTCCTTGGTGCGTTTGGGGACGGGTGAGGAGAAGTGAGGAGGAAGTGACGAAGTCCTCGAGGATGCGAGGACGAAGGACGAGGTGGCAGGGCACGGCATGTCATTTCATGGCCAGACAGCCCGGGAGAGGCTGTCCACGGCTGCCAACGGGTGGTGGCCGTGGACCAGGCAGGCGTCTCCGCTCGCACAGAAATACCGACGCGGAGATAACGGGCGACATGACCGTATCTCTCTCAAGTCTCACCTTCCGTGCCGGGTTGCCCCAAAGTTATGATGGGGTGAGATGTCGGATCGGGTGCGAAGGCGAAGGCAAGAGAGGGGAGCCAGGGCACTGGGTGTACCTGGCAGCAAGCGGTTCCAAGCAACAGCGACCGCGTTGGAGTGGATTAGCCTGGTCTGGTCTGGTCTGGTCTGGCTGGGAGAACTAGGACGAAGGATGACAGGGAATGGGGGGAAAAAGGAACTGACTGCACTAACACAGTCTAGCCGATAGCGACCGCCGCCGGTTGTCGCATCCCGTCCGTCTCATCAGCTTCGAGGTAGTTGTACCAACATGGCCCAGCACCTCAGCCGACTGTTTGGTGTGGCATTCTTGATGTTTGGTTGAACCCGACCCCAGCTGACTAATTTCTCTCTCCAGGAACCGATACCTCACCCTCTTGTCATCTGAGACTGGTCATCGTTCCTTAGCCATGTTATCTCCTCGTGGCCTGGCCGTACCGATGGTCAACCAGACTAAGTGCTCTGCAGGACGCCAGTGCCATGCGTCATCCGGGCCAGACATACCCATATAGTCAATGTCACAGAAGCCAAGGCGTCCAGAAGCAAGACAAGCTCACCCTCTCGCGCAGCAGCATGCAGAATCACCTTTCCATCCCATGCTCCATGATAGGGCGAGGCGTTCTGCAAAAAAAACTCTACTGTATCCCAGATGGGAGCCATCCCAAATCCTCTCAAGGCTATGGGCACACGTCTTCGTCTGCCAACTCAATATTCGAGGGACGAAATTTTACTCAATGGTCACCTGCGATGGATGTCTCCCCAATGCGGTTTCAATGAGGGGTCCTTGGAGCTTCACCGTTCTACAAACGCTGCTGTTAGCATCACAAGTATTGTGCATGTGGCCCTCGGCTGCCTTTCCTGGTTCCACTTACCCACCCGCCTTGCTGACCAACGTCAAGGCATGGAGCACACAATAGCAGCCTGCCATGCGAGCCACCCTCGTTCGCCTCTCCGCACTTTTACCCACAGAAAGCACCATACCAGAGTGACGAGGTGCAGCAGGTCCCTGTCGATTCGGTCACGGTTCGTCCAGCCAGCCTCCCCTCCAGCTTCCAACCTCCAAGTGCGGAAGCGGAGGTGGAATTGGAAGTGGGAATGAGATAAAGCCCCAACTCAGGTCCGATCCATGGAAATCCGCAACCTTTTGATGTGATGAGGTATGCTTGGAAACAGAAGACGCAGTACATGCGTACCTCGACGGATTTATCGAGTCCAGTGGGGTGAGGTCGAGGTATCCGAACTACGAGACAGGGCAACGCCTCTGCCTCGCCTGGAAACCGTCGTCAGCGACCAAGACCACCCGTACACTAGGTATTATGTAGTTGAGAGGGACACGAGGGAGAGGGCCTTCACCGGCTCGGTTGCCGTTTGCAACTGCCCCGACACGACGGACCGTTGGAACGCTGCCACCCTGCCTTTGCTCTATTGGGGCTGCTTTGTCTTTTTTGTCTCGCCCGACTGTCACCTCGGTTTCAAGCTTGCCCACCACATCCACATCGCTGCTAGTTAGAACCCGACGCCGACCTCCTGGGCCAGGAGACCTGTTTTTGTGATCAGCATCCATCTGCGACCCAAACAACTTTCGCAAACCTATGCTCGATATGCTCTTTTGCTTTGGCTTTGCACGTCAAAGGGCCTCGACCCCTAATCCTCAACAACAGACGACCACCCGTCAGCTTCGTCATGGCGTCCTTCTCCGTCACTCTCTCTTGTCTGAGCGCCCGTGGCGCTCTGCGGCACAACAGCACCCGAAGTACCTCACGCGCTACATGGGGGCCGAAAGTCGCTCGGCTTGTCTACCAGAAATGTCCAAAGCAGACGGTCCCGAAAACAGGCGATTCGGGTGCAGCCACGGCTACGATGTGCTAGCTGTCCTATCCCGGCATGTCTCCGAGGTCGTGTGGTCATGATGAGCGTCTGGAACTCTGCTCAACTAATCATCCAAACGCCCAAGCGCTCGCCATCCAAGGGTAACCGGGTGACGCGTTTCTCAACCGATCGCTGCTAGTCAGTCAGTCAATCGGCACTTCCACTCTCTCCCCGCCATTCCTAGCCGCCCTAGGCCGTCAAAGCCAGCACGACGTCTCGCAGGCATCACAAACACACACACACACTGAACGCTCAATCGGGTGGGTACAGAGGCGGCCTCCACACTCTTCTGTTTCATTCGGTGGGAAAGCCCATCCGACTGCTTCGACATCCACAGTATTTGACACTTATGAACTGCGCAGTACGAATGTCAGCTGCCTAACATCAAGCTCCCATTTCTCCGCGACTCGGGGAGAGAATCGTTCCCATGGATTCGTTGGTGTTGCAGATTCTGGGGTTAGTGACAACCGATGAGACGGACATCGTGCAGGACAAACCACTCTGCGACCTCCTCTTGACACGGTCGACAGCCTTGGCCTGGGCACTGGAACCCCGAAATCCACGTTCCGCCTCGTCTATTTTTCGATGTTGCCCGTTTCCTTTCTCATGGGCATGTCCCACGAACCGTGCGTCTCGCACCAGGGCGGCACTCCTTAACCCAGACGGACATGGTCCCCTTTTCTTGTTAGTTGCGACTCGCCGCAACCTAACCCGCCTTACCTGAAGATGGCAGATTCACTGCGACAGGGATGGTCGACATCCGTCAACAAGCGGCCTGTCAGGTCAGGCCAGGCCACACTCCTACTACCTGCAAACCCTAGACAGGCCTCTCCGCTCCGTTGGATCCCTCAGGGTGGTGCGGTGCGGCCACCCCAAAATATGTTGTTGCATCACGGCTGCTGTGAGAAGACCAACCGCTCGACGCTACTGGTTCGATCCTTTGTCTGGCTGAATATGGCGGCGCTATTGCTACCTTCATCCACGCTGCTGGACCCAAGCCCATTCGCTGGTTCACTTCCCGTCCTTATTCAGTTCGTCTTAAGACATGCCTCCCGCCTTTGCCCTCCGACACGCCGAGTCTCTTCACAAACACAACAGTGGAGAGGCGCTCTGCCGATCTGTTGCTGCTCGCCTCCCCATGTTCCAGCATGTCCCTCCCACCAGGCCTGGGGAACGCTATTTGCAACCCGACCAGCATCTTTGCGGGGGATATCCGCTCGACACCAACAAAGTGACCAGTTCGCTCTACCAATCACCGCTACCCGCATTCGCTTCTTTGCTGCACCTTCGTCGCATCCATGTCCGATCGAAACCACTTCTTCATGGCTCATCCTTAGCGCTCAGAGTCTATGGCAAACCATCATCTCCTCAGTAGCTCCGCTGGCAGACAAGTATCATCCGTGGGAGACCAGTACCGTCGGGTGCCCCGCGTTTCTGTTCGACGAGAGGCCCCAAAGACAAATTCTCCCTCCCGGATCGTCTTCGGGAAACATGGCCCGAGATGGACGTAGGAATCTTCCCGCAAGCCACCCCTCACCTTCGTCAGCTCAGGCTGTTCTCGTTGTGCCTCGCTCGTGGCGCACCTTGGCTTGCTGGATCGCACATCTTGGCCAGGCCAAGCCCGCTAAAACTAGCCTCCCCCATGCAACAACCGACTTGTGGGTGCCACCGCCAAAACGGCGGCACTCCTTTGCCGTACAACTCGCCCACAACCACCTTCTGGTAGGTCAGCGCCCTCCACGCGCCTCCCTTGCCGGCCCGATTCCCACGAACTTCTGGAAGAAGCGGACGTCATGCCCTGCGTTCCTCGGTGCCATCCCCCCCCGCTGTCGCCTAACTGTGTGTGCTATGACGAAATGGTAACATGGCTATGTGTGTTTCTCCGTCTTACAGATGTAACGTCCTTAGGATGACCAAGCGATTTTCAGACAAAAGTCTAAGAACAGGCACCAGGGTTGCGCGGAACTTGACCATTTCCGAAAATTGTATCCTTCGAGGGCAGAAGTATTGGCCGGTTTCCGGCATCAGACCACCGGAGCGCTGTCCGCGCCAGGGTTCGGACGGCTCTGCTGTCGTAAAGTTGAAAGGTGGAGGGATGCCGCTCCGGCGTCGCCGGCGTTCGGAACTGCCCAACGCGCCCTGCGTCCGCACTTGGAGCTAACGTTTTCTAGTGCGACGTTGTTCTGTTCTAAGTCTCGTCAAGCATGGGTGAAGACATACGCGATGTCAACCGTAACCGCGATATCCAAGACTACCTTTTCGGTCTTCTCTATGGCAATTTTGAGACAAACCCAAACCTGAAGCTTAACTTTGCTAGGCACGGCTTGGAATTATACTATGCAGCGAGATGGCTGCAGACGCGGCACAACGTAGTTCGAAGTCATTCAATAAACGGTCATTCGTGAGTAGTTGTCAACATGACATATCTGGTTGATGGGATGAAAATGAGAAAAGACTTTTCTGCGAGATAGCTTATTTCCATTCCAATCTGCGGAATCGAGGGCGACAGATCTCTCAATTAATGTCACTCTTTGCATTCAGGCTTTATATAATACCTCATGGCCGATCATAGTACTCGTCTTGGACCGAAGAGCAAGACAACACGCGGACAGGTTAAGTGCTATGCACTCTCGTCACTCACGCCCCTTGCCTAAATCTCGGACGCTAGCTTCATGGGTATCTCCTCTACTGCCTTCTCTGCTATCCGTATCCGATCAAGGCAGAGACCAGGAACGAAAAGAAGATGGGAAAGCGAGCGAGTGCCTGTACCCGGCCTCATTTTCGGCCGTAATACAAGAAACTACGGTCCCGCTCGCTGTCAGGTCTCCAACGACTAGCACAGCACGTGAACCACCGGCTCTCGACCGCTACATAGCATCAAGTCGATGTATGCGCCGTCATCTAGAACACGGTCGACGCTCCTAGATCCAGGGTGACGGTACGGCCTGGGCCCATCCTCTGAGTACCGTGCATGGACGGGAAGGCCGTTCGGGTCAGCTTAGCACGGCGAGTGGTCTATTATAGCTCCCGCTCCCTCTGCTTCCTTCGTCGTTCATGTTCGTTCCAGTCCCTTGGTGTATCTCTCGGGTTTCCAGGACTCTGGGAGACTCGCCAGGCGATGGTGACGGGCGACGTAGATGGATAGGAGGATCGCTTGCAGACAAGAAAGTCGGGGATGATGAGCTTACGTCTGGGTGTTTTCCCTCACCCAAGTTCTCTTGCAAGTAGAGAAAAGAGAAGGCAACAGCGGCACACATTGTCACTTGGAAGAGTTGTAGACGTTTCGCGGCACTGAGCTAGCCACTTTCAAGGTTCAATAGGCTTCGATTCGTTTGCGATATAGGCGGTTAGTGCAAGTGCTTGTGACTAAAGAGACTCCTTCCAAAGTCGAGAATAGAACAGACACCCTATACTCTACCAGCGATTCTTGACGACCATGACCCCATCTAACTCACCCGTCCCAGTGTTGGTCCACCGAGAGTTCGTGAACCGCGTTCCCTTCCCGCCGGCTCCGTGGCCCTTTTCTCACTCTATTTCTTCTCGGCGGGGGGAGCGGCTCCTCCGGTGGTCGGGAAGCCCATGAAGATCTTGAAGTAATCCTAGTCAAAGATGTCAGTCACCGAGAAGCCCCCCTGAGAAGGTTCCCCAATAGGCATCAACTTACGTAGATCATCCACTGGAGACCGGTCAGGGTACCAATCATGACGATACGGACGGGGAGGCCGTTCCAAAGGCCGCCGAAGCCAATGTCCTTGTAGATGCGTCCCATGGCGGCGCCAAAGGCCTCGCCCTGCTGGCGGTTCGCGTTGAGCTTGCTGACCATGACGTCGGCCGGGTGGGAGACGATGGCGCAGAGGATGCCCGCCAGGTAGCCGCCGACGAAGGAGACGCCCGTCTGCGCGGCCTTGCTGTAGTCGCTCTTCTGCCCGGGGAGGCGGTGGTAGATCATCTCGACAATGGTCTCGAAGGAGGCGAACTTCATCATGGTGTAGGGGATCTGGCGGCCCCAGAGGGGGTACAGCCCCTTGTACAGGCCGGCCACGCCCTCCTTGGCCGTCACCTTGGCGAAGCCGTCGAGCGTGCCCTTGTAGGGGGAGGGGATGCCGCCCTGCATCCGGACCTTGACGGCCTCGAAGGGGCAGAGGGCGATGTCGGCGAGGAACTCGGCCGAGGCCGAGGCCGACAGGAAGAGGATCGTCTTGTACTTTTCGGCGTTCTCGGGGCCCGCGAGAACAGAGTACTGTCTCTTGAAGTACTCATAGCTTCGAACAAGTTAGTCCACCATCCAACGCAACGGGTTTACACACATAGAACGAGTGTTCCTTTGCTCGCATTGCGTGAGCCACTTACAAACCGTATTTGGCGGCGCCCTGCGCCGAGTAACCCCAGAAGGTCGGGCCCCAGCCCGTCATGATGCCACGGAAGCCATCCGCCCTGAAGATCTTGCCCCAGGCCTGGAAGTTGCCCGTGTACAGCTTGCTGTCGACCTGTCTCCTGACCTTGACAAGGTCAAGCGGTGTCACGGCGGTGTGAGTGAGTCCCTGTCACGGGGTTAGCCGACCGTGCTCGATGCAATACCTCTCGGCTTGGCAGGCAACTTACACAGGCCAGGAGACCGCCGACGGTGCAGGCGGCATAGTACTTGCCCGAGTACAGCTCGATCTTGCCGCCGGCGGCGGACTGGGCTTTGGCGCTGGCCTTGTCGAACTCGGCGGCGGCCTCGGCGCTGAGCTGCTTCGCCTTGCCCTTGACGTCGTCGACGGTGGAGAAGGCGCCGTAGAGCTCCGGGCGGGCCTGGTAGCGCGAGGGCTGCTGTTGCTGCCGGCGGCGGAGGGGGGCTCCGGCATCCTCGGCGCTGGACAGGGGCGAGGAGAAGCAGCCCTTGAGGGCGTCGGTCCGCGGGTAGAGGAACGACATGGTCGGGACGCTGCTTCGTCGGGACCGGTTGACGGATTGCGGGGAGATTAAGCTATCTTGGACTAGACGTCAGCTTGACTCTCAAGTATCGACAACGGGCGATTGGCTCCGTGTGATAAGCCTAGGACATATGCTGGGCGCGCAATTGAGTTTCGCGACGATGCCTAGAGTTCGAACACAGGCACGGCACAGAAGCAATGCTCACTTGCGACGACTGGTCAACGAGGGGGTCAGAGACGAGGTTGTCGCTCACCGAGGTGACGAGCTGAGGTTGACTCTAGCTCGAAAGGATGGAGGGCGATGTCACGCGACACGAATGACCGTTTCCGGCGCAGGAATGAGATACCCTTGAGGCTGGACTTATACTTCCCACAGGACGGAAGCAGAGAGGAAAAGGTCACGGAATGAAGAAATGCCAAGGGGGGGGGAAATAGAGGTCGCAGACTTTTGTGTCACACACTGATTGAACGCAAGTAAGAGGTTGGAGTAAATGTCATGAAGCAGGTTTATTATCTCACGCGTGCGATTGGGGGAAACCGTCCCGACCGGTGACTGGTCCGGAAGCTTAGGAAAGAAGGCATGGGGTAGGATGGTCGAAACGGGGTTGTGTTCTGGAGGTCTCTAGTACCTCGTATCCCATCGAGACGTCGTCCGGCCTGCCGTAGTCTCTGGGGCGTGGGCGTGGGAGCTGTTGGAGCTGCACGGAAGTGCTTGGGATGCAAGAGTGACATCACAAGGAGCACGGGGTCGAGACGGGAAGCTGGAGTGGAGACGCAGGCCGATAAGGGGCGGTTCGAAGGATTCCGAGCTGTTATCGCGGATGACGGCTAATAACGAATGCGGCCCGGGGTTTACGGCCAACAAGAACAGCCCGAGGGGTCGGTTGGTAAACGTTGACATGCTTTGCAGTATTGCGATGAGAATCAAGCCTCAAACATTACAACGCATCCACTGGCACCGTTGAAACGACCACCTACATGTCGCGCTTCATCCCTAAATCGTCCCATAATGCGGCGCTCCCTCCAAAATCGAATCGTGTAGAGAGCTCTGCCATCGCACCAACAGTGATCTTTAGCAGCCGCACTCCGCCGTGGAAGTCCCCACCCTCGGTGAGGCGCCAGCTCGGCACAGCTCAGCGAAACCTTAACGCTCAAGGTGAGATCTAGGGTGTGAACCTGGCTGGATGACGAACTAGGCGGTGGGCGAATGGGGCCCGTGCACCCCACCCGGCGACATCAAATTCGTACTTGGCCGCCCCGCGGCGCCGTCTGTGAGCAAACCACCCCAAGACACAAAGGTCCTTCCCGTCCCGCCAAACCTTTTCGGCCCTGTCGACATCGCCCCTCCACGAAGACCCCGCGATACACACGAGAGCCAGGCCACGACCTGCGACAAAAGTCCCAGCCTTGCACCGAGCCCGAGACACATTCAGGACACCAACAATGGCAGCCCTGGCGTCCAACCCCGCCCCCGCCGCCGCCGCCGCGTCCACGTCGCAGCCCAGCGCCGCTTCCACCACCCCTTACGTCTCGAAATGGTCCTCCCGCTACCGCGGCGTACGTCCTCCTTCCCCCAAATCCTCACCATGCTCCCCCGTCTCGACGCCCCCAAAGAACCTGCCTGACTGACATTGCAACCCTTCCCCCTTTCCAGGCCACCGTCGAAGACCTCGACCCCCCGCCGCCCTCTCCCTGACCCCGACCGACCCCATCTCCCACGCCCTCATGTCGGCCTTTGAGCGCGACTACACCCACCTGACCGTCGTCGACGCCCACCGCGCACTCGTCGGCTACCTCTCCATCCCGCACCTCCAGGCCCTGCTCGACGCCGGCAAGGTCTCGCCCTCGGACCCGCTCTCCAAGGCCATGGTCCGGTTCCAGCGCAAGGGGCGCAAGTACCGCGTCATCACGATGCAGACCCCGCTCGAGGAGCTCGAGGCCTTCTTCGAGGGCGACGGCGTCGAGGGCCGGAAGAGCCACTTCGCCGTCATCACGGACGAGAAGAGGCGCTTCGTGCTGGGCGTCGCGACGGTGCAGGACCTGGAGGAGTTTGTCAAGAGGAGGCCGGCATGAAAGTAAAAGAGTCTCCAAGGGAACGAGTGACGAAGGGAATCCGAGGTTTAGGTGAGAGATAAAAGGGGTCGTTTGATATCCAACAGTCGTATCGGAACGAGCCTCACACAGGCTACGACAAAAGACGGTAGATGGCCGGCTGCATCAACTCGGGCGTTGGCGGTTCGCGTGAATTGGGAGGGAGAACTTTGGGACCACGGCTGGAAGGCAGGCGGACGATTCAACATTGCTCCGCCGTCGCACACGACTGCACATAAATCATCGCACATGGGTAATAGGCGTTTTGAGACGGGTTCAATTGCTATTCATGCTCTCAAAAGTCTACTCTTAGTAGGAGACGTCGCGATCCTGAGCGCGACTGCATCATTATCATCGTTTGTGTGTGTGTATGTGCGTGCAAAAGCAACTGCTCTCGTCGTGCGTGTGTGTAGCAGAATTTATCCGCCATCCACACGTGAAAAAGACGACCATCCCGCCCTAAGCCATTCCATCCAATGCATCTAAGGAAGCCAGTCGTAGACGAGACGGATCTCGACTCTCTTGCCGCCCTTCTGGACAAGGACGTTGCGGGCGTAGCGTCTCTCGCCCTCGATGGTCTGGAAGCCCCAGATCTGGGTGGCGGTCCAGCCGTTGTCGATGCTCTCGACGTGGCTGTAGACGTGGCTCTTGCCGTCGGGGCCCGTCGCCTCGGCCTCACCCTCAAGCCAGCCCTTCTTGAGGAACTCGTCCTCGATCTCCTCGGCGCTCATCCACTTGCTCTGGCCGCGGACGGTGCCGAACATCCAGTCCGAGTGCTCGCGGAACTCGAAGTCGAGGCAGCGCTTCTCCGAAGTGCCCTTGAGGCCGGCCGTGGCGTACTGGTCAATGTCGATGTGGGTGACGGGCTCGGTGCTCTCGTTGGGAGGCGAGGGCGGGGCGGTGTACTGCTTGACGTCGAGGGTGACGGTGGCGAGGCCGACGGCCTTGCGCGTCATCCAGCCAATGCCTTGGAGGGCGAGGGCCGGCTCGGGGGAGTCGGAGAGGGTCTTGTTCTGCAGGGGATTGTCAACACTTTGTTGTCGTTGGCCGTACGGGAACGAATTCCTTGGGGAACAGCAGTCGAACGTACCATGACCCACTTGCCGGAGATGTCGGCGACCGTCTTTGTTGCGGGGGCGGCCATTTTGTCGCGATGTGTGAATGCGTACGATTTTTGGTCGGGAAGGGGGGATAAGTGGTAGCTCGATAGCTGTTTTGCTGCGGTGAAGTTAGTTGTTTGGTAAAGGTGGAAGCTTCACTTGGGTTGGTTCGAAGGTCCCTGTGGGCGGGTGGTGGTGGAATATTTAAACTCAGATCGGCCCAGGGCAGGGGAGGTGGATAGATATAGGCCCGCAAAGGTGAACAATACAGGCGAAAAGGTGAGGCAGCAAGCCAAGCGGTTACTCAAGGCAGGTACGAGGTCAATTTCAGGCGGGCACTTCTTTTCCCGTCTTCGTTTTGTTCGAGTGACGGAGGGTCAAGTAGAGAGAGTGAACAGGAGGCGAGAGGCTGGGCTGAGCAACAGGTGACGTGGGTTGAAGACCTCGGGACAGAAACGCCAACCCCGCCGGGATCTTATACGCCGCAACGCCCGGTATCAGTTTCCAGTCAAAATCAGGTACGGACTCAGGAAGGGCGGCCTTGTGGTCGCCTCCAGTTCAGGTACGGGTTACGACTGGGGAAGCGCCTGTTGGCAAGCGGGGCGGGGAAGCCGCACCCCCGACCCCTCCACACTGCTTGCTACTCCTTCACATGAATGGGAGCTCTGTGGTTTGCCATCGCTCAGCTAGCTTGACTGAATAAGAGCACCAATTCATCAGGATGCTGCTAGGTTTGGCCGAGGCTCGGGACGCCATCCACCATCCCAAATCCCTGGGCGTTTGTCTAGGATTGCGCGTGGCATCATGGTCAGTCGCCTGTTACCACCCACACCATCTTCCCCCAGACTTAGGTATACCACTCCTGTCAGCATTCTGTTCTTCCTCCTAGCAGCCAGCCAACCATCCACCGTCCTCGTCCTCCAGAATCGGCTTCTCCAGCCAAAACGCGGGTAGATCTGCGCAAAACTAATGACCAATAAAGTCATCCTACCAGTCCTACTTGCCATTCCCCAATCCCAATCCGGCCATCGAGCCCGGCCCAAGTTGCGTCCATATGGCGGGGGCCAACGATAACCCTCCACGACGGCCGAAGACGACGCCTGGCTCTGCCGTTCCGCCAACAAGCCTGGATGTCCACTTCCTAATCAAGCAGTCGAGGTGAGAAACCTTGAGAGAACGGACCACGGACCAGGACCAACGAAATGCAGGTTCCGAGGCTGAATCGGCCGTGCGTTAAACGGGGGTTTCCCCTTCTTCTTTCTGTCGTCTGGTGAAGGACACTGACTACTGCTCCCTGACTGACTGACTGCCTCGCCTCGTAGATCAATGCATGCACAACGGACAGGTCACTCTGCTCCTGTCTCTATGCGCTTAGATGATGGTAGATGCGGGCACGGCACGCGCAGCCTCCCAAGTCCTCATGTGCCCAGTGACGGGAATAAAAAAGCAGGCCGCCTCGGTCCTCGTTTCTATCCCGTCTTTGATGTCGTCCCTGTCGCTAGAGTGGGAAATGCTACCCACAGCATCGGCAGAGTTTCCAAACCCAATCGATCGCCTCTCAGCTTGTGGTCCAGACATGCGCATACCCGGACGTGATATACCGTTACACCAGACGGACCAGAGCGAGCTACATACTTCTTCCAGCCAGATGGTCTCGTTCGTGCCCCTCCACCTCCCCCATACCTCCCCCATAAGACACCCTCAGCAGATAGCTTTGCCCACGCTACCCAACACCGTAAACGCATCATCACTCCCGCCGTCCGACGACGCTGAGCTACTAGTATAGCCCGTCCACCCGGCCTCGCATCGCACGGCAGCACCAAACCCCCATCACCGGCCCTCCGCCTCAGACGGTTCCACGGCAGGCATTGACAGCTCGCACAGGATTCTAGACCCGCCAGCCAGCCTCGGTCGAGCCCCGACCCCAGCGCTAACGAGCATTGTGTGTCTCATACGTGTGCGCCTGCCTACCCATTTGAGAAAACAATGAGACAACCTCGCCAAAAAAAGACTGTTGGCTTTTGGGGGGGGGGGGGGCTTTTCTACTTATTTTGGGGTGGCGAAGCGCAATCATGAGCGGCGGATTCGAGGATTGGTCGTGGCAGTCCACAATGCGACGAGCCATCTCGCGCAGCTCGCTCGCGCGCCTGGCCTACCGGCTCTTGCACCCGAGGAAAGCCGAGGGAACGAGCTTAGAGAAACCAGAGGGAGCTTCCTCGCTGCAGCGGGGCCAAGCTCCGACGAAGGCACGCTGTAGAAGGAGGAAAATCCCAGCTCGAGGCTAGCCAAGGAGCAGCTGTTGGCGACGCTCCCGCAGCAAAAAAACCACACGTGAGCCCCCCGACCAGTGTTTCATGACGATGCTGGCAGGCAATCCCCTGCGCTGTGCCCCTTACACAAGGTATAGCTCCAGCACTGCGATTCAACACCTTTGGAAACTCTATCTCATCGCACGAGGTTGCACCGGCTTGCCTAATTTCGTCGTGGATTACTACCATCGAAATAATGCCAATATACATGGCCGGAGCTACGAAAAGGAATAAAAGGAAAAGGATATCTTGGTTGTACAAAAGCCCCGGCTCCCCTGCCATCGGTTCCGAACGCTTCTCGCACGCACACACACACGCAGTGTAGTTCCCAACAAACGTCTCCCCGACTGACACCACGAACGCTCCCACGCCCGCGCCGGCCCCTTGTACTTGGAACCCGGCCCGCAAAGTCATCACCCACCCGCACGCTTTTATGCTCCTGGTCCGTCCCGTCACGGCCACCAATTCATCGTCTTGTAGCTCTCAATCACCTCCTCAATCAGCTCCTTGGTCAGTTTCGGCTTTTCGTACTGGAAGCCGACGACCTGCTCCAGCCGGTTGCCGTCCATGCTCAGGTCGGTATCCTTCAACAGCTCCTTCTCCATAAACGGCGTCAGAGGTCCCGGCCGCGCAATGCCAGCCTTTTCGAGCAGCTCGGCCCAAGGGCCCATGAGCTCGTCGTTGACGTCGTCGACGACGCTGTCCATGTTGAGGCGCGCAAACGTGCTGATGAGTTGACCCTGGAATCCCGTCTCGATCTTGAAGACCTCGCCGATGATCTCGGCCATTGTGCCCTGCGTTGTCACGCCCTTGTCGACAACGTTGAACGTGGGCACATTGCCCATGGCCTTGGCGTCCCATTTGTCCTTGCCGTTGTCATACCACGTCGTGATCGCCCAGAGGGCTCGCACAGCATCTTGGATGTGTACCGTGTTTTGCCGAAGGCCCTTGTCCCACAGCCACTTCATTTCGCTCTCAAGGTATTGGTAGACACGGGCCATGCATAGTGCCGTCGCGACCCATTGTGACGCATAGGGCCCGTATACGTGTGCTAACCGAACAATGACGAGGTTTAACCTGGAAGTCGGGCGCTTGTCAGCATCGAGAAAACGCAACGGGCAATCATGAACAAAGTCCCGTCAGCCCTTGGCAGAGAGCGCCTGGTGTGATACTGACCCCTCAATCTTTGCGAGCTCCTCCTCGGCCTGCAACTTGTAGACGGCAATCTTGCTCCAGGGCTTCAACTTGTCGCCCTCCTTGCTCGGGGAGGAGTCCGACTTGTAGACCATGCCGGTGCTGAGCTCGATAAAGGCCTTGACCTTGCGCTTGGCGGCCTCCTTGCCCACGGCAAGCGACAGGCCGAGAGAGCGCAACTTGTAGACCTCGTCCTCCTGCGAATATCTCGTCTCGCCGCCGCAATTGAAGACGTAGTCCCACTGCTTGCCATCGGGACGGTCGAATATCTTGGCTAAGGCTTCTGCACGAAGGCGAAGAAAAAAGCAAAAAATGTCAGCCAAGAGCGGGAATCACTGTGCATTATCTGGGATGGCGGCGGGCTGCTTCGCGTTCCCCTCGGGTGAAGCCAGAGGAGAAAGCGAGAATCACTTAAAAAATAAAAATAAGAAAGAGGAACGGGAAGGGAAAGGGGGATATTGTCGCGCCGTCATCGTCCTTCGTTCAGGTGACTTACGTTCTCTGCTTGCATCAGCCTGCATGAACTTGGTGCCGGCGCAGGCGTCCTGGAACTCAGGAGCCAGCCATGCGAGTTGGGGCAGGGCCTTGTCGACGACGCGGACCTCTGATGCGAGGTCGTTGTCGTGGATGTAGCGGGCCAGGAACCGACCAATGTAGCCCAGCCCTCCGATGATGAGGACTGAGGGTTTCTCGGCCATGGTGAGGTCAAGGGGTGCGGTTCGTGGGCAGAGTTATTCGGAAGGCTGTTTGTGCGTTGTGCGCGATGTTGTGTCGTCGGGGAGAGGAAAGGATGTGGCAAGCACAGGTTGATGGGTTTGGGCAGAGGGGTTCGAGGTGGTGGTGGTGGTGGTGGTGGTGGTGGACTGGGCACTGAGCGGCAAGGTAGGAGCTGACGGGCAGCAACGGCAGCGAGGGTTGGTGGCTGTCGGCGGGGTTGACGTCGGGCTGGACCAGGTTCGAGTTAGGGGGTTGATGTGCCCTTGCCCCTGGGATGGAAAAGTAGCAGTACCAGGGATTGAGCGAGTTTAGTGTAAACCACGGTGCAGCGGGATGGATGCGGCCGAAGCTCGGCAGGGTAGGGGAGGGGAGGGTAGGGGAGGGGAGGGGAGGTACAAGGAATTCGACCCGGGACGGATGGGTTGGGTAGGTAGTGTAGACGGCGTCCAAGCAGAGAGGGCAGACAGAAGACGTTGCGCTGCTACTGTTTAAGCCACGAGGAGTATGTCAGTCTGCTCAAGGTCGGGTGACAGAGCAGAGGCGGGAACCAAGACTGGAAGCAAACAGAAGAGGCGACGGGACGATGAAGTAGAAGAGCATGGATGAGATGGAAATGAAATGAAATAAAACAAAAAAGGGGATTGGAAGCTTGGTGGTGTGGGTGTATGGATGGATGGACGTATGTATGTATGTAGGTATGTATGTGCGTTTGTGTGTTTGTGCGCGCGTCTTGTTCTAGTGCAGAGGTGCGGGCTGGTTGGTCACGTCTGATGAAGTTAGGAACCACGCAAGTCAAGGTAACGTGCCCAGGCAAAAGAAAATAAAAAATGGAATCCGAACTTGAGACGACAGATGGCCCTTACCCCTTTTCCCAGTGTTTCCCGCGCAGGTGTCGGCAAAACAGGAGGGTATAACAAAATGCTAGCGGAAACGGCAGCATAAAAAAAAAGGACGAAACACAGCGGCCCTGCGTCAGCACAGGCTCCTCCAATACGATGGCGCTGTCATTCAGAAACGGGGTCCAAAATGGAGATTGGGGCGGGCCGTGGGATGAACGGGTAGCGGGACGAGGAGGGTCGAAGGAGGGAGAGAGAGGAGACGGAGACGGAGAACCTGAAATAATATCGCTCCGTCACTCCTGAACGGGTTACAGATGCTGAGCCGTGCAATCGATACTGCTGGACGCCGGCGGAGGGTTGTGGAGCTTTATGCAGCTTCAAACTTCGACGATACTTTTCACCACGACCCTCGACCCAACCCTGCCTGCCCACCCACCCTACCATACCTACTTACCTACCGAACCTACTTACCTACCATACCTACTTACCTGCGCAGTATACTACATACATACATACATACATAATGCATTGCTACTTAGGCAAGCTGCGCAAGCTCGTCACTCGCACCTCCTCCTTGCTCCAGCTTTCAAGTCCATGTGCCGTTCCTAACCTTGTTATACCTCTTCACAGGTTGCGCAATTCGACATCCCGTACCTCGCTTCATTGCTGCTAGTCGGTAGCTTGTGCCTGCTTAGGTAGTTTCGGACCAGCTCATGCTGGATACTGGCGCCCTCCCGCCGTCAAGTTACGAGCAATTTGGCCCCCCCCCCCCCCCCTTCTCCTCCGTCCTCAGTCCTCTCCATCTGAGTCACTCCGTCGAGGCGCTATTCTCTTTTCTCTCCTTGACCGTCCTTTGCAAAGACCCTGAACCCTGGCACACGGTGTCGGCCATGGGCAGGGCACTCTCCAACCAACAGAGACATGTCCGGCGGTTACGGTGCTTTTCTATTGAAAGCCACGCCAAACGATTGCTGTGAATGGCCAATCTCCACGACATCGGATCCAAGGGACGGGAACTGAACCATGGAAACGCAATGCATTGCAATCCAATATTGCACGTGATGCACAGCTGTATTTACCGTGCTGGTACCGCACTTTCGACGGTGGCCCGTATGCCTCACGCCCTCCTTCCTTCACAGCGAGCGAGCACGCCGGCCATATCCTAAGAAGGAGGGCTCAGCCTGCGACTGGAGAGAAAAGCCAACGATTGGATTGGACACCAAAAACCCGTCGTGGCTCCTGTTCATCAATTTTCAGGGCTCGTGCTCCCTCAAAAACCCCCACATCGCTGCTGCAGCAAGTCGCCCCCCCCCCCCCCCCCCCCGGTCCGCTCCATGCCCGTGGCGTCCACCAACTTCTTAGCACCCGACGATTCCTTTGGCGGCCAGCACCCTCAAATGACCAAGGGAGGGGGGTCAGCCATTTCGATCGACGAGCACTCGTCGTACCGCGCTTTTTTTTTTCCAAGTCCGAGGAGAAGATATGCGCTCAAGGCGCCCAAAGCGCCGAACCATGGATCGCGTTCCTGGTCGTCACTGTTGCCCTTGTCCCTGCTTTCCTGCCGTCCGTTGGTTTGGCCTTATCGAATGTCCCAAGACGCGACGAGAGAAACAATCAATATCAGAGACATGAATGCAACTCTTTCAAGGAAGCCATGCAAGGCACGCGCCCAAGAGGTGCCCTCGCACTGCTCTTCCTTGCTCTATCTGCCGGCTTCGTCCAATAATGTCTCTTGACAGCCCCGGATTCTATGCCGTTCCGATCGATTCAGGTCTCTCTCAACACATACCTGATATCGTCCCCCCCCCGTCATGTGCCACCAAGATCTTCGCCCAAAAGCAGGGAACTACCCATGCGCGATGGCGACTCCTCGGTCGCCCTGCCGCCGCTCCCGGTCTCCTTTGCTCTCCAACCCTCTCTCTCCGGCCGGCACCTCCGTCTAAGTGTGTGACCCGGTCCGAGCCAGGGAGACGACTGCCTTTGGCTCTAGGCAGTGGTACTACAAATCTTGTTCCACCGACGACCTCGATTTCGGGTTACGCCCCCGTCCTATCAAAATCCGGATCACGAAGTGAACGTTGCAGGAAACTAAACAACAGAGAGAGGAAGACCGCCAGCCGCCGTTGGTCGGTGCTCGTCCCAAGCCTTCGGCTAGCGTCAGCGGCACGAAATGGCCATCCCATGGATCCCGCCCCGTTCCCGCTCAGGGGCCTTCCATGATGCGGTTCGCAGATGGGCGCTTCTGGTCTGGGCCATGCGCCGTGCTCCAGCCTTGGAAGGGCCGGCCATGCACGCGCCGGCGCGCTACATGGCAGGCTTTGGGCTTCGGGCTCAGCTTCGGCCATTTGACTTTTTGCACCTCCCTGCATCCTGCATGCGGGGTCCCAGGGGAGGATCTGCTCCATGTTCTAGAAGTCTTCTGGGATCTGTTCTTCAACAAAACTTTTATGCTTTCTTTTGCAGAAGTCGACGGCGCGTGCGGCTCACCTGGGTCAGCTGCTATCTCTGGGTTCTCTACGGATTCCCAAGGCCTGAGGACCAGCGCAGAGACAAATGTGGCTCTTGTGCTTCTTCACAGATATACATCCACCAAGAAACTTCCAACAACGCCAGCACCAGCACCAGCGCCAACACTTTGGAGCTAAGGCCTCTGCGGCGCAAAGCTGGGTTCAGTTATTCATGATGCAAAACCCGATGTCATCAAAAAAGGCCACGCCCCACAGCTGCAAGTCGTTTCTTTCTTGCTTATCAAATAAACATTCACCTCCAACAACTTTACTTCAGGCTTCGAAAAGAAACCGAACCCCGCCTTCTTTCCTGTAGACGGCTACCACATCACCGGGGTGCCCGCCTGGACTTGGGCGAATAGGTTGGGCAGCATTTGTCCGTCCGTTGCAACACAAATCCTTTCTGTCATCAGACAAATCCACCCCTGCCCCTTTAAAGCCTATTTCTACGGGCACAGCTTTCTCTGTAGCCCTTGTTAGGTTGGTTGGGTTGCATAATCTTGAGACTGACTTGAGGCGGAACAACGGCTTCAGCAAATCCAATCTCTTGGGGTTAGCCATCCGGATTCTTCTAGGTTTTTGGGGTCCGATCACATACATCTTGCCGTTGCCTTCGAACGTGGTAAAACTCGGCCTTCAATCCCGAGACTGGCACTTTAGGTTATCGAGCTTAGACTGATGACTTCTAGGATGACGTGTCCTAATTAGAACCGAAAACGAGTTTAGATATGAAGCAAGAGTCGGGAGGTCTGCTCAAGTTCGGACGTTCCGGTCAGCAATCCAACCATACGCGACTCCTAATCGGCCCTTAAGGGCATGGTTCTCAGCTTGGGCAGCACTCGAGGGTCTTCCGTCTGCAGATGCGGCCGCCTATGGATATCTCAATGCGAGTCCAACGGGCGTGTCTTGTATCACATCAGACTCTCGAAAGATAGAGAGGCGCAGCGTTCTCGCCATGCGGTCTTGAAGCAGCCTTACAAGGGCCGTAAATGCAAGCTGAGCACTGACTCTAAAAAAGACTTCGTTCACAGTAAGTAGTACCAGCAATCAGGGTCTCGAGGCCACACGCCCCCACCCGGTCCGCCGCAGTTTACTCCCGACAAAATGGCGCCCCCGGGGAAGTCAGCCGTCAGTGAAGGTAGCTTAATTGAGCTGAACCGTGATTGCCGCGGTTCACGACTCCTTCGTAAAGCCAGACGCAACACCTTGACAACAGCCCAAGGTCGTGTCCAGTTGACCACATTGACCCTCTTGCCGATGAGCCGGGGGAGGTTCGAAACTCGACAGCTTTTTCCCCCCAGCGATGATAGCTACCCTGCTCTTTAACTGTCTCCTCCGTCTTGGGTGTGCACTCGCCCCACTCCCGCTCACAATAAGACTGTAAGATAAGCTGCAGCTGAATGAGGGACTGAGCTCCTGCCTGTTCATATCAGGGAAGGCGGGAGGATGAACCGCCAGAGGATCCGTGTACATGCCGGCCACGCAGCGGGCATACGTCGGCCCCGCGAAGGGAGAGGGAAGTATGGCAGAATGCGACTCGTGGTCAGAGTGCCGACATTTGGGCAAGATGGAAAGACCAGGAGTTGCGAGATTGGTCTACGGCTGGGGGTTCGGGTAGGCGTAGTGCTGGCGTCCATGGATGTGCTCGTCTCAACAAGGTCGGCCAGACGAACTAAACCGTCGACCGAACACCGAAAGCACCAACATGTTCAAACCCGCGGACGCGTAGCATCATGAAAGGTCTCAGCCAAGGTTCAGTTTCAAAAAATTTTAATAAAAAAAAAAGGTCGCACAAAATGTATTCCAGCCACCTTGCCTGCTCTTCTCCGCTCAGGAGAGAATGACTACCCTGCTGCCGGAGCAGAATACAAGCCTGCCATGGATCTAGGGTTCCGGGAAGGAAATCCCATCATCTACGTGGTACTGCCCCATCCGTCTCAGTCACCCCGATGCGAACCGACGCACAAGACGAGATCCGATCTCGAGAGACAAGGGGAGAGAGGGGCTTGAAACCCCCGTATAACCACGATCTCGACAACTCACGGCACCTCTCCGTACCACCGCTCACCCCCCCCCCCCCCCTTTTCACGACACACACCAGACCCATGCTCGCAATGAGGATGAAGCTGCCAAGAAGGCCGAGTCCTCCGGACGTCCATCACCTCTGCATGCTCCCGATAATCTCCCTCTGCGCCGCGCGGTCCTTGGCGCCCTCGCTGAGGCTGCCGATGCTGCGCAGGTCGCCGACGACGTCCTTGGCCTTGCCGAAGTAGACCTCCTGCAGCAGGTTGCGCATCTTGAGCTCCATGTCCTCGACGAGACGGCCGACGTTGGCAATGTGGCTCTCGTCGCCCTCAACGGGCAGCTCCTGCTCGACCTGCCGCGTCATGTTGCCGCTGAGGTCCATGTCGCCCAGGGCGCCCGTCGACGTCGACAGCGAGAGGATTACGGTCGAGGTCAGCTTGTACTGCGTCGTGCGGCCCCGTTCAATGGCCTCGAAGACGTGGATCGAGTCCCAGACGCCCTCGGCGCTGCCTCCGGGTGTCGCGGCTGTGGGGCGCATCGTTAGCTGGGCTTACCCCCCTCGCATTTTCGTAAACTCCCGGAGAGAGACCTACACTTCTTCAAGAGAACGACGCCGGCGAAGCCGTCATCCAGGTTCCAAAAGTACACACTGCTCACACCGCCCTCGTAGTACAGGTCGCGGTAGACGTCAAACGCCTCGTTGGCGCGCACCTCCATCTTGCGGACGCGCTCGCTCGGGATGGCACCCTCGCCGGCTCCCTCGCTGCCGCTCGCCCCGACGCCGCCGGCGCCCGCCTCGTCGAGGGGAGGGTCGAACTGGTTGCTCCAGGGGGAGCGGTAGCTGTCGCCGTCGCGGTTGTAGTCGCAGAGTAGGTAGTCGCGGCCCGTCTGCTTGCAGCGCTTCACCGTCAGGGGCTGGTCGACGGACGAGAGGAGGTCCTCGGTCAGGTCTGGGGCCAGCGATATAATGGCATTGAGGTGGTCGGTCGTGTGTTTCGGGTTGAGGCGGCGGAGGAGATCGCTTGAGAGAGAGACAGGCTTAAGTTAGAGAGGACCTCTCGCATGGTATTAGGGAGCGGTTGGTGAGGGCAATGCTTACAGGGCCGAGTCGAAGGGGTCGACGGAGGCCATGGCGGCGGTGTCTGTACGTGCGGAGGTCCTGAGAGGGTCGTTTGGGGTCTCGTTCGAGGCCGTTGACGATGGATGGTTGCGTTGTAGTTTGTGTTGGGATGGTCTTTGAGGTTGGAGTGTTAGCGGAAGGTGCTGGCGCTGGCGGGGTAGACGGACCTTAGCCCCTGGGAGTACTTCCCCAGGACCCCACAGTCAAGGTGAGCTTCTCGCAGCACCTACCACCCTCCATTTGGAGACGGACGGAGTTATGGAGTGGCACGTCATTTGAGGGAGAAAGAGCTCTCGTAGGCTTCGAATTCAATACTTTTCAGGGCACTTGGCATGAAGGCAGCTTTGATTGAGAAATTCAAGTCAAGTAAATATCGTAGCATTCGCTGATGCAATGTTAAATAGGATAAGGTAAACATTTGACCACAAACCATGTAAGCTCTAGGAAACTGCCCTGCTCGTGAGACTCTGGTCTCCAGACGGCCGCTCCACTGGCCATGTTCCCCTTTTTGTCGTCCCCTTTGGTCGGCTTTCCGTTTCGCTGGATCTATCGAGACCTATTTCCTGTGCCAACATCACCTAATTTCGAGATGAACCGTATTCGCCAACGCCTCGCGAAAGAACTACACTCCGGCCACACCCAAAAACCCCAGTCTCCGATTCTGAAAATGTCTCTCTTCTGTTTCCGCATCGATCTTTCTCACCATCTCGGAAAGCCCGGCCGTCTTTCCTATCCCTCACGCAGCCTCTTGTCAAGACTCAGTATACTGCTCGATCATACTGGATAATTGTCGTGATCAAAACAGCGGCGCGTCGACACGCTGCCCATGAGTGTGCCGAACGCAATGCCTGCTGAAATACATACAACGAGAAGTGAAGACCACCATCGCGCCTTTCTGGGCGACCCCTAACATCGAGGGTCCGGTAGTTTGACAGCCTTGTAAAGGCTCGTTATTCAGCTGATTTCCACTCCGCAAACAACGCAGAGCAGCGGCTCAGTCCACACCTTGTCGCCTTCGGTGACGTTCTCTCGGAGGTCCTTGATCTCAATCTTGGTGGGGTTCATGTCCATCAAGATTCTCGCTTCAAACAAGCCTTCCCACGGCTTCGTATCGCTCGCAAAGGCCTTCTTCTTGCCAGATCTGATCTTGCGAGATGCTCCCGGTACCTCCAGCGCGGATGGCGTCGCAGGAGTTGTAGGCGGTTGCGAGACACGCTCGTCAGGAACCGCGGGAGTCCCCTCTGCCACAGATTCCCCATTTGTTTCCTCGGGCGCATCGCTGGGCTTCGCATCTATCGTTTGCTTGACATCGGCACCGCTTTCGGTAGGGCTGAGGGGTCCGTTTACGCCGTCATCCAGCGCCTTTTCCTCTTTAACGTTATCGCTCTCTGCGACCGAGGTCGTTTCGTCTACCGGAGGCTTCGCGGTAAAATGGGGTTTATCTTTGCCGAGTCGCTCGTAGGTTCGCATCAAGGCGTCTTCTCTCAGACAATGCTCATGGAGCCATTTCCCGCACTCCTTGTTCGAGCATCCGATCAGCGTCTTGTCCGGGTTGGCGGGCTGTCGGCATCTGCAGGTGCGTTCGACTGACTGCTGTCGAGTTAGCTTCAATCGGCTGATCTAAGCTCCGGGATTTGTGCATACCGAGAGCTGTTGGGTCCGGCAGTCAAAGGCCTGGCGCCAGTAGAGCGCCTCCTGGATCTCGTCGTCGTTCTCCTCAATCCATTGCTTGACGTTGGCAGGTAGCGTCACACTGACAACATTGATGATGTCCACTGCTTAAGTCAGTATGCGGACGGGAGTTTCGGGGAGGACGCAACCTACTGTGGTTGGAGGCGATCAGCTCGTTGTGACCGTGATACGGCTGGCGACCTCCAGTGTATCTCTTTCCTTCCATCGTGCCCTCCGGCAGCTCTTCCGGCCAGTACATCCAGTAAATGCGCGCATAGACATGATGCTCGTCGCTAGCGCGAATCTCCAAGATGCGGGCTACCCAGTCATCTTCGGACTTGGATCGCTTCAGCACCTTTTCCGGCTCGTTCGCGTCCGTTGCGCCTTCCGCGGCGGCTTTTTGTCGTTGAACGGTCTGATCATTTGCGACGTAGATAAAACCCTCACTAAAGTACTTGGTTCCATTTACTACGTCCGTCACCGTTAGCGCATACCACCGCAGGAGAATAGACGGACCACTTACGAACGAAACTGTTGTAGCGTGTCATCTCCAGCCACTTCTTCTGTGGATGCACGTTGTATTCCAAATCCAAGACATCGTTGGCGCTCTTGCCGTTGAAATCGCCGGACGGTGAAAAGGGAGAGAGTTGCTTGGAGCTCTTCTTCCCGTCCTCCTCTTCCTGATCCGGTTTCCTTCTCTTCTTTGACTTTTTCTGTGCCTTGGTATCGGGCTCGGCGTAGGTGACGCTGAAAGGGCACTCGGCCTTGTTCTCCTCGACCTCGGCGCGAGGGCGCTTGCGCGAGGTGGACATGGCGGTGGCGGTGGGGGTCCGGAGTCGCAAACGCAGTCAAGGAGGGGTATTCGCGAGTAAGGTTGAGCAAGATTCGATGCGACCTCGATTGAAAGTGTCCGAGACGAATGACGTTGGGGGTGAAGCTCGTTTGGGATGTCGCGACCGAAGGGAAAGACGCACGGGGTGGCTGGCAGGCGTATGTTCCGCCCAAAAGACCGGGGTAGGTGAGACCGAGTGGCAAGCGCGCCGTCCCAGATGGGCGTCCTGGCTCACTTTGACAAGAGTGCAAATACTCTGGCAAGCCTGAGGATGGTCCAGGCCGGGTATCGACGACCAATGATGGCCACGATGCGCAAAATTGGGAAAATCGCGGGTTGAGGATCTGGCAATTCCGGAACGAGAAGCGGAGCGCGTTGACACTAGCCAGCGAAAAAAAGGTGGCGCAAGATGAGTATTTGAGTGGTCACGTGAGCGCAGATTGGCTCCGACGGGCTTTAGGCAAAGGCGGAAAGGCAAGTAAAAGCGCAGAAGCACCCACGATGTGGCCGTGGCCGTGGCACGGGTGACGCTGGAAGTGAGCGTCACGTAAGCACCGCAACTAGAACCATCTGCGCCCACCGAATACTAAATGAGTCCCCGCAGCAAGCGCCGCCATCCGTAATGCTCTTATAGATATTTCCCTTGCATTTGATTCGCCCTATAGCATGCCCACCACGTTTTGCGACGTGAAGCTATCAACAACTTCAACAAATGGCAGCTAGAGATGCGTCTAGAAACTAGTACGGTTGAACTACATGGTCGACCATCAACAATCCAATGTTGCATACCAGCGCTCGTTGTACTCATTTCTCTTTATCTTGATCCCTGGGTTATGTGATGTAGGACATAAGAGTGAAGAGATGACGTAGGCAGCGGAACAACAGAGGTAACAGTGACAACAGAAACAGAAAAGGAGATGATAGGGACTATATCAACTTGAATACATTGAATAGAAGCCGAACAAAGGCTAGAACGGCGCCTTAGTAGAACAACTAAGAGAGATAACGGGGATATATTATTCTTCTCCAAGCTCACAAATGTCAATACTCAGTCCTTTTCAGTTATCGGCGCGACACAATGCTGCAGCCGAACAAACCCTTGACGCCGTTGCTATGCTATCATATAAGTTTCGGGGCTTTTCAATAGCCTCGGGGCCGGTTATGTTCATGTTCATCCTCGTCGTCATATGCACTCAGAATCGGGCGGTCATCGCTCTCTTCCGTTTCACTGCCCGTTTCTCCTTGCCGGCTCTTGAAGCCCTCGATGGCCTCGGCCAGTTTCTCCCCCTCACGCTTGCCCCTTGCCACGTTGACACTCCATATGAGAGGTGCTGGAAGACCAACCAAGACCGCCAGGAACCAGAATGCTGGCCGGATATCGCCCGATCGATCTATAATCGCTCCAACAATTGCAGGCCCAAATACACTGGAACCTTTATCCGTTATCGCTGGATTTTTAATTGTAATTAGCAAGGTTAATCAAGATAGTAATGTGGTTGAGATGGGTTGAGGTGGATTGGGATGGTTTGAGACGGGTCGATGATGGTTGGGAAGGGGGTGGGGTGAGGGTTGCCGTACCATACAAGGCGTAGAACGCAGCTTCCGAACCTGGGGGAATGAGCTCCCCGTAAAGACTGCGGCAATACGAGCTTAGCCCTCCTAGTACCAGGCCGTAAACTGCGGCTAGAGGATACATCTCCCATGGTTGCTGCAGTCCTATAACTCCCCACCTCTGCACAAACGGGAGATACCCAAGCAGTCCGTAGACGGGAATAAGCTCGAACAGTGCGATACAGACGAGGATGGTCTGATGGGGCTCCAACTTGAACTGACGCGATACGAAGGCCCAGCTGAACGCGCCAATAACGCCGGCTGTGGTGGAAATCACGTTGATCATTCCCAGTGCCCAAGGCTTCATGTGTAGTTGTGTCTTGGCAAAGAGGATCGCCGTGGAAGATGTCGTTGCTACCGCATCGCTCAACAAAAACCATGCGGCCAGGTAAAGAACGATATCTCTCAAGCGGCCAGCCAACCGAACGGTGTTGAACAATGACACCCACGCGTTGGCTATATAAATCATCCAAGCCCGAGCTCCTTTGGCGGACGATATGGGCATAGGTGGGCCAGGTCTTGGGCGAAGCCACATGGCCGCAGGGATCGTGAAGAACGCCCACCAAGAGCCGGCCATGCATAGCACAACCCTCTGGGACCAAGTGGTGTTCTTCATCGCGATCAGAATGGCAATCGCGACACACTGCACAAACAAGCCGGCAATGTATCCAATACCGATGCCTCTAGCGGAAATCTGAGTTGACAGATGTAGTTCGACAGAGGTGAGCTCCTCATGGGTGGCTTTCCGGACCAAAGGGTGACCACCGTTTCCGTTCCCCCCGAGTAAAGCCGAGGTTTGGTCTTCTGCATCACTTGCAGTAGAGTCATCATCCAAATGAGACCCATTGAGAGATTGCGATTCTAGGCCGAAGTGTCCTAAGTCCGGCGTATGCACAGTCTCGGACGCTAACACCTCTGGATGGTGACGGACCAGCAGTGGCAGAAAAGAGTTGAGAAGCACGAACGAGGCTCCAAAGCAAGTGTTGGATATGATGGCCAACACCGCACCCAAGATGTAAGTGTTCTTGCTGACAAAAATGTAGGCCATGACGGAGAAGCTCCCGATCCATGCGAACGTGAGCAAAAGCCTCTTCCTCGAATCGCCGTGGTCAGCAGCGCTGCTAATGCTCACTACCAAGAGCGCTTGGAGCAGAACGCTGATGGAGAACGTGTACATGGCGAAACTGGCCGTGTTGATTTCAATACCTAAAACGTAGACAATGCATTGTCCGTCGGCCTTGTTCTTCGAGTCGCTCGTACCGCACGGGGTCGTTCGATCGGACAGCAGAACGCCATTTTCGCGCGCAAGAGTCTCGAGAAGAATCGGGATAAAAGAGCCTGGGCATCGTGTAATGTCAGCGCAAAGGGGTTCAGGGCGGGGTACATCGCGCGATCGTCTTGAGCTAGGCAGGCAGCTCCATAACTCAATAGCGTTCACAGCATATGTCACGGAACATCGGGGAACGGGCTTGCTAGAAATCAAAGTCTAAACATACCAATAGCTAGGTTCAATCAGCTCATGCACATTGTCAGAAACAACTTGGGGCCAAAACTCACCACAGATGACATAGGTTTCGGCGGCAAAGGCGTATGCATACCAGCCGGATAGCTCCTTCTGGCTCGTGGGGCGCGTATCTTCGCCATGATACCGGCCTTGGCCATGGGGGAAGCCGTCGCTACTGCTGCCGCTCATCCTGTCGTAGTCCGAGTCGGTGTCGGAACGCTCGTCGTCGGCTTCGAAGTCGGAGGTGAAGGAGCGAAAGGAACGTTTGGACAAAGTTGAGAGGCGCGACCATAGACGTGGTGCAGGCGGCGGCCGAGCGTGTTGCTCCTGTCTGGGAACCATGGCGGGCTGGCACGGGCAGCTGGGCGTGGACTTTACTGGATGAGGTAGGACAGCTGACTGTTGCGGGCCTGTCCGTCTCACCTGGGCCGAATTGGGTGGGCGGATGCACTCCGGTCGCAGCAGCACACAACCACACTTGGGGTGTGTCTCTGTTCCGAGTTTAGGCTGTGGGCACAACCTGGAACCTGCCAACCTCTAGCACCTCAGATGAGGCACCTCCAGCCAAAGTTGGCAGGTAAGCAGTGTGCAAACGAAACGATTATGCAGGTCGGGCAAGGTACCTAGCACTGAATCGTCGTCACAGTGCCAGGCACCTCGTCAGAGTCGGATCCGGATTGATGATGGGTTTGGCTGTATTGGACCCCGCTGCCGCTGCCGCTGGGTCGAGCCACTCGGTGAATTTCCAGCTATTCTGGCTGCACTGCACCTCGCTGACCGAATCGCCGTCTTTGGTGGTGCTGCTGCTTGCTGTCAAGAGCCCACTGGTCCCTCAACAGGGTGTGTGGCCGCAGTAGCTTGTCGAATCCGAACAGTGTGCGAGGGCTGTCACAAACCCGAGACGGGAGGCGACTCTGTTGTGTGTTGTGATGGCGCTGACCGACGACGGCTATGCGACAGCCCGAGTGTGTAGATGGGGGTGATGGGAACGGCGTGTTGTTGGCGTGGACAGCAACATGGGGCCGAAGCTCTGGTGCCCGGGGGGAATGAGACAGCTGGAGAGGTGAAACGGAAGTAGAGAGAACAAAACGAGGCAGATGGCGAGAGTAAGATAAGTCGGGTTAATGTGTCGTCAGGTTTGCAAGAACAGGTTGTGGGCCGGCATGGTTGGTTATATGGCGTCCCAGAAGTGATGGAAGACCGGTGAAATACAAGGACAGACAAGGACATCCAAGGTGACAGTGTCAATCCATGGTTTTCCCCGGCCTCTTGCTCCACGCCTTCTTGCCTGCACTGGTTCCGCGGCTCCCTCGCCCGAGCCGTTCTAAGCTTACCTTTGGCCAACTTTGAAATACACACACCATCGGTGGCTACAGTTTATCAAATCTTGTCCCATCTACTTTCATCCCCCCCAAACCCTCTCCTCTCTGTCTCTCGGTGGCTCGTCGAAACCCAAATATCCCCCCTCCCCAACACCCCAGTCGCGGCGACAGATAGTGTTGCCCAACCTCACAAGCGCCGCGACCGCAGACATGGGTACATCCTACTGCATCATCGCCGATGGGACGGTGTTTTTCCCTAGCGCCGCTACCACGCTTGAAACTTGCCGTGCTAGGAGGCAATGAACTCCAATTATCGTGAGAGGATGCGCGTTGAACGACATGCGCTGAGATGAACCGGGTTCTTTATTCGTCCGATGTTCCATAGCCGGCATGCATCGATGGATATGCGCTGCATCCGCTTTTAGGATTAGGCATTGCTTTTCCCCCCAGAAATCCCCGTCTCAACGCCATCGCCCATCATCGCCAGTGACACCGCCTGCGTAGGTAGTACACCGCGAGAGGTGAAGCTCTTTGCATTGGCCAGTTCTTCAACGGCCTCCCCGGTCCCCATAGCGTTCTTGTCAAACCTCACAAGCCCCCCCCCTTGGCCATGCCGAATCAGCAGGCCAAACTCATCGGCGTCTTTGAGAACTCTGACCATCGACGAAGTACCCCTGCCGTGAAGCTCGCAATGCTGAGATACCGGCGATGACTCTGCCCAGCAGTTCATCACTAGGTTGGAATCCGTCCCCCAGTTCTTGCATCGCTTGGCGGGTCAGCCGATGCCGTCTTGGGAAGCTTTGGCTTGGAACTGGAGCCGCGAGTTCCTAATTTCCATGCAGCTTTCGTTGTCCGGCAACGACACCCATTGAACGCCTTTCTTAGAACACGATACCCAACGACTGTTCTTCCACATGTACTTTCTTCCTCAGCCTTTGTATCACGACCATCGCGCGTATTGCCGTTCATCTCTCGTCGCAGCACTGCGGCAAAGTTTCAGGGCGATCCGAACCGGACTGGGGCTTGCGGGGGTGGGCATTCTGCAAGTGCCCGAGCGATCTGCGGTTCCTCTGCGTAGCAGCCTGCCCACCACAACTCAAGACCCGTTGGACCCTGAGCGACGATCACCGGCATGTGAATACCAGGCGACGTTTGACACGAATTGGCGCAAGACGTGGGCAAAGCGATGTGCTAGATGTAGCACCCCCATCAATCGCGACGTTTGAACCTGTGAATCATTCATTAAAAAGATGATTGGGACCATCATCATTATTGACAGCACCCCACCGCGCTGTTCTCGATATCTTTTTGAATTGGCTGCAGAAATGGAACGGGGCTGTTAGTGTTCTGTGAAACCTCACCGCCTCAGCTTAAGGTTCCCTGAAGACGGGTCTTTCTGCGCCAGACCCATATAACCCATAGCATCTCTTTTACTACCACAAGAGACGGGCCGACCCAGCCGTCTGTCTATCTGTTTGTCTGTATAGGCTCTCCTACGGGAAAGACGGTACATTTCGCGAATGTACAAATAGATACCATTGGACAGATTTATAGAACATGTCGTGAGTTATCGTTGTGCATCGCTTTGTTGTTGCGCCCTTGACAATTCGAGTTTGGCTGGGAGACCGCGCGGGGTTGTCGAGGGACCGGGTTTCCCGATGTAGCCGGCCGGTTCTGCCGAACTTGCACCCACACCGCCTTCTCGATGCCGACGTCACGGCCAACTCAAAACGGAAGGACCACTAATGCGGGGATCTTATTTTCCAATCCATGAGAAAGAGTCATCAACATCAGTTGGGCGAAGTGCCAGAGTGGTTAATGGGTGTGCCTCGAAAGCACATGGCTTCGGTCGCGCAAGTTCGAATCTTGTCTTCGTCGATTACCTTTTGCATTTGCGCAGAATGTTTTTTGGTTATAAGCTTATGGTTTGGGTTTGGGCTGCACAAGCACTTCCTGCTGTCTAAGCTTGCTAGCGGTCTTGGTTTGTTTGGACCAGTGCGGACAATGTTTGCAGCTTTTGTAAGCTATCATTGTCGATGTTGACTCTGCGATGCGTCTCACTAGCCGCATGCACACGAAAAGACACGGGCAACCTGTTTCAAAGGAAATTATGCCAGGGCAACTATTAAGCCAATGGCCAATTCTCATTCAAAATTTTCGCAACAAAACCTCGAGGCAAATAACGCATCAGAGGTATTCGTAGGAAATGGGGATATCGTGAAGGGCATGTCAAAACAAAACTTCCAGCCCCGTCCAACACAACCAACTAGCAAACAAAACCGCAAACCCGGACGAGCGCATCTCCTCTTTCTGCAAAAAAATGACCTCTCTCAGTCGCAGTCCCCCAGCTTACTTCTTGTTGAAGGGCGCAAGGATCTTGGCCTTGAGCTTGTCGGCGACACTGACGCCCGGGTTACCGTCGGCGCGGGCCTGGGCGGCGGCCTTCTTCTCGTGGTCAATATCCTTGTGCGCGGCCGGCTTGTCCGTCTCGACGGCGTTGCCGGCGCCGCCCCGGCCGACGTGGTAGTCCTGACCCTCGGTCGAGGGGCGGTAAGCCTCCTCGGGGACGACGTCCTTGTCGGCGCGCGGAGCGGGCTCGCTCTTGGCATCGGCAATGTTTCCGGCTCCTAGTGCGGGTGGGAACAGTCAGTTGAGTGGTTCACAGAGGCTGTGTCATGCTTGCGACAGTGAGGGCATCGTGAAGTGGTAAATGACTGGTGGGGGTGTGGGGGTTCGGCTCTGCGGGCGAATGCGCCGACGCCGCCTGGCGCGATGGGTGATAAGGCATATGCGGCTGGCGTCCTCACATTGCTGTGATCGGAACCTAAGACTCACCTCCTCTGCCAGAGCTGAATGCGCCCGTTCCGTGGGAGCCCTCGGGCCGGCCCTCACGACCTCGCCGTCAACGTATTGGGTATCGTCGGCGGCCATATTGCCAGCCCCACCTCTACCATGCGATACTTCGGCGGTCATCTTGGTTCGAGTGTTGAGAATCTGACGTGGGTGTCGTGGTGTTGTTCGTTGTTTGTGGTTGAGTAAGTCGCGCGTGGTGGGGTGAGATGATGTCTGTCAATTAGAAATGTCCCCCGAAAAGAAGGGACGGGAGGCGACAACTTTATTTGGGATGATCAGTCACGAGATGGGACGAAAGAGACTAGGGAAAAGGGCACAAAAAGTAAACAGGTACGTCAGTGATATTATATATCGCGATAAGACACCTGTTCCTGGCAGCCAAAAGCCGCTCATCACATCATACGGTAAGGTAAGATAAGTGGTGGTGCAAGGTACATCAACTTATCAGTTGGCTCTGCGCAAGCGTGACAAGTACCTCCGGAACGGGAACCCCCCAAGCGAAGGCTATCAGAACACCACCCAGCCGGGAACATGGAGGGCAAGCTCGCAGTTGATTGAGGGATGTCGTTAGCGGCTTGGGGTCCCCCCTCCCTGGGCGTGGGAGAAGTGCCTTTTCGCCCGGTGTCAACCCGCCATGCCTCCATCTCTCCTTGCATAGATGCGTCCTGGGCAAAGTACTTGCACATGCTGAGAGCGTCTGAGACGCCAACCAACGGCTGGTCGAGGGCCAGACGACGAATGACAGCGGACCTTGCCCTGATAACCTCCGGTTTACGTACCTCGATTTCGTGAGAGCTCTAAAGGCCATTCCGCATCGACATCGGCGCGGCGCCAGCCCAGTGGTACCGAGACACTCGTTCATTTCATGCCGGTTCCCTCCTTGAATGGTTGCGCAACAAGCGTTGACCCGGCACGCATGGCAGCACTGCTAAAACTTTCTTTTGGATTCTGCACTTCATTGCCAAGGACTATGGATTTGAGCAGGGTCAACGTTGAATGAACTTTCACGTAGTAGTCCCAGATCCCATAGGTACCGGATGCGATTGATGAGAGTTGGAACTCCCTGGCTCCGTATCCCTGTCCCTGCCTTCTTCAGCAGCCATGTCGTCATTGTCACTCTTCCTCCACATTTCGTCGAACCCCAGCTGAATTCTGTAGGCTTCTTGTCGCTTTCATCGCCTCGTCCCATCCCCACTCCCAACTTATTCAATAGTAACGAGTCCTTAAACACCGAGCTCACCGACTGCAATGCGGTGGTCCTAGGATACGGCGTCTGCCGCGGATAACAAGATGATGGTATCTCTTGCGGAGCTAGTGGTGTATCCTTGTATGCAGACGATGACATACTGAGGCCCCAGCAACCTAGAGATCCGATGGCTCATTGCGTTTGACTTTCACTACATCTCCTTCGGACCCCCCAGCCCCCAAAGGTATCACGATGCTGCCGTAGTCGGGCGTGACGACTTCACGATCAAAGTCCCTTACTGTACCATTAATGATGACAGGCCTGGAGGCAACCCGTTGTGGTCCCAGCTAGGGGGTAGCAGCAATGCATGTCAGCCGCAGCAACTGCCATTATTGGTCGCAATACAGGCAGCCAGCGGAGGCGATGCAAGAGGATTCTAGTTCTCCGCTAGTATATCACCCACATCGATGCCATTTCGTCGCATATCGCAGCTTCATCTCAAAAACCAGACCGAACGACCCTGAATCGTCCGAAATGGATTTCATCGGCACAGTGACAGGTGTAATCGACCTCTTCGTCGTCGCCCACCAGATTCAGGGGCTGTGTGACAAGTACAAGAACGCGCCCAAGACGGTACGGGACATCATTGACGAGTGCGAGTGGACCAGAGCGCTCTGCCTGAGTCTGAAGGAACAGCTGGTGCGGACGCCAGATGCTCTGCAGCACAATGACAAGACAAGGCCCAGTGCGGGCGTCCAGCAGAAGCCCGGGCAAACTCTGCTGTGGTGTTTCGAAAAGAGCATGCAGGGCATTCGTGAGACTCTCGAGGAGCTAGAAAAGGAGGCTGGCAAGCTGCAGAGCAAGAAGAACTCGCTCATGGGCAAGTGGGACAAGACCAAGTTCCTGTGGAAGGAGGACTACTTTAAGGATGCCGTGCAAAGCGTCAAGGACCAGAGGGACATGGTCGCCATTGTCATGTCGGGAATACAATTGTAGGTTTGCCGGGACGACGGCAAAAGACAGGGAAAGAGATGCCGGGAATTGGAAGCTGACGCGGTACAGACACAACACCAACACGGTGAGCAAAGACCTGCAAAAGCTGATCGCGTTGATCGAAGGTGGCCAGCAGCCGGCCTCCAAGTCGACGTCTCAGATTGACCAACTGCAGCCGCCGGCCCAGGGGCTCAAGAAGAGCAAATCAGACACGCAGATCAAGAAGTCGGGCACGCGGCTCGCCGAGGACCTTTACACGGCCGTTCGAAGCGGCCGGCTTGTCGACGTCGAGCCCATCCTGTCCCAGGGTGTCTCGGTCAACATGCCCCTCGGAGATGGCGGGGACCGGGCCGTACACATCGCCGCCCGCGAGGGGTTCCTGCCCATCCTGGATCGCCTACTGGCCTATGGCGCCGACGTCAATATCCAGAGCGTGTCTCAGGAAACCCCGCTGCACCAAGCCCTGCAGTGGGGACAGACGCCGACGTCGCTGGCGTTGCTGTCCAACGGGGCGAGCTGGACCATCGCGAACGACAAAGGGGCGTCGGCGTTACATGTGGCGGCCAAGAAGTCTGCATATCTCGTCGTCCAGTACTTGCTGGATAGGGGGGCCGACCCAAACGTGCGGGACAAGCAAGGCCAGACGCCGCTGTTCGTGGCGTGCCATCCCGTGGATAAGAACGGCAAGAAGTCCAAAGTGGACACGAAAGTCATCCGCGCCCTGGTAGAGCGAGGGGCCGACCCGACGATCATCGGAGCCAAGAAGTCAGGCAGCACCCCTGTGCACGAGCTTGCCATGAGCGGAAACGCAAAGGAGCTCGAGATCGTGGCCAAAGCCGCGGGGTCGGTCGACCTGCCGTTGCAAGGAGACTGCGAGGGCGCCACGCCCCTCCACCTCGCCGTCAGGAACAACCACCCGCAGGCCGTCGACGTCCTGATCAGGCTGGGGGTCAACGTCAACGCGGTGCAGACGTCGAAGGACGGTGCGGTGCCAACGGCCCTGTGGCAGGCCGGGTGGAACAAGAACCTGGACATCGCAACCAAGCTCCTGGAGGCCGGCGCGGACCCAGACGCAAGGGGTAAAGACAAGTCCACCGTCCTGCACCTGGCTGTGGCGAAGCGCTGGCCCGAGATGGTGAGGCTTCTTGCCAAGCACAAGGCCGGCCTGAACGCCCAGACGTCGGACAGGAGAAGGCCGCTCCACGCGGCGGTGTGGACCAGGGACCTCGCCATGGCCCGCCTCCTGCTCGAAACGGGGGCCCGGGTCGACGGCAAGGGCGCCAGCAACGCGACGCCCCTCATGGACGCCGCCCAGTGCGGCTCGCTGCCGATGGTCCGGCTCCTCATCGAGCACGGGGCCAAGTGGTCGTACACGACGCCCCAGGGGACGGACGCCTTCATCTGGGCCTGCAGCGGGGGCCACCTGCTCTGCGCGAGCTTCTTCCTGGGTTGCGGGCAGGACCTGCACAAGAGGGCGTCGGGGGACTTTACGGCGCTGCACTACGCGGCGAGGACGGGCAGGATGGACTGCGTCAAGTGGCTACTGGAGCTGGGGATTGACAAGTCGGTCAAGTCGACAGAGGCAAGAGCGCCGTTCAAGGTCGCGGGGACGGCGGCGGAGGTTGCCAGGGCCCATGGGGCCGTCGACGTTGCGGAGTTTATTGACAGGTACGAGGCAGATGCGGTATACTGAGGTGGAACGGCATACATCAGGTTCCATCTCGTTCAAGCAGAGCATGCATGCGACGAGCTCTAGACCAGGAGCGGCTCGGTCCTTGCCCCATACCCCTTGAACTGCTTACTTCCCAATGCTAATACCACACATCATTCAAAGGACATTTTGTAACCAGGTGATCAAACATGTCACAATGGGGTCAGATATATCAAGATGAGATCAAATATAAAGGTAGGACCAAGATGGGTTCAGGGTGGGATCGAGCATACCAAGACGAGATCAAAGGATGCATATCATAAGTTCATTCAGTCAGAGCTGCCCTGGAAGGCCGTTGCTTTCGTCTATACCAGTAGTCTTTGTCTGTCTATCCTCTTGTCCGTAGCCGCCATTTCAGACCATTATGCAATCCTGCAGCCTAGAAGGCTCTCTACGCTGAAGGTCATGGAATCAACCACTCTCTATCGCTCCCACACCTCTTCTTCTGCCTTCTGTCTTAGATGAGAACCCAAGCACTTCTGGTGCTTTCTCTTCCATAATTAATACAAAACCCTGGTGGTTCTCTCAATGCGGTGGTATAGTGCCGTGTAACCTAGTACAACGCTCAACACAGGTAGCCGATCGCTGCGATAACTACCCAAAGCCTCCCTGGCCGGCCATGCATGCAGATTTATCAAGGAAAGCAGTCGCATCAAAGAAGCCGCTCTTGGACCTGCCATCATGAGGGTGTTAGCTGATCCGCCATCATCTTCCGAACCTCCTTCTCCAAGTTTTCTTCCGCATTCTTGTCCTCCATGTCTTCCACCGCACCGGTGACCTTCTCGGCGAGCTCAATCTTCTTCTGGCACGCCTTGTAAATGAGCTCCTCAATGGTGTGTGACGTCAAGAGACGAATGACCTCGACGTCCCGGGTCTGACCCAGACGATGAGCGCGGTTCTCGGCCTGGATGTCGTCTTGCGGGTTGTCGGACTGATCGAAGATGATAATCTTGTTCGCTGACGTCAGGTTGATGCCGGTACCGCCGGCACCAGTCGTCAACAGGAAAGCAGTGATATCAGTATCCTTGTTGAAGTCGTCAATCAGGTCCTGGCGCTCTCCAACGCTGGTTTGGCCATACAGGACACAGTGCTTGATGCCGTCGGTGTGGAGGACCTCTCGAAGGATCTCGATGACCTTTGCGAACTTGCTGAAAACCAAAACACGGTCGCCGTTGTCACGATATTGATGGATGAGTTCCAGCAACTTGGTGACCTTGCCACTATCCATCCATGAACCTTCAGGTACATCGAGATGCCTGATGCAGGCATAGTCGCGGCACCAGAGGTGCAGTTCAAAATCGGAGGAATTCTTCAATTCTCCAATCAGATGGTCGATTCGCGGCTGCTGCAGCTCCGATTGAGGCACCTCTCTCATCAGAATCTTGGCCATTTGTTCAACCTTCTTGTTGTCAAAGTAACGCCGGAAGAGCTGGGGGTGAAGGGCAGCCTTCCGGAGCTGCATCCAGCTGTTGTTCTGATCGCTCTGACGTCCGGTGCTGGTCTTCTTGACCGGCCCGGCCTTGAAGAGACGCTCGTACTCCTCATACAACTCTTTCTGCACCGGTGCCAGATCGCAATATGCCACGTTGCAGATCTTGGCTGGCATGTCGGAGAGCACCTGCTGCTTGCGACGTTGCAAGATGAAAGGCTCAAGAATCGTTCTGGCTCGGCTGACGCGTGCTCCGTATAGGAAGGCACCATTGTTGACGTCACGAATCGTGACTTTCTGACTGAACATGTACTGGAGCTGATCCATCCGGCCGCTGAACTGCTTTGGATCGATAAAGTTCAACAGAGAGAGCATCTCCATCAAATTGTTCTGGACGGGCGTGCCGGTGAGTAGCATCCTCCACCGAGCCTTGATTCTGATGAGGTCTTTGTAGATCTTGGTCTTTGGGTTCTTCATTTTGTGTCCTTCGTCAAAGATTGCGGCGGCGGGCTGAAGTTCTCGGAGAGCCTCCAGATCATCCTCAGAACCGACTTGTGTGTATGTCGTCAATACAACATGATAGTCAGCAGGATTCTCGAGCATCTCGTATGCGATATCCCTGCGCTCGGCTTGAGGACCTTGGTACGCAAGAACCGAAAGATCAGGGGCAAACCGTTGGAACTCAACCATCCAATTGGAGAAGGTTGACGGTGGCACGACGACGAGGTTGGGCCACGGCCGATCGCCTTTTCCAGTTTGCTCGTAACTCTCAACGAGATGACAGATGAGAGAGATGACCTGACACGTCTTGCCCAGACCCATTTCATCGGCCAGAATGCATCCATAGCCACTTTGGTACAGAAGTGACATCCAGTTCAGACCGAAAAGTTGAAATGGACGCATGGTGCAGTGGCCCTCCATGAATTTTGGTTGGCAAGGAATCGGCGGCTCCAAGAACTTCTGGCCGCGGAAACTTGTCGGCGTCAGGGGGACATCGTTCTTGGCCTGGGAGCTCTGGGTGCTCCGTTTCTGTCCCTTGACGTCGAGATCCCAAAGGTTGATCTCTTGCTTGACTTTGTTCGCCTTCTTCTCGCATTCGGCTACCACCTCGTCAATGGCGTTGACGCTGCGAGTAAACTCCATGATCGCGTCAACCAATGTCTCTCCGATCGCGACTCTGGGCTTCCGGCTGCGAGCGCTTGATTTCTTGAGGACAGTGACGGCCTGAACCTCGTCGATGGTGTCGAAAGGTCTCTTGGTCTCAATGACTTTGAGCTCGTCCAGTTTGATATTCGTCATGGCGGACAGATCCTCGATGGAGCTGTTGTTGATGGCCTGAAGAGCCTTGTCATACAAACTCTCCTTGACCGCCTCGTTCACCTCATCCTCGTTGTCAAAGTCCTCATCTTCATTGTCGTCGGGAATGACAATCGGCTCGTCGACCTTGTCGTCCGCAAGTTCGTCCAATGTCGGTTCAATTTCGTGGGTCTGCTGTGATAAAACAGGTGACCGGTCAGGGCGACGACCTTGCATCAAGCGGCGACGCTTCGGCTTGGGTGGTGAGGGTGTGGTGCTTCGTGAAGGAGTAGGCAGGCTCGGGGCATGGCGTCCAAGTAGCTTCGGCTTGCTGGGCTCGCCAGATCGGCTCGTCTTTCGCTCCAAGCTCGTAGGTCTTTCGCCCCCAGCAGTGACAGCTGGCTTTGTAGAGCTTACGAAGGTGTTGACCTTAGGCTTGAGATGCCGAGCGTCCAGCAGGTAATTGATCGCATCCTCAACGTTATTGTGGCACGCGGTCAGTGCCTCCTTGCAGTATTGAACCGGCATCGTGTTGCCGAGAGCTTGGGCGACCTCCTCAATCTTCTTCTGCAACTTATCTACAGGCACGTATTCGAAGTTGGAGACATGTCTCTTGAACGACGTCCGGGCGATGTTCTCGCGAGAGCTACGGTTGTCCTCGTCGTCCGAAGAGTCCACAACCACGGGTTCCTCAGAGGGTCTTTTGAGTGACCTCGGCGTCGGCTGCGACTTGGGGGGCGGCTGGAAGCGAGTGCCCGGGGGCACGAGACGCGAGAAGTAGCTCGAGGTGCTAGGCTTGTTGGTCGGCTGGAAAGGGGACGACGCAGGAACCTCGATAACCGAGCGTGAAGGGGAGGAGGACAGATCGGAATGCGGCTTTGATGGGGACGCAAGGGAAGTCCGGTTGACTATCTGTGTGGCTTGGGTCTGGTACGGCGAACAAGGAATCGTCTCGCTGGCGAGCTCGTCGGTATCGTCACCGCGACGAGGACCTCTCACGGGCGACGTGCCTATCGCCGAGCTAACCACCGGCGGCGAGGAGCTCAGGCTCAGGTTTATAACCATGGCTCGTGTGGTTTGGGGGGTTTGTTTTTATGGTCGAAAAAGAGCGATCGCCAAGTAACGTGAAGAGGCGAATAACGGTCGAGTAACAATGGTGGGGGTTGCACAATGGTGAAAGAAACCTCGAGGCCTCGGGTGGGTAAGAAGGCCTATTGTCTGAGCTTGTCGAAATGCATAGAGACTAAATCAGGAGAGATCAAAAAGATAGAGTAGAAATTGAGCAAGTCCCGCCTTCCAATTTTGGGAGACCTTTGGAGCAAGAGCGGTCGAGATTTTGAACGGGCGGCGGCGTTGGAGTGGGATTTTTCTGGGGCAGATCGTCTTTCACCACCCCAGTCCGTTGACACGGGGAAACGAAGTGACGCGCTTGGACAAAAGCCCGTAGCGCGTTCGCACGTGGTTGGCGTCATCAATTAAAGCACCGTGCGGGGCGTCGCCGGTTCGAACTGTAAGCGCTGTCTTTTGACTTCACGTCTCATTTTTTGATGGTTCGTCTGCCAGGCTCAGTGAGCTGGACCATCGAATCACAGCCCCAACATCCACCGATACCGAGTCTTCCATAACCTCACCATATCGACGAGACTATCACGACAGACATCCAGCACTATGTGAGCTTTGCCTCCCATTCTTGGTTTGCGGGACTCGTGCTCACTCGTTGCATGTAGTTGTCCAGTGCACTAATCATACCCAGCACCCGTTACATACCACCCACCTCAGGTTTCCAAAGCATTATGGCGACCCGACGCATTGTCGCCTCGGAGAAGACTATCCTCGAGAAGGACGATGTGGTCGGATCCAGCCCCGCCGCTGGCGATAAGTCCAACATCACACCCGCCGTGCCGACGGACGTCATCCTGAAACTCCTTGGATTCACCTTCGCCATGATTGTTTTGCCTATCGGCACCTACTTTGCTACGGTGGACTTCCTCTTCAAGGGTAGGTTGTGTGGACGCGCCAAGCTCTCCTGTAGCCCGAGAAAATGAGACCAGTTGTGACTAACGAGCATACCAAGGCAACTCGACATTTGCTGGAGCCCTGGCCGCCGTCATGGCCAATGTGGTCCTGATCAGCTATGTCATCGTTGCCATGAAGGAGGACCAGAGCGATCAGCTAGAAGCTAAGAAGGAAGCGAAGAAGGATCGCTGATGCCTGAGCAGCGTACATACGGCATGTTTTTTTGGTTTTTGAGGGGATGGCGTGGAATGCGACAAGTGTGCTTGGAAATGAGGCATGTCATGCTTTGCCTTTCGTCACTTATGGTACATGCGGCAATCCAATCGAGGGTGGAATTCTTAAGCTGAAATACCATCTCACTGGTTTGAGTCTTGTTCTAAAGCATCGTTTTGAGAACCATCGCAGTGCCGTAACAAAATACCTAATTAAAATTTCCCTTACGTCTGAAACTCCCTAGTCGTATGCCATCATACAATGAACCCAAATTGGTCCATAATCTTACCATCCAAACCTGGCCACCCATACCTCTTCATACGAATCGTGTGCATGTACCTTGATCCAACGCTATTATACTATCCAGTCCGAAGTAAGTAAGAAACGATCATGCGTATGAAGCCATCTCAAGCATCTGGTCGTTGCCTGGGGGATGCCGGCTCATCAACGTAGTAAAGTACTCGGTGTCCCCAAACCGGACACATAGAGCCACCTATATGCGGACCCACGCCCGAACCACCATATCGCGTCCAGAATGTAGGAAATTGGGGTATCGACAAAGTAAGGACGGAAACCAATTCATATCTCATGTCTTTGGTTCTTCAAGATGCCTTGCTGAACCGGCGGGAAAACCAGCTTTTTCTTTTGGCTGGTGCTTCAGGTCGCTGCTGCGGCTGCTGTTGCTGTTGAGGCGGGGCCGCGACCGGTCTCCGAAGCACATTGGCGCCCTTGTCTGAAATTTGGGGTCCTTGTTTCACAGATGAATAGGCATGGCCTTTGCCGTTCTGCGGGCCGTTTGGTGTACCGTTCTCAAGATTGAACGCGGGCGATTGATGTGATTGCCCCTGGTTGAAGCCACTGCCATAATCGTTTACAGGCTCGGGCTTAGGAGCCGGGGCCCGCTCGATAGAGCTGTTGTCGCTGCTGGTCGGGTCGGTGTGGTATCCGGCATGCTCCGCCGAACTTCCGCTTCCAGCCGCCGACGTGACAGTCTCGTACGAGCGGTCTTTGTTGGGAAGAGGGTAGATATTCTGGTCGCCGCGGCCATAGGTACTCATATGTGGATCGGTCTGTGTTCTGGGTACCCTCTGACGGTAGGGAATGTTGCCATTGTAATATCCTCCTCCTCCTCCTCCTCCTCCGCCACCACCGCCGCCGCCGTGGTACTGATCATAATAGCTCTGGCGGTTGGAGCCCATTTCGAACTGACTGCTCTCCGGTCGGAAGGATCCTGGGCGACCGCCATAATAGCTTTCATGGGGGTAGCGAGGTCCGCTGGCTTCATTTCTGGGGTTAGCTGTGCTGCCCAAGTTGCTGGTTTGGGTGTTGTACATACTAGCATAGTAGCTGCTCCGTCGGTTCCATGTCGCAACGGACTCGGCGTCTGAGCGGTATGATTGGCGGCGGTCGCGGTCTCGATAACCTCCGTCAATGGCAGCCTCGAAGCTGCGGATAGTATCCAAAGGTCGCTCCCATCGGCTGCGGGTCGGGTTGGATCGATCGGGCTCGGCTAGTATCAACTATTAGACATGTTTGCTGGGAGAACCTGTACTAGACTTACAGATGGGGTTGCCCGTTGTGTCCTTGTGCTGGATGGCGCGCAATGGTGCCAAGGACGTCTTCGTCATTGCCTGGACGGCGGCTGTACAAGTTGTCAGTCAGTTTCGTAGACCGGGTTTCCATAAGCAACAGTGACATACAAGGTTCGGCCTCGCTCATAGCGACGGTAGGATCGGCTTTGCTGTGCAATCTTTTTGCTTCCTTCTCCTGGTGAGTCTCGTGCAAGTCGATCTTGGGGTGACTCCCCGAGCTCTTGTGGGACTTGTGGGACTTGTTGGACTGGAAGCTGAATGTTCTAGGTCGTCTATGAGGAGACTGCGGCTGCTTCTGGGCTGGAGCTTGAGTCTGAGGTTGAACGCGAGGCGGCGGTTGTACGGGCTGCGGCTGGTCGTACTGTTGCTGGTAGGGCGGGAATTGAGCCGGCTCGTCGTAGAAATCGGCGGCTTGGTCGTGGTAGAGTTGTTGGTTTGGCTGCTGATGCTGGGGAGGCAGCGCGGGAAGTGGATGATGCTCTGCCATGGTGGGCGACTGGGGGAGGGTGCTACTTTTAATTGATCTGTCTCGCAAGGCGGTGGGCGCAATGGGCGCGGGCGTAGTCTCGGCGTACAAGGTCAACGGACGGAGCTATTGCGTGCCTTATCGCGGGTCAGCAAGGGGAAGAAGTGGGCGGGCGGTTCCCAGTAAGTCGCTAGCGAAGCAGCCAAGGTCGCGTTTTCCAGGGGGCAGCGTGAGATGATGGAGCGCAGGGTGGATCGCTAGAAGGGGCAGATTCAGAACGGTGGAAGGGTGGGTGTGTCTGAGTGAGGCGTGTGTATGTTTCCACCGACTGCTGGGATTGGAAGTGGATGCAGAACCCGTGAATGAATAGTGTAGCCGCAGGCCGGGCCGTTTCCAGTGGACCACTTGTTTGGTGATGGGTGAGATTGTGTGTGAAGTCGTGGAGCGGAAGAAGGATGACAGGAAGACGAAAAAGTTTGGAGTATTTTTTTTTTCCTTTCCCTTTCTTTCTTTCTTCTGGGATGATGTCGCAAAGAGGCGGGAAAGCAGGGATGTGAGTGTCTCGAATGTGGCTGGGGGGGATGTGAGTTGGCAAGGCGCAAGGTACGGCAGCACTTCTAAAAGAGGCGCGGATGAAGCTGTCTGGCTGGTGTGCTATGCGCTGTGCCGAGCAGGAACGAACGGCCGGGCAACGGCAGCAACGACCAACAACCCCGAAAAATCACAGTGATAACGACAACCCAGTTGAGGGAACAGGTGCAGGTGCGGGTGTGGGTGCGGGTGCAGGTGCAGGTGCAGGCGGTGCTCACAGACAATGTGGAGTACGTACCTATCTTCTGGCCGATGTTTGATCCAGGAATTTGCTGCAAGCTGCAACAGAAGGAGACGGAGACGGGAGGGAGTCTGTGAACTGATGGATTCTGATGCCGGATGGGGGGCAACTTCGGGCGAGCGACACCGGGATGTTTGCTGGAAGCTGCGCTAGGACGGGTGACTTTGGGGCGTTGCAGGGGAAAGTGGCAACCGCAAAGAGTTAAGCGCGTCGTCTTTTTTCGATGGGGGTCGGACAATGGAGTCGGGTCCGGTAGGTACCTAGGTAGGAAGTGGTGACTGGGGGCTGGGAAGCCGTGACGCTTGGGGGCGCTGGGGGGGGTAACTGCAACAAATGGACGAGCGCGCGGTGAGCCAGGTCTGCCCTGATAGCAAACGCCTCCTGATTGTTGCCGAGTGTTTCTTGGTGATGTGATTTGCCGGCTTCTTATCCGTCCGGTGTTGTTTGGCTGACCGTCTTGTCTTTCTGATGCTTCTTTTTCTTCTTCTTTCCTGTTCCCTTAAGTTCAGCACTGACTGTGTTGATGTCGATGCTGCACTTGTCGTACCGGTATCTGTAGTGCCTTCGTTTTTTTCTTCTCTCCACCTGTCACCGGCAGTTGCAATGCAGGGTATCCGAAGTGCGTTCTGGCGACCGAAAGACGTATCCGTAATGCTGCCCTGGTTTGCTACCCACTTTCTCGACGATCCGTCAATACAAGGTGGCGGCTTTGTTTGAGCCTTTCGTAATAATGTACGAGTAAACTGGGTATTTTGTTTGATGTTGCCGTTAATCGGTGATCGAATGCGACGTCGCGTTTACAGGCGGCTGGTAGTGGATGGGTTGATGGATGAAGGGTGGGACCCGGCTGGACAGAAGCAGTCGATCCTTTCTCGCTTGATGGAGAAGTGCCAATGCCAATGGCGGTGCAGCTCAATGCAAATGCTATCCCCTCCGAATGGCCAAATCCAATGGGCAAAACAATTCGGAAGAAACACCGCCCCTGGTCGGTATCGGTGGGCGATTCGATTTGCTGACGTCAAGCAGCGGTAATCGTCGCGTGTTTCAGAGCGCCTCCGCGTGGTAGTCGGCGAGTCGGTGGTCCGTAGTTCGAGGTACGGTTTTCGCCCCTCCCTTTACTTGCTGGATTTTCTTCTCGGTCTTCCCTCTCGGCCCTTGGCCTGATGCGTCCAAGGCGTGTCTGGAGTGGAATGGAACAATATGGATCAGATGATGGTTGGATGCGCTTGCTCGGCTTGGGGCCAAGGGTTCTCGTCCGCACGGTGTTCTGGCTTTCCCAGTGTCAGCCAACTTGCTTTCGCATATGCTGCCGCTGTAACGCAACAAACAGACAGCGAACCAATGTCTCTCCTTCATCCCACGTCGCAGCACCATGCACCGTGGCACGTCCTGGCGGCGCTGTGAACCGGAGCCTGCAGATGGATGGGGCCAAAAGAAATTCTTACCTCTGTGCACACCTGGGCTTTGCTTCCGGTGTCCCTTGCTACTTTTACTATCCTGGCCGTCGATGATCGGGTTGTCGAATCTCGCAGCGGGGTGCAGTTCGCCAAGTTGCCCTATATATGATGGTGCGCTTCGGAAATTGAACGGCGTCGATAGTGTCCAAGGCCGCGTTGGTTCAGCAAGATGAGGGCGGAACAAGCGACGATTTGATTGTGCGGGAGTCGATTGACGACAGAGGACAGCTGCAAAACGAATCGGCGGACCACGATGCTGTCAGAGAGGTATGGCTGACTGAAGATATCAAGTCGGATGGTGAGAGAGTCAATTATCACTGCGCAACGTGGGTGTCGTGATCAGTCAGGCGAGACTGAAAGCATAATAAAATTTGCTCAAGTGCGAAAGGCGCAGCAAAAAAACGTGGCGGGAGGCCTTTCATATCTATACGAGCCTCCGGTCCAAACGGACCAACGAGCGAAGAGCCAACCCCAATTTGTGTGACTGGCGGGAGCAGCTGAGAGAGCGTGATGGTGGGTAGTGACAAGTCGATGATGATCTGGAGGACCAAGAGCAAAGGGGAGAAAGGCGTGGCCTGTCCCGTCACAGTATGGCATGGCATGGCATGGCGACAACATTCTGAGGATAGTCGTCAAGGGACGCAGCTAAGAGAACGCAGAAGTTTGCGTTGGTATGCTTGAGTACCTCTCCCGTCACAGGCCACTGCAGAGTGCCTTCCTCTCTTGCGGTTTTTGTCGACTTGGTACATCTGCCTACCTTCCCCCTCTCATTTAGACTATTGTACACCAACCGAGACTAACCAGTAGGGAACTATCAAGGGATACGGCCTAGCGACAACATACAACGCTCAGGACCGATCGCCCCGAGATGGAGTCGACATTGATGTTCCCAATTGCCGGTCCATCCATGGAATGACAGGCGACCGAAGGCGTCCGAATCGAAAACTAACCAAGGGCCGGGGTCTAAGAACAGCAGGACGCAGCCGGTGTCCTTTGGATGCTCGAACGTTCTCAGGTCCCACGAGGTGTCGGCCTCTCTAGAAACACAGCAGCCTGACTGGCACGACTGGCCGAGAAGCAGCTCAAACCGGAGACAGAGAAAGAGAGAGAAAGCAGACGGGGCGGAAGGCCTGGCCCTGCATTCCCCATCCCATCCCAATGACCATTACCCACCTCCCACGAGCCCCGGAACACGTTCCTGGCATGGAACTTGAGCGTCAGAAGTGAAGAGCCCTGCCACTCCAGACTGCCAGACTGTGCTGTGTGCCTGTCAAGCACGCAGCACAAAGGAGCCAGTCGGTCAGTCTCTAGTAGCAAGAAGAGGGGTGCGGAGCGGGGTGGGGAATCCCTTAAGCCCACCATTACGCGTTTCGCCCCTCATCGACTATCCCACCCATCCCACCCGTCCAACAGGACAGTTACGAGGTTCCATCCAGAAACCTTAGCTCGTCCTGCCCGATCAGCCACCACTCTCACTGGCTAGTCGTCAACGAAAGCAAGATATGGCAGGCTTGCCACAGTCGATAGATGCTGGACTGGGCGAGACAGAACGAGACATGGCTAGATAACCACCCCAATGCTCAGGGTATCCTGTACCTGTACAGACGCGCCATGTACGCACAAACACGAGGTCGCGGTTAGCCGGGCGTCCCGCCACTTGCATTGCGCCGCTTTGATTTCTCTGGCTTTACTTCGATGCTACTTCGAACTCCATCTTGGCCGCGTACATTGTTTTTCTGCTCCATTGGGCAACCATGATACCGCATGAGAGATGTGCGTCGGGGCAGCTGTACGACGGCTCGGTCTGAAACTTGACTATCTTCGCATCGTTCAAGCAGGCAACTAGCTAACGACAATCCTTCCCGAGCCCCGATGGCCATTAGTCGTCCATTAAGCCAGTCAGTCAGTCGGTCAGAGGGATCTTTCTTGCGCGTGAGACTCGGTTGCGATTCATGCTCGCCATTTTTCTGGCACGACGCCTCAAACACATCCAGACAGCATCTTTCGTCCGATGGCCTTTCCTCAGGCGCCATGAGGACCGAACGGCAACGCGACGAAGGACCCCTAAGACCGAGACATACAAACATCTGGATCGGACGCCATGGGACCGCGAGGATGATGCCCGTCCCACCGCCTCTTCTTTGTCAAGTTGTCAGGTAGATATGTCCAGCCCAGCCCTGGGTGAGAAGCCGGTCACCCCTGCAAAAATGTGGACTTCTTGTTCAACGGTCATACGAAGGCTGGGCAGCAACAGCGCTGCGAGTTCCACTTGCACCCGAGACTCCGAGTTTTCGACTCGGCTGCCAGACCGCCGCAGGAAGCAATAGTCTTCAGCTCTACCTGTAGTCGACAACATCCGCGGGTTCCATATTGTATGGTTGTGCTGCGCCTCCATTAGAGCTGCGGCCATGACGCGGATCGAAAGCCTATCGAACGCGCACGACAGATACGTGGATATACGTATTCTGGGCGGCCCAAGCTACCTCCACATAGTGCGTCCGCCTACCCCAATAGTACGGTTCTACGATCCGTGCCCAGGTCCACGACGCTGCAGACCACCAGTCTGAGTCTGTAACCCGTTCTTGTTGCGTCTGCACTTGTGGTTTTCGACCAGTGGTTAGGGATCCCCGAGCCTAGAAGCAAAGTTTTTCGGTGCTCTCTTCTACGGAAGTTCTTTCGGCTCCTTTTCCAATCTCGCGGCACGTCGAGGCTCGTCCGCATATTCCATACGGTGAGAGCAAGCCAAGCACCAATTATGTATCCCGTAACAATAGGTAGGCAGGACTGCATGGTTTGCTTGTAGGACATCTTGATGTAGCAAGGCTTTTCACCCCTTAAACACCACGTATCTTCGTCTTTCATGATTCCCATTTGCAAATCGCCGGTTTCGTCTATCCGAGCCCTGGCATCAGGTATTTGGACACTGGTCTGTACCTGACACGGATGTACAAGTTCAAGTCCCCTCCATCTTCCAGTCGTGAGGAAGGGGCTTTGGAGGCCCGAGCTTCTCGGCAATCCTCCATGTTTCCACTGATCAACCAACATCCTACCACTAACAGCCCGCAGAAGATCCATGCCTCCCCGTCAAGTCTGTCATTCAAAATAGAACACGTACGCCGACTGGCTGGTGATTGCTCGGTACATTCTCCAAAACAGAATGGCTTGGACACGACATCAGTGAGATTGGTGATCGTCCCGCCAGCAACATTCTGACAATGATACCTCGAATTCAATGATGCGATATGACTTGCTTCCGACATACCAAGACCAGTGAGACGGATGTCGCTTTTCAACGCATCATTGGGGCACCTTACACAGGCTTGTCCCACCAACCTAGACAAAGGCTAGAGCCAGCCTGTCCATCCAGAATGCCAATGGCCTTGCACGACGTTGGCACGGCCGGACTTTCCGGCGACTGGTACGATGAAAGTTTGCACCCCTCACGGACCTGCCAGATCCATAGAATTCGTCCTGACACGGATACAGAGGAGCAATATAGGTAAGCTAGCGGCCATCTCTGGCTGCAGGAGAGCGGACTGGGCAATGGCTCCCCTCTCGTAATCCGCAGGACCAATTATCAAGCAGCGTGCAGGCTTGGCCAGCTTATATCAAGATTTTGCATCCTTTTGAAAGCACACAAGTTCGGGCTTTTTTTGCACGCTACTCGCACATACATACCTACATGTTCGGGATGGGTTTGCTTCCGGTACACACCACATCCTTGGCCATGCACCTCAGCCTGTTTCGCGCACCGCGCCTGTCGTGGGTTTGGAAGGCGGCTGCTGGTCGGAGATCGGGTTCGTGCTCCCTCGTTCACGATTCGACTCATGTTCGCCCTGTCTAGGATGTTTCGCTCATCCTCAATCGCATCACCCATATTCTTGCCTTGTCTCGGTTGGCATCACTTTCTATCGAATTCTCCCTGCGATTGCAATAGGCAAAGTAACTACCTAGGCATGCTTCAGCCACCAATCGAGGTTCAAGCAGCCAGCCTCGGGCTGATTGTTGCAGTGGAAGCACGGCGGGTAGGGGAACCGATCTCGATCATACCCCCTCACGGCGCAAGTGGCGGGCGGTAGTCGAGCACCCAAATGGCTGTTTAGCGGCTGCATCTGCCAGCGGATGGTGCCTTGGCGAAGAGGCCGAGGGAGCAGAAACCAAAACCTTGGCATCCGACCTTTCCCTACCTCAACCCGGCAGGCCCTTTCAATCTTACCTTTTTTTTTCCCTTTCTTTCTCGATTCTTTCCTGAAACTCTGGGCACTCTGTAAGGGAAGGTGCTGCGGCACCTGGCATCCAGAACATGGAACCGTCATCCCGGCCAGCCGTTATCCCTTAGACTTCCGAGCCCAGACTCCGAGGCTCTGCGTCAGCTCGTGGAGCTTTGCTTGCCCTTTGACACCCTGAACTTTTTTTGGTCTTCCTTTCTTCGCTGGCGTTTTGGACAACTTGAGACGACGCAGCGTATCCGGGTTCTCCCATGGCAGGTTTCCAGGGTTTCGAGAATTTTGCTCGCCTTACTTTTGGGCCGCCATTCTTTGGAAACTCTAGTTGATTGAATTGAGTTGGTCTGATCGTTCGCGACTAAGGCCGCACTGCACTGACTAAATGACTTCATTCATGTCGAGAGTAAGTTTTTCTTCTCAGACGAAACGTGCGGAAGAATTGGTGGGGGGCAGAAAGCTGACTGCCGCGTCCGGTTGCGGGACCGACAGGTTCATGTATACGACCCTTTGGAGGGCCAACTGGCGGCGGTCTCTGGATAATGTGAATGGCATCAGCGGACATGCATGGCAGCCTGCTCTGCTGTTGTGAATCATTTAGTATCTAATGTGAATGTATTTCGCGTTTCCTTGTGTTGAGTTTTGGGGCATCACTGTTACTGGTTCGGGATCGTGCTGCTCCTCTTCCGGCCCGTAAGCGGAAAAGATGATACTCGACTGGAATCGGACAACTTGAAGTTGGCTGTTTGAGGGCAGATTTGACTTGCCCGGTCGTTTCGTACGCTAGCGCCCTGTACTTGAGGAGGCGGCGACGACGACGAATCGTATGTATAGTTGCTAGCCTCCCTACAAAGGTAGTTCAAAGGGTGCTCTGTGGTTTGCTCGAAGCAGTTGTAGAGTTTAAACCTACGTTGGTTTGGCTTCCGAGTTACTATTTCCACGTCTCGAGTTATTGCTTATCCTAACCGCCCAACTGCTGGATGGACTGAGCAGGGCAGTCTTTCACCTCTATAGACACCCTCCTTTTCGTCTTCACTCTCAGTTTGTTGACTGTCAATCTTGGGGCTGTCGTCCCTGTTCTCACCGGCTTCCCTGGTCCATGATCTCTCTTCGACGTTGGGGCGGCGAAAGCAGGAAACGAGGGTTAAGGGGAAGCTGCAGGAGCGGGCCAGAAGTAAGGGGTGCGCTCAACTACGTCCATTTGCGCTGTTTCTCCGTCCACCATTATACATTGATACGACTGTAATACGGAGAGACCTCTTAACCCTGGAATGGTTGATGGATGTCGCTACCCCTGGAAAGGTGAACGTTGACACCAGCTGGTGTTAGTACAAGCAATGCACATGTCTTGACTTCTTCAAAGACAACAGCTTAAACCACATCTCACCGCTTTACCCTGTGATGCTGGTGGCCTTGCCCTATATCGGGGCAAATAGTAAAGTGATGTGTGTTTCAGCACAGTTGAGATGGTGATGGGACCTATCCGCGATCCTTCACCTTGGGGTTGAGGATCCGTAGCATGGCCCGCACAAGAATCTCGACGAGTATCTTTCACCTTCAACAGCACGATACAGAGCATTGGCAAACCATGTAGACCTGGACGTGATACCGAGCGTGCCCTCGCAGGTGAACCTGACGCTCGTTTGATACATCCCCCTATGGCGACCTTAAGGCAACAGACACTTTAGGAGAGGCTGTCGCGATCAGGGAACTTGCACTAACGAAGACACTACACCGCGCGAGATATAGAGAGTTCTACAGTCTTATTATTTCGACCGTCGGGCAAACTCACAGGGGAACCTCGGCTCATCAGCACGAACTTCGGTGTCTGGATAGGATATTCAACACCGATGAATGTTTCTTCTTCGGGGTGTTAGCTCCCTGGAGCAACATGTACCTGTCCCAGTTATGTTACTGTGAAACCTCTCACAGGCTGGCTTGCTTGTCTGACACGTCCAACTCCTTCTTTTAGTGTAGGCAACCATGAGGAAACCCCGAGAGGAGCGATGCTATTGTAGTGAAGCATACGGGACGGGCTCGCGATAACGTCGTCAATGGAGAGCGGGGAACCCTAGAAATTATGCTAAGGAACCTATGAGCCCCTCGTCCGGCCAGTCAGAAGACCTTTATTCAAGACACTGAAGGCACGACGTGTACAACGATGTATCAAGGCCCTCTTATGTACCGTTCTTGTCATCAGTTACTGATAGTCTATGACTACGCCAGGGAATGAGGACGAAGGGTACGACGGGGACGACAACGAAGAAACGACCATGGCGCCGACGCCGGAGAATGCCATACGCGCAGCGAAAGAGCCATACAAGACGGAGCAGGTCAACGACCAGGGTTTGCCCATCAACACCGCCATGCTTCCAGTTCTGAACCACGCGAAGATCGAGAAAGTCATGTGGCAAGTGGCCGCGTACGGTCAGTGGGTGGAGGAGCACAACAATGACGTGACCCAATGGATCACCATTCACGGTCGCAACGACACCATTGACCAAATAATCGTCAATGACATGAGTGCCCTCGCGCTTAAGGACCTGCTCATCGGTATCTCTACTAAATATCCAACAGGAAGTAGAGTCGACATACTACATCCCCACATCCGAGCCGGATGTCGTACTTGTACACTTGTAAGTCCGTTTCATTACAATTATCAAATTGTCATGTAATTACTGTTCTCACAACACCGTCCCGCAGCTTCTTTCCCCGTAACATGTGATGGCCACCGTCGGTAGATGGAAACTATACTATACTGTCATAGACAGTAAACAGATTCAGCTATGTCGTACAGAGTCGAAGTAACTTGATCGTCCGATGGACGATGTGGGATGATGTAGGACAACGGTGGCTCGTAGTGGCTACTGCAGTGACGATCAACGTGCCTCCGCAAGTTTTTAGAGACGTATGCCGAGCACGACACCACGTCTCAGCAAGGTAGGTATAATATTATGAAGCATGACAGGCAAGCCCTTGAAAGAAAAATATAATCCGGTGTTCACTTACTGCTTAGGACGTCGTTGTTCCGTCACCCACCTAGTCAGGATTTCACTTGGGATCGTAGTTCGTGGAACTATCCAGGTCCCGATGTGCGAGCACGACGAACGAGGAGCCCGAAAAGTCGCCCCAAGCCGAGCGCCGGCAGATCTGCCGGCGCGGAAAAGAGGGAGGCTTGTCACGGGACGGGGCCGATCCTCCGGGGCTCCGCTACCTCACGCGTGCCTCGCAGTGACCCTGACGTCACCTGCCTTGTGTTCGTCTCACAGAATCACAATTTCAGAAACTCAAACTCGAGAGGAGAATCTTGGTTTGATCACACCCGTGATCCTACCACTTCCAGTGTGAGATGCGGTGTGGTCGCCCCGACGGCTTGATATGTATGACCAGGGCAAGGGCAGACTTTCCCCAGCTTCCCCGGATCGCACAGTCCACATGTGGAAAAAAAACCTAAGATAACCATATCAGCATCATATGATGCGATGGGCGGCATGTCACTGGGCCTGGACTGATGGACATGGACCACATGGACAATAGTAGAGGTGGCAGGACAGGAATGGGAGGCTTTGGGACTGCTCTCGCAGCAAGACATTTGGACTGAGACTGGGACGAGCCGTATGATGTTGATCAAGAAGGCCGAAATGGAAGTTGTGCAAAAACCATTGAATACCGTCGCTGAGCCATGTCTTTTAAACACCTGACATTAATGCCGCCCGATCTACCGTTCGTCGTTATCGCGTATGTGTAGCCGGCCAGCAAAAATCAAGTATGTTGATTTTTTTTCATTTCCCGTCCTCGAGCCCCCAAGCATACGAGGCTACTCTTCAACCCGTACACAGAAAAAAAAGAACTCTCCTTCTTTGCCGAATCACGCAGAATTCATATTCCCATGTCTCAGTTGAAAAAAGGGGAGAGGGTATTTCCCGGCGGGGTGTGCGTTTCGCCTCATGTGTGGTTGTTTGACGAGTTTGATTTGATGCCTTTTTTAGCAAGCAAGGCACTGTGCTCTTGCCCTTGCCTTGACCGATGCAACCAATTCAGAATCCATCCTCAATACCAACTCCGTCCGATGAAGAGGGGCCGTTTTTTAAATCGACGAGGGGTAGAGCATCACGCGAACGGATGCGCCGAAAGAGCGGGTGGGGAGGGGGTTGGAGAACTTGGCGCGGACGACGCCAGAGTTGCCTATTCATTCGTATTAGCTGGGAGAGCTCGAGATATCGTGGGTGTTTCGATCGGAAGGGAGGACTATATTTACCGTGAGGGCGGGTGACCTTGCCCCAGATGACGCGGATCTTAGAACCGCGGACCTCCTTCTGAGCCTTGTAGACGTAGGCGATCTTCTTGCCGAGGTAGAAGCTACTCGCAGGTTAGCGATCGATTGAGGTCGACAAGCGGGATAGGGCGACATACTTGGCGGCGTTGGTGTCATCAACTCCCTCGATCTTGATCAGACTCGTCTTGGAGTGGGTGACGTGACGGCTACGCTGGTAGCTGAGGTGACGTCCCCTGGAAGTGATTGTTAGTCTCGGTTCATTCGGTCTGCGCATCGTCGGCTCGTCGGATAGGATGTCTCGAGGGCATTCAGGGTTTCGTCGGATCGATCCACGAATGCGTGGTCGGTCGCGGGAAAAGGGGATTTCGGTTTTGCAACTTACTTGACGTATACTGCGGAAAATCAGAGTCAGCTCAGATTCAAGAAAACGAGAGAGCAAGTTAGGCGATGTGCCGAGCGCGCAACGCCCGTCGATGTCGAGATCGTCCAGGGCGACTGCGCGGCTTCAATCCACATCGCCAAACTTTGCTTCGAGGTTGTTGGGGCAAACAACTCACATCTGTGACCGGCTTCCGAAGGCATTTTGGCGGTGGTTAGTATTCCTCGCTCCAACCAGAAGGGACTCGAGAAAGGAAAGTCAGAGGATGTCTTCACGAAAAAAGACTGGTACTCTGGTCGACGTCGGTTGGGTGCTTCGTGAATATTGCAGGCGGCTCTCGATAGGCTCAACACTGATGCGGAAAGGAAGGTAGGGTAAAGTGACCCTACCTGCCACATGAATTTTTTACCGAAATCTGAGCCGGCCAATCAGGGCACATGTCGGCGCTTATCTCAGCAGCCCCCTTACGTGGGGCTGCCAGATAAGATTATCCACCCCGCGCCACAGTTAAGGTCACGTGGTGGGTATGGGCTCGGTGGTGTGGCTTTGCAGGTTTCGAAGCCGGCGCGAAGACAACGCGCCCCGCGTCCCGTACATTTGCCGAGTGAGTGCACGCGGATGTGGACTTTGCGTTTCTCGGCCAGTTCGGCTTCGATACAGCTGCTGACCGGGGCCCCGTCTGGCCTAGGCGCATCTCTGCCGCCATTCAGTCCACACTGACCGCCCTCGCACCTTCATTCGCCCGAAGTCTTGCACTTTCGGCGGATAAGACATCTCGATCGACTGAGAAAATGTCCGTCCATGACAAATGGGTGCATTATGTCGCGATGCATTCGCAAAACATCATCTGTCTTGTCGTCGAGCATCACCCCAATCCGAGGATTTGTGCGACCGTTTGCTCAGAGATAAACCCATCTCTTCAAAACGTTTGAATAACGACGATTACCTACACACCTTACTATAGAGAAACACAAACTCGGAAACAGATGCGCGGCTGGGCCGGAGGTCCAGAATCGTTCAGGGTACCTGTGGGAGCTTGGGCGCCGAACCCGCGGAGTTGTGAGACAGTTGCTGGGCCGGCTCTCCAGCAAGTCCGGTGTCCCAGATACAACCCAAGGCCTGAATCTCGCGGGACTTCCTGAACAGGCTCAGGCGTCTCTGGAACCCAAAACAACAAAACAAAAAGAAAGATGGAGGGAGGAGGGGAAAGACACGATCTCACAACCACGCAGGAAATGTCTCAATCAGTTTCCCGCTAAAAACGCATCGGCCGACCTGTGTTCTGGTATTTTCGGATCTTTGGATTAAGAGCCGACGAAGACCGATCCGTGGGGGGAAGGCCCTGGAAGGGGAGCGACTCCGGAGATGTACTCAACTGCTTGGGCGGCGGCCGTGGTAATAAATGACCGGCGTTGGGTGAGCCACGAGCTGCAACGATTGGAACGCCTCGAAGAGGTGGGCATGCGGCAATTTCTGGCCGCCAAACTCTGCCAATTTCCAGCAGTCTGCAGCAGAGCTTCATGCTACAGTTGCATTGGCCAGGCCGGCGCGAGGATGGAGCTTGCCATGGAGACTTGACAGACCCCCGCGGTGACAGCATCGGAGTTGATGGGGGAGCAAAAGGGAGAGAGGGAAAGGAAATGCTTCCAAGCATATCCGCTTGCCGCCGCCATGCAGGCCAGACAGATATGACTCTCCAATGCAACTGGACCCGACGATACAGGTAAGAGTGACAGATTTCGTTGCTACGGAGCACCGTTTCACACAGGCTGGCCGACCCACGCTCGCTCCCACCAGCTCTCGCAGATTCCGCCCGCCCTTTTCTCAGGAAGACGATCTCACAAACAGCAAAGTCCGATCGGGAGGCTCGGTGGTGTCCGGCGTTTGGGATGGGAAGGACTGGGACTACCGTCGCAACAGCTGGAGCCGGCGATGGAGCCCAAGCCAAGATCCAGATTACTCAATGCTGGGCGGTTCAAGGCGTTGGACCCTTTTTGGGCCCTTGCTATGCGCCCGCCTGAGGTCATAAGGGTGGATGTTGACGGAGTGACTGATCACTGGAGTTGCTAGGTTGTGTCCAAGGGCCGCGAATCCCGCACGTCTGCGTGTGCATTGGAGAGCCTGTGCCGTGGGCTGAAGGCTGCGCTGCCTGCTGGCCGACAGAGGCACACGGCCTTTTTTACGTCCCTTCTTTTCCTCTGATTATTTTTGGTTTTCTGGAGCTCCGGTGCGCTCTGACAGGCGTTGGTTCAACAGTTCTGCTGTCGCCTGCATAACAAGGTACCTGGGCGCCTCCTCAGCCAAGGTACCTGAGCTGCTCGAGAGGTGCTCTTCTGAGCAGGGGTCCTGGCATTCACCGGGTAGGTACTATGTATTGCCTTCTTCACCAACGTCGCCTCGAGACCTTGCGAGTGCGGATCGTAGACTGAAGAATGGCTGCGGCTGGCCTAGGATGATAGTATAGCGACGCTTGCATGCGAGGACCTACACGGAACAGTTTGGCCGTAGTCGTGCTTTGTAATTCGATCCGGCGGAGAGACAGACCCTTACCAGTCTGCTTACAAGTTAGTGACGGAGGGATTGCCTTTGTGCATCGAACCCAATTGCCCACCGTCTAGTCCTATGCCGTCAGCGCCGGGCGAATCAAGGCGACAGTGGGCATGACTGACTCTGTGCACGCTGGAGCTATGCCAGGAAGCTTTGACTGCCAACCAGTTTTGAGGGATCTGCTCTTGCTCATTGGCACTGCTGATGGACGGTGGACGCGCAGAGCTTAAAACCGATAGATACGTGTGAATCTCCGGTGGCCGCTCAACATTTCATCGACAAGACCGAGGAGTGCCCCTCCTTTCCCCCCCTCCATTGACATCAACCCTGTTCAAGTCCCGGATCCAGGCCGGCAAGATGAAGTAGAATATCCCGGCGACATGAACGAGGGGCCCGTCTTCCCAAAGAAGCACCGAAACCCTCTGGAAAAATTCATTGATGCCCGCCTGCTCACTAATCCTTCGTCCGTCTCCGTGCGCTCAGCTCCTGGCTCTCCACAGCTCCGTCGACGACAGTCCGGAGAGAGCGGGCGCTGTGTAGAAAAGCAAGGCTCACCTGTGCCAACCCATCTCGCAGCCGACTTGACTTGCACCTACCCACTTGCCTACCGAGGGAGGCTTACCCACCGACTCATTCGCTTCCAAGCGCAAAAAGGCGAGCCGCGGTGCGTTTGCAGGAGCTCGCGAATTCGACAAGTACCCGAGTACAGTACCTCCCACGCTACTGCGTAGTGAGGGAACACCAAGAAAGGGCCTTGCGACTGTGAGTAAGCTCCCCCTGGCCTCCCGTCTTGCTTGGTCAAACCCCGCCTGCGCACGCTAGGGGCGGTACGTCGACCTAATCGCAGGCCAAGTACCTTTTTAGCTTCTAGCCCGTCTCGTCTAGCAGCGACTTTGTACGGTACCCGTCCCAAAGCCCCTCTCCTTCCACGCTTGTGTCTCGCTGTGGTGACAGGTGCGTACCCGTAGACTACTCCGATTCACACAGGCTGTACCCATACCTCTCCGCCGCGCACCCCTACCTCGAAGGTGAGGTACATCTGTGCTTCGTCATTACTAAATACCCCAATCCATCCGTCCCGGATCCCGCCCAGTATCTCTTTCCAAAACCTTCCCATCTCGCTCTTCTGCCTTTCTGCTTGCTGACTTGGTTTCCTGCTGTAGAGGCATATCCATCCCCTTTCTCTCCTACACCTCTCATACCAAAAGAACTGTCATAGTCGAGCCACTTCATCACCGACTTCCTTCACAATGGCCGACCACAGCTCCGCCGCAGCGTATGTCACCCCGCCTTCCTCACCCCACCAAGATGCTTTTGCTGTTCGCTGCGACTCTGGAGTCTCGCCCAGCATCATCGACTGCTCGGAAATAGACAGTGTCCCGAGAGCCGCAATCGCAATAGACCTCATTTTCTCCTCAAACTCAAGTTTGGCTGACTCGGGCGCGTTTCCCACAGTTCCATGGAGCTCAAGGACAACACCGTCATCGTTGTTCTCGGTGCCTCCGGAGATTTGGCGAAGAAGAAGACCGTACGCAATCAGAACGCCTCCATGATCTGGCACTTTGCTGACCTTTTCCCAGTACCCTGCGTTGTTCGGCCTGGTACGATCTCCTGGCCCGCACCGAGATGCCATACCCGCGGACTTGGCGAGCTAACCCGCGCAACTAGTACCGAAACCAGTTCCTCCCCAAGGACATCAAGATTGTCGGATATGCACGGACAAAGATGGACCATGAGGAATACATCCGTCGCATCAGATCCTACATGAAGACCCCCACAAAGGAGATTGAGCAGCAGCTCAATGATTTCTGCAACCTCTGCACCTACGTCTCCGGCCAGTACGACAAGGACGACTCATTCCTTAACCTGACCAAGCACCTCGAGGAGCTTGAGCAGGGCAAGCCCGAGACTCACCGTCTCTTCTACATGGCGCTCCCCCCAGTGTCTTCACCATCGTGTCTCAGCACCTGAAGAAGTGCTGCTATCCTACCAAGGGTATTGCACGCGTCGTTGTAAGTGTCGCCGCCTGTATCCCTAGTTGGTTACGGATGCGCTGACCTGGTGACAATTGCAGATTGAGAAGCCCTTCGGCAAGGACCTTGCCAGCTCCCGCGAGCTGCAGAAGTCTCTTGAGCCCGACTGGAAGGAGGAGGAGCTCTACCGCATTGACCACTACCTCGGCAAGGAGATGGTCAAGAACATCCTCATCCTCCGCTTTGGTAACTCCTTCTTCGGCTCTACCTGGAACAGGCAGAACATCGATAATGTCCAGATCACCTTCAAGGAGCCCTTTGGCACTGAAGGCCGTGGCGGCTACTTCGACGAGTTCGGCATCATCCGCGATGTCATGCAGAACCACTTGCTGCAGGTTCTCACCCTGCTCGCCATGGAGCGCCCCATCTCTTTCGCCTCTGAGGATATCCGTGACGAAAAGGTGCGCGTCCTCCGCGCCATGCCCGCCATTGAGCCCAAGAACGTCATCATTGGCCAGTACGGCAAGTCTCTGGACGGCAGCAAACCGTCGTACAAGGAGGATGACACCGTTCCCAAGGACTCGAGATGCCCCACCTTCTGTGCCCTCGTCGCCTACATCAAGAACGAGCGCTGGGATGGCGTTCCTTTCATCATGAAGGCCGGTAAGGCCCTGAATGAGCAGAAGACCGAGATCCGAATTCAGTTCAAGGACGTTACCTCGGGTATCTTTAAGGACATTCCCCGTAACGAGCTTGTCATGCGCATTCAGCCTAACGAGAGCGTCTACGTCAAGATGAACTCCAAGCTTCCCGGTCTCAGCATGCAGACTGTCGTCACCGAGCTTGACCTGACCTACCGCCGTCGCTTCTCCGACCTCAAGATCCCAGAGGCCTACGAGTCGCTGATTTTGGACTGCCTCAAGGGCGACCATTCCAACTTTGTCCGTGACGACGAGTTGGATGCCAGCTGGAGAATGTTTACTCCTCTGCTGCACTACCTTGACGACAACAAGGAGATTATCCCCATGGAGTACCCTTACGGTGAGTGTTTGTCTATTTCTTATGTTTGGCTCAGTTGCTAACTCGCCCGCAGGATCCCGTGGACCTGCTGTCCTCGATGACTTCACCTCTTCTTATGGCTACAAGTTTAGTGACGCGGCTGGTTACCAGTGGCCCACAACCTCTGCTCAGGCCGCCCCCAACAAGTTGTAAGTCATGTTGCGCGCGCGTGTAGCGTAGCTACCTTACATAGACGAATTGATTCTAAATGATGTTATGAACAGCTGAGCACACACTATCATACCACTCCACACAAAAAAAACATCACGCCTCGGCCATTGTACCCGCGATATCCCCTGCGCCGCTGCCTCTGCTGTGTGCGCAACGTATTATATCCATCGAAGGGAGGGCATAGATCCCAAAAACGACATAAACAAGGGAAGCCAGGGGGAACACCCATGGGTGAATACTGGTAGGACGATGGAACTTTCTTCGCTTTGCTTGGCCGGGTCAGGGAGGATAGAAAATCAATGAGATTCACGTTTCCAATGACAAACTGTTTGTTCTGAATTTGTTTCTCTGAGATTTGGAAAATGTAGACGTTATGCATAGGACTCACAGAGATCCAGCAATGTGAATGTGTGAGTGACGTGAGAGCTCCAGTTGCGCTGCTGGCGAGTCATTCATGACTGAGGTACCGCAATACTCTGTACCAAGACAAACGTCATTATTTGGGGCTCTCCGGTTCATTCGGCCGGTTTTTATGCGTTCAGTCTTACTCAAGTTCTAGTCTTTGACAAACCATCCAATGTGATTCTATGATAAAAAACCAAATCAAAAAAAATCTTGAAAGCGTCAGCCTCGAGGAGTGTAGCACTCTGTTGACCATGTCCCCCATCGAAATACCCACCTACTATGCAGTGACATGAGACAGTGGGCATCGCTAGAATGAGATCACTATCCAAAGGGTGATAGAGCTTCCTGGTGACGAGTCGATAAGATAAGGTTAATTGGTTAGGTACGGTTCAACTCGGTCGCCAGGGGACCCGTAGCCGGGAATGGGCGACTTTATTGGTAGAGGTCACATGACACACCAGCCGGATGAACAGCAGGGACAATCGACCTGCTGGAGCCTGCCCGAGAAAAATGCAGAAGGCTCGGGTTGCACCTTGTCCTCGTTTCCGCTCTGCTTGTCTGGCTGGCTGCACGCTCTCCCCATCGCATCACCACCCTCCCAATTGTCAGGCAGCCGAACATTCGATCGTTTTTTGCGCCCTTCCCAACCAGCGCCGTCCCGGCGCCCTTGCACTTCGATTTCTCCGCCCGGCGACTTACTCTCGACGGGGTATTTGCCGACTAAATCCCGACATCGATACCGCGTTTCCCCCCATCAACGATCGACGCTAGGTCGTATCCTCGGATTGCGATCTAATCGCGTCTTCACGACACCACGCTTGCGCTTGCGGACCACGTACTTCGACGATCAAACGACACAATCCCGCATCGCGTCTCGCCTGGTAACTTCAGTCGCTCGGTTGATGCGATTGCGCTACCCTGCCGGCTTGCGCATCCGGCGCCGATGACTGCATCCCGTCTCATAGCCACTTAGCAACGGGATCGGCCCTTTGACATCCTCCGTCGCTCATCCGTTACGACCTCTTGGACGGCCGAAGTCCTGTAATCTTTCAGAAAGGATTAACGCCAGCCCGTATTTTGGGGGCCGGTCGTGAGGCAGGCAACGAGGCAGGAAGGGCCCTCCCCCGATGCCTGGAATCGTCAACATGGAGAATGGAGGTTTGAATGGCACACACCCGAATCATGACAGAAACCTGAAGGCCAACGGCATCAATGGTGGAAAGATGGAGGGCCAAACATCGCCGAACAAGGGCAAGGCTCCGGCCGATATCCCGACGTCAGACAACATGACGAACGGCGCCCCCGACTCGCAAGACAAGCAGCAACCCCAAATGTCTACCGGACTCACATTGCAGCAAAAGCCGAGGATGAACGACCTACCTGAGGAAATCGTGCACATTACACAGGGATACATCCCCTTGTCCATGATCGTCTCGCGACTTGCGCAGCGCACTCACGAAGACTTGCAGAAAACGATCATGGAGATGGCGGCCATCAAGTGGGCGCCGCCTGCTGTGAACGGAAATACACCCCACGGTACCGACGCACCGGACGATATGTCGGAAGGAAACAAGAGAAGGAAGATGCTCATGCTCAAGTTTGCTCAAGATGCGCACTCCAAATGGGTCAAAGCCCTTGTCATCACGGACTGGAGCAGGAACGCAGAGGCTGTGAGCAAGCTCATCGACATCAAGGCGCACATCGACTCCAAGCGGATGCTATTCGACTTCTGCCAGGACTTGTTGATCGACTTGAAGCGATCCCTTATTTCTGCGCGGCTCCCTAATCCTGATCTGAAGACTGCCTTACAGGTTCTGACGACTGGTGAAGCGTCATGGATTCCCGAGGTCAGCTTACCCTATTGTACTTGAGAACTATCTGCTAACACTCCTCAGCCGGGTTACATTCCGCCGCCACCCTTGACACCGGAGGAGCAGTTGAAGTGGATCGACGATCTTAACACTATGCTGTCTCTGCGCCTGAACCTAGACGACTACGACAAGATACCGTATCAGTTCAAGAATTATACCATACAGTCGGGCAGAGTCACTTTCAAGGTGAAGGGCGAGTTTGAAGTGGATCTGACCATCGCCGATGAGGACTTTACGAAGCAATTTTGGTTCATCGACTTCCGATTTGCCTTTTCGCCTTCCTCGAGCAAACTTTCCGATGCGCTGGTATCATACCTTGAAATAAGGGTCAACGAGATTCTGGGCCAAGACGGCTTGGAGGGGTGCTATCGATTCCTCCATGAGTTCGTCCTCACTCACAAGATCAATGAACTCAGACGACAAGCCATCGAGTTGAGTCGCAGCACGTGGACCGGAACGTTGATGGTAGAACCCCTTAACCGAGCTTTGGCCCTTCAATACTGGACCACTCGGTACGGACCCAACGGGCCCAAGAGCTGGGTCATGGTTGCTGTTAACAGTGCCAAAAAGACCAACGGCCAGACCGACCCAAAGCATTCCAGTCGATTGGTTGCGCGATGGTACCGGGACAACAAGGAGGTCAAAGACGTGTTTCTGCCATTCGATGTTGACAACCTGTGCGCTGAGGATCTGCTCAAGACTGCTGTCGCCAGACACGTGGAGCACATTCTCTCTTCCATTCACACCAAGCTTTTGTCATATCCGCGGTTCATGAAGAGGGAGTCCTCCATGACACTCAAGATCTCACGTACAGAGCCGATGGAATCATGTCTCAGCATGCAACTGGGCTCGCGAGACAATGTCACCCTCGTTATACAACCGGTGACCGGGTTTGCGGCTATCAAACCTCATACAAGGTACTCTCTCACCGGCGAGAACCGACTCAACTACGGTGGCAAGGATCCTGCCGAGGATGGCGTTACCTGCCTAGAAAACATCAGGTGGGGCTATGTCATCGAAGAGTTCAACCGCAGGGGACGGAGCGTGGGCTGGAAGGGTTGCAAGAGCCCAATTGGAAGTGAAGACATCAAGCAAATCATTCGCACTCGGGAGGCTTTCCAGACCATCTTCCTGCAGCGTCAAAGTCTAGGCCAGGAATGGTATGTCATGGTATCCTTGAGCCTGAGTGGGGACGAATGGTGGTTGCTTGAAGTGTAAGTTTGCCCCCTGAACACTGCTGTTCATAGCGCTTGACTGACAAATACAGTGACCGCAGCACGCCGGCACGTCCAGTCAAGTTCCAAACCAAATTAGAGCTCACTCGAGGACAACCCGACCTGGACGACTCCTTCTGGTCGAATTTGACCCTCTTCGTTACTGGCATTATTACTCAGGCCACTGATCTGGAAGATTTGCACCAAAAGGAGGTTAAGTACCTGACCAAGGAATCGACAAATTACTCATTACCGCAACAAGTCCGGCTCCCGTCTCTTATTCTCAAACTGTCGCAGATATTGCGATCGCCAGAGACAAGTACACAGAATGCATCCAAGGCTGCCCAAAATCAGAGGGGCAACCGCAATTCATCTTGGGCTCAAGATCAAATCGAAGTCAAGTTCAAGGGGCTTCAACCTCAATCTTCACTCAGCCATGGCCCAGATGGCAACGCCCTCTCGGGTGTCGATGTACTTGAGAATATCCAACTCAATACTGTGGTGGACGCCACTGTAAGAGTCAAGGACAAGACGAAGTTTGCGCTACTCAAGGGTCGCATCGATCGGGACGTAACTTTCAATCCCAAGAAGGGCGAGTTCATTTTCCGGATTCGCCAATCAGTCGGGCAACCTATCCTGGAGACTTTGACAACCCACGTCAAGTCCATTGATCGCCTCGTAGGCTTCCTCGAGGCCATGGGCAAAGCACGCGGAGACGTCAAGTGTGAAAGAGTCAGTCTTCGGCAAGTCATCTTCACATACAGCGACATCACAATGCCTGGCGAAAGCGACACCATACAAAAGCCCAAGCGTTGGCGGGTATCCCTCGACTTGGCCAAGAGCGATATCCGAATGTGCTTGGAAAGGGGGAATCCGCACGTGAGAGTACTCGACTTGCTCACAACACTCGTCAACACTCAAGATGGTCTCAAAGCATTACTGATCTATATGCCGTTATTGCTGCCCATCCTAAGAACTCTGGACAACATCGAGTCGAAGTGGGAGCCGTTGGCAACAACGAACCAAGGGCGCTTGGAGATATTTGCAAGGTCCATCGATTGGATCGCTCTTCGTTACACTCTCCCTGGATTGAACGGCCAACCGCGAATCCTCGTCCTGGAAATCAGAAGCAAATTGCGGCGCAGTGAGGTATGGTGGAATTTCTCCCGTACGACCCCGGGCGGGCCACCACCCCCGATGAAGAGTTCAACAGGGTCTTGAAGGGGATCTGGGAATCCCACGGCGATGGATGGAGGGGTCTTATGACGGGCGCAGCTGCCTTGCCCGGACCCAGCACCATGGAGCTGCTTACGAAGCTCGACGACACTGTACGAGCATATGCTGTGACCAGTGACATCAGCGAAGCACCATCCACACAGGGGCACAAACACAACCGAGCCAGACATTCTCGGCAAACCAGTCTTTTGGCACGCAGCCCACTAGCGTGAGCCAGGGAAGCAACAGGAGCAGCGGAGGAAGCAAGCAGGCGCCTCTGGTGCTCGACTAAGATACTGATCCCGGTGTTCAATATCGGCATCAGAGCAAGCAGGCAAAGGGAGGACTCGATGTGGGCTGGGGCAACTCGCAGCCCAGAGGCGTACATACCTGACGAGCGAGCAGGGTGGATGACGCCACTTGTAATTTTCTTTCGATTCTTCCTCTATCATTATTGGCGTCGTGATACCAAGGGAAGGGTATACAGGACAAGGAAGGACGCAGATGGCGCGGAGAGCGCGCAAAGATGGTGCTTCTAGAGAAGGCCAACCGCCCCTTGACCAGCAGATGGTCGCAAAGATACCTCAAAATAAACATGTAAACTTGTCAACGCTGGTGGTCTTCAGTACCGCATGGTCTCCGATCCAGTCACTTCCGTTGACAGAGTACACTACGTGATTCGATCTATCCATTTTCCCCCCACCCGTATCCGTGAATCCTCTATACTTTTTGTGTTTCGTATGGTACAAGCGGAGCGTATAATACAGTCGTGTCTCGGGGAAAGAGAGCTCCTCGCGCCCCTCATCGGAGGTAGTTCCTCCACCCAATCTTCTCCTCGATGTCGCGCCCGATGGACCTCAAGTGCGCCCGCGGCACCTGGAACAGATCCGTCTGGTGACTGCGGAACTGCGCGAGACCGGTGTCGCCGACGTGCGACTGCGGCGACTGGGCGACGGCCGCGGCCACGTCGTAGCCGGCGCGGATGCCGCCCGTGACGCCGATGCTCGTGTACGACCCGCCCGCGACGGCGAGCTTCCCGCCGTAGGCCGCGTACAGCTCGTCGGCGGCGCGGGCCATGCGGTCCCCGTGGCCGACGTGGTGCTGCGGGATGCAGTCCTTGGCGAGTCTCGCCATGGCGAAGGCGGGTTGGGTCTTGGGGATGCCGAGGTGGCGCTCGAGGACGGACTTGGCCATCTCGATGCCTTCCTCCTCGGTCGGGTACGAGGCGTACTCGTCCCAGTAGTGGCCGCCCATGAGGACGAAGAACTTGGTGCCCTCGGGTTCCGACGGCGCGCGGGGCACTACGTCCGAGTCGAAGAAGACGCCGAGGAGGCCCTCCGGGTTCGAGTCGACGGCGCGCGGGACGAGGTAGCCGACGCCTGGGTGGGAGGCGTTCAGGCCAGGCTGCGGGTACCAGAGGTTGACGGCCATGATGGAGACGTTGGGGGAGCGGGCGAGGGAGGGCAGGGCGCTGTTGGTCGCGGCGGCCAGGGTGTTGCTGGTGGTTGTGGAGATGACCTTGTCGAATTTGGCCGGGGATTTGGAGTTCTTTGTTGAGAGCTGGGGAGTATGTTAGGCGACCGAGAGTATTGGACTCCAAGGAACGAGGGGTTACTCACTGAGATCTGATCGGCCTTGCGGTCGTAAGCGAGGTTCGTCACAGGCTCGCCGAGCTTGAACGTGACATTCTTTCTCTGTCGCAACCCCTTCTCGACAGCGTTTGGCAGGCTACTCAACCCCTTTTTAAAAAACACGAGCTGGTCCTTTTGCGCAGCCCGCGCGTAGCTCTGCAGCTCCTGGTCCTTGGCCAACGTCTCGAGCACGCCGGTCTCGTTGCGCGGGATGGTGACCCAGTCGTCGCGCTCGCCCTTCTGGAAGAAGCGCCACCACGGCCCGGGCATGAAGCTGCGCATGCTCAGCCGGTCGGCGTCGCCACCCCAGATGCCGTGGATCATGGCCGAGGCAAGGTTGTCCGTCAGCTCGGGGCGGCCCGTGGCGAAGCGGATGAAGTCGCCGACCGACATGTCGGCAGGGACGGGCTCGTTGCGCGCCTTTGCACGGCGCCAGAGGAGGGTCAGGAAGCCCGGGATGACGCCCTTGAAGGCGGCCTCGCTGAAGACGTTCTTTGGGTGCATGGTGACGAGGTGATCGGGATAGTAGATGTAGCGCGGCGGAGACTTGATGCCGAGGTACTCGCTCTGCATGTCGAGATCTCTCATCTATGTGGAGGAGTTTGCGTTAGCAACCAAGGTCCCTCAGCAAAGACTGGAGTAAACGGGGGACTGACCAGGTCAAAGAGGACGAAATCGTCAAACTTCCAAGTATCTTTCCCCATCCCGCGCAGCGTTCGCGGCCCACGCTCGAAGCGCACAATATTCTTTTGCCCATTCACCTCGACCTCGACCTCCTGCGTATGGATCCACCCGCCCAACCGGTTCGCCGCCTCGTACACGGTGATGTTGGACGTCTCGGGGAGCAGCTTCGCCAAATAGTGCGCCGCCGTCAGGCCCGTGATACCGCCGCCGATGATGGCGACCTCCTTCGGCACCTTCGTTTCATTCGTGAGGGTCGGAGCCGCATCGGGGCTCGATCCCGGTGCTTCCTGGCGTCGCGCGAGGGCGCTTGTCGAGAACCGCGCCCGTGTGAGGATGCCGGCGCCGGCGCCGTGGGTCGCTGCGCGACAGAAGCGCTGCGAGTGGTAGGACCTCAGTAGAGCCATGAATGCATTGTCGGCTCTTCTTAAGGCCATTGAGTTGGGAGAAGAGAGGCAATGGCTTGGGGGAGAGAGAAATTGGGAGCGTCGACCGTTGAGTTGTTGGTGGTACAAAGTGGCGTCACGACCTGCACTGGATGGGTCTCGCGGCGAACAGCTAGGTACGGGACGTGGACCAGGGAGCTTCCGGCCCCACCATCTTGAACCAACATCACCTCATTTCTCTCTTCATTTCGGCATTTGACTGCTGCTCTTGTCATTTTCTAGTTCTAACATGTTCTACCATTGGCGGTCTTTGCAAAGGAGCACCTCGCATGAATTAGTAAGGAAAAGGCACCATCAAATGGCTTGGGCTCATTCGGCACTCAGAAGCGGCTGACAGCACTGATGTTACTGTGGCCAAGTTGATGACGTGCAGTATCTCAAACATGACGCGCAAAAAAATAGAAACGTAGTATGAGGCCAGATAAACAACTGCATTCTTTGCCCCAAACGCTCTCAGGGACCACAGTTTTGAGATCCTCTAAGTCGTGTCGTGCCAGCTTGCCCGAAGCCACGTCTATACATGAATAGAACCATTGCACCCGAAAACGCCAAAAGTGCCATACCGCTTCGGCAATACATCATCGTCCAAGTATCATACAAGAAGTCGCCGCTCCAATACCACCAATATCTCTTTGTTTCAAGAGCCTCATGATGGCCTCCAAAGTCGAGTGAATTCGCAATCATCCTCCTAGGGTATACCACAGTTCCGATGCGAGACGCCATCCCGCGCTTGGCTGACCTCTTCACCCGACTGACTACTCGTTCTTGAGTTGAATCCTTCCACGGAGGCAACGCTTCTTGCATTGTGCAGCCTCATCTCCCAGTACTGCCGAGCTATGCTTGTTCACGCATATGCTTTACCATGTCCTACCAGATGATGTCCTCCTAGCTGATGACTTCCTGAGCATTGCTTTGCTCTTGGTTCGCGGCATTCTCCGACTCTGGAAGAATCACTTCTGCCTGGGCATTTGAGTCCACAAACTGACGCTCACTAACGTGATCGTTGCCCCCCTCAGCGGTCCAGACCTTGTCCTTGAATACCCCCTGTTGGCCTTCCTCGTGGGTATACATGCAGTGAGGGTTCTTGCAAGGGTTGAATCTGCACTTGACCTTAACATGTGTAAATTTACAACCCGAAGTCGTGCACCCAGCACCGTTGCGACACAAAGGCATTTCAGGGTGCTTGAAGGGGCACCTCGGATTCGTGCAATTGGGAAAGAATTTGCAGTCTTGCTCGCTCTGATGGGCAAGTCTCGCTGCCGGAGAGGGGTGGCGACCGACACACTTGCGGTTTTTGCATGCGGCACCGAAAGTACAAACATCGTTAATGTCGACTGTTGTGCCTGGTGGTGCCGCAGGAGATTGATGCGCAAACTTGCACTCGCGGTTGGTGCAGTGTAGGTTGTACTTGCAGACGGTTTCGTCCGGGTTGGGCGGTTCGCGCTTTGATTGCGACATTTCGACATCATCTCCTTCGCCGCCTTCTCCCATTGCCGAATCTTGTTTGTCTCTAGACTGGTGCTGACGGTTTCCGAAACCACCGCGAGAATTCTGAGTCCGGTCGAAAAGTGACTTGCCTCCGCGGCGTCCACCTCGCCCACCGGATTGGTTCATGAGCTGTTGTTGGAGTTGAGACATCATTTGCGCTTGTTGCTCCATCATCGCCATGAGGTCCATTTGCGAAGGTTGTCCTTGCGGCGGCATCCCCCAAGCGGCAGCCATGGGGTTCATTCCAGGGGGTCCTCCATGCTGACCATTCATGCCCGCCATTGCGTTCAGACCGGCTTGGATATTGACTCCACGGTTGTTCATCGATCGTCCGCCGCGTCCCATGCCGCCCCTGGGGCCTGTAGGAGGTCCGCGGGCATGAGAGTTGATTCTGTCGTTGCCACGAACGCGGTGAAGGACTGAGTCGCCTGTCCTGTCCATAGCCTTGGTCATGTGGCCAAGCATGCGCTTCTCGCGAGCGCCTCCTCTCGGGTTAGGACCGTTTCGCATGGAACGCGGGCCCGTCGGACTGCGGCGAGTTAGTAACTGATGAGATGTGGGGGGCAATCGGGAGACGAACGCATTCAACTCATTTCCATCGTTGGCACCCATATCGGTGTCGAAGTCGCCGTTCCCTTGAGACATGCCAGACATGGCATCGTTGCCTGCCGCCTGGGAGCCGTTCAGTTGCGCATTGATCTGTTCTGCTTGTTGAAATAACCATGCCGCAAATTCCATAGCACCAGGGTCTTCCGGGCCGAGGCCAAGGAGATCGGCCGAGAGCTCGGTGGCAATCTGCTCCTGCGTGCGACCGTTAACGAGCATGAGGATGATGTATTCGACGAGCGCGGCATCGTCGTCAGAGCCTGATGCCCAGCCGGCCTCGACGAGTTTTGGCTGAATGGCGGCGCTTAAGGCATCCGCCAGCGGTGTGTTGAGAACGACCTGAACCGTCATGTTGATTGGCGCCGATGCGGCGAGTATCGCGTGAAGCTTCGGGCGAAGACGCGAGTCGTGGTTCGGTGGGTGTGGAGGAGAGCCGACAGGCGAGACGCGTTGCTAGTCGGTGGTAAAATTCGGCAAGGACGGCGCCGGAAACTGCTGTCGAGGTTTCGGTGCGAGAAGCGCGCAATGGGATTGTGTCGCTTGCGTTGGGGTATATAGTAGGCAAGCAATCGTCGTAGGAGAAATGGCGTTGCAAGTCGACACAAGCAACAAAAAAGAATGTTGTGTATGATGGAGGAAGTGGATGGAGATAGGTAGGTGAGCCAGAGAACGTTCTTGGAGATGACGGAGAATTCAGCGGATGCTCCACAACAATGTATCTAATTGGGTGAATACCAAAAGATCACGTGAGCTTCCTGCAGGTCGAGAGTGTAGCCGTCTCCTTCACCGGAGAAGGTTCAGGCGAATTCCAAGTGTGGCTTGACTAATTCAGGCACATTATTCAGCGCAACGGCGCTGCCTTCAGCCTCTTTCCATCTAAGCCAGTGTCGCACCTAGAGCCGCCGTTGACTTTGTGAGTTTGATTACACGATCTTGATGAATCGTCGCCAAATATCGCTCTTTCTTTCGACTTGCGCCTGGTGGCACAACCGACTCTTTCAGCGTCGTGGCCGATACGGCACATTCGAAAGCTTTGGTGATGCATAAAAGGGGGAATTGTTTCTACAGACCATTAAAGGAGTCCTGGCTTGTCTGGGGGACCTGGGAAGTGACGGGGGGTTGCAGACGAAGACGACGAAACAGTAGGTAGGCTTCCGGGAGGCCTAGTCATTGGTCCATGCCGGTTGTTTCTTGCGCTCCTGGCCGTTCGTTGAGTGGCGAACGGCAGGTGTCGAGGAATGCTTCCCAGTGACCTAGGCGGAGGGCTGTCACGCTAGATGCGGGGATACGGACCACCAAATTTCAACCTCTCATGATATGTCATAGTGCGGCCGCGAAACCTCTTGCATGACTCCCTTGAAGTGGTCTAGAGCACCTGATATTTCCTCCCGAATCGGAATCCGATGCGAAGTAATGAAGTTAATGGGAGATGAGATTTGCGAACCGTGCGAATCTGTCTGCCGCTAGCCTGCAGCTGTGAGCTACCATCATCTACGCAGTAGGCGCTTGGCTCTGAACCCTGGCTCCTACCCCGGCTCCTTACCCGTTTGGTTGGAACTGCTATGGTTCTTCTACTGAACTACAGAACGTGGCAAGATCAGACGTAGAAGGGATGTAGCTGCTGAGAGGCAACTGGATGCAGCAGAATCGCAGGCAATGATGCCGTTGGTTGTGTCACTATGTTTTCTAAGTTCACACCCGGGTTTCTGCGCTTCGTTTGCATACAGCGCACCTGCATCTCGGTGATGGACCGTATGGGGGCTCTATAGTCGTGCCTTCGCCGCCTAAGTGGCCGACGAAACCCTGCTCAACAGCTGGGATGACCAACGAATACGCGCAACACGTAAATGTTAGCCCTTTGACGAGCCCGTTCTCGGTATGATACGCCGTATGGATGGGATCTAAATGTAAGATATCTTCGCTGGAATTCAATCCGGATACTCAGTAGCAGTCACAGCAGTGCGATCATGGCTCGGAACGGTGATGAGGCGCGATGTCCCGATTCACAGAGCTTAAGGTGGTCTACATCGTCCAATGGGTCGGAATATTTCAAAGAGGCTGCCACCAGAAGATGAAGACCAGCTCTGGCTCGCGCGCCCCGTTCTCACTCTTGAAAACCAAAAAGACGAGGAAGCTGCGAGGGAGAAAACACGAGGACGGCTTGCTGCCATCGTGGAGCAGGTCCGAACGGAGAAGCTGCGCAAAAGGGAGCGGGACTCGGACATGTGGAGAGCGGCGAGCGCATTGCGGCGGCCGAGGTGGATCCAGGAGCTTCAAGAGACACGAGAGCGCAGACGACGGACCGTAAGAAATGGATTTCTTGCGTGAATAAGTCTTGCCCGTATATTGTATACCATGTGGGTTTATCTGGGAGCTACACTATATGCGAGGCAACACGTCTCTATCGCTTTTTATGATGAGTACCTTGACTTAAATACAGGTGGCTTACGTCGAGGCTGTGTTCGATTGAGTTATCCTTGCTGTTCGCTGTTTGCTGGCTCCTTTACTTACGACCGGTCTTATTGCGGCGTGAGGCTCAGATGCACATGATGCTGAAAATGGGCAATTTCAGCGGCCAGATCTATCTCATCTATGCGCCTAACATTCCAGGCTTTTGTTTCAACCTCAGCCGGCAGGTTGGTGCATGTCCTTTCCATAGACAGCTAGGTGCATACGGTAGACGGGATGTTCGTCAGTGCCGTTCCCCCGCCCCCTGCCGCCACGCCGGTTGGCTGCGCTGAATCGCCTTTGTTTCTTGGCCACTACCACCCATGACTTGTGCCGCGACTCCTCACTCTTCCCCTCCTCGCCTGTTGCCTTCGTTGCCTTGGTTTTTTTTTTGTCTTGGACCTCAGGCGACATTGATGATCCCAATAGCCGCTCATAATATCAAGCACCTTGCATTGACATTGAAACTGAAATCACTCACAAACTTGTTCATAACGCGTGCCACACTAAGCCTCTATACCACCAGAGCGTCTTGTTTCCCGCCTTTCCCACCCTTTGGAATTAAGCTTGGCCACTTTAAACTTTAAACATCATTGTCCCTCTTCCGCCCTGGGTGTTCCTTTCTAAGAAACACTCGTTCACCGCTATCTGCCATCCAAAGGTCCCTGCGCGCCGCCGTCCTTTCTTGACCCCGTCGACTGCGCCATTCGGCTCTTTGTACTCGATAACTTTCCCGACGTTGCATTAGCATCAAAGCACAGCCAGTGTTTACCATTAATTCCATGCGCCTCGAGTAATCTGAGAGGCATTTCCCTTGTCAGTTGTCCGTCAATGACGAATCACAACCCAGCCTGTCAATCTAGAATATCAGGAACTGGAGACTGGGAAAGATCAAGATACTGGATCGTCGTACCATCGCTCAACCTAGCGCTGCGGGTCGCGGTCATCATACAGTATAAGACCTGTTCGCCGGTCTACCAAGTTCCAAGTCTTCTTGTTTCTTTTTTTTACGACCCCATAAGACCGGATCATCCCGAGGATCTCCTCCATAATCAGCCAGCCCCCCGTCGCTACCAAGTGGTGTGGGTTATCAAGCGGACTCAGTCGACCTCCAAGCTTGACGTAACGTTGCTCCGCGGACTGTAGCCACACAATCGCATCGCACTGCCAATTGGCCGGCCTGCTCTCCAACCACCAACGGTCATCCAAACTGCCTGCACGGTTATCTGCAAGGAGAGGCAAGAACGTCCACAAGCAACTGTTGCTACGTTCTCGTATGTCTTTCTTCTGATGCAGCTCAAATTGACACGCGACAATATTCTGCTCGTCGGTGGCTAAGGGGTCATTTCTTACTTCCTCCAAAGAACTGCGGCCCGCAAACACGGCCACTCCTGCCTCTAGTAGTTGATATAAGCAGCCTCGGTGCCTAATCTTGTTTCTTTAGCCGAGATATCTCCTTTTCTCCTCTCTCTCACATCGGTCCTCCAACTTCGCCAATATGTTATCCTCTTTCTTGTTCATCTCCCTCTCTCTCGTCCTGGGCCAGGTCAGCGCCGGTATATGGCCGGCGCCGAAAAAGCTCTCTACTGGCAAAAACGTTTTGTTCATAAGCCAAACACTGGAAATTACATACAATGGGGGATCTGTACGCTGGCTTCCTTCTTCCAATTCCTCCCCCAATGATGAGACGCAGCATACTGAGAATTTCTTCAACGCGCAGCTACCTTACACTTACGGTTACAGCCCGGCCTCAGGATCGACCTTCAACAGCAGAGACATTGTGCAAGGCGGCGTGTCACGCGCCCTGGGTGCCATTTTCCAGCAGAACTTTGTCCCGTGGAAGTTTCATGAAAAGAACAGCGACTTTGAGCCAGACGTCTATGCGACGGACAAGAAATCGGTCAAGTCATTGCAGATTACCCAGACCAGCGAGGACAAGCCTAGCACATTCAAGCCAGCAGCCGGCGAGGTAGACGAGTCGTACGCGCTGAACATAACCGAAGACGGCTCAGCCACACTAGTGGCCACGTCTTCTACCGGTGTCCTGAGAGGACTCGAGACGTTTGTTCAACTCTTCTACCAGCACACGTCAGGAACTTCCTGGTACACCCCATTGGCACCCGTGACGATTGAAGACGCGCCAGAATATTCCCACCGTGGAATCCTCATGGATGTGGCGCGAAACTTCTTCCCCGTCGAGGACGTTCTGAGGGTCATAGACGCCATGTCTTGGAATAAGCTCAACCGGATCCACATTCACATTACGGACTCGCAGTCATGGCCACTCGACATTCCTGCGATGCCGGATCTGTCTGCAAAGGGCGCCTACCGAAAGGGACTGTCCTATACGCCGGAGGACCTGGCAAAGATCCAAGAATATGCCGTCCACCGTGGAATCGAGCCCATCATCGAGATCGACATGCCAGGCCACATCGGCTCCGTCTCTTTCGCCTACCCGGAGCTCATCGTGGCCTACAATGAGAAGCCATACTACTGGTGGTGCGTGGAGCCACCTTGCGGTGCCTTCAAGATGAATGATACCAGGGTCGATGAGTTCCTGGACAAGCTTTTTGATGACCTTCTGCCAAGAGTCAACCCCTACTCGGCATACTTCCACACTGGTGGCGATGAGCTGAACAAGAACGACTCGATGCTGGACGAGGGAATCCGATCCAACTCGAGCGAGGTCTTGCAACCCCTCCTGCAAAAGTTTATGGACAAGAACCATGCCCGGATCCGCAAGCATGGGCTCGCGCCGTTCGTCTGGGAGGAGATGCCGCTCGAGTGGAACATCACTCTCGGAGACGACGTCGTGATTCAGTCATGGCTAGGAGGCGACTCTGTCAAGACTCTGACAAGCAGGGGCCATAAAGTGATCGACAGCAACTACAACTACTGGGTGAGTTTGCAACTACGGGCTTGAGGGATAGTTCATTAACAAGACAGTACGCCGACTGCGGCCGAGGACACTGGATGAACTTCGACAACGGGTTGGCTTTCGAAAGCTTCTTCCCATTTAACGACTGGTGCTCGCCGGCGAAGGGATGGCGACTCATGTACGCGCATGACCCGAGAGCAAACCTCACCGACGAGGAAGCCAAGCTCGTCCTCGGAGGGGAGGTGGCCGCATGGAGTGAATCGATTGATCCCGTCAGCATCGACGGGATCTTGTGGCCGAGAGCTAGTGCGGCCGGCGAGGTGTTGTGGTCGGGTCGGCAGGATGCTTCGGGGCAGAACAGAAGCCAGTACGACGCGGCGCCGAGACTGGCCGAGTTCAGGGAGAGGATGGTCGCGCGGGGCGTGCGATCGGAGCCGGTGCAGATGACCTTCTGCACGCAAGGGGACGCGACTGAGTGCGGCTACCCCATGTGAGAGCCAAGAAGATGACCACTGCTATCGAGGTTTGGGTTCACGACCGGACTCGGGAACGGGCTCCGTTCCTTCACATGGGCTTGAGTTGGGGAGGCATGAGGCATTCCGTACACTTGATATACCTTTCTGTACATGTCATAGATCAGGCTTTGTGCCCGACGCCCAATAATGTTAGATGACTGATGGACTGCCTATTCCGGTGCCAGCGTGAGAAGCCAGGGTTCCCGTCGGCGAGCTGCCTCGGGCTCACCAACCGGCTTCCACCCACACCTCCGAGCCCGTAAGCAGGCGCCGTCGGTGTCCAGGTTTGGTCCGTTGGCCAAAGATTCGTCCGGATGCCCGTGGGCCTGCGGGGAGGCAACGACAAGGTAATCTCGACGTCGTCAAACCCGGGGTTGAGTATCTAGCGCGTTTGGGGACTTCGCATGAACGGCCCTGTTGCGAGACGGGATCGACCAACGCAGCAGCTTCTAGGAAGGGAATGGCTAGTCACGTTGCGGGGGTTGCAGTTGCACATGTGTGATTATCCCGGGGATCAGCTGCGCTGTGAAGGGGGAGGGGGAGGGGAGGCCGTTCAGAGTCGCGTGGGAATGCAGGCTTTGTTCTTCGAACGAACATTGGTCTCGCGCGACGCTCCCAGTCCAACCCTTTTTCTGACATCCGGATCCGACGTCACGCTCCGGCAGTGAGATTTTGTTGCAACATTGCTGATGGCTGTACAGATACCTACAACGCGCTAGCGGGAGGGGCCAGAGAGAAAAGCCACTCGGGCGATGGAAGCAGGGGGTGGGGGGGGAAGCTCAAATTGCGGGGGAAGCTTGGAGTGGAGGCGTGGTGGGGACCTCGGTCGCTGCAGCAAGATTCCCTTTCTGGGTATTCAGATCGTGGCGGGTGACCCGCACGGTGCGAACTTTTAATCGACATAAAGTTGCCAGTCAGGTCCAGCGCGGGAAAACAGCAGAGCCTCCGAGCAGAACTCGAGAATGATGTAGAGCAGTAGTATAGTGCGTAGCAGGCCTTTGTCTACTAAAGAATAATGTATTGGGTCACCAGATACAGGTGTCCATCTCACAGCGTGGAGGGCTACATGGTGTTCTACAACGCCGAGCCGACAACGGAACCAATACGCTTTCGAAACAGGTCACAATGTGTGTGGTTCGATGAAGTCGGATGTATGTGTGGACGACACACCTCTGCTGGGCACGCCGCGCGCAGACGCTGCACTGTGCGCAGCCAAAAGTCTCACTCGCGTGTTTCTTGGAGTCAATCTCCCGAAAAGCTCCAAATTCTCTGATGATGATGATGATGATGATGATGAGAAGACGGCGCAGCGCTAGAGCAGACACCGAATTCGCACCTCGGAATGGAGGATGAGTTGTCCCTTGCAGAGTTTTCCTTTGCCTTCTCTCGCCGTCACTCGACTAGGTAGCTGATAGCCCGCCACTACGGGGTGGGACATCTGTCGAGCAGACGACCCGATGCAGGCTCGCTTCACCGTGCACAGCGCAGGGGAAGGGACCGGCTGCTTCCCAAGATCGATTTTCCCCACAACACTTTGGGCCTGGGATCCGCTTACTATGTACTCGTGCCTGCTTTCAAGTCAAGTACTGCATTACTGTACGTTCAAACCCCCTGCAGACCATTGATGTTCCAAACAGTCCTGCCGCAACTCTGCAGACAGCTGGGTAGCTCGTCTTCTCCGTTTCCTGCCCTGTTCCCCCCCCCCCCCCCCCCGCGTGTGTGGTGCGGAAAACGTCAAACAGGGAGGGAAAAAAAGTTCGTGTGGTTGAGCGGCGCTTCCGCCGTACAACGCAACATGGATTCTCTCCACCCATGCTTGTGCTTGTTCTGGCGTGGTTGCGCACAACGGCCGGTCAATTTTTCTTGCTTGAGGCGAAGCCGCGCAGTGGGCATGTGGGTGAGGTATGTTACAGATCAGTCAAGGCACGCCGAAGCGCGATACCTGACTGGTGTTTGGTGACATCCTGCTTCGCTTGTGATACGGACCCAAGACTACACTAGGTAGTAAGCAGAACACAGAAAATCAACATGGGATGTGGGATGTACTCGTTGTACTTGCTGTACCATACCATGTGGCTTCAACGCGGCCCCTAGCACACAGAAGGGTAAGTGTTTCGGCCGTGGGCGGACAGACGCGAGGGCATCCGAACAATGAGTGATGTGATTTGCTTTGCAGCCCGCCGTTCTCATGGATGACTCTTTTGGGCCATCTGGGCACCCTAGTCGTCCTTCTGGCATCCTTCCCTCCGCTCGTCCTCTCATGCTCCTCACTCTATCTCCCCGAAGCATACGCTACATATCTACCTGAGAAAGATCAGATCAAGCCGGCCCAGTCCTCATGGAGCTCTACGAGCTGCTTCCGGAGCACCCCCGTAACCGATGTACAAGACTTTGGACGGACTGGGGGTCGAGATCCAGCGTCGAGACATTAAGTGGGGATGAGAAAGTAGGAGTCTCGAACCTGTGGGCTGGGTAGCGGTCACTGCTTTTAGACAGCTTTTAGCTCATTCGATACATACTTAATACCATCGGCCTCACCTATCCGCTCCCATGCTTCAGACGATTATGCCCATCTCTGCCAAGTCCTCTTTTTTTGGGGGAGGGGGGGGAGGGGGGCTCTATTGCTGTAAGTCGGATCATTGATTCCCTCCGTCTCTCCGCAGCGTCCTTCGTCATCTACTTCCTCCACCCTTTCCCTCTTCTTCCATCGTGAGACACGACGCCTTTCTTTTTCTCCTTTCACCATTGTGCGCCGTGGTGGCATACGACATATATTCCAGGGTCTTTCTCGACCATTCTCCAACACCACCTTGCTAAACTCCAGCTCTCGCGCATCCTTTGGAGACGCGGCCCTGCATCATCTGCTGTGATCCTGCCCTTAGTCGATTTACACTCTCTGCGACCTTCAGATCCCATCTAAACTATCCTCTCGGAGCGATTTCGCCTTAGACAAGAAACACTACACTGTAAAACCTCGCCATGGGCTTGATAGATAACATTCTCGGGTATGTCAACCTGAAGGTGGTTGTCGTATTCGGTGTTGTAGCATGGTGGCTATGGATTGCCATTAAGCGTTTCGATGAGACTATTCGACTGCGCCGGTTGGCGCCCGGTACTCGCGGTCAACAACTCAATTCTCGCCTCCCTGGTGGTAAGTCCGATCTACTTACTTCAGACGGTCTCTATCACAACGATTCAGTGGCTGTGTAACGGAGAGGTACACGCTTCTGGGTTACTGTTCACTTACAAATCCTCTCAGGTATCGACTTCATATACAAGGCTGTCCGCGGGACCATGGCACACAAAAACGTCGAATTCTGGGAGGACATGCTCTCCGCCGTGAAGGGATGGACCGGCGAGAAGAGGGTCCTCGGCCTGCGCATCGTCTTCACTGTCGAGCCCGAGAACATCAAAGCCATCCTGGCCACCCAGTTCTCCGACTATGGCAAGGGCGAGCCTTTTCACCGGGAGTGGAAGGAGTTCCTCGGTGACAGCATCTTCACCACCGACGGCGACCAGTGGCACGCCAGCCGCCAGCTCATCCGGCCCCAGTTCATCAAGGACCGCGTCAGCGACCTGCACACCTTCGAGTCGCACATCCAGACGCTCTTCAAAGCCATAGCCAACGGCGGCGCCCTCAACGGCGAGGACCAGCACGTTGCAATGGATGCCGTGGACGGCAAAGTCCTCGACATCTCGGAGCTCTTCTTCCGTTACACCCTCGATGTGGCTACTGACTTTCTCCTGGGACACGACGTGAAGTCGCTTTCGTAAGTGTCTTCTTGGGACACACGTCAACGTTATCCAGGTCGCAGACTAACGCAATCTTCTCAGGACCCCCAAACAGGAGTTCGCCGAAGCCTTCAACGAAGTCCAACGAGTCCAGAACATCATCGCCCGCGCAGCCAAGCTGAAGCCCTTAATGCCCCTCTTCTCATTCCGGGCCGGCCTAAAGGTCATCAACCGGTTTGTCAACAAATTCATCGAGAGGGCCCTCCGCCTCAGCAATGAGGAGCTCGCCTCCAAGACCAAGTCCGACCAGGGCTACACCTTCCTCCACGAGCTCGCCAGCTTCACCCGCGACCGTACAGTCATCCGGGACCAGCTCGTCGCCGTCCTCCTTGCCGGTCGCGACACTACCGCCTCCTCGCTCTCCTGGACCCTCTACGAGCTGGGCCGCCACCCGGAGGTCGTCAGCAGGCTGCGCGCTGAGATCATCCAGCATGTCGGCCTCGATCGCGCCCCTACGTACGACGACCTCAAGAACATGAAGTACCTCCAGAACGTCATGAACGAAACCCTGCGCCTGTACCCCGCGGTCCCCTTCAATGTTCGCCTGGCCCTCAAGGACACGACCCTGCCCGTCGGCGGCGGTCCGGATGGCACGCTACCTTTAGCTGTCTGCAAGGACACGCCGATCGGGTACTCGACGCTCCTCATGCAGCGGCGCGAGGACTTGTACCCTCCCGTATCCGAGACCTTTGCAGACCCGAGCGAGTTCTCGCCCGAGCGGTGGTTCCACTGGCAGCCCAAGCCGTGGACCTACATCCCCTTCAACGGTGGCCCACGCATCTGCATTGGTCAGCAGTTCGCCTTGACGGAGATGGGCTACACGCTCTGCCGTTTGTTCCAAAAGTTTGAAAAGGTCGAGAGCTACATGGACGCCGTTGATGGCGGGAACCCAACGCTCAAGGCCGAGATTGTGCTCCAGCCCGGCGATGGTGTCAAGGTTGCTTTCTGGCGGGCCAACAAGGGTTAACTCAGACCGGGAACCTGCATCAAAAAAACAGTCTTTTTTTTTTGTTTGTGGCGCGATGACGACGGGGCGTCGGGGACGACTCTCTAATTGTGAGATTGATGATGGAAAGATGGTATCAAGTAACCAAAATCAGCTCAAACCAGCCAGGTCGGCAAACGTGGTCATGTCGACTATGGTGGACAGGCGACCACAACAACCAAGGAGGTTGAAACAAGCCTCCTTGTCCCAGCAAGCCATACAAGGCACCTCGGCCGCATGTTGCCCTCTTCTTACAGCTCACGTGGTCTAAACTGCTTACAGACTGGGGAGACTATGGGACGACAGCGAAGCCATAAGCAGATAACTGGACCATTTCAGTAGATTGCCGTGCGCCAAGGTGAGCAGCGCAGCCAGCGCCGGGTGGCTGCTGACGTGCATGGGTCCTCCACGGCACGATGGAGGGTACGTGGTTGTCTTGTCAGGCGCAGCCTTGCAAGGAATTGTTGGATATGCAGCCGGGATTTTAGGAATGGGGATTGGTCATGGGATATGAATGTCGGCGATGCATTCGCTTCGCTCCAGCTTCCATGGTGTTCTCAAGCAGGCAGATTGAGGAAAGCCGGAGTTCTCACTTGGTAATCCATAACAAAAAAATGTTGGCATTCATCACGCTGCTTGTAATCTAAAGATGCCTGTCTAGTCCTTGATTTTCATGACTTCCGCAACCGGATGGCCCAATCGTCTGGCATGCAACATGAGCATGGCGCCCAACAGCCTCGAATACGCCTTGGACTCTCCAAGACGATGCCAATCTACCCAACCTAGACAAGATGATTCTCGACAACCAATGGCTCAAAGACAAGTCCCGAAACCCCAGACCAGGAGTAAACAGAATGCCTTGAGTTCAAGAAATCTGGAAGCTCCCCTTGATAGCGGCACCCAAGCGCTGGATGGCCTCGTCCATGTCCTTCTCACTGGCCGACGCGAACGTGGCGCGGAAGAAGAGGTCCTTGAGCGGTGTGTCCTGCTCGGTGCGAAACCACGAGCCGCGGGCGCAGAGGACGCCCTTGTCGATGCACGAGTTGAAGATCTCCTCCTCGACCTCGAGCAGCGGGCGCGAGGGGCCGTCGGGGTGGGCGGAGTGGTCAATCTTTAGCCACAACTAGTACGGGGGAGCAAGCAAGTCAGAGGGGTTCACAATAAGGAGTCGACGCACGATCGGCCGGAGGTAGAGCCAAAACTCTGGAAGCAGAAAAACAAAAACAAAGGGCAGACTCACAAACATGCCGGCAGCAGGCGGCGTCCAGCTGACAATGTCACGGGGGAGATGCCTCTCGCACGCGGCCAGGAGCCAGTCGCGGCGCTTCGTGTACTCCATGCGCAGGTTCATGAGCCACTGCAGGTACCCCTCGTGGCCCCAGGTCTCGTCGAGCAGCTTCCACACGGCGACCTGCGAGAAGCCCGAGGGCCCCTGGTTGGCGACCTCGGCGTGGCGGATGAAGCGCTCAATGACCTGCGCCGACGCCGTCACCCACCCCAGCCGCGACCCCGGCACGAGCACCTTGGAGAAGGAGTCCATCCGCAGCACGCGGCCGTCCGTGTCCATGCTCAGGAGCGACGGGATCAGCGTGCCCAGGAACTCGGACACGGAGGCCGGCGGGGGCGCCGCGGGCGCGTCCGGGCCGGTGTAGGGCTGCATCTGGAGGAAGTAGTAGGGCTCGTCCTCGATGATGTACAGGTCGTGCTTCTGCGCCACGGCGTAGATGGCGCGCCGGCGCGCGGCGGACTGCGTCGCGCCCGTGGGGTTCTGGCCCGAGGGGACGGTGTAGAGCAGGTGGGGCTTCCGGCGGCCGCCGCGGGCCTCGGCGTCCCAGTTCGTGAGCATCTCGTCCATGGCCTCCGGGAGCAGGCCCTCGGCGTCGACGGGGACGCCGACGGCCTTGACGCCGAGCGGCGCGATGGTCTCGAGCGCCGTGGAGAAGCTGTACTCCTCGGTGAGCACCGAGTCCTTCCGGTCCTTGTCGCAAAACATGCGGAGCGTCTGCTCGAGGGCGCCCGTGCTGCCGACGGTCTGGCAGCACTGCCAGTCGGCGTAGGGCGGGTTGTAGACGAGCTCCGTGTGCTCCGTGACGAAGCGCATCATCTGCGCGGAGCCGGTGGACTGGGTGTAGTTGAGGGCGATGGAGAGGTCGTATTCGGCGTTGGGCTGGTCCGGGTCGCGCGTGTCGTACTTGCCGACGGTGAGCGTCTGGCCCGAGGCGATGGTCTCGGCCTCGGAGAAGTGCGGGGCCGTGGGGACCCGGACGGAGAGCTCGGCGAAGGGGAAGTAGGCGCTCGAGGGGAGTCCGCCACCGAGGGAGATGAGGCCGGGCTTCTTGAGGTGGCGGGCGGCCTGTTTCAGAGAGCAGGGATGCCGGGAGAGGGATTCCGGTGAGAGGTGGTCTGGATGCGTAAGTAAGTGTGAGTCAGTGAGTGAGTGAGAGACGGGAGGGAAGGGAGGGCGGGCAGGCTTACGGTCCCATCGTTTTGCTTGAGGTTTGCCGACGGCCTGCGAATGAGAGTCAGCATGTTTGCATTGGACGTTGTGGATGTGTTGCAGCATACGGGGGCCTTGAACATGTCACTATCTGATGCCGCGGCTACGCCTGCTATCAGCTTGCCGGCTTTGGCCCTGCGCTCCCGGACGCCATCGAACGGCGAGGGCTCCTGTCTCTTCTCGAAGACGGCTTTCCTCTCGACTGGGACGGCGTCCGCTACGGATCTGTCACCGGATTTTGAGTGGAATGGCCGCTGGATGAGGGGTGCTGGTGTCACGGGGGCAGACCCCAGGCCCCGGAGCCGGATGTCTGTAAGTCGAGACGTCTGGGTGTTTGACAGGGAACCGGCAGCCCGTGGGAGGGAGCCATTAAGGCCATGGCGAGCGGCTCTCGAGTACATGATGATCAGATTCGTATCAGTGGGAGCCTGTTGATGAACGATGCAAAGTCTATTGTGAGGTTTGGGAGTCTTTTTGGAGTTGTGTCATGGTAGTGTCGTTCAACGGGAACCGAGATAAAGGGCGTAGGGCGTATCTGACACTCGAATCGGGCGGGCAGGCAGTGAGTGGGTGGTGGGGCAGCCCGCAGCTACCCGCAGCTACCCATGTCCCCCGCCTGGTGCTACTATTCGTCCGTACCTTTTGGGTAATTAGGGGTCCCTGACCGCTGCGGGCACTGTGAGTGTTCTCTTCCCGTTGGAGGGACACAGTCAATGCCTATGCCGTGTGGAAGGGAGCGGTAGAGGAGACCATCGGCTTGTTCGGGAAGGATTGAGCGATGCCGGCCGCGGGAGAGTGGGCAAGGGAGGGGTAGCTCGGAGCCGGGGTGGGTCCCATTGAGTTTACCTCTGAGGACCGATCCGGAGGGCTTTAATGGTCGGCCGGATCCAGAGCTTACATAGTTCAATCTAGATATTGACGAGACAATGGTATGGGAGCCCGAGATAGTATGGTCCAACCAAATTATGCTGGACAAGTTCGTGGTACCGAGTCTGCAGTCGAAGGCAATGATGTCATTCGCCCTTGGAGTGCACAGAACTTCGAGCCCACCGCCAGCACACCGAGACCAAAGACAGCGCAACGGCTCCCGCCTCGTCTTCGATGCATCACGGATCATGTCGATGAAGTGTCACCGTTAGCTATGTGCGTCTCCGTCCGAGACACCTGTCTGTCGACAGACGCGAGCGTCACGGCCCCCGCTGCTGGCATCCGCGTAGAAACCCCGAGAAGACCCCTGCCCCGTCAACGATATGAGCCTTCGCGCCCCGCGCACCGCGGCTGTTCAGTGTTTGTCCCTGCCAGACACACCGTCAGATATTAGATGGCACCCTTCCAGTATGTGGAGAGGGTCTTGCAGGTTTCTTTACACCAAGCCAACGGGTCCAACGCCAAGTCTTGTGTGGGCTCCCAGCCACCCGCACCCGTCAAACACCAGCCACGCCATTTTCAACGCTACCTTCCCAGCCAATCATGAGCCAAGGATTCGTCCCAACCTCCCCTCATCTCAACTTTCTTTGCCGGGGAGCCAGGCCGAGTTGGATGGACAACGAACAAGGAACAACACTACGTGCCCATTTGATTGCTTGCTGTTCGTGTGCTGGAGGCCAAACATCTCGATTTCTTGTCCCTTCATTTCGGTCTCCCGTCTGCAAGACCCCACACCCTCCTGGCAATCTAGGCGGCGCGGCGCATGGGCTTGGGTTTCCAAGGCCCGGAAACCAAGAGAAAAGGAGCCCAAGGGGCCTTGCACGGCCCGATGACGCTACTGCAGCTGCCAGTGGCTGGATGGAGTATGGAACATGCAGAGCCATATAATTCCATCTGCTGCTGCCATCGATCACGGCCCGCCCGTGTGGTGTGCCCTTTCCCTCCAGCTCTTCCCTACTCACGTCTTGGCCCTTGTGTTACTTAAGTGCGACGTACCACGGACTTACACGGATCCTTGTTTGCTTCTTCCGCCTGTGACGTCGACAGCTCCTTAGGCCGTGACCAAGTCTCCCCGTGGCCATACTTGGGGGAATCATCTCTTCAAGTGAGAGAGATTTCTCACTGCACCTCGCCATTCCTCTCGACTTCCCGGTCCAGCAGTAACACATCCTCCTTCACTCATATTCGGCGGTGCAACACCCAAACACAAACAAATCACACGATGCTCTTCTCAAGGAGGCTACTCGCCGCCGCGGCGCTGGCAACAAGGGCATCGGCGCAGACATATTCGTCGTGCAACCCTCTCCACCAAAGTAAGTGGTCTCACCGATCGTCACGCGAACCCCCAATGCCATGGAAGTCGTCGCTTGTGTACTAACGAGCCACCTCTCCAGCAACCTGTCCCGCAGACACGGCCCTCGGCATGGCCATTCACGTCGACTTCACCCAGGGCGCCGTCAACTCCTTCGCAGCATCCGGAAACCCTACATACGGCGACGACGGCGTCACCTTCTCCGTCGCTGCCTCGGGCCAGGCACCTCAGCTCATGTCGCTCTTCTACATCATGTTTGGCCGCGTCGAGATCACTCTCAAGGCTGCCACCGGCGCGGGAATCGTCAGTTCCCTCGTGCTGCAGTCCGACACCCTTGACGAGATCGACATGGAGTGGCTCGGCGCCGACCCGACCGAGGTGCAATCCAACTACTTTGGCAAAGGCGACGTGACGACGTACAACCGCGGGCAGTTCCACCAGACGGACAACAACCAGGAGAAGTTCATGAAGTATACCATCGACTGGACCTCGGAGCGCATTGTCTTCTCCGTCGACGGCACCGTCGTCCGCACCCTCACCGAGGCCGAGGCCGACGAGAACCAGTACCCGCAGTCGCCGATGCAGGTCAAGTTCGGCGCCTGGTCGGGCGGCGACCCAGCCAACGCCCCGGGGACCATCTCCTGGGCCCGCGGGCCGACAGACTTCAGCCAGGGGCCCTTCCACATGGTCGTCAAGGATGTTTCCATTACCGACTACTCGACGGGGAAGGAGTACAAGTACACCGACACCTCGGGTAACTGGGGCTCCATCCAGGCCGTCGACGGCCAGGTCAACGGGAATCTCGGCAAGGCGGGCCAGGTCACATACACGGCAAGCGCTGCCGCCGAGACGGGCTCGCCCGCGCCAACGGTGCCAAGGGGCGGTATCGGCGCCGACGAATCTGCCACCGCGACGCAGACCGGCTGGCCGTGGGTCGCTAGCGCGAGACCGACTGGCGGCTCCGTCCCGGACGGCTGGCGCATGAACTCTGAGGGCAAAATCATTCCGGACGGCGCCGGGGCCTCGGTACGCCCTCAGTGCTTGGCCGTCCTGGCGTCTTTTGTTCTCGGTGCTGTCGCCTTGATTGGGCGGTAACGATTCATGATACCCATTGGAAGAGAATTTTGGTTTGGAAAAAGATGAGAGAAGTGGGCGTCAACGTGTTACGACCTTTGGAGGACGCTCGCATTGGATTCTGGCGGAGAACATTAGAGAAGCGGCGGCTTAGGCACATCTGGACAGGACTTTGCATAACACGGCGTTCTTGGAGCATTAATGGGAGCATGCATTGGATGGGACATCGAAGGAATCTGGTATGAATACATAGGGATAGATGCAGTGTGTTATACTGAGCCACCTCAGCAAAGAGATAAACGGCTCATGAAGTAATTGTACAACTGTTGTAACGATGGAAACCACTACCTTTCTAATAAACTGCATGAACAAATATTTTGGCTGTGCGGGGCTGTCTCTAGTGAAGGCTACATAGGATAGCTAATTGGAGTATCCTTTATCAACCGGCGTTGTGGCAGAGTGGTCTAATGCGCAAGACTAGAAATCTTGTTCCTTCGGGAGCGTCTGTTCGAATCAGGCCAACGTCGAGTTTTTGCCTTTTTGAGCCTCTTTCATCTTTACCGATACCGTCCTAGAGCGCACCACGCTGCAGCCTCCTCATTTTGCTTGAATTCTTTCACCTTGTTATCCTCTATCCTCGTTGCTGCGGCACTTGACATCATTGTCTGTGCCGGCAACGACGTTCTATTTCGGCCGACACGATCTGCTACCTCTGTTCTCCTTTCTTCTCACAAACTGCCCTTCGTCCTCTGAGGAGGCACATGCAAATTTGACGAACTTCCGACCGCTGAACAGCATTGGAATGTCAAGTCCTTGTATGACCCACAGCTTGCATCTCCCAGCCCCTTGCCGCTGTCGTTGTAGCATTTCTGATCATCGATAAGCTACTTTGTCGCGGTTGATGTACTGGAAGCGCAGCCTTGGGTGTCCGGTACTCCGTATAAGCCGGACGTTTGTATGCTCAACGATCTCATCAGAGATCGTTGCAACAGTATTGCCATCAGCATCCGAGAGGTATTCCGACCCCCTGGCCCAAACTGAAAAGGACTCATACAGGGAGGGACGAGATAACGAGGAGCAGTAGTAATTGTGACTAGGCATGACGAACAACCCAAAACGATCGCTCGCTTGTTACATGCTGAGCGGCCCTGCTGCATGGAACGTTGCAACTCAAGGAATCCAACAAGAACACTCAACACAGTGCCAGAAGATAGATTAGTCACGCATAACATAAGCTTTATGTCACTGGAATCAAGTGAGGGATAGCATACATCATATGTTCGTATGGCTGAAAGATCAGTGTTACTGAATTCGCTGTCTTGGAATTAACTAAGCTAGTATAGTCTACCTTGGACTGTATGCGGCTCTATGGCAAAGAAAAAGAGCGGCCGGCGGCAAAGAGAATCTCTATGCTCACCATTCTTGACGGAGGCTTTATGTATCCCCGTGTGGCATTTTTCTCCCCCTCTCGCTGTATGCATGAACACCTCAACTGTGTCGCCACTGCCGCTTGATTTATGCTTTCCTCCCGCCGTCGTAAGTGCCCAACGCCAGATAGCAAACCGGGGCTTTGCCGCAGTCTGCACTCAGACTGTGCGGACTGTTGGCGCTCGGAGTCGAAATGCTGAAATATCGAAATGCTTTTGGTACAAACAAATACAGTAGTAAAGGTTGCCGCGTGACGAATGGCTAGTGCAGCAAAGCACCTGTGAACTCTTAACGTCCGGATCAGAATTCCCACTCCTCGTCGTCAACGGACTTGATAGCCCAGCTGAACTTGTCACGGAGGGTCTTCGAGAAGAACTTCTCAATAGGAACGTCAAACTTCTTGGCGAAGACGACAGTGAGGCGAGGGTCGATGTAGTTCTGACTTTCGTTAGCATTTGTCTATCTTTAGTAGATTATCAGAAACTTACGATCTTAGAGGTGCTCAGAGCAACCTCCTTGTTGCCATCACGATCGGCGGCCTGCAGCTCCAAAGTCTTGACTCTGTCATCAAACTTTTTGACCTGTTCGTCAAGCTTCTCGATTGAAGGACTTCGGCCTTCCGGTTCAACCTTCTTCGACTTGTTCTCCTTCTTGAACTTCGCCGCAAGTTCATCGGCAGCCTTGAGGCGCTCCTTGAGCTCCTTGTCCGGGAACGGCTTCTGTCCTTCGGCGAGACGTTTCTCATTATCCTTTTCAAATTTCTTCGTGATCTTGCTACGCTGCTCTTCCACCAAGAACTTCTGGTGCTCGAGGATCCATTCGTCGGTCAGATCCTCGGGACGAGCAAAGAAGTCAGCGCCCTTCTTCTTCTTCACCTTGTTGTCAACCTGAAGCATCATCATTTTCGTCCGCCATTGCTGGTATCGGAGACCCTTAATACGGTCGCCAAGCTTCTCCATCTGTGCTTCATGCGCGGCACCGACTGTGCGCTTGTGGTTGCAAAGAATGGCCACCTCACGGTTGCAGTCGTTGTAAAGCTTGACCTTCTCCGCGATCGTCAAGTTCTTGTGGTCAACCAGCTTTTGGAGCAGGTTGGACATGGTGAAGGACGCGTTGTAGGTACGGAAGACCTTCGCTGTCAGACCTGGCATGTAATTCTTGAGATGGTTGTTCAGTTGCGTGGTGGTCAGGCGATCGAAGATGTCGTCGCCATCAGTCTTTGGCGGCTTCTTAAAGAGCTTTAGGTTCTTGAAGACCTGCTTTTCAACCGTGACTTCATCGTAGAAACGAATACTGTCCTTTCCGAGGAAGTCAAAGATGACGGTGTTGGGTTCTCGCAAGGTGATGTGCTCGTACTTGAGAGAGCAGCAACCAACGGTTTCGGCTTCGTTCTCGGCGTCTTTTTCGTTACCCGCTCTGAGAGCGAACTTGTCGATCAGGTACACTGCTGTGGCTCTCTGTCGGTCCGCCATGACCTCGCTCTTGAGATCCTTGGTGTAATCTCTACGGATCTTGTCGATGTGCTTCTTCAGCTCGCGGGCCTTCTCGAACTTCTTCATGTCACTCTGACCCTTGATGGCGCTGGCAGCACCAAGCATCACGTACTTGTAAGCGCCGTTGATGTTCTCCTGCCACATGGCCAACCAGGTAGCCTTGTTGTCGTGGACAACTGCCTTCCACTGGTGGCCCTTGGGAGGTTCCGGAACCTTGGCATCCTTGCCAATGTTGATCGTGATTTGCTCGGGATACACTCTCTTCTTGAGCTTTCCAGTCTTCGGGTGCTCGCCACGACCGCGGAAGAGACTCGGAGGTTCGACACGGAAGTTGCCGACCTTTTCTTTGCGTCCGTCCCACTTGCAATACATAAACGGAGCCTCCAATTCGTCTTTCTCTGCCTTTGCTGCTTTCTTCTCCGCCGGAGACCTGGTCTTTCTGATGGCGCTTTGCTGCTCGTAGTACTGAAAGATTTGTTCAAAGTTCATCTTCGAGAACTCCTTGATGTCGACCTTGTTGCCCTGCTTGTCAGTCGCGTGGCCTGACTCCTTCAAAACAGCCTTGAAGTCATCAAAGAAGTTCTTTTGGAACACAGGGTTATCAACGTTGTGCTTAGAGTTAAGCATGGCTCCAAAGAATCCGGCAACTTCCTCAGCTTCAATCGGAAGATTAACTGGCTTCCCGTCGTAGAGCAGCCTGACGTTCTTGGGAAGTGGTTGGTACTCGGGCGGGAACATGACTCCGTTGTGCTCCAATGTGGTCCACTTGACGCTGTCGTCCTCCTTCTTAGGATCCTTCCACCACTCGTACTCCTCTTCTTCGTCTTCTTCGGGGCCTCGCTCTCTTGCTTGGCCTTTGCGGCAGCCTTCTTGGCCGGTGCCTTTGCGGGTGCGGCAGCCTTGCCCTTCGCCAGTGGAGCCTTGGCTGGGGTAGCTTTCTTCACTGCCTTTCTCGCAATGGGCTCGTCGGAATCCGACTCGGCCTTCACACCATTCGACTTCTTCTTAGCAGAGCCGGCGCCGTTCGATTGGCGCTTCTTAATCGCTGACTTGGCCAGAGGCTCATCGTCAGATGACTCATCTTTGACAGCCTTCTTCGGTGTAGCCTTCTTTGCCTTGGCCTCGTTGGCACGGATGCTGCGAGCCTCCTTGGCGGCCGCCTTCTCAATGTCGGCCTTCTTCTTTGCGAGCTTGGCACCCAACGGCTGGTCGTCATCGGAGGATTCGTCGGGCAGAGCCGTCTCCTTGTACGAAGGAGGCAGGTTCTTGCCCCTCTTTGAGGTAAGCGGCTCGTCATCCGAATCTGTCTCTGGTGCCTTGGGCTTCGTCCTTTGTCGCTTGGCCTAAAATGATACCGTCAGCCTCGGATTCCCCCACCGTCCATCTGGCATTTGTAACCTACCAAAGGGGCGTCGTCGTCACTCTCGGTTTCGTCCTTGTAATTGACCTTGGGCAAAGATGAACGAGACTTCCGCTTGCCATTCGTAGATGGGCCGTCGATGTCCATGACATCGTCGTCCACCGGGCCATTGCGAATCGAAAGGCCAGGCGGGGCCGCTCTTGCCTTGGATGCGGTTCTGTCCATGTCGGTGTCGTCGGCCTTCGAAATTCTCGATGCAGAGACTGCAATGAGCGAGTTAGAAAGTTGCTAAGTTTTTCTCGGATGGTTTCGTAGGCAAAGGCCGGGATGGAGTGCAAAGGCACGCGACGAGTCAGGTGGGTTTGTGTGTAGACGTGGAGAGAGAGGGAAAAAAGTGACACGTCCGGCGTAAAGTGGCAGGCGCGAAAGGCAAAGCGTCCAAAAGCGCATAAAGTTTTAAGGTGGTTTCTTAGCGCACTTACCGTGTCCGTTAGACCTCGCGAGAGGTGCGTCGTCGTCGGAAGAGCTCATTGTGAGAGCGAAAGGTATCGGTTCGCGACGTTTACGGACGGTTAAGTAAGAAGTGAATCGCAAAGTCCAAAACCGGGGCCTTGTGGAGCAGAAAAAGTTGTGGTAGAAGCCGATCCGCGCAGAAGAATCGCGTAGATATAGAGGCAAGAGCCGGATGGTTGGAAAGGCCGCCACTTGCTTGGGTTGAAGACGCGGGGAAAGCACCCACGTCAAGTTCGACTCGAGGAAGGAGGGCGAGGTTTTCCGGGAGGGAATCGAGGGAAAGGAAGCTAGGAAAGGATGGGCGGGAAATTCATCGAAGACCTTCCAGCTGCGAGCGAAACTTAATGGGGCTGCCCCTAGGAGTCTGGGTAATCCAAGGAACCAGTAGGTAAGCCGGGAAAGCAAGGGCCAGTCCCGTCCCAGCCAACGCCTGCGCCACAGTCTGGACCACGTGACCAGCTACCGGCTGCCGGTCAAACTCAGTTAGCCGGGAAAATGAGGTGGATGGAGTCGGGTGCGAAGAATGCTAGCCGGGGAGGAAAATAACCTCGAACCTACCAATCTCGCTATCCCGAAGCACCGTCCGACAGCGTCAATTGATCTCGAAAGCGGTCGTGATCAATTGGTCCCCACACACGGCAGAGGCTCGATCTTCTTAATACCTACCAACTTTCACAATGCTTTCCCGGGCGGCGAGACCAGCTCTGCGAGCTGCGGCTGCGGCTCCCTCGCGGTAAGTCGGAATCCACATCTTCCTGAGCTCGGAAAATCGGAGGAAAGGGACTGTACGTAAGAGGACGCCACCACCGACGGTCGGTCATCAACGATTGAGGAGGATGCAATGGGACATTGGGAAGCGAATGGAGGCGATATCGAAGCAAGGATATAAAAGAGAGCTGTCATGCTGATTGCGGCGTTTCCAGAGTCACGGCCAGCGCGCCTATCAACGCTGCCACCTTCGCGACTCTCCGTGAGATCGAAGGCCGCCTCAAGTCCATCCGCAACATTGAGAAGATCACCAAGACGATGAAGATCGTCGCTTCGACCAAGCTCAACCGCGCCCAGAAGGCCATGACCGACTCCCGCGTCTACGGCGCCACCTCCAACGAGGTCTTCGACTCGGCCGAGACCAAGCCCCTCGAGGGCGAGGGCAAGAAGGAGCTCATCATTGTCTGCTCCTCCGACAAGGGTCTCTGCGGTGGTATTCACTCCGGTCTCTCCCGCAACATCCGCCGCCAGTTCCTCGAGAAGGACGCCTCCGCCGACCTCGTCATCCTCGGCGAGAAGTGCAAGGCCCAGCTCCAGCGCACCAACGCGAAGGACATCCGCCTCAGCTTCGCCGGCGTCGGCAAGGACGTCCCCACCTTCGCTGATGCCCAGGCCATCACCGACCAGATCGTCCAGCTCGGCGGCGACTACTCCTCCATCAAGATCCTCTACAACAAGTTCATCAACGCCACCAGCTACGAGCCCACCACCATTGAGGCATTTTCCGAGGAGGCTATTGCCGCATCCCGTAAGCTCTCTTCCGCAACATGAGCAGTATATCTATCGTACGAGTATATCTAACTCTTGATTCATAGCCAACTTCTCCGCCTTCGAGGTCGACGAGGAGCTCCTCCCCAACCTCCGCGAGTACGCCCTTGCCAACTCCATCTACTGGGCTCTGGCCGAGGGCCACGCCTGCGAGATCTCTGCCCGTAGAAACGCCATGGACGTACGTAATTCCCCTTCGCGATTACATATCCATCAAATTATTTTTATGAGCCCATACTGACTTGAGATTCGTAGAACGCCTCCAAGAACGCTGGTGACATGATCAACAAGTACCAGATTCTCTTCAACCGCACCCGTCAAGCCGTCATTACCGGAGAGCTGGTCGAGATTATCACTGGTGCCACTGCCTCCGAGGACATGTAAAGCGGGTTTGGAAAAGCGCGCATCAGATAGAGATGATTACTACCTCTCTTCCCTTTGTATCAAGCTACCAAGGGCGGCTAGTTGCCCTCAGTGTACCAAATCCTCGCGAATACATCCTGATCTAGAACATGGATAATTCTGTTTCACCTTTTATTGCCCTTCTCAAAACATTGAAATCATTGCCTATGCTGGTCTCATTCGTGATGTTGCTATGTACGGGCCTAGTGAGTACTATATATGTGTAAGGCTCATTACTGGGCAAAGAAAGAAGCAGCGAGACTCGCATCTCAAAGGCGAAAAGAGGATGACTATGACACGTGGGTATGCAGGACTCCCCTCAACGCCGATAAAACAAGACCATAGCCCCCAGTATGCATTTCGCCGCCATACGCGCCTGTTTGCAAGAGGCGAGAGAAAGCCATCTAGTCCGCTCCTATGTGACCATCCGTGAAGTAGTGAATTATGCTCCAGGTTGCGCCTTCGAAACCTCGCAATCACCATCAGAACCCAACGTCGCTGCCGTCACTTTCGGCGTAGCTGACATGCTTGGTCCTACGATGCTTCTGCGCGCTGCTCTCCCGCTGCGGTCCGCCGCCCTCCCCGTTCTGCGGGTTATACGGGTGCTCCCGCTGATACGCCGCCAGGATCTCGACGTAGTCCTTGTCCCACTGCGCCGACTTTTCGTTATATGCCGTAACGGCATCGGCGTAGGCGGCCTTCTGTTCGACCGCCTCGTCCTCATACGGCTTCCTCTCCTCGGGCGTGGCGGCCTTCCACATCTTGGACGTCATGACGCGCACCTCATTCGGCACAGGCTTCTTCCGCCCCGCGCGCTCCTCCTCGCACTTTTTGCGGGCAACCTCGAAGAAGGCCCGGCTGTAGAGGAGGTAGGCGTTTGCCGCCAACTTCGCCGGGCGTGAGGGCCTCTCGCCGATCTTGGACTTGATGTATTCCCAAGCCGCAAGCTCATAGGCCTCCAGACGCGCTTGTTCCGGGTCCTTGGGCCCTTCCATGTCCTTGCGTTTGTTGGAGACGCTTTCTTTGGGCAAAACCAAGGGCGTTGGAATGTCTATCGGGCCGAGGATAGAATCAACGACCTCCGATGCTGCGCGGAGTCCCGATAGGTAAGCTCCGTGAACGGTGGCAGGATGGGTGCCGATCGTGTGCTCTCCAGCGAAGAAGAGGTTGCCGATCGGGCGCGACATCGCATCATAGTCGTCCGGTTGCATATCTGGCCCGGCCGAAGAGTAGCTTCCTCTAGCAAACTTGTCTGAGGCCCAGCGGGTCACAACTGACTCAACGGGGCACGGCACCGCGGGTCCAAAGACGCTGCGTAAGACCTCGGTCGCCTCGGCGACCAGGTTATCGTTACTGTTATGCTCCGTGTCAAAACCAGCGTCACCCGCCATCAGCGCCACGAGGCATGGTAAACCTGTTGTCTGCGTGACGTTGAACCACTGGAAGAGGCGCCCCCTCGAGGATTTGTAGTCGCTCTGATTCAGACTATGCCGGTTAGGGGCATCTCGCAGGACACCAAATATGTGCCTCTCCGTATCCCAGAAAGGGTGGTCGTAAACCAGGACTAGTTTGTTGAGCACTCCATATCCTATCCGGGTGATTACGTCTGTTTTCCACTCCGGCAAAGGCGGATCGAATTCGACGCTGCCCTGCTTCAACACACCAAGCGGTATTGTCGAAACGACATAGTCTGCGTCAACTATTGATCCATCTTCACAGTGAATAGAAGCTCGCCCGTTTTCCTGCGTGTCGTACTTAATCTTCTTGACGGCAGACTTCGGCCTAACGTCGAGAGGCGTCGGGCAGTGCACAAGGCCTCTGGGGACGCTCTGGTACCCGCCAACGATCATAGTGTGCTTGCCTTCCCACTCGTTCCCAGCGTCAATGTCCCAACCACCTAAACTAAGGTTGTGAAGATTGGTGGCATTGCTGTATTCCAGGTTCGCCACATGCCAATTGATGAGGCGGTGGTCTTGGGCAGTCAAATCCACAATATTGCGATACTGAACGACGGCCTCGTCCATGACTGAACCAAGCGTTGCCGCTGGCAAACTCACGGCTTCGTTCAAATCAATATTAGCGTCGTTCGTAGAGCCATTTTTCAATGTCCATCCCATCATCTTAGCCTTTTCAGATGCCTTGAGGATGCCCGGGGTACCAGGCTGAGTATGTACACGTCCGGTCAGCTTGTCCGAGGAAACTGGCACCAAGTTGACTCGTTCAGGCACGTTTTGTTGAGAGACAGGTGGCGCATGCGGCAGTGCGGCAGTCGCTTCTTCAGCCTGGCTGATTGTCCTGTGTCCGTCACTCACGGCATCTCGCGCTTCATTGATCAGGTCTCGGTTGCCCTCGATCAGCTTGGAGGGCTGTGACTTGAACTTGTATTCGCTGACTCGATCCAAGCAGTCGTTGTACAAATTCTCCACAAGTTGATCTCTCACATAGTCCACGGGCTTGCCGTTTGAATCGTAGATTGTTGTCTCTGATCGCAGGGCACGGTATGGGAGACACAGCTGTGCACGTACAAGGACGTTCATTGGGTTGCCGCGCTCGAATCCCGTAATAATCATCCCGCCCATCTCGGCGGTAAATCGCTCCCCGTCAAAATCCGGCAGCGGTAGCGTCGGCTTTGATTTAAACTCTCTCGAGTATACCCTTCCACCAACTCGACCGCGCCCCTCAAGTACGACAACTTCCGGTAGCGGCTCTCCGAGCGCACGATATCGATCGGAATACTGCCTTATCAACCCATCGAGGTGTCTTGCGCAACCCAACCCGGACATACCAGCACCGATGACAACAATCCTTTTCCTCCTGGGCACGTTATCTGCAGCCGCGACCTGCTCGGCTTGGTCGCTTGTTGCTGGAAACTCTACACAACCAAAATTGATGTAGCCGCGCCGCACCAGCCAGTCGTAGCAAACGCTTGCAGTGTCAAACCACCGGGTGTTAGCGCAGCCGACCGCCTCTTTTCTCGTTACTGCGACACGCGGGTTGTTGTACCAAAGTCGAAGGATGCCGTTTCTGATGTTGAGATATGTAGTTACCTGGACATGACTGATGTGCTGTCGGAACATCTGGTATTCCTCTTGATGCAGAGCGTATGGGTTCAGCCTTGAGGACTCGGCAGCTTCTATGCATTGCCTTGCGTAGTCATAATTTGAGAGATTTGATGGGATAGACGATTTCGGCTTTACATCGAAGGATCGCCGCACTGCCTCGCGTATTGGAGGGGTTTCCGTCGATGGTATGGGGAACTCTTTATGCCCCTCTAGGTCCACAGGCGTCGTTGCCTTACTAGACACCGATGAGGGAACTGAAGACAGCTCAGACAGCTCGTGGTCTGATAGATTGGTCATCGGTGACTCGAACGACTCGTGAGGGGTATCGTGTGACTGGATATGGAGGGTTTCTGATTCGGCATCTTCTGCCATGGGTGAGCTGCTCGAGGGTCAGTAAAAACGTGCACTTGGTTTTGAGGGTAAACATGACGACACAGTCAAGGCATCTCATTGAAAGAGAACGAGCAGCCACGTACCCAGGGTTCGATGCGGGGACAGAGGAGGGCTCCGCCTCATCCTGACTTGTGTCATCTAGCTCCATGTCTTCGGTCCAGACGACGATTTCCGGTGCGATTTCCGAGATCGCTTCTGATGAGATTCGGCTTGATGGAGATGGTGTCGTCGAGTCTGCAAAGTTTGATGTCGATATCCGACTGAGCGTCGCGCTAGCCCTTGAAGGCGTGAAGTCTGATATGCGTGAGTCCCGATCAGGGAAATCCATCAATGAGCCCTTTCCAAATCCAGAGTCCTGCTTAACACGAGATCTCGGACTGGTTCTCATATTTCAGTCGTCGACTTGGATTGGATTCGAGGATGAGGTATGGCTATATGTTGGTGGAGGCGGGTGGTCGGCGATGAAAGATGCTCGGCCTGAGCCCCGTCCGGGGGTGTGATGTGGTGGGCCTAGTCCCAAGTCGACAACATGTTACGATATCTTAGCTCAGGTGAATCTGAATAGTTTCGCTGTGTAAGATCCGTCAGTTGATTTAGGTTCTCGGATTTGCAAGTGTTGGATATAAGAGGAGCCAGACATAAGGTACTGACCTTTTGACTGCGGAGACGCCACTGGCCCTGGCCGCAGAGCACTGTCCCGTCCTCGGTTGAGTGAGCCGTCCCGATATCGTTCGAATCGTGATGGGAGAACGCCGAACGAAGTGCATGAAATAATGGCTTATTGTTCTAGACAACTCTGTTGAGGAGACAGAGTCGTAGGCATGAAGAGGGAAATCGTCAGATACATGACCCGTTGAAATCGCTAGGTTCGGCACTCGACATGAGGAGCTCCAGCGTTCGAGACAAAAAAGGTGGGTCACGTGATGCTCTGACAAGCCACACCATTCATTGCCTGCACTCTTCTGGACTGATTGCAGGTCCGAGCCAAACCGACAACATCCTCTGACGGAAGCCACTGACTCGAGACACACTGGCCGAGCATTGCAACCCATAAGGACGAACATTGATGCTGCTAGTGGTTTTGGATCAATCCCCTGTGAGAGAAGCTTATTATCTAAATGCTCGTTTCGTCTTTCGCCCTCGATTACATCGCTTCACACCAACCAAATGCTCCTGGTATCGGTATTTGTCACACTCTGCGAAGCCTTCAATGCATCTCACAGTGTTGGACTTGCAGGCTTGACATTGTCTCTTGCGAACGACTCCTTCTCGATCGCCGCGTCCATCATTCGGTCCCCGTTTATGATCGACGTCGTACAGATGATAATGTTTCTTCGAGCTGCAGAACAAACCGGTTAGTGCCGTGTCGCTTGAGGAATCCCTCTAGAGTCACTTACATTCTTCCTGCTTCGCGATGAACCGCAGAGCAGCGATCTCAGTGAACGTTATGCCTCCGACAAACACGACGAATACCGTCTGCTTTTCTGCCCCTCCCGACAAAAGCGCACGAGCCTTGACGGCTTTCTCCTCACCCTTCTGCAATTCGTAAAACGTTTGCCCACGAACGTGCTTGATAGCTTCGTCAAACCCGTGCCAGCCCTGTGCAGCGGATCCTCCCGGTGCACCGCTGACGCCGTTCCCTCTCGTGACTTTGAGCAAGTACTGCTTCTGCAATACGCACTGGACAAGTCGGACCGACAGCGGCGCGTATCCGCTGTATACATATGCGATGTCATTGGGATCGTCTTCCTGGACTTCGTCAACAATGAGACGCAGAAGTTTACGGAGGTAAGTGTAGTTCGTCTTCGTCCCCGTGTTGTTACCGCCGGCGCCAGCCATGGGAATCATTTCCGCCAATGGGGAAGATCGTGACAGGAACAATTGAAGCTTCTCGAGGTTGTTTAAAGTCAGGATATGTTGGTAGCCATAGCCCTCCAGAATAAGTCGCCGGAACTGGTCAAATTCTTTGGGTTTGATACCGCCTGATATGCACGAGTAGATGCAAAGCAGCCGTAGAACTTCCGGCAATGGTGTATCTCGAGCAATCAGCTCTTCAATGGCATCGAACTGCGATGACGGGTCCGCGCCAGCCGCTAGGTTCTGCTGCGCTTCCAAAAGACCCTTGAACTGGTCTGTCCGCGTATACTTTATAATCTCTTCCGCCAAGCCCGTATGAATTCTCAGGCTTTGCTGTTCGGCCTGGTATCCTGGCAGCTTACTGACAAAGTCTTTGAGTTCGGCGATCGATTTGTGACTATTCCGACCCTCGTAGTCCTTTTGCAGGTTCTGTAGGCGGCGAGCAACTTTGTTGAGTAGGCTGCCAACGATAGCAAAGTTGGTATCCCGCAGTTGCTCGTATAGCTTGTCGGAGGAATCCAGCTGAATCTTTCGTTTTCTGGCCTGCGCACTAGTTGCCGAAGACTGAGACGGGGCACCGACCACGGTAGTATCGACTTCAGCTTGGTTGTTTTGAATGCCAAATACCTCATCAATGAGTCCCTCGTAGGTTAGTTGGGTTAGCAAAGGAGTGACGAAGTCCACTTCGCGATCGATTATTATAACACTTTCGGTGAGTGTGCTTGGTGTCAAGCCACCTCGATTCGTTTCGTTCGCATCTTCACCAGCAAGTATCTCTTGTCGCATCCGTGCCAGGAGCTCGGCTACTCGTTTCGCGTTGTCGCCTTTGCCGATGATCCGGGGGAACAAGCCATGATTCTGCTGGATTTCCATCAAAGCTTTGGCGAGCAGAAAGGACGGCGTTACGTCTTTGGAGAGATAGAGGTCGCGAAAAGATTCGTCTAGCTCGAGTGAAAGAACGTCTTTCTCCAGGGGAAAGAAGTATAGTGGCAGCTCAGAAATGTTGACATCGCCCAAGACGCCAGCCTCCTCTAGCAGTTTGTCGGAGACGAGGGTCCGACGAGGCACCCAGAAGATATGAAACTCATGGCCAGTCTGACTCTCGCGCTGTAAACGTCGGATCTGCTCTGGGTGGTTGTTAGCAATGAGCACGACTTGCTTGGTCTCGCAAGAGATTGGCCATGGTGAGGTGTCCCATCATGCCACATCGATGTCGTCAACCAGGAACACGGATAACGAGACCCAAGCGCGAGAGTGTGAGGTCTCTCGGCTGCCACTTGCAGAAGGCCTCGCGAGTTCGCATAGTGGGGAGCGCTGACCTGCTATCGTTTGTGCATGACGCGCGCACTCTCCGCGGGCTATGAAGATGACATTTCGCTGGCTGGTGTCGGCGTTTTTGTTCTCGAGGAAGAAGAACTTGTCTACGCCGTATTCTTGGAGAGTGGCGACTTTGACGATAGTGCCGATTGGACCGGCCAAGCTGCGCTCAAGAATGAGGTTCTTCTTTCCGCGAACCTGATGAAGCCGATGTGGTTAGCTCTTGGAGGGCAGGCTGTCAGCTCGGAATGCCTTACTTACAGCCTCGAGCAGGTAAAGGAGGTCCTTGCGCGCTTTGTCCTTTATCTGGTCCGTATTGAAGCCAGCTCGAGGAGCCATTTTCCGCTCTCCATGCGTTTGGAGGATATTTTCGTGGGGCGGCTTGGACTGACCGCTGCTCAGTGAGTGAATGAGGTAGAAGGGGAGGAATGGTAAAGCAAAGGTGCTTGATGTCTGGAGCTACTGGTGGGAGAGATTAGATAGAGCACGGGACACCACACCTCACACTCAGAGCTGCGTCAGCGGGGCCTCGGCGGACAGATGTCACTTGGGGTTTCCAGCTTGCGTTACAGCGAGATGTGCGCCGTCAGGCCCTGCGCATGTATTTTGCTCCCTTGGGACAGGTAGTTAATCGGGGGGTTCCATGTTGGATCAGCGGGGTCCAGTCACTGCATCTGGCCCGCTCTCAGCGCTGCCGTCATAGTTCGACCTCGACCACTTTCTCCAAAGGTTGGCGATCGTTCATCCACGCATGCTGGGTAAGGTATTTTTGTTGTTGGCGATGGGATACGCTTGCTGACCGCTGAATGTCATTATCTCATTGACATAGCGCATGGTCTACTCTCTGCCAAATATGCACGCTGGGCGAAAGAATAAAAAGTCGCCCAGCTTGGCGGACAATTGTCTCTCATCCTGTTAGCCGTCGACATGGGGCTAAACATCGTCTGCGGGGCCCCCGATTCTGCTTGCGAAACACTTTTCCTGACGCTCTTTCCGAAGTACCGCTCCATGAAAGCTGGAGAGGATCCATCAATACCATGCCAGTATTCTCCTGCCTCTCGCAGAGAACCAACTCCGTAACCATCTGCCTGTCATGAGTTCCCGATCTGTATGCCAAATCCAATCCAACGCCGAAAACAACCCTGCCGCACAAGACACCGTCCTCATAATCAGACGGTGTTATCGTGATAGTAGAAGTCGATATCTCTCGGTCGCAGCCTGTTGCTCCGAACGAACTCGTCATCTCCCGCCGGTCGTTCGTTCTTCTCGTTGCCAGTCAACATGCTCTGTATGCTCATGCATACGCTCTCTACGTTCTGCACGGGACTCCAGCCTTGGCTGCCGAGCAAGTCGAGGCAAATAATTCCATTCGAATAGATGTGGGGGTGCATGGGAATCGGCCGCTCGGTCGTTTTGACGAATGTGACCTCTGGGGGTTCTAAGAAAACTGGTCAGCTTGGACAGCGAAAATGAGCAACGGTGAGTCGAAAAGGCTTACCTATAGGGTATTGTTGGGAGAACTTGAACTTGAGCCTGTAGACCTCATCCTTATAGAGCGGGTTTTCGTCTAGAACCCGTATGTCCATGAACCATTCTTCAAAGTTGTCGGCCGAAATGAGATCGATACCGGGGGGTAGGCCGGTGTTCAGCTGCACATGAAATGTCAGAGATTGTTGCGACACAGCGAGCGTGTGCAGCACGACAGTCGATCGTGAGGCAACGCAGTAGCAAGTGGGCTGGATGCGACGGACCTTGGAAAGCTCTTTGGCTAGCCGCTTGGAAGCGAAGCTGGATGCCATTTCGAAGCGCGATGAGATGCAGAACAACGCGAATGAAGTCACGCGTGGTAAACGACGAAGAGGGCGAGGACGGAGTAGGGCGGCACCGCAAGTGATGACCGTCGGCGGCTCGTGAAAGCAAGGCAAGGCAGAACACGGAGGGAGGGGCTTTGTCGGTTGTTGGAGGGGCTGCCCAGAGACGGACCCCACGATTCGGTGGTTGCTGCCGAGAACAGCACAACAGTGAAGGCGGGCGATGTGATGACGCGCGCCGGAGTAGCAAATGCAACAGCTGGAGCGAGAACCTGATTGTGAATGCAGGCGGACTGAGGCGAAACCTTTGCCTCCGAGGTTGTCTATCAGAAACGAGCCGAATATCGCAAAGATGCAGAAAAAAAGACGATGTAGAAAAATTGCGCCGTCAGAGAAGATGCAAAGAAGAAGAAGAAGCGACAGCCTTTGTCGGTCGAATTCCGGCAGGCCTGCGCGTAAAGGCACTGTAACAGTAGACAGTGCTCGGATTACAGGCGCGCGAGGTCCGGACGCAGCGAGCAAGCTAGCTGGACAACACCTTGCCTAAGAGTCTGGAGGTCAAACAGCGCCGCAGGCAAATATGGGCGGCTGCTTCTGACACTGGGTAGGTACATAATTACCTTATACCTACCCTAGGATGCCCATGCTGCCGACGATCCACTTTCCTTTCAGTGATTCAGGCAGTTCTTGGTTCACTGAAATAGTGTCCCCGTTTGTTACACATGCATGCATTTCTGTGGATGTGGCGGCAGACTATCAACCCCCCCCCGTTTCCGGTCACCAACCTTTTGACAGTGGCTTGCAGGATATGGAGAGTACCTACGCAGAAGCTTTATATAAAGCGTGGGGACGTGTGTGACGATAAGATGGTTGTTCCCTAATGTACTTACGCAGAGTCGTCTCTACTCGTAAGTGATATCTTCGGGGTATGCTCGTTTTACTCATTAACCTTATGAGATGTCCAGCTTGCCGATTTGTTATTGTCGCTAGCGAGCTGTGGGTGTCGCTAGGTCTGTTCTTTGTTGTTCGGTTGCCATGTACCAGTCCCTCAGACCGAGGAGCCCTGGCCGTTGTGTCACCGTTCAGTGGCATGGCTGCAGAATCGCACCAACAACAAAAGGGACAAAGGCAGGATGGCTTGGACGACTGTGTTGAACTAGGGACGGCAGTTGTGTATGGTTTTGCGCAGAGGGAACCAGCCTCAAGGCCCGAGTCGGGAAGGGAACCTGGCTGTCAGTCTTTCCTCCAGACCCTGCAACGCCTTGTCTACCACTTTTTGACCCTCACGATGTCATCGCCAGGAAACAATGCGTACCGGGATGGGCCTAGGCCCGGATTTTCTAGCCTTGCAGGCCAGCAACCACCTCACAGTTCTGATGGCACACCACACCAGAACGCCTGGCCGGAAGGCAGTCAGTGCTTGTGGCAGCGAACGCGGCGTGCCAGAGTGAAAAGCGGCCTCCTCAGCCACAATTTCCAAACATGTCGTTGGGATACGGCAATCCACACTCGGGACCCCTGCAAGCAATCTTTAGTGCTCCTGGAGCGCAGTGTCATCACGGCCATGTCCGTGCTTCCCTTCTCTGCCCCTCCCTCGTCTGGCTGCGGCTGAGCATCCTGTTTAATTCTTAGCAGCCCACAAGGCTCACTCCGGCTGGCCATGACCCCTGGAATGCTGTTCCCTGTGATGGATGGATGAGCTGCCTGTTTTTTTCTCTTTGGGAGCCGTACTGCCTAGAGGCTGCCTCTGCTGCCTCTGCTGCCTCTGGGGGCTCTTGTAACTTGCTGGATACTAAAAGGGAACCCATCGCGGTCGCAACCGCTTAGCAGAAAAAGCCACCGCTCATCCGTCAATCTGCCATACCAAGCGAGCACCGTCTGACTTGTCTGGACCCCAGAGTCTCTATCTCGCTTGTGAAGCTCACCTCTCTTCTCCTCCCCTCCCATCGCACCTCCCGTCTTTTGTTACCCCACTTCACCCCTCAGCCCAAGCACCAGCAGCTACCAGCACCCCGACCCGGACCCCCCTCTCGTCAGTCGACCTTGCAAGTCTCCATCAGCAACTCTGCTTCTCCGTCCAGTCCAGTCCAGTCCAGGGTTCGAGCCTTCTCTGACTGCTTGAATTTTCCCTTCCCCTACGCCAGCCTCGAGCATCTCTCCCTCACACACGCCCGTCTGCGCTCCCGTTTCTTACACTCGACTCACTTCTCCTCGACGACTCCATCGTCTCTGCGCCTGTCGTGTCTGTCCAGCCATTAAACCACCCTTCCGCTCGCTGCGACCGATTACCATTCCCACAAAATGAGTTGTAAGTGCCACGGTCGCGTTGCTCCCCGACTCTACGATGGCCTGCGACCGATAGCTTCGCTTTGTCTCCATTGCTTAATGTCGAGTCGCTCCATGCAACACCTTCTTCAATTTCTCCTCGCCTACGATACAACTAAGGCTGACCACGAGTTCGTCGATAGTCTCCAATATGCTGAGCAGGCTTCAGGGCCAACCCGAGAGCTACGATAAGAAGTTCGAGCCCCTCCTCGACTACCCCTCTGACGATCTTACCCTAACGTGTTCGTTGCAGGGCCAAATACCGCTTCGGACGCACCCTTGGAGCTGGAACCTATGGTATCGTCCGTGAGGCTGATGGTCCCACTGGCAAGTGCGCCGTCAAGATTATCCTGAAGAAGAATGTGAAGGGTAATGAGAGGATGGTGTACGACGAGCTGGACATGCTCCAACGCCTCAAGCACCCCCACATCGTCAAGTTCGTCGACTGGTTCGAGTCGCGTGTAAGTACCGCACCGGTGAGAGCCGTGTCCTGACCCGACCTATCTGACAGCCGTCGTGCAGGACAAGTACTACATCGTTACTGAGTTGGCTACGGGCGGAGAGCTTTTCGACCGCATTTGCGAGCAGGGCAAGTTCACGGAAAAGGATGCCTCGCAAACCATCAAACAGGTACTTGAGGCCGTCAACTACCTGCACCTGAACAACGTCGTCCACAGAGGCAAGTTTTATCTGAAATCTCTCGTGGTAAACAACACCGCTAACGCAAAATCTAGATCTGAAGCCTGAGAACCTTCTCTACTTGACCAGAGACGCCGAGTCCGACCTGGTCTTGGCTGACTTCGGCATTGCGAAGATGCTCGACCGGAAGGACGAGGTTCTTACAACGATGGCCGGCTCCTTTGGCTACGCAGCCCCTGAGGTTATGCTGAAGAAGGGCCACGGCAAGCCTGTGGACATGTGGTCCATGGGTGTCATCACATACACACTTCTCTGTGGTTACTCTCCCTTCCGCTCGGAGAACCTTCAGGACCTCATCGACGAGTGCAGTAATGCCCAGGTTGTGTTCCACGAGCGGTACTGGAAGGATGTCAGTGAAGATGCCAAGGATTTCATCTTGCATCTCCTGCAGCCGGAGCCTGTGAAGCGCTGGTCGAGTGAGGTATGTTGCCCCTGAACGGCCGCTGTGACGGAACAACACTAACAGAACAACAGGAAGCTCTTCGCCACCCCTGGCTCAGCGGAGAGAACGCTACCGACCACAACTTGCTGCCCGAGATCAAGGCTTACATTGCCAAGGCTCGTCTTCGCCGCGGCATCGAGATGGTCAAGCTGGCCAACAGAATCGAGACGCTCAAGGCCCAGGAGGAAGACACGGAAGACTCGGATTTCCCTGCCGATGCTATCAGCGCAGCCGACCAATCCAAGCATGTGGGCGCTCACGAAGTCGCCGTTGGCGAGAAGCGCAGTCTGTCCAAGACGATCAAGGGGGCCATCTTCCGCGAAGTTGTTCTTGCCAAGGTCCGCGAGATGAAGCAGCAGCAAGATACGCTCAAGGTGAAGGAGGAGGCGGAGAAGGAGCACAGAAGACGCAGCTTCCAGGGCTAGGGAGTGTCGCCCACGTCTTCGCTTCGACGCTGACTGGTTTGTCGGGCCCAGGAAGATGATACCACACGGGTTGAATGATACAGCAGAGCCCTGATCACTGCTTTGAAGCGTATTTTGATATTGTTGACATTTTCTTCGTCATCGTGCTGCCCCCCCTTTTTTTTGGCACGCGCATTTCGTTTCAAGCCCGCGGGGTACAGGACTTGGTAACTGTTATATTTTTGTTGCTTTACCAGAGCGGGTGGGAGGAACAGAAAAGCGAAGCAGACACGTTTTCACAGCAGTCGTCAATTTCATCCAGAACCGAATTTCGTCTTGACAGTCCAGGCCGTGTATTGCGTGAGCCATGCAGTCTGAACCGTATCCTTCGGATGACATTTGACATGTCTGATCGCCCTCGCTAAGCACCGTTGACCATTGAGAGGTCTGTTCCCCTTGTTGGGCAACAATTGTTCGAATGCGCTCCCCATGCATATAATCTAGACATCTAAAATACGGGTGAGTTAGGTAGATTCGTGGCATTTCATTTGGGTCAAGGAAGATATTTTCAAGATGAACTTTGCAAGCTGGCATTGCTACTACTTGAAGTCAGGGAGGCGGGGAGCCCACCATCTTGGAGACGCCCTCCTCCCTGCTCTAGACTACACTAATAATATTGTGGTTGTTCATTGAGAGTCGTTGATGTTGGTTGTACAAGGTATATCTCAAAAGAAGACGACTTTAGAGAAAAAGTCGAGCAAGAAACCGCCCCCCGTGGTGCGCCGCCCTGCTCTAAAATGCTGAAACAAATGAGCCAAAAGCAAAAAAACCCTGAAATGCAGATGAGAAAAAAAACATAATCCCCCCTTCCCTCTTTCCTTTTGCATTAACCGCCCTGGATCCTGTACGCTTTTGATTCGCCGTGCATGGCTAAAGGAGGAATACGCCTCGAGGAGAAATAAATGGCACAAAATGCGAATGAGTGAGCATGTGCCGGTGGTATCATTTGAGAAACTGAAAGCAACAGAAAAAGAATAAAACAAAAGGCGTGAGTTATTGGACGGGCGGAGCGTGTGATCGAGACAGAGATCCGATCATCATGACAACTCGGCGAGGACGCTCTCACGAAGCGCCTCATAGCGGCTGGCGTCGAAGCGGCGACGCTGCCAGTTGTTTTGGCGGAGACGCTCGATGCGAGCCTTGATGTCAAGGCTGCGCAGCTCGTCTTCGAGCTCTGGGGTTGCAGCTCTGGTTGAAAGCGAGTCGGGGCCGGTGGCGTCTCGGAAGGGCGCAGCAAGCTGTTCTTCGACGTTGGCGATGTGGACTGCGATCTGCGATCGCAGGCTAGACAGCAAACCGCAATACCGGTGGATGGAGCGCTCCTGCAGGAAGTCGAAAGCGTCGCAGTCCTCGCTCAGAGGCTCGGGTGTCGGCGGCTTTGTCATCTCCTCGGGCTCATCGGCGGGCTCCGGCTCCTCGGGGAGGACAGGGAGATAGCGCGGCTCGGGCTCTTGCGGGGCGCACAGGAAGTCTTCAAAGCCAAGAGTAGGAGAGTCGGGGCGAATGAATGGCTCCTCAGGAGCGTTGCAGAAGGTAACGCGCTTCTTGGGCGGAGGCTGGTTGGCAGCCATCTTGTTCACTGCATCCTCCACGGAACAGACAGACGGAGTGGGTGACGAAAAGGCTGTCGAGTTCGTCCAGGTTCGGGATGAGGCGCGGGAGGAGATGGAGCTTGAAGGGGAGTGCATGCTTGAGGTTGCCGCCGAGGATGGCCGTGATGAGCGGGCCATGCTCTCGTCCGCTGCCTTGCTCAGATCCGACGCCTCCATGTAATGGGCCCGCGCCTGCTGGAGCAGCATTGTCCGGTACGGCGAAGTGCCATGCAAATGCCGCGAAAGCATGTCGAAAGAGCTGGCAGCGTAAAAGTGCAGATATATCAGGTACGCCGGCTCAATGTTCGCCTGATGATTTGGGTTAGTATGGTTTCGGGCCGCTTCGACTTCAGACGACCATGACTCACGGATTCCTTCATGTTGTCCAAGATTTCGCAACAGCGCAAAGAGCATGGCCGGTACTTGCGGTTTAGGTACTGACGCTTGACATCAGAGACAGCCTTGATCCATTCGGCGGATGTGTAAGGCAGTACTGGAAGAGCTGCCGGCGTCTGCATTGACAACCGCCTAGAGGCCCGTGCTTTAGGAGGTGCAGGTGGGTTCGTCATTGTCGTCGTTGCTACCGTTGACTGTGGCGTAGAGGCGTTCAAAGGTGCTGGGCCATTGGTTGAAAAGACGATACTGCTGCGGGAACCGGCGGCAACGGGCTTGAGAAGCAGAGGTATTAAACCACCCATCGTGAATGCTTTAGAGTGCGTGCTTGTTGGGAGAAGGTTCCGGATGCAGAGTTGGCTGAGTGATGAATAGGCACAGCTAGCTCGGCTCGCAACTTGGTCGTCCGATGTGAGACCAATCGTTGTACAGGATCGTGCCCTGATACTTGCAGTCGTCGATGCTCAACCGCCAATGACAAGCAGGTGTTATTGAACTAAGAGATAGGGTTCGTAGCACTTGATGCTGAGAGGTCAAACTATCGAGATAGCCGGAAAAGAAGATTTAATTCGGATGACCGGAGGCCGGCAGGACGAGCAGTGTGTGGAAGGGCTCCTCGACGAGTCGACAAAACACGGCGACTCGGCTTTCGGCGCAATCGGGTAACCCAAAAATGCGTAACGGGCGGTGCACCGGGACTCGGGAGCAGTCTCAAGTCGCGTGCAGGCTGCTTGTTGGCATCAAAACTGGGGATGATCTTCGGCCAGGGTTTGTATCAGAAGACGTCTAGGTGGTGCTGAGTTTATGGACGTTTGGGGTTTCCACGTTTGTGTCTTCGAGCTATGAAGACGAACTAGAAGGGAGTGACGCGCGCAGGTCACAAGATGGCAATGTCGCGTATATTAGGATGGTCGTACGGTCGATGATTCGTATATCCTTGCGGCTCCAGAAAGCGGAACAGCAGGTTGCGTCAAGTCGAACGGGGCTGGCTGAGGGTCGAGGAAACAGAAACAGGGAAACGCCAATCGTAAGAGTGCCCAACCGTAGGGATTGTGTGCGTGGTTGCGAGGTAGTGGAAGTGGCGGCTGAATACCAAGACAAGTCGTCGGATGTGAGACCAGCGACTGATGGCAAGTCTTAATTAATGACGAATAGTCCACCGAGCGGAAGCGTGAATTAGCTGAATAGGCCCAAAGAAAGAAAGCAACTCTCGTGGTATCTGTAGACCGAAGGTTGGGAGAGATTATGGCACCTGGTGGGCAAGCGAGATGATGCGAGCAACACAAGAAGAAACGAGGGGAGAGGTTGGGAATCACAGAAAGGGATCTCGAAAACGCAAAACCAGATGCCCTCCGGGGCATTGGAGGGGATGGGTCGTGTTCAAGTACCTCAGGGGATGCATCCAGCGGAGGTGATTTCGCGGATCCCCCCAAGCACTTGATATGGGTTTCCGTCCAACTCGAGGCTCGAGCTTCTCCCCTCGAGCTTGCTTTGGGTAGGATGTTTGCGCATCGACGTTGGACTAGGGAGAAAAGGGGAACAAGCTTCAGGCGTGGCCCGCGCAACGAGATTTTTTCGTCTCCTTCGAGGTCCTGCATATCGTGCTCCATCTCGCTGTGGTATGTTCCCCTGGCACCGGCGTGCCTTATCCTGTTGACCCTGGCTACTAGCCCTGCTCATCATTGGAGCTGCCCATGGTGGTGAACCCACACCCAATGCACGCCCCTCGCGCACCAATGTAACTATGTCGGTAGTTTGTGCGTACCTGACTACGAGTGCACGTCGCGCCGCCACGTAACGTACCCGTTCGCATATTGAAGAGACTAGGTAGCAAATGGTCCCCTGGCCACTTGCGTGGGTACGCTGTGAGCTGCGAGGCGTTGCTTGGTGTGTGGGATGGCTTGGGATGGCTTGGGTTGCTCGGGTAAGGAAGTGAGCAGTCATGCTCTGTAATCTGCAAGGTGCGAAAAGTCCCCACCTCGCGGCTGCGCCCTAGTCCGTTACATGGATACGCTATGAGCGATGCTCGTGGACGAGGCGTGGAGAGGGTCTCCGACCGTCTTGGAGGGCGTCTGTGTGCGCGAGTTGGCGAGATCCGTCCCCGATGCTATTCTTTGCAGCCCTGAGAACGCCGTGACGATCCGACATGGTAGAGATGACAAGTAATCAAAGACTGTCTCTAAGCAGGGATGGGTTCTGCGAGTGTCATGTTTGAGAAGTGGGAAATGGGGATGGGGGGAGACGAGCGGTTTGCGGTCCCGTTGTGGATTGCACGGGACGGACGGAGATGATTCGCGCGCGGGCTTGCTGGTGTCATTTCGCAAGAGGGATTATGCTGATGAAGACTTTCGATATTCGAGTCACGACGCACAACACACGACACACGACACACGCCAGAAACGCCGTGTGTATCTTGTCAGCAGGGAACCGTGTCTCTGGGCGACCAACGAACCGGAAGCCAGAACGCAAAGTTCGAAGGGAAGAACCCTTTGCTTGCAACATCAGCCCAACCAACGGGCAGTGGGTTATGATGCAAGACGGTTGGACGACACTCGAGACCCTTGCGCCAAAGGGAAAGGAAAAAAGAAAGACGCACGAGGCGAGGCGACGGATCCTCTCCCAACGGTGACTCAAGCAGATGGCAGCGGAAACCAACGGCCAAGCAGCAAACATTCACCCAGTTTAATCACCGCGGGTCTGGACTGGCATCTCCAGAGCCCAGAGTCCGGGTCCGGCAACCTCGTGCCCTGCCTGTTGCTGTTGGTGGACGAGGGCGGAGAGGAAGACGCGGGAGTGCCGTCGCCCTCTCCCTGGGATTTGGGAGGTGGGAGCCGACAGGTACCTGCACCGGCAAAGGTACTCGCGTCCAATGGCTGGACGACGCACACCTGCATGTACTCTCTCGTAAGGGAAGGTGGCTTGGTCCTGCACCGGAAGCCACGAACCGGCAACCCAATGGCGGGTCCCATCCTACCCTTGCATCAGATCTCCATCGTCGTTCCCTTCCGAGGCTACCGTCACTTTCCACACAGCTTCCTCCCCTTCTACGCCCCATTGAGCCCCATCTCTCTCCCCTGTCACAATCCTCGCAACCTCGTCTCACCTCTGCCTCTCATTGCACCCCATTGAACCCGATCCTACAGCTGCTGGGCCTTCTTTGGGTTGATATGCAGCATGCACATTTCTTCCAGGTTCATGACAAGTGATGGCATCCCACCCACTCTGGATTCCCAATTGCGCACCGTGACCCTGGAACCGTTCAATGGGATGTGGACCAAGAGCCTGGCCAGCCTGCGATCTCCCCTCTTACCCTTGAGCCCTTGGGTCTCTTGTTCAGTCATTTGGGTACCCGGCACTCGAGTAATGCCGCTTGATTCAATCATGACACGCCAGCGAGCCTCCGCCGAAAGACACGATGCCAACGTTCGCTACCACCGACACCGCCCAGCGGTCCCAATAAGGTGGTAACATCATTGTTAGGTTTGCTCCGATTATCCACGTCTTGACATTTGCCATGGCCACCGTCAAAATCCCACATTCGAGTGTCTCACCACGGACGAGGTATTCCTTGGGAAGGCTGTCAAACGAAATTGAGTCGCGCAGCGACACCGGCCGCCCCAGCAAGAAGATGCAACAATTTGCCTTTTTTGCTCTCGGGACTTGAGGGGAGAAACAAGCAAACAAGGCTAACACCAAAGGAAGATTAGAAGTTGCGAAAGAGGAAAAGGAGGGGCATCGTTGGTGTTCACCGTACTACCCCCAGTAAGAACCCGGCCCTCGCCCAATTTGCTGGCAGGTTTGTCGGAGACCCGTCAATCCCGTTGCCTCTCATTGTCTTTACCCATCCGTCCAGCACGCTTCGGGCGACCCAACAGCTCGTGCTCGTTCTCGTAGCCCCGAACCTCGGGCAATCAGACAAACGTCAGAAAACGACTGGATCTCCGATAACAAGTGTGAAAGTTGCCGGAAGGCGAGATTGGATCAAGAAGAGGCCTCAGCGCTGCCTCACGGACTCCGGACCGTGGAAGAAGAAAATACGGGCCCGAAACGAAACGTTTGCCTTCCCTTCCCTTCCCTTCCCTTCCCTTTCCTTCCCTTCCCCTCACCAATGCGACTCCGGTTACCCGCACCGCACAGATCTCCACCTAAATACCAGACGGCATGCACCTACCTACAGTCCATCATCACCGTCGCAATCGCGTGCACCTTGGATGTCTGTGCTTGCGCACTTCGCCTCCTCACCACAAGATCAACCGCCAGAATGATTCGTCCAACCAAGCTTGAGACTTCTCGAAGTCTGGTTTCGAGTCGGTGCTTGTTGTTTGAGCCAGATTCAACGCGACAACCAGTACGCATTCAACAAGGGATGTGTAAAGCGAGGTAAGGACAGGCCTTGCCGCATCTGAACAACCTGACTCCGTAATTGAGAAGTGGCCTGGAGGTTGGAGGGAAATGGTGACGCGAAAGACAAGATACCTACCTCAAGTTCAGATGAACGTTTGCCCCACCTAGCTTCGGCCCATATTGCAATGGCGGATGGAAACCATACCACAGCAAACAGCTCTTGGTCGTCAATTAGCCGATTCGTGCAGCTTTTGAACCACACTCAAACTGCAAACGCTCAACGTGGACTTCAGTCACCAGCTTCAGAGAGACGAGGTTTGCAAAGGTATTCTACTTTTCGTCCCCTCCTTGACCCTGTCAATGGCCTGCTATCGACCAAAAGACCCTGTCAACTTTGAACAGAGCCCTTGTATCCGCCTCACGATGTTGGCGGGGTTCGCGACTTGGGAGTCCTTGAAATCCCCCGCTCGCTTGCCCGTCGTTGATGTTTATGCGGTCGAGGCAGGGCTGGTCGTGAGGGGTAGAGCTGCCCCGAGCACTCGGGTCCACACCAAAGGGCATATGTGATGAACCTGTCGAGTGCTTTGGTGAAGTCAGCGTCGGTCGGCTGGATTTCTGGTGGTCTCAATCTTGGATCGATGGCGCTTTCTCTCTTGTGGCCGTGCCAATCTCAAGATCCCCTCGAGCAATCAGTCAGTCGGGGACGCGAAGCTATCAATGTTCCAAAAAAGAAACCGGGCTAGTTTCCTGCATCGGCCCATTCATCTCCTCAAAACCTGACGGGCATCGATCGCCGGCCTGGAACTAGCTTGCTGGCTAGGGTTCGTGAGCCCGTCCCTGCGCGCATCGGCTCCAGCACTAAAGCCCCATGGTGCGACGAAACCTCAGGTTTCCTGTGCCTGGTACTCCCGCCATTGCTGCTGCTCCGCTCGAGCTGCTTTGGCTGGAGATGCCGGTCCCTTTGTGTGTGTGAGAGGTTCCTGGAGGGAGCCAGTCGTGGTCCATGCTTCCTCCTCTACCCACGTGGTGATACACAGGGGCATTGAACGCCACGGCTGACGTAGCTCGACCACCAAAACTACTAGGGGCTCGACCGGACAATCCTACCTGATCATGGCGGCTGCCTAATACAGACGCCATCATGTTGGAGCCAAAGTCCCGGTGCTAATTACAGATTGACTTTGTAAGATGAAGCGACAATGGTCAAAAACGAGGACAAGATCACCGTCTGAAAGGGGGGTAGCTGATATGCTCGCTAGTTGTCTAATCCGGTTTTTTTGTTCTGCTTTCTAGTGCTTCATTCGCCGTCCGCTTATACGCTCGGCGTGTCCTCCGTCGCCTCGGCGGGCTTCTCTCCCTATGGCACATCGGCAGCCGGTGTCTCGGCGGCGCTCTCTGCCACCTTGTCCGATGCAGACGCGGGCTTGATGTCCTCGCCCCGCATACCTCCGACAACCCTTAGGCCCTCGGCCTGTCTGGCAAGGCCGTCGAGCTCACGCTTTCGTGACAGACGCTTCTGTACCTCGGGGACGAGCGACGCCATGTCGACGAGCTCGCCGTCCTTCTGGGGGTGGCCCTCAGGGAGACCCAGCTCCTTGATCCGGACGACGCCCTTCTGCACCTCGTCATCGCCGAGGATGATGGCGAACGGCGTCGCGTTGGACTCGGCCGCCTTGAACTGCGGCGGCAGCTTGGGCTTGACTTTGTACAGGAACTCGGCCTAGAAATTTCGACAGGGTGTCAGCGTTGGCTCCACCTTTGACTCGGTATAAGTCTATCCATGCTTGTCCTTCTCACCTTGATGCCTGCGTCCCATAGCTTAGAGCAGACCTCGAGTCTTTCCTTGATCAGGCCGGCCTTGGATCCCAAGGACATGACAAAGACGTCGACCGTGCTTTGCGGAGTTTCGCTCTCGGCCTGCATCCGGGCCTTGGTGATGCTGAAGATTCTTTCGATACCGAAAGAAACCTAGTTCGGTATTAGCATCTCGCCCGCTGTGCCTGGTGGTCACGTGCACTTACACCAACGCACGGAATCTGGGTCTTTCCAGAGAACATGCCAACAAGGTTGTCATAGCTATCATAGAGTTAGCGGACTGAAAAGTTCGAGTCAGGAATCCGGGACATGCTCACCGTCCACCAGCGGCGACACTACCAACGCCAACACTGGGGTCGTCGGAGCGGTCCTCATCATCCTTGTCCTTGCTCTTGCTCTTCTTCTTAGATTTGACTGTCTTGTCATCCGCATCAGGGGTAGCAGCAGGTGCTGATCCTTCCGTGACGACCTCATAGATGACACCGGTGTAGTAGTCTAGACCACGGGCAAGGGAGAGATCAAACGACACCCTGTCAAGGGCGCCAAAGGCCTCAAGGTAGTTGAAGAGGAGCTCGAGATCGGCCATACCGGCCTTCATCGAGGCGTTGGCTGAGAGCTTGTCATCCCGCTGCAGTTTCCGGAGGAGGTCCTGCTTGCCCTTCTGGACGACCCACTCGCCGATCCTGTCAGCAACCTCTCCGTCCAGACCCTTCTCCTCGGTCATCTCCTTTCGCACGTCCGCCCAAGGGAGCTTGTCGAGCTTGTCAACAGCAGAGGATATCGTCCGGATCTTGTCTTCGGGCACACCGCAGACCTCGAAGATACCGTCGAGAATCTTACGGTGGTTGAGCTTGATGGTGTAGTTTCCGTTCCAGCCGAGGCCCTCGAAGACCTCAACGACGATCCGGATGATCTCGGCGTCGGGGAGCATAGAGTCGTAGGTGCCGGCAATGTCGAAATCGCACTGGTAGAACTCGCGCATGCGGCCCTTGTTCATGGCAGGCTGGTCGCTGTGGTATGTTAGCGAGCTGCACCAACGTCTTGCCAAGGCTCGCGTGTGTCATACCGGCGGTAGACCTTTGAGATGTGGTAGCGCTTGACGCTCTGGATGTCCTTGTTCATGGCGAGCCATCTTGCGAAAGGGACGGTCAAATCGTATCTCAGGGAGGTGAGCTCGCCACCCTGGTCGGCAAGGTCGTAGATGAGCTTCGAGTCTTCGCCATACTATCACAGAAATGTTGATCAGCATCTTATGTTGGCTCAATGTTCCGAGTGGATCGCGGGGTTCGCGCGCGCATCGCTCGCAGGTGGGGGGAGGGGTAAACACGATAGTCGTACTTTGCCGGACAGGATCTCCTTCAGCTCGAAAACGGGGGTGTCAAGTTCCATGCCACCGTGCTTCTGGAAGACACCCTTCAGCTGCGAGAAGATCTTTTCGCGGATGAGCATGTCCTTGCCGAACCCTTGAGAAAATATTGTATTAGTCGCGTCATACGATTCCTCTCTCGGCGCAAATGGCGGCACGGAAGTGACTGACAATCCTTGGTGCCCTTGGGGGTCTTCAGCTCGAACTTCGATTTGGGCGCCATGGCGGGCAACTGTTCGCTATCGGTCTGGTAACGAGGAGACGACGACGAAAAAGCGCGACAACTGGGTCTGCTCCGGATGACGATGCTGCTTCTAAGCAAAAGAGGGGGTGGAATTGGGCTTTGGGAAAGAAAAGTCAGTCGGTAGGCCGGTCGGGCGGACCTCGAGAAAATCTTCACCTGGATCTGCATTCACCTGGCTTCCAACTGCGCAGAGGGGAAACCGATTTCAAAGTAGGAAAAGCGGCCCGCGGGGAATCTTGGTGGGTGACTCAATCGCAAGTTTTGGAGGGGCCCGACTGACTTACGACTGTTTTTGGGGGAGGGGGATTTGTGAGGTCAAAAAACTGCTGCAAGGCTGCGACTGGACGGGGATGCACCTGCATATGCGCGCCCAATGACGTTGCCGGTTCACAGATGACAGATCCCTGCTCCTGTAGTAAGGCTGGCTGCTGTCGGAAGTTCTTCGGGCGAATGATGAGTGTCAATTTAGTCGCCGGAGACTGTCATTTTAGACTTTTGTCGCAGTAAGCATCGTACTCCGATGTACTGATATGAGTCCTATGATGCGATAGAACACCTTGTTACAACTCGGCTCGTGGTGCCCGACGTGTTTTTTGTTAATCTGAGGTCAACGCTGTCTACCTATACAGCCTACAGCGAACCCCTAAGCCCTACTTCTGATTTGTATATACATAGTACTTTTCATTTTCCCACCTCGAAACGTACACATGCCCATCAAGCTACTTTTTGGCCACTACAGCACAAGGTCTTGAGTGCTCAAGTGTAAGCCAATGAACGAAGAAAAGCGACAATGGAGAATACTACAGTTCTGCGTTCAGCCAACCGACCCCTATTCTCTCAAACCAGCTTGCGTGGTGCTCGAAACTGACTTCGGGTTCATTGTCCCGCAAACTATCCGAGGCTACTGGCGGCCTTGAAACCTTGCAGTCGGAGTCTTGCTCATAATCCGACTCCGAGGGGATGGGGCAATACCCGGCATGACGAGCGACAAGTCAGATAAGGTGCGGCCGAAGGAAAGTATGTACACTATTTCCGATGACTTTTGTTTTCTCCTTTACCTCGTCCACATCATACCTGGAATCGCGTGGCCCTTGGTTGCCTGTTTTTGGTCTCTCGAATCAGGACGCGTAGAGGAAAACATGGGGAGCAGAGCGAGGACGAGAAGCATGGTGAGAACTTGCGTCCACCTCTCCAGCCAGTTTCCCATCTGCAAGGAACATCTTCAACGAGGTTCTTAGCATGTAACCCAATGAAACCGGACGGAATTCTGCCCCTCATTTGAACATTGATAGGCGGGACGTGGCGGCAGGCAGAAGCGGTCGCTCTGGTGGCGCATCAAATCAAAAGAATGCCTGCCTGCCAGGCTTTCCCTTAGGCAGATCAGAGACCTCGCAAATAAGTGCCACGTATCGAGAGCCCTACACAATGTATCATACAGAAATGAGTCATTAATTTGCATAAGGGCGAGAGAGTGGTGAGATAGGTATGCGGAATATCATGACAAAATCGGGTTGTTGCAAGTTGTCTATGGCATCAGTATCGCCACCAGACAGATAGCTAGCGCACGGCCCGTAATTCTTTTTACGACGCCAGCATAGTGGATGAGAGACATTCGGCTAACTGTTCTGGGTTATTTACGAAGTGAACGCTGATAGGCTACAGAGTCAAGCAGCGACACCAGTCTCCACATAAAAGTACCTGAGCTTAGCGACCTATATCCAAGTGTTAGATTGCAAACGGGCTGGAACCGCGTATTCGCATTGGGCAGCAGAGACTTGAAATTTTGACAGAATATTCTTTCATCCCAAGTGACATATATGCCGCCCGGATTCCGTCTGACTTAGGGAGACCCCCGATGTGAGCATCAACCTGTGTGGGGTTTGTATGAGAACCAATTCGGGGTCTGTGAAGTGAACAGTAACTCTTGTTACCTGAATGTTGCCAAGAATAATAAAATGCATGCTGCCTACCTCTTCAGGCACTTGCGTGTACATAGTACATACTTAACCCTTCCAACAAGGGACTGTCACAAGCAAGTCCATTTAGACTCGACCGAACTCCTAGTGAAAGAGCGGATGGGGCATGCGCACTTATCTGACCATTCATAAGCGGGACAAATATCCACCGTAAGTGGGTCTATCTGACTTCCCGTCGTTAAACTTGGGGTCCCCCGGTCAGCATTCTTACTAGGTTGCCTCGTTTGGGGACCTGCCAGCACCACGCTGCTGCACGTCTCGTAAAAGTCCACGGTCGGGATTATGTAGAACTTTACGAAGGATCAAGAAAGAAAGAAGGCTTGTAATGGATTGTGGAAATCTGCTTCAATTCTCCGTTTGGCTTTTAGCTGTCTCCTCGTAGCTCACGTCGTCATCACTTCCTCAGTATGTTCTCCAGATCTGCTCGTATAAACACAGTTCGACTACCCCTTACCTCTTGTTCTACTATCCTTTTCTTCCGCTTAACAAAGAAGACGCCTGATTGGTCTATTTCGCCCATTTTCGTTTGCCTATCAAACTAGTTGAACACTCTTCAGGCGAAATATCGCCCAAGTGTTCCCCTCCTCCAACATCGCCCGAGGATAATGTTTAATCGAGCTCCATCCTCCAAGACCGCGTCGACATGAACCCTATCAAGACGGAGACGGTCGAGACAGATGGGTTACCACCAGTGATTGCAGGCATCGTCGACGACGAAAAAAACGGCGCGATACAATCGACCTCCGGCGGTAGCGAGGCGCCAACTCCCGAAGTGAAGATCAGACCTGAACGACAACCTAATCTGAAGGACTACCTCCGCGTCTTCACATATGCCACGAAATGGGACATCTTTGCCTACTTCGCGGCCGGGCTCGCGTCGATTGCTGCCGGAACTACTTTGCCACTGATGAACAGTAAGGAACGACATGCTATTTGTGATGCTTTAGTTTCTGACTTGCACGTGCAGTCGTCTTTGGCCAGCTTGTAAACCAAGTCAATGGCTTCGGTGTCGATGGCGGCACAACGTCAGCAGACGATTTCAGGAGGATTGCGGACAGGCAAGCACTCTATCTCTTCATTCTGTTCATAGCCCGCTTCGCTCTCAACTACATCAACAAATTTGGGTTTCGAATGATTGGAATTCGCCTATCTTCTGCAATTCGCTTGCACTACCTTCGATCCCTCTTCGGCCAGACCATCCATGTGCTTGATTCGATGCCGGCCGGCGCGGCAGCTACAACCATCACCTCTACCGCAAATACTCTTCAGATTGGCATTTCCGAAAAGCTTGGCGTCTTCCTTGAGTTCAACGGCACTATCTGGACTGCCATCATAGTGGCATTCGTATACAGTTGGTCTCTGACTCTTGTTACGGCATCAGTCATCCTGTTCATTCTTCTGGTCTTGGCAGTGCTGTTGCCTTTCATCATCAAAGGCCACAGCCAGATGACCAAGGCGGAAGGAAAGGCTTCTGCTGTTGCCAGCGAGGCATTCTCAAGCATCCGAATCGTTGCTGCTTGTGGAGCGGAAGACCGAGTTGCTGCTCGGTATGCTCGCTGGGTTGAAGTTGCCCTTCAGAAGGGCCAATTTACGGCCCCTCTGATAGCTATTCAATTCGGCCTAATCGTATGCCTGTCTTCCTAACAGTTGATAACTTGATCTAATCATCGGTAGTTCTTCGCGCTGTTCGGCACCTTTGGACTGTCGTTCTGGTACGGCACACACTCTTGGGTGGATGGACGGGTCAACAATGTCGGCGAAGTCATCATGTAAGTATGTCTCCGCCCTTTCTGGATCATTTCCTAATTCAGCAATAGTGTTCTTATGTCAGTAATGCTTGTCGTCATGTCTCTCGAACGCCTTAGTACGCCTCTTCTTGCTATAAGCAAGGCAATGGTAGCAGCATGCGAGTTCCTCACTATCATCGATGCCCCCCTCCCGAAAACGGGCGAATTAAAAGATCCTCAGGTGTCCGCCAACCAGGACCTTGAATTTAAGGGCGTCACCTTCGCGTACCCCAGCCGACCGCACGTCAAGGTCCTGGACGATCTTGATCTGACTATAGAGGCTGGAAAAGTCACAGCCATCGTTGGGCCATCAGGTTCTGGTAAGAGTACCATCGTTGGTCTGATTGAACGATGGTACACTCTGCAGGACCAGCATGTCATCGCCAAGACAGTCGAAAAGGACAAGATGAAGGAAGCCCAGAAGAAGAAGAACAAGAAGAAAGGCAACGAGGACTCTGATGTGGATGACATACCCGAACCTGAAGAGACTGGTCCAGCTATCAAGCTTGAGGGCTCTGTTACCACGGCTGGCCATTCTCTTGAAGACATCAACTTGAAGTGGTGGCGATCTCAAATCGGCTTGGTACAGCAGGAGCCTTTCTTATTCAATGACACCATCTTCAAGAACGTTGCCTATGGTCTTATTGGATCACAATGGGAGGACGCCTCAGAGGAGAAGAAAAGGGAACTTGTCAAGGAGGCCTGTCGGGAGTCATTTGCAGACGAGTTCATTGACCGCCTGCCCGATGTGAGTTATCCCCTCCTCTGTTCTAAATTTCAAGCATACACAGACTGACCGGCATCATCAGGGATACGACACTCGAGTCGGTGACAGCGGTGCAAAGCTCTCTGGCGGTCAGCGTCAGCGTATCGCTATTGCTCGAAGCATAGTCCGGAAGCCAAAAATTGTCATCTTGGATGAAGCTACTAGCGCCATTGATGTCCGTGGCGAGAGAATTGTCCAAGCTGCTCTCGACAAGGTCTCCAAAAATCGAACAACAATCACCATTGCTCACCGTCTTTCAACCATCAAGAAGGCCGACCGAATTGTTGTCTTAAAGAAAGGAAAGGTGGTTGAGCAGGGCACTCACGAAAGTCTTCTGGAAAACGACGAAGGCGTCTACTACGGATTGGTCCACGCTCAGCAGCTTTCGCTTGGAGACCAAACGGAAGATGGCGACGAAGACAACAAGCAAGAAGATTTGGGTGCAGTCCTTAACCGAGAGAAGAGTGCCGCGAAGTCCGAGGTTGGAAGCACTAGCCATAAGGCCGAGGCTAGGAACCGCAACCTCTTCCAAAGTTTTGGACGCTTGCTTTACGAGCAGCGGGATCGCTGGCTTCTCTGCGCTCTAACCGTGGTCTTTGCAGCTTGCGCTGCGGCTGGAACCCCTCTGCAAGCCTGGCTCTTTGCCAAGGTCATTGTGGTGTTCAATCCTGAAAACACTCCCGACAAGATCCGTAGCGACAGCAACTTTTGGTCTATGATCTGGGCGGTCCTGGCCGTTGGCATCGGCCTTTCGTACTTCTTCATGGGACTCGCCGCGACACATTTGGCAAACTTCATATGCGCGGCCTACAGACAGCAGTACTTCGAGGCCATTCTTTTCCAGAAAACATCATTTTTCGACGAGGAAGAAAATGCACACGGCAGCCTAACCGCCAGGGTGGCAGGCGATCCCAAACAGCTGGAAGAGCTCCTCGGTCTGAACATGGCCATGGTTTATACGGCGATCTTTACTCTGGTTGGCGCCATTGCTATTGCTTTTGCTTTTGGGTGGAAGCTAGCCTTGGTTGCCCTTTGCGTCACAATGCCCATCGGTATCTTGTCTGCCTACCTCCGTTTCAAGTATGAAATCGAGTTCGATAAGATGAACGCGGCTGTTTTCGCCGAAAGCTCCAAGTTCGCTGCCGAATCCATCGGAGCGTTCCGAACCGTGTCGGCACTGACCTTGGAGGACACGACGTGCGCGCGGTACGACAACTTGCTCAAGGGTCATGTCAGTCATGCTTTCAAAAAAGCCAGGTGGACTAGTTTCGTCTTCGGCTTCTCAGATTCGGTTTCCATGGCCTGCCAGGCTCTTATTTTCTGGTACGGCAGTCGGCTGCTGGTCTCCGGAGAATACAGCTCTCAGGCCTTCTTCGTTTCCTTCATGGCAGTAATACAGGGTGCTGAGGCTGCAGGCCAGGGTCTCAGTTTTGGGCCCAACGCTGCCCAGGTTACAGGAGCCTCGAACCGGATCATCAACATGCGGGACTCTAGGAACCAGGACCTCATTCCGGCTACGGAAACCATCCCGGACACCGAGGGTGGCGTTCAGATAGAATTGCGCGACGTCCATTTCAAATACCCAACTCGCGATGTCTCTGTCTTCAAGGGGCTCAACCTGACAGTTGAAAAGGGGCAATTCGCTGCCCTCGTCGGGGCATCTGGCTGTGGCAAGACAAGCATCATTTCTCTCATGGAGCGTTTTTACGACGTGCAGAAGGGCGCCATCCTCTGCAACGGCAAGAACATCAACGACGTTAACGTCTACGAGTACCGGAAGCAGCTGTCGTTAGTAGCCCAGGAGCCTACCCTGTTTCAAGGCACGATCAGGGAGAATATTCTCCTTGGAGTGGACGACAAGAGTGTAACGGATGAACAACTACACCGGGTATGCCAGGATGCTTCTATTCACGACTTCATTGTCTCCCTTCCCGAGGGATACAACACCGATATTGGCAGTCGAGGCGTTTCTCTGTCTGGTGGCCAGAAGCAGCGTGTGGCTATTGCCCGTGCGCTCATCAGAAACCCGCGTATTCTTCTACTTGACGAGGCTACAAGCTCCCTTGACTCTGAATCCGAGAAGTTGGTCCAGGCTGCCTTTGAGAGAGCAGGAAAGGGTCGCACCATGTTGGTAGTCGCGCATCGTCTCGCAACGGTGCAGAACGCAGACATCATCTTCGTCCTGGGAGAGGGCAAGCTGCTGGAGAAGGGCAGCCACACCGAGTTACTGAAGAAGAAGGGAGTGTACTGGCACATGGTAAGTCCGCTACTCGAATCTTGATCCGAAGCATGTTACTGACCGTTTCTTGCAGTGTCACAGCCAGGCGCTTGACCGGTAAGGTGACTAGTGTACAATTGAGGGATGTGAAAGCTCCCGAATTGTTCGTGGAGGTTTTAGAGCTGGTCGCGTGCCCCCGAATATAAGCGACGCCGCAAGGAAACTCCTCTCCGTCATTTCAACGGTTTACATCGTGTGTTGACTATTTGTTGGAACTGGGACTGGAACTAGAAAAGCCATCCACTTCAAGATATAGCCATACTATACTAGAGGCCTACATGCCTAGAGTCAGGAAATCGTGCAGAACAATCACCCGTCACAATTGACACTCTCCAATCGGTGTTGTTTCGCGTCGACTGCCGCAATAGAGCGACACTATTCCAGTAGATGTTTCTGATCCGCCAAAGGTCTTCAAGTTACCGAAGGGGGAAATCCTTCGATGTTCTAGACAAAAGCACCGCCACTCTGTAAAGAGACAGGTTTTTATACAGGTGGACAGACAACCTTGAAATAATGATGGCGTGGTATTGCCGTCTGCTAATGAAACCCAGTGATATATCCTCCCCGCAAGCTCGTCTATGATGCACTTCCGTAATCCAAGCGTCCGAGCGCGCGCGCGTGTATACCCTCCATGTCTACCTTTGCCAACCGTCGCATCTCCAGTCTGGCCTCATGGTCTTACGACTGCACCTTCAACCCCCAGAACGCATCGAGCTCGCGCATGATAAACTCGGTCTTGGTCATGACAAAATCGTGGCCGCCGGGAAGCACCTTCCACAGCACGTTCTCCTCGCCGCCCAACAACGGCAGCCCGTCCTTGGTGTAGTCCTCGACGTCGATGACCTCGTCCATCTTGCCAATCAGCACAGCCGTCGTCCCCTTGGGCCGCTTGCCCAAGGCGCGCCACGTGTCGTGCTGCCCCGTCAGCGGCGCCCACCGCACGCACGACATGAAGGCCGGCACGAAGCCCTGGTGGTGCGCCACCATCCAGGGGACGTAGTCGCGCACCTGCTGCTCGACCTGCACGTCCCCGTCGCCGGTACCGTTGGGCCCCGAGACCTCGGCGGCCGCGACGTCGACAAACTTCTCCGCCGGGTCGTCCTCCTCCGCGACAGCGTTGGAGCGCTTGCTCGCCAGCGGCCTCTGCAGCCGCTTGCGGGTGATTGCGGCGAGGATCCGCCCCGGGACGAGACCCGACTGGAACGTCAGCTGGGCGAGGACGCCAAAGTTCTCGGCGCGGATGAGACCGGCGGGCGCCAGGAGCACGAGGCTCTCGACCATGTGCGGGAACGCGGTGGCGAAGGAGGCGGCGACGGCCCCGCCGAGCGAGTAGCCGATCACGCGGACCGAGTTTGTGCCGGACCAGGCGAGCGGGGAGGAGGCGAGGGCGAGGAGCACCTGGGTGGTGTACAGGCGGGCGTCGTGGGGAAGGTCGCCGACGCCGTCCGAGAAGCCGCGGCCGAAGAGGTCGAAGAGCATGACGCGGCAGCCCCGGGCGGCGAGGGCGTGGGCGATGCCGCCGAGGGTCATGCACGAGGTGCTGATGCCGTGGATGAGGATGACCTTGTGGCCGGCGGCGGGGCCCCATTCGTAGACGCGGATGGAGCCGTACTGGGGGAGGGGGAGAGTGTTAGCCTTGTGTCGAACTTGGTATCCATGATGATCCCCTAGAAAAAGTGGACAGAGGGGAAAGGGGAGGGCGTCTCACAGGCGTCTCGACATCCCGGGCGCCTGGGAAGGAGTCCGGCTGGTAAGGAAGCTTCTTGACCTCGTCACCCGCAAGCGTGGGGATCTTGGTTCTGAGCGGGTTAGGGATGGCGGTGCCCCATTTGGGGTAGAGACCAAGCCGGGCAAGGGATAGGAAGGAGAGCGTTGCGACGACCGTCGTCGCAACGATTGCCACAGTCCGTGGTTCGACTGACGAACCGAAGAGAGGATCCATGTTGAGCGTCGTTTGCGGGAGCGTTGGGGTTCAAGAGTCTTGAGGTATCGTGAGATCTCAGGGTCTAGCTGTGCCCTCCGGATGATACGGAGCGGAAGGGCGGGGGGGGAGGGGAGGCTCCCGGAGCTCCGTTAAAGCTTTTCGAAGCGGCCCTACAGATATTTCGGTCTTGACTCCGAAGTGAGTAAGTGAGTCACGACAAGCACCGCAGCTGATGGCCTACGGCCTAGCGAAAGCCCGGGTAGGATGTCGTCGTGTAGCGGAGTGAGGCGGCTACGGAGCTCAACTTCGGTGTTCAGTGGAGAGCGAAAGTCGCGCGCGTTTGGTGGAAAGATCACGTCACCTGTTTCTCTCCCTAGCCCCCACGCCCAAGGGACAAGCTGCCGTGAACTGTTCGGCTCCGAGAGGGGGAACCGCCCCTGACCATGCAGCCATGGCGCACCGCACCCCTATAGCTGGACCCACGTGGCCCTGTCATAATATGGAGACGATTACTACCAGCTGGCAGGGAACGGTGTCCGGGAATGTGCAGTATTCGCCGTCGGCTTTTCCGGGCCCCTGGTCTAGGGTTAAGCGGGCGTTGGACGAATCCGCACGGCTGGTACATCGTCGGACCTGGTCATTCCATACTCGAGATGTTCTAATCTCCTTCGGATTTGCAGCAGCCAGCAGCGCAAGCTAGCAGAAACGTGCTAGGCGTGAGTAATTTTGGCTCAATGTCAAAAGATTACAGCAAGGGTACCCAGGCCCCCCTGGAAGTCACAAAGTCCTAGCACCACCGCTAGCATGATTGCTTCCTGATACTGTGGAATCCGACTTCGCTGACGGTTTCCGCCATCTCGAAACCATGTCCAGTCTTCCAACTCATCCTGACGCGGGTTCGTCTCGTACCCATAGTTAAATGCCTGTTTCAGTTGGGAATGGCGATTCCCAATGCGGAGCGGGTCTTGTCCTTGGGGATCCAGACTCCACTGGCTACGCAGCAATGAGTCGCCATAAACGCTGCGCCTACCAGGGGCCGATGGCCGTGTTACGTTGCCACAGGGCAACGGGCCCTTCGTACAAATCACTGAAGATACGGCGCACCAGGCAACTTTCGCAAATCCATTACAGAACTGGCCGGACCGACGAAATATGCCATGCTTTTTCCTCCTGAGGCGGAGACTTGTGTGTGTGTATGCGTGGGAATCGTATGGGCGCCATCTCTTCAGCTCGGCAGTGGAGGTTGGACTAGGGGTGTCGGGGAATTTCAGGGACCAACCCAAATCCAACCTTCTCCCCTGCGCCCTACTGCCCCATAATCATGGGATTCCCGAACCATCGCCTGGATATAGTAAACCCCGTCACAGGGCTCGGTTTCGCACGCATGGCATAGGTACTATGTTTCTCCTCCCCTCGATAAGGGCACAGGGTCCCCGATCGTTCGTCCGTTGTCTGTGCAATTTTCTCTTTCTTTCGCCGGAGGAGGGAAAAACTCAATTGCAACTCAAAAGTCTCCACACCCAGTGGGGGGGGGGGGCGTAGGGAATACCTGTCATTGCGCATGCCTCGTTGCCGCAGGCTACGCAGCCTGGAACCGCTCGATCATACCTACAATATAGGAGTTGTGATCCTGGTACACTTCGATCCGCGACAAAGTCAGACGGAACCGAGCCAGGATCCCACTGGTTTTCATCCCGTCTTCTTCCCTACGCCACGGCACTATTCCTGTAGCGCAGAAGAGTATAGAGAAAACCAGATCTACAGCTTAATACGCTACCGCGAGGTAATAGTAGCAAAGTCTCTAAAAAGCCCGATAGGGCGCATAAAAGAGAGTTGGTGACGTGCTTGCTGTATGCACTAGCGTAATGGTCGTCGGTACTTCCGATGACGGGTTCCCCCGGTTGTCTTGCTGCGATAATCCTCAGACGGAGCTACCCGTGTGGAAGCTTTCCTCTATACAACATGACAGTCCGTGTGAAGAGCTGCTGTCAGTATGGTGGTGATGTGGGGCTAGTCCGATGGTTGCAGGACGGCCAAGTCAGGAAGAACGCTATTTCTGCCCGGCGCAGTGGTAGTCCGGCATAGCCTACAACTTGGCATTGACAGTATTGCCTGTGTGGCATACAACAGGATCACGATCACAGTAAGTCAAGATAGGAATGAAGTTCAGATAATTAATTCATATTTGTGACAAAAATCTGGTATTGCAGTCGCTTGGACTGGCGCAAATTCAGGGGTCATGCTCTGACAACGGGGCACGCAACACCCTTCAACGCCGTAAACATGTGCTGTTTAGTACAGGGGTATACAGCCATCCACCGTCCACTCTAGACTCCCTCATGGTAAGGAAAAAACAGCTATGCTCGTGATAAAATGACAAAATAAAAAAAGAAATCGTTATCCCATGCCCACTGCCCAAGCAGCGTGACCCAGCTGCTTGATTAGCAGGCATAGGTTCTCGACGATGGGCGGGTGAAGATCTCCTGAATCTCGGAAGTTGGCCCGGAGGATCTCCTGAGCGACCTCCATACACGCCTTGGGATCGTCAAGAGACGCCTCGGTGCCTCCGGCCCTGCTCATGGGTCCTGTTATCACCGGGCGACCCTGATTAAACCCAATGAAGCGGTGTACCAGGTTCGACTCGGTGCCGTCCAAGAAGACCTTCTCCTGCTCGTACTGAGCCGCCTGCTTCCCGCCCGCCTTCGAAACCACGCCGTATGTCCAACATGCAAGAGCTGCATGGTGAACGGCTACGGCGTAAAAGTCCTTGAGATGGCCCTGCGGGAACATCTTGGCTTGACGCAAGATCTGGCCTGCGTGCCAGAGCGATTGGCGCGCCTCGGCGCTTTGCGACCATTCGCGCAGATCGCCAAACACTTGGCGGGCCTGGTCCTCGCCCTCCTTGCCCGAGAACAGTTGAAGGTCGTTCAATGAGAGATGCAGGTTCATCATGAGAAGATGCAATACCAGGCTCTCCTGAGTTGAGAGCATCTCATGCCAGTTGGACGTAACCAGCAGAAAGCCCTGCAGGTCTTTGCACAATTCGGCATGCCTAGAGCGGAGCACCTCTTCGGACTTACCTCCAGAGTTGTTCAGCCAAGTCCGGGTGCGCAAGACGGAACAAAGCTGGAGGTATTCGTGGATGAGCGCCCAGTAGCCATGCAGGTATATCGAGATTGTGAATTGCAGATCCAACTGTTGGCGGTTGGTTGCAAGGAGGTTGATGTCTCTGAAGAGATCGCAGATTGAGGGAGGCAGCTTGCTCTGCCCAGCGGTTCGTTCGAGGCAGTGCATCTTCCATTCGGCCGCTGTCTTCGCAAACCACAACTCCTTGGCCTCGGGAAGAGGCAAGGTGAGTTCCGAGTAAGACATGGATGGGTTGGTTAGTGCAGTCATGGAGGTCTGAGCGTCTCGCACGAAGCAGTGGAAAAGTAGTCTAAATGTGTCAGCACAGGGATATCCCAGACATCAGGACTGTAAGCTTACCTCTTCCACGACTCACGCTCGCACCAGACCTTCCATTTGTTCTCCAAGACCTCGCCCTCGTCTGACATGCTAACCTCGATGATGGGGTATGATGCTCGCTGGAATTTGCCGCGATATCTCATCATCTGCCTATAGCGTGAGCAACAACTTCCTTGAAGGTGGCGGGAAATTAGTACTCACTGTGATGGGAATCAAAAGATGACACTCGGCAATCTCCATCTTGCGTCGGTTGCCACTCCACAAGCCGATGTCCTGGCCCAAGATCAAGGTCTGCAAAAAGCCCAGATTCTTGATCGAAGTATTAGCGTCCTCGAACCTTGCTGGAATGGTAACTCGGACCGCTTCCTGCAGGGCAAACCCAAACTTGCGCAAGGTTTGCACCGGAGTTAGGGTAGCTCCAGACGAGGCTGCGACAGCAAGCCATTCTGGCCACTGAGAGCTCATGGAAAACGAGCCGTGGTGAATCCATTGTGATGTCTGGCAGAAGTGCGACGCGAGGAATATGTGAATCAGGCTGTCCATAACCTCAAGTGACGGAAACGAAGATGCGACGCGGCTCATGATGCTGTCACTTTTGCAGGTTGACAATACAATTGCCAGGATCTGATCCCGACCCGACTGATCCAGTCTATCCCTGACGATTCTTGCGTGTTTCTTTCGGCTCTCTTGAAAGGCGGCGCTACTCGTATCGTCGGCCGGAACAGAGAAGTTCGGGTGCTCCACATAACCGGAGTCGAGCTTGTTGGGTGCCCATTGCCACGGCGATTCTGTCCAGACCTTGACCAGATTCTGTCGCATCTGCACCAGGTCGACGGAATCGTCGGTACGAGGTGTGAAGCTTTGATTCGATCCGGCGGTGCCCATGCCGTCCATGTTCCAGTGATCCAGAAGACCAAAATCCACTTCGTTCAGTTCGAGATTCGAGTTGTCGCAAAAGTCCAGAACAGCCAGGCCCTGCGCTTCCGCCATCCTCGACACCTCCATGCCTGGTTCGTAAATGACATTCTGGAGGAAGTCGGAGAAGGGAAGTGTCATGTCAACTGGCGGATTACCAATCTCGAAATTAACTGGCATTGCCCCATTGCCAACTTGGTCCATGGCGTTCCCCCGCGTGGGCAGATGGCCAGTTTCTGACTTGACGTGATGGCCCAGGCCCAGGCCCAGTTGACAGTTCTCGTCCCTGGGCGGTAGCATGGCATTGTGGGGATGCTGCTGATACGCCGTTGAGGGGCTGCTGTCATAGGCAGACTGGGAGGGGGAGGTAGTGAGGGAGCCGGGTGTCGAGGTCGTCGCGTGAGGGTTCCCAGAGAGGTGGAGAAGGTGCATGGCAGCTGCAGAACCAGCTTCGGTAGACGAGTATTCGCAGTTTAGATTACGGTTACGACACCGCGTGCAAGGCTTGACTTCCTCGCACTTGACGCGAGCCGTTGCGCAAGGCCGACACGCGTGAGAGACGCGGCCAGCGCCGGGAGACGTATCGGTGCGGCGTCTCTTCTTGTTGGGGTCGTTGTCGTTCTCATGATTGGTGACATGGCGTTTGAGAAGATCTTGGCGAGCAAATGCCTTTCCGCATATCTGACACGCAAAACGCTTCCCGAGGGTATGCGTTTGGATGTGACGGGCTAAATGCTCAGGACGAGAGTACCGTCGTTGACAATGAGCACACTGGTAGAGACTGGCGGTGGCGGCATGGCTCTGAGTAGCCGGTGCTGATGAGGGATATGAGGGTTGGTTCGACTGTGGTGGAGGCACAGGTGAAGGCGAAACCGATTGGGACAGACCATTCGGATTGTATGAGGGAGCCGATACGACAATGGTAGTGTTGGAAGAAGGACCTGAGGCGACGTTGTTGCGGTTGGTAGCGGAAGCTCTCTGCTCGTCGTTACCAGTGGCTCGGGACTGCATCATGTTGTTGCGGCCACCGCCCAAGGCGCCGTGTATTAGTGAGGCCGGAGCGGGCCCGGCAATCCGCCGCGGATGACCAACGGCCCCGGTGGAAGGCGTTCGGAGGGAGTTGGGTGGCTGCTAACGGCAGCGACGGCAGGGCTGGCAAAGAGATGTAAGGGGGGGGGGGGGGGGGGGATGGGTGAGTGCAAAGAGAACGGCAAAAAAGTTTTGCAGCAGAGCTGAGCTCAGTAGGATAGCTCCGGTGTGGGAGGTTGTCGGGAGGGGATAAGAAGGAAATATGAGCCAAGGGCGGGCAAGGCCCAGAAGAAGCCTGTTGCAAGCAGCCAAAAGTAAGCGGCCACAGCCAAGACTGCAGGACGAGAGCTTGCCTTGCTTTGTGATGGTGAGGATTGGAGTTGGGGTTGGGGAGGTTTCGGCTTTGGCTTTGACTTCAGTGTCGACTCTTTTGGGGCCGAACAGATCTGCTCGGGGAGCAGCCGTAATAGTAGTTGAGTCGTGCTCCAGGTAGGTCAACCGTCAACCGTCAACAGTGGTAGGACCTCGAGGTGAGGTAATGTATGCCAAGACTTGCTGGTAGGGTAAGAACAGCCAAGTGGGTAACCTCCTCCCTCCTCTTCTGGAAAGGCAGGTACGGTACGTACCCCGTGGTGCAGACCCGTCCCTGGTGCTGTGCAGTGTGCCTTATGGCGCATGAGCGCGCAGATGAGGAATCCGTGGACCTCTGGAGGCGGCGCTACGCAGTAAGGCGCAGCTGCGATGGTGATGTGGGACGAAAAAATGATGAAAAGGGTCTGGAGACGAGTGGTGAGGTGCCGCGTCAGGCGGGCACGGTACTATTCGTGGTAATATCTCAACGCCACATTGCAGTACGTCGGCCGCTGGCGATGGGTATATTGGAGCCCGGCGACCAGACATTGAAATGCGAGGGCGGCCCTAGAGACAAAGGGCAGCGATCGGGGGTGGCCTCGTCATCCTCTGGCCGGCACTGAACCTCAAAGGGGAAAGGCTCGAGCTGCCAGAGCTTCGAAACCCAAAACTCAGGCGTTGATTGCATTTGGTGGAACGACCAGGTCTGGAGTTATGCAGGGCAGGATGACTACGATTGGAGAATGGGACCCAGACCTAGATCCCGGCCGAGGCGACTACGCAAGGATCCGTCGACGGCTAAGCACTGAGACGACGACGACGACGACAACGTCGCGGCGTTTCCTCGTGCGTGCGAGGGTGCCGGTGCTATGCGCCGCAGACAACACGAGTCCGATCTGGCCTGCAATGTGTTGCAGGTGACTCTGGCCTACATAGTAAAGGTCCGAATACTCACTTCCCCTTCCCATCAGCATCGGCCGGCAGACGCATTTGAGAAGGGAACGGACGGCCATGGCCTACTAGGACACACATTGTGTAAGCGTGAGGGAGTCCGAGGCTGACTGCGACGGCCATTATCGCCAGATTATACGGGCGAACGCCTCAAGAAAATACATTATCTTGATGTGAATATGCGCTGGTCGGTCGTAGACACGTAGCGCAGACGGCCTCTTCCAACAAAGACGCCGAGCCGATGATGGCACCCTGTCGCTAAGTGAGCCGATGGGACCAATTACATTGCAGTAACCAGAGATCCTGCAAATCGACAAAAGCAGTAGACATTTCATTTGACCAAGGTCAGTAATGCCCCGTCGCGAAAGCTTTAGTCCAGTCCAATTTCGGCTGGTCCAGGACGATAGACCGCACTACAGCTCCGGGCAATCGCATCAACTCTCTTGTGGCCGTGTCAGTCGAAGTACAACGGTAACTTTTCATTTTTTGTGAGGACAATCAATGTTGGAGATCTTGATACACATGGTTGCCCGTCCTGCGCTGCCGACCGGGTCGGCTCGGGCGATGGTACAAGATCAAGTAGGCTTTCAGCTTGACTCGTGGCAAAGGTGACCAGTGGCCTGGCCTGCCTCCTGCCACCTCACCTGGAGAAGGTTAAGCAATCCGAAGCTCAATCTTGTTCGATAAGCGACCGAGTTCACCGCCGTACTGGACGGACATGGCGAGGGCGCGTCTTGCCGGGGGTGACTAAAATACTGACGAGTGGGAGGCCGGAGTTGGGGCGAGGACCGAAAAGTGAGCGGCGGAAAGCTCCTCTCCGCTGCCGCCAACGGAGAAGCAAGCAAATGCAATGCATACGCAGCCTGGTGTGTACTGTAACACACAAAGTGCATTCGGGCCCAGGGGTCCTAATCCTTGCGGAGTCCATCTCCATCTGTTCCCCATGCGCAAACCGTCCAAATCCTCCCGCCGGCGAAACGCACCTGAGGCTTTGGCAGCTGGCGGGTTCTAAAGGTAGGACAAGCCTTGCAAACAACGTGTCGATGCTTGCCATCAAAGGAGGGGAGAGGTCTAACTAGCGGATGAACAATCAGCAAAGAGCGTTACGTAGGCTCTAATATCTGTGCTATCCCTGAGCCTGCTTGTTGTCCCAAAGAAGATAAGCGCTATGGTGCTTCTCAGCAAGGACCCGCCTGAGATGGACGGCTCACTAACCTCTATTGATAGATTCCCCCCAATAATTCTTGATAATGAAACCCTTCACCATCGTAATTACGCACCACGCATTTCGATGTCTCGAGGTACGTACCGCACTAGTACCTTTGGACCCGCCCCTCTGTGGAACTCGTGCTCTAGCGCCACGGTACTTGGCCGTGCTAGCGGGCTTCTAGCATGGCGAGGTACTGTCGTACCTACATCTAGGTCGTTCCTTCATCCTACATAGCTAGAAGCGCCCCACATACTCCTCAACCTTGCATTCGATTGCTGCATGTGTGATTCCACGATGTCGTCTCCTCCACATGCACCAAGGCTGCGGGCGGAATTCAACCACACTGCTGTTTCTGCGTGACCGTAGCCTGACCTAGCCTCCATTGGTTCGACCTGTCATTGGCGGACAGGACTACAAGTGCTCTTAACTTCAGATGGCAGCTCAGCGATAATTCGCTGCTCTACTGGTTAAATCGTGACGAAAGCCTTCCCCCCGGTATTCTCTTCCCAAAACACGACCCGGCAACCATAATCTTTTCACCGATTATGGAGCCACTGCTTGAAGCTTGAATTATGCCTTACCTGACGGGGCACCTGGGGCAAGCTGAGGAGAGCAAACGCGTTGTGATTCAGAAAGCCCCATCATCTAAAAACAAAGATGACGAGTTCACTTTGTTTCGAGACGCCGGCGCCAGGCGAAAAAAGATGCAAAGATGGAAAATTGGAAAGCCTCACCCGACCATGCTGTCAACCATACCACATCCATCCCCTGTGAGATCGGGAAAACGTCAATTGAAATCCTCCTTACTTTCCGAAGTACGAAGCAAAGAAACGACCCTTACCAGAGGGCCGGCCCATGGGCGATAACTGACGACCAAGGTGCGACTGGAGCGCATGCACATTACCGTAGGATCGGCGAACCATGGCCTCGGCCTTCACAGCAGACTTTTCTGTGGTACCAAGTCACGCCTGCTTTCCCAGCTTCGGTTCACGAGTGACGAGATAACGACTCTGCATGTCATTGACACTGTCCAGGAACTGCACTCTCTGCCGACCGTCGTAGCATATGCACTGCACTGCCAGGACGCAGCTGGAGCGAGCCCTCCGTCACTAATCACTTGAGCGGCCTCGGAGGCTTTGGCTAGTCTCCGTCGAGGGGCGCCTCGACGGGGTGTCTACTACTAGCGGTTGTCCAGTGCCCACGGCAACAGTACCCCTCCAGGAATGTTACGTGGGGATCGCGTTGCGCGTCTCCTAGGCGAGACCTGCTAGGATGTTTCCGCGCAGGCGAAATGCTGCCATTCATTTGAGTTTTCTACCCCATACTGAGCACCAGCCACACTTTGTGCTGCGTACGAATGGCACACAGCCGGCCTTGATGGGGGGAAACGGCACTCTATGTCCTGCGCTTAGTTCATGCAGCACAAAACCATCATCCTCTCGAGGCTCCTTAGGCAAGGCTTGGTGGACCTGGTCAGACCTAGATCTTACCGTGTACGCGTGCGATGGTGGCGGCGGGGCCTGATTGGGCGGACGCAATGGAGTCCATGATTCCCGACTGCGATCATCATCATCTTTATTATCGGCAGGCAATGGGTCAGTGCTGTATATACCCCTTCTGTCGGTGTTAATATGCGGGAGCCATGCAGAGACGGACACATGCGTACGTACGTCTCATCTCGGAGCTGTCGCATGGTTCACCTGTCCTTCCCCCCTCCCTCGCCGACAACTAGACTAGCGTTCCTACAAGAGCCCACCAATTGATTTCTTCCTGGTCAAGATTTGGTCTCCCATGTCCAACTCTTGGCAAGATGCTTTGTTGGTGGGACTGATCCCCTTCAAATCGAAGACACCCCTGGGTCGCGGGTAAGACAGTGGCTGCTGCGCCTAAATCCCTGTCTGTCCCTTTCCCACAGCGCGTCGCCAAGTCTGTCCTCACCTGGCAGGATTGGGCCCTGACTATCTCCTGCTTAGGCCCGTCACTCATCCTCCATCAACCCTTGGGATATGCCACCCTTTGTTCCTGACAAGTTGGTTGCCCTCGCTGCTACTCTACGCCGTCCTCACTAAAGTGTCAGCAAGTGGTTCTTCGCCATCCTTGAAGTTTGCGACGTTAAGTTTATCTTTAGTGCTTGTATCGTTACCCCTCACCCGTCCCCTGCCTGCTTTCCTTCTCGTGTCTTCACCGACGACTACACACCGGCTGTCTCTGCCTCTCCTACTGCCGTATCGACGAACCGGTTCGAGATGGTTGAGTAAGCCCCATGTTTCCCCACAGAACCCAATCAATGACGCCCTACCGAGACAGCAAAGGTTATCCCCCTCCTGTCTCTCTCTTTCTCTCGCAATAGTGGCGAGTAGTGGCAGTAAACCACACGCACTTGTCAAGACCTCTCTGGTGTAACAACGTTGAGTGATCGACGCGGCAGATACATCTGGACTTGCCTGTTTCAGTGGTTGGGGACGTCTATTCAAGACGGGTAGTGGCCGCTCTTTTCAACGCTCCCCAATTCCTGGGGGCAGACATCAAAGCAACTCTATTCATCCGCGTTGGAAAAGAACAAGGTGGACACCCCTGAAGAGACTCCACGTTCTTCTAGACAGCCCGTACGAGGCAAAGACTCCATCGCCTTCATGTTCCAATAGGGGCACCCGACGGAACACAAGATTACAACAATGAGCCAAATAACAAAGAATGATTGGGGGGACAGTGACCGGGCGAGGACGCTGGGAAATATCCGTTTGAGGCATCCCGAGACGAACGAGATTATTCTAATTCCAGCTCCATCCACAGATCCAAACGACCCCTTAAACTGGTAGGCTCCATTGGCCCAGGTCTGGCGAACCTCGAGGGGCTCGTTTGCTGACTCGTCTAGGCCACAATGGTACAAGTATTACATGGCGGGGCTGATTTGTACCGCTATGATGATGTGCAACTTTCTGGCAGCAGGTGGGTGAAGTCCATCATCTAGGGCTCCGGAATGACCGCCTAACGACCTCATCGCAGGCCCCTCGATAGCGTTGTTGAACACCGCTTTGGAGTTCTTCCCTGCGGCCACCACCGATAATGACGTCCGCACTCTTGCAATCGCCCAGACTGCCTACTTCTTCACAACGACAGCGCTGCTCCAGGGCGTGGGCAACTTCTTCTGGGTGCCCATGGCCAACAAGTTCGGCCGACGGCCGGTCTACGTCGCGAGCTACTCCATCTACTTTGCATGCTCAATATGGCTCATCTTTGAACACTCCTACGGCGGCTTCCTGGCCGGCCGGATCCTGATGGGATTCGGAGCCGGAGCCGCAGAAACGATTGCCCCTATCACCATCGCCGACGTCTTCTTCTTGCACGAAAGAGGGACCATCATGGCGTATGTGCAAGTTTTGACGGAATTGCGGGTCGGCAGATCGCTAACGTCACAATCGCAGGCTGTACACCGCATTCCTCTCTGCTGGAGTTGGCTTTGGACTAGTGATTTCTGGGTAAGTGACTTCCGAAATCCTCCGCGTGGATGAAACCTCTCTAAATGTTGGTTCTCTGGCAGCATCATCACTATCAACCATGACTGGAGAGTCATTTATCAAGTTTCTGCTGCCTTGATTGGCGCCGTGCTTCTACTGGCATTCCTCACCTTCCCCGAGACGGCATACGAGCGAGATGGCTCGACCGCCCCGATCCGCCTTGGCTCGCTGAGCGGTAGCAAGCCTGGATCGATGGGGTCCGAAACAGAGCTCTCTCGCTCTGTGAGAGACTCACCGAGACTCCCGAAACAATCATACCTGTCGTCCCTGAAGCTCTTTAACAAGACCCTCACGCAAGAGAGCCTCCTAAAGCTCGCCCTGCGCCCGTTGGGCCTAATCATCCTCCCTCCCGTGCTCTGGGCGGCACTGGTGCAGGCTGTGACGGTAGGGTTCCTCGTGGCCGTGTCTTCGAACGCGGGATCCGCGTTCAACACTGCGTATGGTTTCGATTCCTGGCAGATTGGCCTTTGTTTTGTCGCCGGCATCATCGGCGCTCTGCTCGGAATTCCGGCCGGTGGCCACCTAGGCGACATGATTGCGGACTGGTTCACCAGACGGAACGGCGGGATCCGTGATCCGGAAATGCGGCTCCCTGGCATGATCATCAGCATGATCACGACGCCGCTGGCATTGGTGTTATATGGTGTCGGCATTGAAGACCGGCTGCATTGGATATGTCCCACTATCGGCATTGGCCTTTGTAGGTCCACACCAATCCGCTGTTCCCGTGGCCAGATTCTAACCATCTCTTCTTAGTGACCTTTTCGATATCTCAGGGGACAAACATCTGTCTCGTGTATGTGATCGACGCCTACCGGCCGGTGGCGGGCGAGGTCACGCTGGCCGTCATGGGCTTCAAGTGTATGTCGCAGCCCTGCAACCTTGTATTTTTTTCGTTCAATGTTTCGAAGTTGGCGGAAGGGCTGACTGTTCGTTTCATGTAGCACTCTTCGGCTTTCTGCTATCCTTCTACACCAACACTTGGGTAGAGACGACAGGTTACGAGAACGCATTTGGTGCCATGGCCGGAATCGCATCTGCCGTGCTGGTCCTATGGGTACCGCTGTTCGTTTGGGGCAAGAAGATACGACACGAGTCGTGGAAGTGGCCAATCGTCCAGTATGTTCACTGGAGCGAGGACAGAGAGGTCGGAGAGTGAGAAGAGATGACGGTGCGGAGAATCGAAGTGTAGAAATTTTGTATCATCCACACGCACACACGTCCTACACAAGCACACGCACGCCGGGCAGGTTCTGGCGTTTTCTGGCGTTTCGGTAATGGGGGACATATGACGAACTGAATTTCGAGAAGAAACAGCTGCGGTTTGGCAGCCTTTAAGGTTTTCGTTCGTGTTCTTTGGGATGCCTTTGCCTACGCTTGGTTCCTCCCTCCTGCGTACGCCAACCGCCCACCATCCTACGGGATGTGGGAGGATATCCCCCCTACCCGATGTCGCGATGTGGGGGGAGGCACCACTCTCAGCTTCGAAGCAAGCTCGCATCACCCCCATTTCCTGATCCATTGGAAGTTTGAACAGACCATTCACGTTCCGGTTTTTCCTTGAAAACTTTGCTCTTCAACCTAGTGTGAGCCTGAGTCTGGTACCCTGAAAACCCTCCAAAGTGGCTGAGTGGACGTTGACACAACGCTGCAGGGAGAAGGAAGGAAGGAATACCCGCCAGTCGGCCCGCCCTGTGCGGCTCGTTAGATGCTCAGGCCTCCATCAATAATGGCGTTGGCGCCGGTAACGCTCCTGCTCCTGGCGAAGCACAGAACCTGGTCCGCCACGTCCTCGACTGTGGCCAGGCGCTTGAGGGGTGTGCTGTCCCGCGCGGCTTGCTGCTTCTCCTTGGGAAATTGTAGACCCCAGTCCTGATTGCGGCACAGTTAGCCGGTGTCTCCTCTTCTCTTGGAGGATCATATGGCGTATGTTAGAGGAGGGGAGCGGAGTGAGGGGGTTTGACCCACCGTCAACATGAGGCCCGGTGAGATGCTGTTCACTCGCACCTTCGGGCCGGCTGCTTTCGCGAGGCCCTTCACGAGGTGGATCTGTGCCGCCTTTGTCACCGCGTAGGCCTGGAGGGACACATTAGACACTTTGTGCCCAGAAGGTTGAATGGACGGAGAGGGGAGGGGATCTTGCATACCAGGGAGCTCCCGCTGACTTTTACGCCGGCCAGCGACGCTGTAGTGATGAAGGCGCCCTCGGCCTCGTCAAGATACGGCCGCGCGGCGTGCATGAGGAACAGGTGCGACTTGACATTCATGTTAAAGCAGCGGTCCCAGTCGTCCTCGTCGACGTTATCGTCGAGGTCGGCGATGTTGCGCAGCCGCGTCCAGCCGCCGTTGGAGAAGACCACATCCAGACGGCCGTTCCCAAGCACCTCGACGGCTTGTTGCACAAGGCCGGGCGTTTCCAATTTGTTGGAAAGATCTGCCTTAACGGCGCCGAAGCGCTGTTGGTCCGCCGGCAACGGGGATAGAGACTTGAGTTCGCGGACCAGGGAGGCCGCGCGCTCGGCGTCGTTGGCGTAGTTTATGACAACGTTGTAGCCGCTGCGGGCGAAGAGCTTGGCCGTCGCGGCACCGAGGCCTGCGCTGCCTGCTGTAATGAGGGCGGCTGGAATGAGAGACATTGTATTCCTGTTGTTTAATGGAGGTAGACAGAGACGGAGATGGAGACGCGGGGACTGTTTTGGTCCCAGGTGCTATGGTCCGGCCAGTGCTTGTTGCTTCCGGAGGGGCCACGGCAGATTGTCGGAATCCCGGCCTCAGGGCGGGGTAGGTCGGGGTTGGGGGCCGGCCGGCCACACACGGCAGCTGAAGACGGGACGGGATTGCGGATGTCGAGCGTTCGACGTGTGTTTACTATACAGTTGACCGGAAACACTCCGCTCCAGCGACGAAACAAGGACGGAGAATCTTGGAAGCGAACTAGACGATGTGACCTTTCCCATCGATATTGAGTTCAATTCCTACCGCGTGATCCGTCACAAGAACAGTCACTAACCGCGTGGTTGGGAACGGAACTCGAAAGGGCCCGGGTTATGGCAGCTGGTGAATCTGCAAGAGCATTTGAGCTTCGCCTCTGACAAACTGGGTCTTCGTTCGGTGTCATTGTTTGAATCCGCGGGCCGTCCGTAATGACAAACGACCGGGCAGCGAAGCCTGAACAGAGGGGGGGACCCACCCCCACTGAGCCGATCTCTCCTCGTTCTCGCTCCCCGTCCACCAAACGAGAAGGGAAAGACTTTCTACCGAAGCATCTCTACTATACAAGCCAATCCGGAACAAGCTGAAAGCAGTTGTAGGGCGAAACTACCTGGCTTCGATTCATGTTGTTTGCCCTTCCCCTCCAAAGTCTTGGCCAAGACATCGCCCTCGAGTCGGGTTGTGGGAATCATGAAGCCAGCGTCTCGGTGTGACAACGTTCTGCATACATATATGTACATTTCCTGAGCTTAGCCGAGGTAGACTATCGATCGATTTTCAGTGGTGGCGCGTGAGGATCTGACACTATATCACAGTACATGGTGCAGTGGTGGAAACCCAGCGAGCTAATCACAGCCCCAGATGGTTCCCCTCCCCCGCCATGCTTCCGAGTTTCCGCCCGCCGGCACAAAATGCGGGGGAGGAGCCAGGAGGCAAACACACACACACCCGTCAACCTTTTTGGTGTAAGGCCTGGCCACTTGGTGCTTAATTTGGATCCATTTTGGAGAGCTAGAGCCTATCTCAAAGGGTTCCGGTGATGCGGTAATTGAGCACAGAGGTTACCATACGCGTCAGATGACAGCTTTATGCTATGGCGGCTCGGCGATTGGAAGAGTCCGGGATTCCTGGGCAAGTCGCCCATCGTGGCCGCAACAGGGAACTGGAGAGGGAGGGGCCGAAGAGACTTGAGTAGCGACGATCGATACTTGGCTGCTGCGCTCACCGGGACGGAAGGCGTTTGAGATGACGACCTGCAGCTCCGGGGACCATGGACTACCTGCCCTACTTTTACCGGAGTACTTGATGGGAATGTTTTCCCCCCTCGTCGCGGGGCCATGTTTCGCTGTTTTGATCCTTAAGTCAAGTTCTTTCGGCTTTAGGGACTCGGTTCGCTTTTTTTCATTGAGCTTGCCTTACCTGCAGGTTCTGCCGACTCAATCCTTCTTTCACTTATCGCCAATAGCGACGAAGTCAAGGACGTGTTTCACAACCATTCAGAACGCCTCACACTTATTTCCCCCTTCGATATTGACACCTCAACATCATGTTGATCAACGGTGAGGTCCAGCGCCCGAATGGCGTTCACTCTAGTCCTCTGGCCCACGACTATCCCCGACCTCTCAAGGTCGCCATCGTTGGCGCGGGTATTGGAGGCCTGAGTGCCGCCATTGCGCTGCGCCGACAAGGTCACCAAGTAGACGTATGAGACCCTTGCAACCTCCTATCACCTGCCAAGACATTTGTGCTCACCTTTGGTGGATTACAGCTCTACGAGCAATCGAGGCTCGCCAACGAGACCGGAGCCGCCGTGCACCTGGCACCCAACTCCAACGGCCTCCTGAGAAGATGGGGTATCTACGCCGAGAACTTCGGCGCCAACCCCTCGCACCACTTCAAAGAGAGAGACCAGCACAACCAAGGCGGCTTTGACGTCGAGGTCAAGAAGACCGCGGACATGTGGCAGCACCCGTGGCAGCTTGTCCACCGCGCCTACCTCCATAATGAGATTCGGAACGTTGCTACGGCGGAGGACGGCGTTAGCCCCCCAGCCAAGCTCCATGTTTCGTCCAAGGTGATCAGCGCGAACCCTGAAAAGGGTGAGTTACAGCTAGAGGACGGTACAACTGTGCAGGCGGACGTCATTCTCGGCGCTGATGGTATCTACGTGAGTTGCGAGGACTTGATGGTGCGCATTCCACAGACTGACAACTACATTAGTCCAAGCTCCGAAAATGCGTCACCGGCACCGACTACAAGCTTTTCCGTTCGGGCAAGGCGGCGTTCCGCTTCCTTATCCCGCGCGCTGCAGCCCTGGAAGATCCTGTCACTGCTCCTTTGGTCGAAAAGGAAAACTGTCTCGGCATGTGGTTTGGGTCGGACAGGCGTATCGTGATTTACCCTTGCAACAACAACCAGACGTTGAACTTTGTGTGCATTCACCCCGATACAGAGTCTCACGCAACCGCAAGCGATGGTACGCATCTCGCATGTCACGTCTCCATTGCAAAACTGACAAATACCAGGATGGAGTAAGAAGGGTTCCATTGAACAGCTCCTCAAAGTGTACCGTGAATTCGATCCTGCTCTTCTGCAGTTGGTCAAAAAGGTCCATCCCGACGAAGTCAATGTGTGGCAGTTAATGGACATGGAAACCATGCCGACGTGGGTGAACGGCAGGCTGGCCTTACTCGGCGATGCCGCCCACCCCTTCACGCCTCGTAGGTAGCAATGGCTGTAGAGCGCATCAGGGCACTAACAATAAGACAGATCAAGGACAAGGTGCAGGTCAGGCGATGGAAGACGCCGCGGCATTGGCGGTCGTCTTGCCGAAGGGAACCTCCCCGGAGGATGTTGCGGAACGGCTTCACCTCTATGAGAAGATCCGCATGGAGCGCGCGCACACGATCCAGGAATTCTCTCGCCAAGCTGGCAAGGACAGAATACCTGGGCAACCACCCAGTGTCAAGAGTTTGTGGCACCCCGGTGTACAGTCACCCGAGTTGCACCCACTAACATGTCCACAGTGATGAACTTCACAAACTACAACTTCGGCCACGATGCGCACGATTACGCTACAAAGGTTTTCAACAAGTACCTCTGGTCCAAGAAGAAGGACCTCTACTGGCGCATGCCCATCGGGTTCGGTCCGTTCCCCGGCCCCCGTCAGGACTTCTACGGCCGCCGCCAGCCATCCGAGCTCGATCGTACCTTCAAGACCATCTCTATCAAGTTCCTCACGTCGCGAACCCTCCTTGAGACAATCCTTCCCACCGACTCCTTCCGCTTCAAGGATCCCGGCACCGTCTGCACCGCCTCTCTCTCCCTCACGCAGCTCAACAACATGTCGTGGCTCGGCGGCGGCGGTTACAACCACCTGGGCCTGTACATCCACGGCATCGAGTACGTCAAGCACGATGGTACCTCGGTCAACGGCACCCATCTCGCCGTTCTCTTCGAGTCCCTCACTGACCCTATCGTCTCGGGCCGCGAGGAGCTCGGCATGCCGAAGCTCTTCTGCGACATTGATGTCGAACACCATGCCACGGCGGCCCGCGTGCGCGCGTCGTGGCGGGGCGCCAAGTTTGTTGACATCTCGCTCAAGAACCTGCACCAGGACGTCCCTGAGACGGAGAAAGGCACTATAGGTGGCGAGGCGGACTACGGCATCTTGGTATACCGGTACATCCCCTCGGTCGGGGAGCCAGGCAAGGCTGACGCAGAGTACGCGTGCGTGGTGCCGCACGAGGAGGAAGCGCGGGACGTGCCGGCTACGGTGCACGCCGTGTCAAGATCGTCCGATGCCTCAGTCAAGCTGGAGGGCCATGACTGGGAGAAGCTGCCGACACTGCATCACATTGCGAAGTTCCTGGCCGAGATGCCTATCTACGGCATTGTAGGTGCCAAGGTTGTGGAAGGAACCGGTGTCCCCAATGTGTCCGCGGCACGGAGGATAGAGTAGGGCTGAGTGCACAGGTTTTGTTTGAGAACTTTGATGGTCCTGTCAATTTTGAGAACTGGCATACGTAAAGCATCGTGTACATAGCTCTGGTTCCGGTTGGCATTCGGGCTAAAAGGCCCGTCGGATACCCAACTCTGTTTCTTCTTATTAGCGATGGTTGCTTGACCTAGTCCCAACATTGCAACGCCCAAAGGGCGCAAACAATACAACAAATTTCAAACCCAGAGTACCACTGACTTCTAAAGCTCGGGTTAGCCAAATAGTGCACGCCGATCTTGGTGCGACTCCGGACTCAACTGTACTCCGACCCGTTGGGGCCTGTTAGGTCCATCTCGCCCCTAGTTTAGCATAAGAACCAGATCCGCAGTTCCAGCAGGCGAACTAATGCAGACGCAAAACTAACCCCAGTTTCTACGCCCCTTTGGCCCCATTTGCAGGAATGTCGGACTCGCGCCTAGTTCCATCGCGTCCGCCCGCCGTTCCCACCATCCGTCCCCGCACAACCCACCGGTACACCACATTCTCCTCTCCGGCCCCGCCTCCACTTTCCGATAAGGTACGCCGGGGGGTTCGCTGTGGGTTCATACAACCTCGGATGGCGACCCGGCATTCAACTTCCTCCTTGCACGGGCGAGGCGGAGGCGGGGAAAGATGACTCTGGCAGTTGTATCAGAAGCTTGGGGATTTGGTAAGACCCGAGAGCTCTTGGTAGAAGAGTAGAAGAGCGCCGGTCTTCTCGTGTTAATACGTCAGAGACTACACTTTTTTCAACGCATACTTGCCAATTGCATCACACAAACACCTTTAGAAACGTGCCATACCTGCGAGAACGCATAAAGACCCCAATATTGGACTCCAGAAGTTATAAGGATAGAAAATACACACATACGTTGCCCCTCTTGTCAAAATGGCCCCCTCAACCTCTCCGAACAACCTTCGCCGCCCCCAGCGCTTCATCACAGATCACGCCCTCGACGGCAAAGCCATCTTCAACTCCACCCTTCCCGAGGAGATCCCCCAACAGACCATCAGCAATGGCGCAAATTTCTATCTCGGCTACACCACCGAACATACTCCCGTCTCCTTCGCCAACAACAAGGACGTCGAGTCCTATGCCACGCGCCTTGCGAACCCGCCTGGCATCGTGCTCCCCGGCGGCAGCGTCATGCGCATCGTCGACTCGCCGCCCGGTACCTTGTCGCCCATGCACCGCACCGTGAGCCTAGACTATGGCGTCGTGCTCGAGGGAGAAATTGAGCTTGTACTAGATTCCGGAGAGACGAGGAGGATGCGGAGGGGCGATGTGGCCGTGCAGCGTGGCACAATGCATGCGTGGAGGAATGTGAGCGACACGGAGTGGGCTAGGATGCTGTATGTGCTACAGGAGAGCCAGCCACTCGAGGTCGCAGGGCAGGTCTTGAAGGAGGATTACGGGGTCGGGATGGAGGATGTCAAGCCTTCTAGTAAATAATTGATCAGAGCCTGTTGTTGAAATGGGAGGCCACAGGCTGGCCAAAATGTCATGTCATCTATTCAGAGCACTGCCTTATTGACGTACGCGGCGCGTGCGAAAGTAACAAGGCAAACATGCACTGGGATTTGATATAATTTGTTGACCACTGGGCTACAAAACTCTGCAGTGCTGTTGTGAGAAGACCGAAAGGCAGGCCATCGGTGCAGAGAACCGCTCGGATGTTGTTGCCGGCGTGACTCTAACAAAGTACACATGCCCCATGTGTGTGAAGCCTGTGACAGACACTCGCTGTTTGGAGTGCGCCGAGATATCAAGGCGATGATTAGGGATAAGTAACTGCATGTAGGATTTCGTGATCAGATAGGTATTGTAGTCAGAAGAAGACACATTGACAACTCAGGATTACACCTCGGCAAGTCGTCGTCCACAATACCTGTCAAGATACTTCGTCGTTAAATACCCTACGGTATCAATCACTCCACCAATCTTGCCTGCCTCCGATTTGCATGTAAGGCTCGGAAGTTTAGGAACTAGAAATCGTATGTTAACCGAACCCCCACCGTCATTTCTGAGAATGAACTTTATGGCCTCGAGGAGCACAGGCAGTCTCAACATTCCGTCCTCCTGCAATACATTCACTTCCAGGCTATCGATTCAGCTCTGAATCACGCATCAGGTAGTTCCCCCGCTTTCGAGTGATAAGTACTCGCCCTGCTATGTTTGCTGTTCCTGGGATGAGTAGCTCTGTGATCGGTTTTGGATCGCTAGCTATTGTAGCCAGCAAAAGGTAATGCAAACAATCCCATGGGGCTTCATTTTCAACCTTGTCAAATCTTGGAATTAACGAATAAGAAGCAGGGCAAAAAATTGTTTTTTTCCAGATAGTCCAAGGGTCTCCATTGTGGTTTTCGAAAAGCGACAGCCTAGGATGTGGGTAATGAGCAGACGCCTCACAAGGCGTCTTCGCCGAATGCTATGGAAAGCGACATATGAGGTTATAAGTGATCACAAATCCTTGACATAGTCTGGCTACTTTGCCGGTGAGATTATGAAGAGTACAAGGAAAGCCGCTCTAACTTGAGGGTTGCCAATGATGACACTGTCTTCTGATCACTTCGGAAAAGGTCTGAGTCAGTGCCACAAAATTCGTGACTATGGAATCCGGAGTTTCTTTGAAATGGAAGCTCTAGGACTCCTAGTGAAGGAAAATAAACAAATGAATAAAACCAGAAAGAAGAAGCACCCCAATACCAGGTAACCACTGCATAAATCCGCAGGCTGGTTGTGGTGATGAGCGTGATGGATGAGGTGAAATGGCAGCATTACGGAAGCTGCAATTCCATTAAGCAAGTTGGGAACCCCCAGCCACGGTGGCGGACCCTTGATCACCTGGAGTGGGGCCTCCCCGTGCCACACTTCCTAGCTGGCGCCAATCGCGCGATAAGGTCCTACAGGGAAAGGTCTGGGCTGCGATAAGCACCGACCCGTGGACCTCCCTGAGTCCCTTTGCGACTAGGGCGGCAGGTGGTTCGAAGAGGTGCATGTGCTCATGCTCGTGTGCCTCGACCTGCCCCTCCAAATATTACTCGCTCCATCACCTAGGACTTTCTGCGGGTTTCTGTACTTTCTTCGCCTCGACGCCAACGATCCTCGAAGGCCCAAATGAACCCGACCGCTGTCGGCCTTCCTCGTCCAGGTAACATTCGACCCCACCATGTCGGATATTGACTCTTGTTTCGTCATGCTGACTTATCACCTTCCGATAGCCTGACTATCGCTCGCCCACGGCTTTGCTCGCGACACCGACCTGATTGACGCAGAACACCTAACGACAAGCTATATTCGAGACGCACTAGGCCCCAACGACCTCGTAGACACCAATCGAGTTACTGGGGACGATGCAAACATTCTAAGATGGAGAGCCCAGACGGTGGAGCTGCTCCAGCTTCCCTTGACGATCACCACCGCTTGCACGATGATGGAGGAGACTCGATATCGGGCAGCTCCCATATAGGGAGTGATGCCTCGGACGACTCTTCAGAACGAGGAGGATGTCGCTGGCGAACTGCCCGATATCACGACATGGAGTGCTCTCGATACTTTGATTGCCCTACCCACGTTGTGGAGAGGCAGCTCTCTGACGAAGAGACCGAAGATAGCGATGCGGGGGAGGACGAAGCAACGGTGCAGCTTCAGATGGACGATGACACGGCTGAGAATTCTTCGAGCGCGAGGCTACAAACTGTCGAGCCTACCGTGCCAAACTATACTTCAGAATCAGGAGCAAGGTTTGCGCCCGTGCCCGAGGCGACGGATACGGACCAACCGACAGTACCAGTACATTCAGCACAGGCAGCCTCAGCACGGGATACTGAAGGGCCTGATGAGTCTCAGGATCCCGAAGAAGCCGCGCCAGCACCACCATCGCCGATGAGTTCTCGACTTTCAGAGTCTTCTCAACCTCTCCCACCCACCGCAACGCCTGCACAGCCTACAGGAGAGTTCGTCCCGCCGGAACGGTCCTCGACTTTGTTGGCCTCGCAAGCTGCAAACACATCCTCGCACGATTTGCCTCTACGTCCAGCCTTGCCATCGAGTCGATCCCTGGAGACGCCGCCTCCGCCGCCGCCCCGACGAGCGAGCTCTTCGGCTGCATTTCGATCTACCTCGCGGGACCAGCAAGGTTCCGAAGAGAGGAGCGGTCCGCCCGAGTTTGTCTTGCCAAGGTGGCAACCCGACGCAGAGGTAACACTCTGTCCGATATGCCACGTACAATTCAGTATTTTTGTTAGAAAACATCACTGCAGGTGAGTTTGCGCAGTTCTGGGAGTGACGCAAGCCGTAAGCTAACGCGAGATAGGAAATGTGGAAGAGTCGTGTGTAACGCCTGCTCGCCTCACAGAATCACGATTCCTTATCAGTATATTGTTCAACCGCCAGGCCAACCGCGTCTGGCGGCCCAGAGATACCCGTCGTCCCTCATCAGCGGTGAGGGAGGATATGCAGATTTTAGCAGTCTCGGTGGAGGAGAGCGAGTTCGTCTATGCAACCCGTGCGTCCCTGACCCCAACACCACGCCGCCTCAACAGCCACTCGGGTCGCCATCACAGTTGTCGCCCCGAGGAACGCATTACAGATCGCAAAGCAGCATTAGCACTATGTCCAGTAACGCGCCTCCACCCACTCGCTTCTCGGGCTACTTTACGTCGGGCCCTTCCCCGGAGACCTATGCGCGGTCTAGAAGCATCACGGTAAGCATGGCACTTCCCACTCCCGGCCCTTGGCCAGCTCAACGTGGAGGCTAACAATCATAGCATTCTGGGTCCGGTGGGCCCTCGGGCTCTCGAGGACATTACCACTCCACGCAAAACCGGATCATGGCGGGAACTCCTCCTACGTACTACCCTTCCTCGTCGTCGGGCTATCCGGGCTCATCACGTTACCGGTCCATGTTAGACGTTGGCCCCTCTTCTTCATCTTCGGCCGCCCAGAACCGTGCACTGCCACCGCCGCCGCCCCAAATCGCCGAGGAGGACGAGTGCCCGGTCTGCCATCGAGAGCTGCCCTCACGCAGTCTACCGAACTTTGAGGCCGTGCGGGAAACGCACATCAACACTTGCATCACCGCTCATAGTACATATAGCGGTACGCCAACGGGAGAGACGCCGCAAAATACCGTCGGCACCCCGCCTCCCCTAGCCGTACGCCGGACTGGCATGTTTCCTTATGTGGCCACGGAGAAGGACTGCGTGGACTCTGCCGAGTGCACCATCTGCCTCGAGGAGTTCGAGGTAGGCGTCCCTATGGCGCGTCTAGAGTGCCTCTGCCGTTTCCACCGGTCTTGCATCTCGGCCTGGTTTGTCAACCATCCCGGACGGTGCCCCGTCCATCAGCATGATAGTTTTGGCTATTGATACCTAGGGTTGTTCTTCCGCTATTCCATCTTTCGCTTGCTCTGCATTTCGGCGTTTCGGTTCTGCATGGGCCAGTCACTTTAACCAAGTCCATCATTTAAGACAAGTACTTCTCCCCTCTATTGTTTCGCGGCAATCGATACACTCGTCTCCTTGTCTCTACATGCCTGCTGTTGTTCAACCTGACACATCAGGAGAGTGGGGCTTGGCTTACGCAGAATGTGGCCGTCATCAAATGTGGGTGTCCAGGATGGTCAGCGGTTACTGTTTATGTTTGGTTGATCTGGGACTCTCTGGGCCATGCGCCGCCGGGCCACAGTTTTTTGTTTTTATTTTACACAGCCAGGGTATAACACTTTGCCAGTAGATACTTCCGAAGCGAAAGGAAGGGGAGCGTGGTTTTCTTGAACAGTAATATGCACACTCTCTATCGCTCTCTCCTTGACGGAAATACCGCCACTCACAATAGATAGATTTTGAGAATTCTACACTGTATGCCGCATGTCACGCGAGATACTCGCTCTGAACTCGGCGACGTTTCATTTGGTCTAAAAGGATGATCTCCTGTAGCACAAAGGCTTGCCTGCGGCTGTTTCATTTTGAAAGACATGCCGTGTGCTGTCGTGGAGACCGGACAAACAATGAGCATATTGCCAGAACCAAGGTTAAGTGACGTCAAGCTCCGAGAAGGTTTGTTTTTGACGTTTCCGACACCCCCGGAGCCTAGACTTTCAAATCGCTCTTCCCTAGAGTTAGACCCCGTTGCCGATTCCCGTGAGCTGTCCGACAACACCGTTACCATCGCCGCCCATCCGCTGGCCAAGCCGGGCAAGAAAGGGGGGCCTAGAACATGTCACACTAGCTCAGAGTGGCTAAGGAACCGATACCAAGATCCCTGCCGCGAGTCCCCCGGGCCCCCACCGGTCAGAACCCACTGCCCATGCTGACAATGGAGCTGCACACCCTTGTCCGACTGGGCCGACCTTGCCGGAAGAAGACACGCAAAAGACGAAGAGAAGAAGGAATAAAATACCCCTTGCTCAACCTCCTTCCTTTCTGACTCGAATCGCAGGCAGGTTTAGATGCTATGTATGACAGCGGTCCAGGAGATGCCAGGGCTCAAGAAACAAGAGTTCTTTTCCATTGGTTGTGGAAGAAGGGGCAGGTACATGCCCCTGTACCCGACCTGCATCCATCATCCACCGAGATCGAAAAGATGAGCTTATTTCTTTTTTGCGTGTTTTTTTTTTCCATTTTTCTGCCTGCGTTTTGCACTTTCTCCTCGCGCTAGTTTGATTAAGTCCCCGCGCAGTCCATTAACTACATAGTGGACTGGCGAAGGCCACGGGAAAACAATTCAAATTGAGTCACTCTCCCGCCTCAGGGATGACCGTTGTTTTTGTATGCATATACCCAAGCGAGAACGGTGCGAATCCATGATACTTCCGCCAGGTGATTGGATGAACTAATGAGCCAGCGAACTTTAGCACAGCGTTTTGTTAGTTTCATGGGAACTGCCCGTCCTCTCCCCTCTACAAGTTCATCGGATGATGGTCGAGTTGCAGGAAAAGAAGGGGGAAGGAGAGTGGGAAAAGGGGGCAGAAGAAGGGACCGGACTTGCGTATATTGTTCAGAGTAGAAGAGAGAACTATATCATCGCCGGCATATACGGCGCCGAATGCATGATGTTGATCATAGCCAGCGTCAGGCTGAGAGCGATGCAACGCCTCCTCAGCCCTAGGCCAATGCCACGGCCACTGCCCGCACCTTGGAGCCGGAAAGAGTCCAGACTGTTACCGGAGGGGGCCTCTGCGCTTGTCATTCTCTGCTCATTTGTCTTGTTTCGACGTTTGTTTGGCGGCCAGAGGCCAGAGGCGTCCCACCCCCACTAGATCCTGGTTTCAAACCCCCGTCGATTTGAGATGAGGATGGGGCCATGCTCTCGCCACGAGCAGCAGGCGAGCTTGTCAACGGCACCGCGGAGCCGGGAGAAGGGGGCGGCCCAGATTCGCTTCCGTCGCCCTCCGCCTCGCATGCAGTTGCTGGCTGGGCCGACTTCGACGACCAGGACGGACCTATGAGCGCAAAATAGGATGGCGGCACAAGTGGAATCTCGCGCGCGTTGTTTTCCGTGGTGGCGCTACCTACCTGCTTCCATCAGCCTGCAGGATGGAGTAAGATTAATCTCAACCAGGAAGCTTGCTCGCTCTCCTCTTCCCTCAAAAGGACCCTCATGTCCTGTTGTAGTTGGAGGTCTAAAGTCTCTCCTCTTCATCCACGCTGGTCTGGAACTATCATTGCCCCCTTCGTGGCCCGTCACTCCTTCACACATTGCTATCGCCGACTACTGTACTGCCATTATCCAAGGAACTGATCTTGTCTCTTCACGGACTTGCATCTATCAGCAGTTCCCCTTCGGCCAGGAGCTCACCGTACATATACACTCGTCACGTCTCTCTTCAACACAATGAAGCACCACATTCTTTTGTTGGCCGCCACGGCCGCCCACATGGCTTTCGCCAAGCCCATCAAGGCATGCCCGGCAAAGTCGCGCTCGACAACCGTGATCACCTTCACCGTCGGTCCGACCTCCACGCGCGCGACACTGTCCCCCGTTCAGCCGACGCCGATCGGACAGTCGGCCCCCTCCTCGTCCCCCGTCGAGACCCCCGTTCAGGTGTCGCCGTCCATCAACACCCCCGCGTCGTCCTCGGCCCCAGTGGTGGAGAACGCCGTCCCGTCTTCGAACAGCGTCAACACCCCGGTCGTATCCACGACGCCGATCAGCGGTAGCGGGAGCAAGCAGGGCAAATCGACCTTCTATGGCGGCAACACCTCCGGCGGAATGTGCTCCTTCTCGACGTACACTATTCCCTCAGGCCTGTATGGCACCGCCTTCTCCGGCCAGGCTTGGGACTCGGCCGCCCACTGTGGTGCTTGCGTCAAGGTCACCGGCCCTAATGGCAACAGCATCACTGCCATGATCGTCGACCAGTGCCCTGAGTGCGATGAGGCCCACCTCGACCTCTTCCAAGATGCCTTCGTCAAGCTTGGGTCTCTCTCCGCCGGCATCATCTCGACTTCGTATGAGTTCGTCGAGTGCGGCATCACGTCGCCCATCAAGCTGCACAACAAGTCGGGTACTTCGTCCCACTGGTTCTCTATGCAAGTGCTTAACCACAACGAGCCTGTGTCGACGCTGGAGGTTAGCACGGACGGGGGAAGCACTTGGCAGAAGACAACCCGCCAGCAGTACAACTTCTTCGAGAACTCGAGCGGCTTCGGGACGGATACCGTTGACGTTCGGGTGACCAGCGAGTCTGGAAAGACCGTTACCGTCAAGAGCGTCAGCGTCGCGTCCGACTCGCAGCACGAGGCGGCGTCTAACTTCTAAACTGGGAACGCAGGAGTCCTGTAAGCCCAGGCTTTTGAGGTAGGGCCGTTGTCCGAGTACCAGCGCTATTGAGGAGATTTCGTTCCTTGGCCACTGTCTGGCATACTGCAAAGACCTATCGTCTGCCTACGGGCCCCACTTGGGACCGTGTGCTGTGCATGCTGTAGAGACGAACATTCCGAATGCGATGCGACCCGTTTGATCGCCTGCCTCGCTTGGCCGAGTTGCTTTTTTTCTTTCATCTTCATTTCGGAACGCCCATGATGAGTGCGTTATGTTTTGACCGGCAAGGGCTTTGACGGTATCATGACTTTGTTCTCTGGAATGGAGATTTTGGTTTGCATGACGACGGAACTGTGGGAAAGTGATGGGTTGACCTTGAAGGAGGGGAATTTTAAGGCGAGGTAGCTACCTAAGGCTGGGGCTATATAAGGGGCATGTGGTGTGGCTGACCTGAGGTCACGTAGGGGTGCGCCACATATAGCAGTACCTACTCACGACACATCCCCTTGGACTAGCTAACCTTACTATGTATATAAGAACAAGCCGAAAGAACATAGCAATGAGCCACTTCACCAGTTAAACGCGCTGTAGAGCCAGCCCTTCACACTCAACCAGCTATATCAAAAAACTCCTTCCGCTACGCGTAGCTTTCTGGAAAGCTTCAGTTCCGTCGTACGGCCTTCAGCGTCACATTATATGGGGTATAGTATTGTGATCGGTAGCGGCCTTGTGGCTATGAGCAGGCGTGTTAAAGTCGATGGTTGACTGTTGGCTCATGAATTTCGTTCCGGCTGATTTGAGCTAAAGCCATCTTCACGGTATCGATTCCCGCACGAAATCATCCCAAAGGGAAAAGAATAATCTAATGTTGTATCTTACTTGCCAAATGATGATGGGGATGGCGGGTAAAGGGTCAACTCTTCGTACCTCGTTGAATGCAGACCTACTCCATTCTTGTCAATGGCGGGATAGGGCCAATTGGATTCATTGCCCGAAAATGCCCAGAAATCTTTGCCTAATTGAATGCTTACATTTCGGTGTCATTGGGTATTTCAAGATGTAGAAAGATATAGAAAAAGTGGAGTGAGTCTGCAATCGATGGGATACAACAAGAATGTCGGTCAATCACATCGGCAAAACGACACCTTCCTCTTGGAGAAGATAAGAAGATGAGCACTCAAAACTTTGGGGTTCGCCGCCTCTAATACCGTATCAAGCCCCAGAGAATACGTTACTCAAGGAGCAAGGCAGCCTTCTTGGTTACTATTTGTTTTCTTGTCAAGGCATACGAGACATAACAACAATCATCAACAATCATCTTCAAGACGTTTACTCGTGCGGCTTTGCTTGCGTCCCTGGTTTCAAGCTCAAGTGGGTTGCCTTCTCCCCTCACGTTCACAAATGGCAGCGTAGCGGTGCTGGATATCTTTGTTCTTCCAAGCCGTAAAGATGACCAGTTCTATAACGTCAATGTTACCTTGACCGGACAAGTCCTTCCAGTGATGGTCGACGCCGGTTCCAGGGACCTGTTCGTCGTCTCAAACAAATGCCCACGGATAACGATCAAGATGGACGTTATGGCCTCACTTCACCCTATATAATCAAGGTAAGTCGCTGCAACAAGCTGTCTCTCCGGAAGCCTGCGACTAACCATACCATCCTGTCCAACGAGACGTTCTTCACAATCGTGGGAGAAGCAGCCGTGTATGGAAACCAATCATTTATGCAGGTAGACTTTGGCGGGCTGCCGACATCTGGTCTTGCCATCGGCTTGGTCTATGAATCAGCCTTGAGGGAAGGTCAGAATGACTCTCTCAGCGGCATTTTCAGCCTCAACATGAGAGCCGTTAGCCGCCAGCTACACTTCAACAACAGGCTGCCGCCGATGGAGGCGCTCTTTGAGCCTCAAAAACTGAGAGAGCCCAAGTTCTCGCTCACTTCCCCGCGTCATGGAGACCCCATTTCTGCACAAACCAGCAAGTTGACTCTGGGAGGACTCGGAGAAGAGGCTGCTGGTTACAATATTACTTACGGACCGGTTTTCAGTACGCCAAAGTGAGTTGACCAACCTGATCCCTCTGTTCACTTTCCAACACTACTGACCGTGCGGCTTCTTGCAGTTTACAACTATAATGACTTTCCCCTCGATTGTCAAGGATGGACAGTCCAGCTTGAAGGCGTTCGGATCAATGGTGTTGAAATCAAGATGACCAACGGCCTGATACTCCCCGAAGGCAAGTATCTTTCAATGACGGACTCTGGAAGATCCTTGATGTACTTCCGCCCAGAGGAGCTGGATGCCATTGCTACCCAATTCAAAGGTCTGATTGTTTATTCAGGCAACCGAGACGTATGCTTCGACTGCTCAATCCCACAGCTGATGGAGTTGAAGTACTTCGGCGAGTGGTATGCAGTGGATCCACTGGATCTCGTGATCCCCAGCGATCATGGATTCGTCAACGGCACACAGTACTGCCACGCTGCTCTTGGGAGGCGGGCGTTTGCCGGCTCCATCATCGGCCCCCCGTTCTTGCGCTCCGTTGTTTCTGTCTTTGACTACCTCTCCAGCGACCTGGTTCCTCAACCACGCGTAGGATTGGCAGGTCTGGTTAACGGCGCTGCTGCCGTTGCTCGATATCCCGATGTCTTACCCCACCGTCTGTTGTAGGCATCACAGTATTCCCCCGACTGTGGACTCATGCCAGTAGGTGCTTACAAAACTGTTAAAGTAAACCAATAATCAGCAGGGAATTTATAGTACCTCTTATCTGTTTGGCAGCAAGTAATAGGTAGGGGGTTAACGTGACAGTTTGGTTGATTCAGTTAGGTACGATTCCGAGTCAATGCAACACGACTAGGATTATTTGACCAGGAATAAAAAGCAGTAATCCAACGTCAAAGGAGGGAAATACAGCAAGGTGAGGTAGCTAGGCTGGAGCTACAAGGGGCCGGCAGTGGCTGACCTAAGGTCACGTGGAGTTGCGCCACACCCGGTACAAGTAAAGCTACTACTATGTACCCACAACGTGGTTTGATCCACGTCCCTGTGCGCCTTGGGATTCGCGCAAGCTCGTGGAACCCATTTCTGGTTTGTACGTAGTAGAGCCTTTCTGCGGGCCCTGTAGCAATACGGATAGTTGGATTCAAATCATCTTAATTGGGCCGATAATCAAAGGCAGCTTTTCTTCGAGGCTCAAACTTGATCGATCGAGAATTATTGAACTGCGCTTTGGCTGGTAAAACCTGGCTCGTGCTGGTGCATGTAAGCGGGCAGCGCGATGCAAGGTAGCTAGCATTGGGCTTCTGGTGTCCGGTGATTCACGAGAACAAGCCGTAGGTTAGCGATGCAGACGGTTCGACTTCACGGCGGAGATCGACAGGCACGGTACCTGCAGCGGAATACGTTAGGACTTGACCAACATCAATACACAATCCAGCAGACAGCTCAAGCAGCAGTTTTCCACCATCGCATAGTGCTGTGGCAGCATGTCGTCGACGGCTAGTCGGCAAAATTTGTGTACCTGGATACCGGCGTGGTTCAGAATTAACGTTGGTGGCTAGTGCCTGCCAGGACAGCAACAATAAATGTCTCAGTCTAAGGTCAGTCGGATGCGGATTGGTGGTGACGACTGGGCTGAAGGTTTGCTAGTTCTCACTGAAATTAATATGGGGGTTGGTCGCTCAACGGTGAGCGTTTGGCTTGCGTTGTTGCGTTGTCATAGCGAACGTCGGCGGCTGTGCTGCGCATCATTAAGCCACCCTGTACCGATACGAAGTTCATTAGGTTTGCAGCTCTTTGTGAACGTTGTGGGCAGCAGCCACCCGTACGCATCACCGCACCACTGGCACATCACTGTAATGAGACAGTTGAGTAACCTGTCAGCCACAACGACCTGCCATCGGGTCGCGCTGGTCCGATCGGCGAAGGATTGGCGGCAAGGATCGGCCATCTGGGATGGTTATGATTCGGCACCTGTTTGGTCGCATTGTCCAGGTTCAGGCCTGAGCGATACTTCGCCATGCTACTATAGGACCTTGGCCCCGTCCAGCCGCAACTCGGTGCGGAGAGAGAGAAGGGGTAGGTGTGTGTGTGGAAGAGGAGGGGTCGCAGGTCACTGAGCTGTTGTAGGTATCAGTGTCATGACGCATCTTCAACGGCCTGTACTGGACCCCGCATCCGAGCCGTAGATGGCGTGCATGTAGGTACGGTGCATTTTCCGAGGCATCATGGCAAAGCAGTCGGGATAGTCATCGTCTGGTCTTGGTGACGACAGCTTTTTGCTCGCGTCGTTACTTGTTCGTATGCAGGTATGCAAAGCAAGGTTTGATCGCGCTCGCTCTGGTTGATCTGATGCCACGGGGGTGTCTACAATGAGACGAACAGCCGCGGATGGGGAGGCTGGCACTGCTTGTAGGAGCAGTGTTCGTAAGCTTGAACACCCCACGCTCAATATTCCGTGTTTGTTGCTGCTGACATTGAGCAGATGCGGTTTCGTGTGCTTGGGGCTGAACTTGGCGCAAATGTCGCACCTTTGGACCCGAGGTTTTGTGTGAGCCGTTGCCCAGTTTTTGGCAGTCTTGGAGAGAGAGTGTGTGCGAGTGAGTGAGTGTGGAAGGGGTGGCCGAGACGTGGTCGACCCTGTCGTGCTGGATGGAGGGTGAAAACGGAGCTACCGGTGGGTGACCCTGACCAAGCTGGAAGTTCGGCTATTCCCCCAAGCCTTAACGTCCACCCTCCCCGCTTCTAGAGGCGCTTCCATTCCAAGTGCAACCTTTCCGGGAGGCCAGCCAGCTTCCTCTCACTTCCCAAGTCCCAAGCAAGGCGATAACCCCTGTCTCGAAGCTCCATCAGCCAATCCCGCTGATCTGGCTCGACCAGGGGCCGCGGCCCTAAGCAGCTGTCGGCAGCTCCCCGCTCAACCTCAGCGGCCAGTCACAGCCCTTTGCAGCGTCTCCCCCAGCTGAGTCCGCTGAAGTAATTGCGAGTATTACGTCGATATCCGCAGCCAAGGCTACGGCCTTCAATCACCATCCATCTTACATAGTACCTGTACCTTTCCTCCTCCACCAGGCAAATGGTGCTGAAGCTACCGAGATGTTGCGCCGCCCAAGCTATCACCTCTGCTGGTAAAGGTGGTCTTCCCCCCGGTGATGGGACTGTACTATGTAAGGTGTTCTCTTCTCCGCCCGCCCTTTTCCAGTCTGGGAACGGTTTAGGGTGAAATCCAATCTTGGTCCAAGCTGCTGTTCCGACCCCTGGTCCACGACGTCTGCGCCCACCACATCTGCGCCATCTCGGTCTCTGTGTGCCCGTTGAAGCTGCGGTTGCAATCTTGTTTAGTCGCACCTGCACTTTACAAGTATTGATTGCATTGGTACCATAGTACGAAAAGTTGTGTACGTACTTTGCACATGCACAAGCAGACTTGTACCACCTCTCTTGTCGTCCACCCGGCCGTGTCCATCCTACCCCCGTCCATGCCCATAGTGTTGCCGCTAGCGAGCCTGACGTATCTGGGCCGAATTTCAATCCAACCTTCACCTTTCTCCTTCGCTGCCACCTTACCACCTTGCCTTCTCCCGCCAGTGCCACCTTTAGCTTCGTGGCTTCCCGCCTTTGTCTTCTACCAATGTATTTTACCTCCACACAAACTTCTCACCACTAGTTTCCCTCCCAACTACTGGCCGAACAGCCACAGTCCGGCCACTCTCCATTCACTCCCTCCTTTTTTTCCTTGCCGTCGATCTGTAGCTACCGTCTCTTTCTAGTCCGAGACCCTCCCTGAGACCCTCACTTCCCTTCTCCAATTCTCCTACTTGTTCTCTTCTTTCCCCCTCCGACCCCAACTTCGCCAGCCCACCCGTCCACGTCACCTTCCTGGCCCGCGAACCATATATGCGTCGACACAGAATTGCGACTTGAGCGCCTTGCCAATTGACCTCGACATCCCCATACCGAGCTGCTCTTAGCAGCACTAAAGCTCGAGAACATGGCTTCTGCGCTCGAGAAGAACGAGCTTAAGGTCCAGGGCGTCGTCGAGGCTGCCCAGGACCCCGAGAGCAACGTAACCGCCGATGACGCCCAGAAAAAGATCGTCGAGGAGTCCAAAAAGGCCGGTATCACTGCCTTCACCTTCGACCCGGACGCGAGTCCTGAGGAGAAGCGCCGCCAAGCTGCCGCTGTGAGTCGCGCGGCCCTGCTTGCTTCCCGTCGGACCTTGACTGATCCTCTCCTCCCTGACAGGCTGTTCCAGCAGGCTTCCACTCGCAGCGAGCCAAGGGTGTCTCCATCGTAACCGACGTCGCTGATTCGAACGCCCCGTAGCCGACCTGCCGCCCCCGACCAAGGAGGGTGTCATTGAGCTTGCTAAGGACAAGGACGGAAAGCCCATCAAGACTGGCGAGGACCCAGAGGGCAACGACGAAGAACCCTATACGCGAACGGGATGGGCTCCCCAGTTCGGCTGGCCCGCCGACGAAGTGCACGAGGGAGCTAGTATGCTGGACCATTCCACCTGGCTAGAGAGCAACCTCCCTGACAAGTTCTACGGAGACTGGTACCACAATGCTGCTGTCATCGCCTTCGCCTGCATTTCCTCTTGGCTTGTGGCCGTCTTGGGCGGCGGCCTCGGCTGGGTCTTCATCCTCATGGCTGCTTGCTCGACCTACTACCGGACCTCCATTCGCCGAGTCCGCCGCAACTTCCGCGACGATATTAACCGTGAGCTCTCCCTGAAGAAGCTGGAGACGGAGACCGAGTCGCTTGAATGGATCAACTCCTTCATGCTTAAGTTCTGGCCCATCTATCAGCCCGTTCTCGCCCAGACCATCGTCAACTCGGTTGACCAGGTCTTGAGCTCGGCCACTCCCGCCTTCTTAGACAGTTTGAAGCTGAAGACGTTCACGCTGGGCTCCAAGCCACCGCGCATGGAGCATGTCAAGACGTACCCGAAAGCCGGCGATGATACTGTCATCATGGACTGGAAGTTTAGCTTCACTCCCAACGACACGGCCGACATGACTTACAAGCAAATCAAGAACAAGATCAACCCCAAGGTCGTTTTGGAAATCAGAGTCGGTAAGGCTATGATCAGCAAGGGCCTTGATGTCATCGTTGAAGACATGGCTTTCTCTGGTATCATGCAGCTCAAAATCAAGCTGCAGATCCCCTTCCCTCACATCGAAAAGGTGGAAATGTGCTTCCTGGAAAAGCCTACGATCGACTATGTCTGCAAGCCTCTGGGAGGTGAGACGTTTGGTTTCGACATCAATTTTATTCCCGGTCTTGAGACCTTCATCCTCGAGCAGATCCACGGCAACTTGGCTCCCATGATGTACTCGCCCAACGTGTTCCCTATTGAAGTCGCCAAGATGCTTGCCGGCACGCCGGTCGACCAGGCTATCGGCGTCCTTGCCGTTACACTCCATGGTGCCCAGGGACTCAAGAACCCCGACAACTTCTCTGGTGCTCCTGATCCTTACGCCGCATTGACTCTGAATCGCCGCCAGCAGCTTGCCCGTACGAAACACATCAAGGACACTGGAAACCCCCGCTGGAACGAAACCCACTACATCATCATCACTTCCTTCAACGACTCCCTCGACATCCAGGTTTTCGACTATAACGATTTCAGGAAGCACAAGGAACTGGGCGTGGCGTCTTTCCCCTTGGAACAGCTTGAGGAACTGGCTGTTCACGAAAACGAAGTTTTGGAAGTCATTGCCGACGGCAAGGCCCGCGGCCAGCTGACATGCGACATCAGGTTTTTCCCAGTTCTGGAGCCCCAGAAGTTGGACGACGGTACTTTGGAACCGCCCCCCGAATCCAACACCGGTATCCTCAGGTTTACCGTTGAGCAGGCAAAGGATCTTGATGGCACCAAGAGTCTCGTCGGGCTCCTGAACCCCTACGCGACGCTCCATCTCAATGGCCGGGATGTCCACCATACGAAGAAGCTTAAGCGAACCAACAACCCCATCTGGGACAACGGATCCAAGGAGATGCTCATTACTGACAGGAAGAACGCCAAACTCGGAGTCACGATCAAGGATGACCGCGATCTCACCGGTGACCAGGTTATTGGAAAGTACCAGATCAAGCTCGAAGACTTGTTGGAATGCATGGAAAAGAGCCAGGAATGGTTCCACTTGGCCGGTGTCGCAACGGGCCGTGTCAAGATGATGGCCCAGTGGAAGCCAGTCGCTCTTTCCGGTGTCGTCGGCGGCACTGGCGGCTACGTCACTCCCGTTGGTGTCATGCGTTTCCACTTCAAGAACGCACGCGATCTTCGCAACTTTGAGACCCTGGGCAAATCCGACCCCTACGTGAGAGTACTTCTCTCAGGCATTGAGAAGGCGCGCACGGTCACTCACAAGAACACTCTGGATCCAGACTTTGACGAGGTCCTCTACGTCCCAGTTCATTCTGCTCGGGAGAGACTGACTCTTGAGGTCATGGACTCGGAGAAGATGGGCAAGGACCGCAGTCTCGGTCTGGTTGAGGTTTTGGCTGGCGACTACATTTCACAGGCTGAGAATGGCGAGTACAATGTTCATGACACAAAGAAGATCTTCCAAGGCGGACTGCAACTTCACGGCAAGGGCATTGCGAAGGGTGTCTTGACCTACACGGTTTCATTCTTCCCCTGCCTCAATGTTGCCGATCCTGAGGAAGAGGAGGAGCAGGAGAAGGCAGCAGCTGCCGAGAAGGCGATCGAGGATGCCCCTAGATCCACGGAGGCCGGAAAGTTCAGCAGCTCCATTGAAGCGAAGAAGGACGGAGCCGAGCTGGAAATCAGCCCGCCCAAGACCCCGGTTACCCCGGTCTCGCCTTCATTCCCGAGAAAATCCAGGGATGAAAGTGGTCCTCCTAAGATTCGCCTTTCCCCTCAGGAGCTTCTGAAATACGAGTCTGGCCTCCTGATTTTCAAACTCATGGAAGCAGAGATGCCAGAGCACAACACGCATTTGGAGATCTGGGTCGACGACATGGCCTTCCCTTCGTACACGTCATCGGCAGCCAAGCACAAGAAGCATACGTTTGAGGAAATCGGCGACTGCTTCATTCGAGAACTGGACTTCTCCCGCCTCACCCTCAAGGTGCGAGAGAAGGGCGACAAGGTCGAGGGAAGTGAGAAGGACAAGGATCACACTATTGCCAAGCTACAGGGGAACACTCTGGATACGCTGAAGCAGTGTCTGGTGAGAACCATTTCTTCGAGTTGTGCATAACGACATACTAACCGGTGTTAGAACAACCCCACCACTCTCAAGCTGAAGGACAAGGACAACCGCCCAAGCAGTGTCAAGGTCAGCCTCAAGTACATTCCCGTCAAGATGCAACTAGACCCGAGCGAGAGTATCAACAATATGGGAACTCTCCGTGTCGATGTCTTGGACGCGCAGGACCTCCCCTCGGCAGACTCAAACGGCAAGAGCGACCCGTACTGCAAGTTCGAGCTCAATGGCGAAGACGTGTACAAGACCAAGGTGCAGAAGAAGACCTTGCATCCTGCTTGGAATGAGTTCTTCGAAGTCCCTGTGCCTTCAAGAACTGCTGCCAAGTTTAAGGTCACCGTCTGGGATTATGACTTTGCTGACAAGCCTGATTTCCTGGGAGCTGCCGATATTAACCTCGAGCAGCTGGACCCATTCAGGCCAAGCGAGAGTCGTTTGCTCCTGGATGGCAAGTCTGGTACAATCAGATTGAGGATGCTCTTCCGGCCGTCTTACGTTACCCGAACCCGCCAAGGCACTTCGACATTTTCCGGCACATTTGCGGCGCCCGGAAGAATCGTCACTGGCATTGCGGGTGCGCCAATCAAGGTTGGAAGCACGGTTGGTCACGGTGTGGGCAGAGGGGCTTCATTCCTCAAGCGTGGTCTGTTTTCGAAGAAGGACGACGACTCCAACGAAGCATCATCAAGTTTCACTGAGATCCCGACCATTGTCGAGAACGGCAACAGTCCCCCTGCTCCCACCCCCGGCCTCGGCCTCAAGCGAGCAACTGGATTCTCTACCTCTGATGGTAGTGAGTCCCCTGACACGCGTCCAGGAACCTCTAATGGCTCAAGCTTGGGGCACACTCGCACGAAGAGCAACGGCGCTGCCTCTATCCATAGCGTGACCCCAGGCTCACCGGGCTCTGGAACTGCTTCCTTCACCGTCGTATCTGCCACGGGTTTCCCTCCGTCAACTGACCTTTACATTACCATCAACCAACTGACGCCCAAGCCCAAAGTAGTCGGCAAGACTAAGCACCACAAGGATTCTACTGGCTTCTTCCGGTACAACGAGTCCTTCAAGTGCACATGCACCCCCGACACTCAATTCAAGATCGAAGCGAAGGGCGAGCACACCCTTAGGAGCGATGATGATCTGGGCGAAGCCCTTTACTTCGTTGACGATTCCGGAATGGGAGGCGAAAAGGAGATCAAGGTTGGAAGCGGCACGGTGGTCCTGAGGAGTACATTCACTCCGTCGGCTAGCGCCTTAGAGCCTGACAGCCCGAAGCCTCCTGTTCGCCGTAGCTTCATGGGCAAAAGGGAAAGTCGCAGCAGAGAGGGAACGCCAAACTGATTGAGCGGTCCACTTCGGCCACAGCGCAACCTTTCTGAATTTCGACACATTTCCTAACTGTTATTCCCCTTGACAAAAGCTTTTTCCATTGCGTTTAGATACCTTGGATGTTACCATTGGCTGGCACACTCCATCCACTATTGAGTCTTTTCCTTTCCTGTCCCTTTTTCATTGATTTTATTTGTGGGAAGGAGTCGCAGGGCTTAAGGAGGTAGGGTGATGGCGAACATAGGCTGGCAGAGCATGGCAACGGCTAGCTCCCATCTCAGTAGCTTCTGGCAGTTAGGATGCAATTCACAATATTAATCTAATTAGTTGTGAGGTTTTGATTCATTGCTACGCAACGACCAAACGACTGGGTGTACTCGTCCTAAAGGGCAGCTCAGGAGCCACTACACTATATATCTCTGGGCCTGAGATATGCAGCATTTAGACATTCGAAGGAAGAAACGCGTAGATAAACAAGTATGGCAACACCTGTCAGTGGCTGGAATTGTGGAAGGATAGGCCGAAGCTTATGTAAAGGGAGAGCGCACGGGCCATTGCTGGAGTGTACCTGCAGCACTTACCAATTCCAATTCAGGCAGTAAGGCATCAGTCAGCTAGGTACGCAGTTTCCCTGCTGAAGCTGGCCGTGACGCGAGCATGGAGCTGCCTGAGCTACTCCCCCAAGTCAACCTCAAAGAACCCCATTGTCCATTCCAACCGCAACCTCACCCGCCCCTTCCACTCCGACGACGACCACCACCACCACCACAGCAATCAGAGTCCACACGTCTGATTCTCTCGATCTCCAATAACCGAATAATCTCGCCTACATACCCCGCTCGCCGACCGTCGAGATGGACAGCCTTGTAGCCAAGTACAGCCGCCCGGCGTTCGAGCAACACAACGCCTTCCGAGACGATGAGCAGGAAGACCTTGAGCTCATGGGCGGTGCGCCGCCTCTGTCGTTGAAGTTTGCCATGCCCCCCGTCGCACATGTGAGCTTACTACCTTAACTGTCCCTCCTTCGATAACCCGTGCAATCATCCAGTGATACTGATACAACCCCTCAATCTAGCCTTCCTCGTGGCTCCGCGCAGCAACAGACGACCGCTCCAACCCCGACTGCCCCATCAAGATCGCCCACGGCACAACGACCCTCGCCTTCCGCTTCCAGGGTGGCATCATCGTCGCCACCGACTCCCGTGCCACAGCCGGAAACTGGATCGCCTCGCAAACAGTCAAGAAGGTCATCGAGATCAACTCGGTACTCCTGGGCACCATGGCCGGCGGCGCTGCCGACTGCCAGTACTGGCTCGCCTGGCTCGGCATGCAGTGCCGCCTTCACGAGCTCCGCCACAAGCGCCGCATCTCGGTCGCCGCCGCCTCCAAGATCCTCGCCAACCTCGTCTACTCGTACAAGGGCATGGGCCTCAGCATGGGCACCATGTGTGCCGGCGTCACCAAGGAGGAGGGCCCCGCGCTCTACTACGTCGATTCGGACGGCACTCGCCTTCCCGGCAACCTTTTCTGCGTCGGCAGTGGTCAGACCTTCGCCTACGGTGTCCTGGATGCTGAGTACCGCTACGACCTGACGGACCAGGAGGCGCTCGACCTCGGCAGCCGGAGTATCCTAGCCGCCACCCACCGAGACGCCTACTCTGGTGGTTTCATCAACCTGTACCACGTCAAGGAGGAGGGCTGGGTTAAGCACGGATTCAACGACACGAATCCCATCTTCTGGAAGACGAAGCTGGAGAAGGGCGAGTTCACCAACGTTACGGCCGACTTGGACTAGATGTTGGGCGAAACAGGCTATGATGAGTTGTCGCTGAACTCGTTTGGATCATGGGATTCTACACAGACCACAGAAATCAGCCAGTCGGCTACGCTGGCCGAGCGGGACACCGGCGGCATCCCAACCCTTGTCACTATACGGTGCAGGAGAAACCAGGAACGACTTTGATTTCCATGCATCGGGACGAATAGAACGGTCACATTACGGCAGGCGATGATGGAGGGAAGGGCAGCTGCGCAGGAGGGAACACGGGCTGTCAGGCTGTCTCTGTAGGCACTGGTACTCAAGGAAGGGTGCTGGTGTCATGTAACTTGTAAACTAGATCCACGATACAAGTTCATTCTTTACGCTTTTGTCGCTGCAGTATTGTTACAGGTGATGTTACACTAAAATACAAGGGGGGGTATCATGGCTTTTCACTCATCTCTTCTTACCCAGCCGCCGAGGCCGAGGATCCCGCCCTCGTCGCTTGCGGGGTCAATCGACCACTTCCGCTCGGGGTGCACAGAGAGCTCGCTCTCCCAGCCGGCCTCGTACATCTCCATGCCGGTCCAGGCGATCATGGCCGCGTTGTCCGTACACAGCGCGGGCGGGGGCGCCGTGAGCTCGACGTGCCCGAGCCCGCGGACGTCGAGGGTCCTGCGCAGGACGTGCATGAGGAAGCGGTTGCTCGCGACGCCGCCGCTGACGACGAGCGTCTTGACGGCGTCCCTGAGCTCCGGCTGGGCGGCGAGAGCGAGGAAGACGCGGCTGGCGAGGTGTTCGAACAGGAGACGCATGGCGGCGCGGGCGAGGCATCGGCGTTCCTCGAGGGGCATTGCGTCGGCGTCGGGCTTCGAGGTTGCAATCTTGTGGATCTGGCTGCCGAGACCGGCGAAGGCGTAGGACAGAGCGCGGGAGGTGGCGAGGGGCGGGGTCAGGGACCAGGAGTAGGGGGATGCGTAGGTGGTGATTTCGTCGACGCGGCGGAGGGGCGGGGCGTACTCGTAATCGTGGCCTTGCGAGGACGACGGAGAGGCGGCGAAGGACTCTGGGAAGGCGAAGCGTTCGAGGAGGGCGCCGTACATGACGTCGCCGTGGGAGGCCAGCACGTCCGGGGGCAGGATGTGGCGCGCCGCCTTGTCGAGGGCGTCGCCGACGGCAACGTCTATCGAGGTGGCGAGGATGCGGTGGTCGGTGAGGGAGCGGGAGTGGACGAGCTGGGTGTGGCCGCCCGAGACGAGGAGGGTGAGGAAGGGGTATTCGGGTGTTACGGGGGACGAGGCCGAGGCTGGGTCCGGGGAGGAAGAGGAGGCGGGCGAAGTAGGCCGGTCGAGGGCGGAGACGAGGCGCGGGGTGAGGGCGTGGGCTTGCATGTGGTTCACGGCCAGGAGCGGGACCTGCCACGCCGTCGCGAGCCCCTTTGCCGTCGCGAGGCCGGAGGCGAGGTTTGCGGACATGCCGGGGCCGCGGGTCACCGTCACAAAGGTGGGTTTCTGGCGTGGAACGCCCGAGACTGTCATCGTGCCGCCGCCGCCGCCGCCGCCGTATCGTGCGGCGGTTACCCTCGCGACAGACCCCAGGGTACCATCATCATCTTTGGGGTGTTCTTCGACGGGCGGCAGGGAGGCGAGGGCCTCGGCGACGAGAGGCGCGAGGTGCGCGTCATGAGAGCGCAGGGCGACGGGCGGGTAGACGCCGCCGTAGGCTGTGCTATCGCACGTGATCTTGCGGTTGAAGTGCAGGGTCGCGCGGCCGTGGGGGCCGGGGTCCTTGGAGAGGAGAGCGACGCAGGTATCGTCGCACGAAGTTTCGATGGCGAGAGTCAGGAGGGTCCGACGGCGGTGGTCGTGTTGGTGGACGGCCAGCGTCGGCGCCGGGTTACTGCGGAGGAGGGTGCGGCGAGGAGAGAGAGACGGTGTGCGCCATCGTGCGAGGGTTGCGGCGGGAGGGCGCATTGGGGTTTCGCATGTGCTTGAGGAGTGTTGGGGGGAGGCCTGGTGGTGGTAGTAGTAGTGATGTCGCGAGAAGTTTAAGAGCTCTTATCTTATCGGCTTCTTGGTCTTATCATATCCACACCGAGACTCACCGACTTACACGTCCCACACGTTCTACACTGTGGCGCCACATCGTCTGGAACTGCAACCCCAGAGGCATCCATGGGAACAATCAGCTTTCACTCTGCGCGATGTTTGTGGTGTATATCTCGTTCTGGTGCATCATGTTTCGCAGCCAGCTAGAAGACTCCGTGCACGCTACCTAGCTGGGATAATTCATACAAATGCTGTCACCGACGACGAGGAGGGATACTTTATTGGTATTTCCTACTGGTTTCTCCACAACTAATCATTTCGAGTTCTTTTTTTTCGCCGACTCGTTACCCCCAGCGAGATAACAACGAGAGGAAGGGAACGCCACCTGAATCTCAGAGTATAATCACTCCTGTACTTGACATGGTCCGTCAAGCCGTACTCTACCACTCCGAGGGAAATCATGACGATTTCTCAGACGATAGTTGATTACATACTATGCAGATGCTAGCTGCCATGCATTTTTTTGGTTTCCTATGTTTCCCCCATATGCCATGCAATGTCCAATACTGATGCCATTCCCGTATCCATGTCCAATCGTATTCATATCCATGTCGATATCCATATCCATACTCAATGTTTGTTTCCTGTAATGATGTTTCCGTATCTCTCATCAGTTTCCACTATCCCTCCTGGCGATAAAGTTCGCCCACTCGCACCGGCATCCACCAGTACCGCCATCAAACCCCCCAAACGATGCATCCTTATCCTTGCGCGGGTTCACCAACGTGCCACCAAAGCCAATATCATTGGGCAGCAGTTTTGGGTTCGCCGTGTCGATTCCCTGGCGGTCAGTGACAGGCCAGTGCCACACAAACTTGTCGCCCGACTGGCCGCCGTGGGTGTCTGTTTTGACAGTGACGGGGTAGGGCATCGAACCCTGTTTCTCGCCGTCGTTGGACGTCAGGAGCTGTGTGTTGTCTTCGGAGCGAGTCCAAATCTGTACGAGAAAGCGTGTCTGGGACCACGTCACAAGAAATTTGGCCTCGCTGCGGCGGGAGCCGCCGTCCTTGTCGAGGGGCACATTGCTCTCGCCATCGGTGCCGTTGAGGGTGGTGACGGACTTGAGGTAAATGGTGCGCTTGAAGTAGGTGTAGAAACCGTAGTGCTCCGTCGGCAGGCCGCGGTCGTAAAGACGGACAGGCTGCTGAAGAGCATGAGGGAAGAGTTGGGCGGGGGCTCCAGTGCCGTCTGCTTCGAGGTCCGGGGCTGGCAGAGAGACTGAGATATCCCCGAGGGGCTGCTCAGAATTTTGACGCCTGTCCAAGGCGTTGGGGCCGACTGTTTCGTTTGCGGAGTTAAGAATGCTGAGATAAAACGGCGTTGGCTCGCCGGCTTTGCTATCAGAGACGATGCCGTCCGTCGTATTTCCGAGGAAGTACATTTCCTCAAAGGACGGGGAGACGGGCTCGGCGTAAAGGCTGGGTTCTGCCTCCGGATGTATGCTCCAGCTCTGGCGATGATTCCGCCAAAGGTCAAATCCCGCTTCCGGGGGCTAGACCCAGGTCGCGGAGGTTCGCCGTTGGGTACATCCCACAGGTTACGGGTGTTGTTGTCCCACTGGATCTGCATAATGAAAGTCGGCTGGTTAGGGCGATAAGGAGCCACAGAATCCTGTTCTTCCTTGGGAAGTGCGCAGCTCCAAACGGTCGAGGGACTACTGCAGCCAGTTACGGCCGCCGTGTTGTCTGGACCCACGACAGAGAGCACTCCAGTAGGCATTGGGGGAAGTTGGTCAGGTTGACAAAGATGCTGTCAACCGGCGCAGCGGCGCTGTTGCGAGGAATGAGCGTAACGCAGAGGACAATGATGAGGATGCTCAGGGCGAGACTGGCCCCGCACACTCCCAGGCACACACGCCTTCTCTTGCGGCCCTCACGGCCACTGCGGCCGTAGCAACCGCTTGCGGGGATACACCAACGACCCTTCCAGAAGCCACCGAGCTTACGAGCTGCTATTTCCTCCTTTTCGTGACGTCGGCGCTCACGCTCGACCCGATGACTGTCTCCTGATGCCGCCAGAAAATGTTCCTGGGGCACGAACGTACCCGCGAGCCTTTCCGGAAGACGGCCATGTATGCCCTGGGCAGGGCTGTTGCCTCGCGCCGGTGGCGTCAAGGGAATGTCGGTCATGTTGATGCCGCCTTGTGAACTCATCGTACCATTGATGGCTGGTGAAATCGGTCCCGGAGATGGCGGGTACAGCGCTTGCAGAGGATGGCCTGCGGGAAAGACAGCTCGGTATCTGACGGCTTTTTGCTGTTGCGGCGGCGAGTATGGTGGCGGTTGCTCTGAAATAGAAGGGCTCGGCTCAGCAAGAGGAACCTTCTCTGACTGAACTTGAAGTCTCGGGGTTGCTGAGCGAGAGGGGGACGCGGGCGACGGGTCGCGTCGGTCCATAAGCGGCGATGGACTTCTCCTCGGTGTAGGAACTCTGACGATCGGCGCCTGATTACTGCGCGGTGATGGTTTAGGCGATGCTGGAAGGCCGGGTTTGTAAATAACGGCTGGTTGTACCTGTGCTGGTTTGGGAAGTTCGAACTCCGAGTCTTTATTTTTGGAGACGGGTGTATTTGTAGACTTTTCCCTCCACCATTCACCATCTTCAGCTGCTTTGACTGGCTGTGATCCGGACTTGGTCGGGACAATGGGACTCTTCCTCTCCATAAAGGGTGTCGTGATATGGTCCCACCAACCACGTGCCTGAGTAGCTGCGCTGTCCGGACTCTTTGATACCTCTTTGGCCTTTGTTGACCTTGGACGGTTCGAAGCCGCTCCGTCTTCTTCGAACAACGTGCATGGGCTGCCTCCGTCGTCGTCGTCCTCGTCGTTGTCCTTGAGGACGACACTGACCACTCTTTCCTGTCGCTTGTAGGTGGAGGGAACAGAGGGTACAGGGGGGGCGTCGTGAGCCACTCGCACCCCGAGACCAGTAGCTTGGGAGTATATGCTGGATGAGCGGTGGGAAGGCTGGAAGGAAGATGTCGTGTCGGGTGTGTCAGGGCTCCAGACTGATCTTTGCTGCGAAGGAGTCAGAGGAGTGACAGTATTTTGCTTGCTTGCCACCGGTGGGTTGTTGTCATATTTGGGCGGCAGGTCATGTGGTGTCTCGAGAACTGCTGTGTGGGGGCTGATTTCCCTTCCAGCCATTTCTGATGGCAGGGCGATACCGATGACGATAGGGCGGTCATTTGGGGAAAGGTCTTGCTCGAGCGGGCTGCGCCTGATGCTTTGAGGGGACTGGCCGCTCTGGTCGGTTTTCTTCTTGAGCCAGTTCCAGTTGCCGACGGAAGCAGAGTTGGGTGACCCCTCGAGGGCCCTAAGAGCGGCGGCATCGACAAACTTCGGCTGCTGCAAGTCGGGATTCCGGCTTTGTTGAGCAGCTCGTTGCTGTTGCAGGGCCGTCATATCCGTCACTACCTTAATACCAGCCTTCGCGTTCTGCGCCTTCTGTCGTTGACGGGATTTTAGACGCCTCAGTTTCTGGACGGAATACCGAGGCTGCGAATATCTTGTGGAAGCAGGTTTGTTCGGCTTCAGTGGGCTGGGAGCAGCCGTCTTGTCCATGATGAGCTCTTGGTCGTCTTCCATGATAGGCGTGACCACATCTTCATCCTCCCAGTCTTCCCAGTCATCTCTCTCATTGTGAGTTCGGTATTCTTGAGGTTGCCGCCGGGGCGTTGAGGTTCCGTTTAAGGACATGTCGCCGTCCTCGTCGTCGTCGAAATCTAGTATCGCCGTGACGGACTTTCTGAGTGAGTGCGTACACGTCGAACCAAGATGTCGAGATAGTTTGACGAGTAGAATAAATATCGAGTCAACAGTTTTTAACAAATGAGAAGTCTGTAATCCAATGATGAGATTACTTTGTCGTCGAGGGTTGTGTCAGAAGGTGACAATGTGTTGTTGTATGGGCAAGATGGAAAAAGGGAAGGAAGGGAAGGCTCAAAGGAGAGCTGAAACGATTGACAACTAACTCGCTCAAATGGAATACTCGGTTGTGAGTTGTGAACAGGCGCACAATGGAACAAGAAAAGGGAAACCGGATGTCCACCCACCGAGCGTTCGACTAGGTTTGAAATCACGAAACAAGCAGGAGCACAACAGCGCGGCAGGAGTAGCTGGCTTCATTATATGACTGGGACTCGTTCACCAGACGGCGGCTTTCAGTTCATGGGTCGCCGCCAGGCCCCATGATGTTTGGCTGGACGATGCAGAGATAGTATGAGGTAGGCGCCCAGTTGAGCATCTCGAGCTTCTGATTGGTCGTCGTGCCGCTGACCAGCTCTCGGGCCTGCACAGGCGACCGCGCTGCTGGCCATTCATTCGGCCGCGGTTCTCAGAGGCCTACATGGCTCTGCGGCATGCAGGACACCCAGGAACCCGATGGCTGCTTCATCTCACAAGGCGCGAATCAAAGCATGGAGTGAGCCACGACGGGTAGATCGTCTGTGGTTGAGGTAGGGGAAATGGATACCATGGAGTGGCTTGACACAAACAGCTTGAGTACCTAGTGCACGGTGCTGTGGCTGATGGGATGCGTATTACCTAATCACGCCTCCAACACCGGTCCGACCGTCTGACAGTGGTGAGGTGTCCTTCCGTACTCCGTGGCCTTGCCGTGTGTGGAGGCCGAGATAGTTCCTGTTCCCGGATGCACTCTCGGAAGGCTGCCGCTCTCCCGTCCAGGCTGTGCTCCCGCAATTTCTCCCTCACACTTTGATTGAGGTGTCACGACAGCCGTTGAAACGAACTGAGTATTGTATCTGATACCCGTTCCGGCGACTTGCTGAGATGCAGTCTTCTTCAACATGATTGTTCGGAATTCCAATCTGATCACAGAAATTTCACATGAAGGGCGTCAACACATACAGTCGTAGAAAATTCCTCTCCTATTTGCGCCAAGCTCGGTCGCCCCGTCCATCAGTCCCTGGCATTAGGCATTGCATGGTCACCACAAGCGACCTAGTTAACTGTTCAAGTACCTAACACATCTTAGCGGCCAGAACTACTTCGGACGACACATACATAACAGAGGCCAGGCTGCATCGGTCCATACGTCGTCCCGTCTTACGTGTCTGCACGTCAACCCAAACTCCTTATTGCTACAACCTCAAGTACTTGTTTTGGCCATGAACGGAGGAATAAGCCCCGACACGTCCGGTCTCAGGTGCTAAGCAGGTGGACGGGATGAAGTGGCTGTGCACCCCGTTGCCTCGCAGACGGCTCCAGGGGCTGCCAGTCGCAAAATCCGCTCATTGCTAGAGCAGAGCGAGAGCAAAACCACAACTAAATAACCGTTTGTAAGATGATGCAAATTTCCGTGTGCTCGTCAACGGCATGGGAAGCTAGTCGGCCGTCTGAATGTTACGGAGCCGCACGGCAGCGCCGGCTCCAAAGTCAAAGCCATTGCCCTTTCGACAAGGCGGTGACCCTGCCGACTTGCTTAACTCTGCTGGTGTTACCGAAACGGCGTGGTTAATTTAAAAATTTGCCCGTACCGAGGGAGAATTAAGAAGAGAGAGGGGAAACCCCACTCGATCTTAAATGCAATCCTCAATCGGGAGGATCAAACACGTCAAGAATCACCTTGTTTGGAGTGGCCATGTAGTGTGCTGTCTTTTCTCTGGGGTTTCCGCGAAACTTGTCAGGCGCAACATTTGGACATAGTAGGCTCGTATTAGAAGCGCCTCACGAGAGACGTGCTGACTGAGTGACTGGCATTCCGAAGACGCAAAGGTTCTCCCGCAGGCGACTAGTAAATGAAGCGGCCCGACCTTGCTCGACATCCACTAGCATCTCAATTTAGCGCATTTGAGATCTCTCTCCCTGGCCAATGGTGGCTCTCCAATTGACTCGAGTCGCTGGCGTGGGGGAGAGAGCCCGCCCGCAAGGATGGCGCCCGTGGTTCGTGTCTTGACCATACGGTGCTTTTATTACCTCCTTACCTCAGCCGTACATTGTCACCCCTGATGTTTGTGATGAGTTCACAAGGCCAGGGGAAGACCAAGGGACCATCCGTCACTATCTCCCTTGGAGAGGGAGTCAAGATGGTTTACTGTTTTCTTTTCCCATAGATAAGATTCCGGTCCATGACATAGTTCCCGTCGCAACATTCGGACGATAGAGGCATTGGCTTTGGGGGGATAAGGGGCGAAGGTTCACAAACCGAGAGGCTAAACAGTTTTGACTGTGAGTCTGCAAGTACACTTGACCTGGCTTGGTGGCACAATCCCAGCATATGGCCATGTGTCGGCTACTCGAGTCAACGCAGGGCCCTGACGCAATGTCAGCGGACCACCAAACGACCTTGGCATCCAGGAGCACCCCATCCAAATAAAGATTAGGTAGACGCACAGGAAGGTATGACGGGGGGGTTCTGCTCCTACACACGGGCGAGAGACTCTCGGTCAAAAAGTAAGGGCTCGTTTTTTGATGAGGTACTATGTAGAGACAATGGGGTGGGTGGTTACTGGTGGAAGGCGTCTCTCCCTTATGATTGCGTCTTTGGCTCGGCTCCCATTTTGCAGATACGAGAGGATCAAATATAAACAAACCATTGGCAAATTGTCGCACAAAGGCAGTTGGTCCCTTTGAACTGGGACGTATTGCCCTCCGAATCCTACCTTCTTCCCTGCTAACAGCTTCTTCGCTTGTTGACCTGCCTTGGTTTGTCAACCCATTCCTCCTCCACGCCCTGTCTTTCTCCTCCCCCCCCCCCACCACGCCAGTGGCAGCCGGTGGTCAATCCTCTCTTTTCTGCTTGCAGCCACAGGCGATGCGAACGCCCTCTTTTTCGCTTCTCCCGTGTGCCTCGACCCCAATCGGCCGTCTTGCCACCAAAGAAAAAAGAGACCCCAGCCTGGAGACGACTCTCCTCCACTTCTCCCTAATAACTTTTTGCCTGCCCGCACCTGGCCCGTACCATCTACGCACCTCAAACTGGAAAGCCAACGAACCGAGCCCCGATTCCTTACAGCTGCCATACCTTGGGCCCTTGTGTTTACCACCTGCATCTTCCCCTGCCCGACCGACCACCTGTACAGCCTCACTCGGATTCCACGAACCACCAGAAGCTATTACGGAAGAGAGGGGACCCCCTTTTCGGATACGTCGACCCCCGTCCCTTTCTACCTCTACATTAGCGAGTCCATCTTGGCCATCGCGTTGTAACCAGACGGCTCGAAAAGTGCCATCTGGTCACAACCCTCGATAATCATTCATCCTGGATCAATCACAGCAATTTGCCGCCTCTTCGTCCTTCAGCGAACGCAGGCCAACACGTTCCCATCACCGACGCCGCTCTTCTGCATCTAGCGGGCTTGCCGTCACCGTTAACGGCCCAGGCGACCGTGGCTCTTCCCAACTCCTGGGAGTCCACGGCCAGCTGCCTGGTCTCGCGCCGATTCCTGGTACGTTTTGTCCCGCACCTACTCTCTTGCCCTCTTCAACCTGCAGTTTGATCCCGTGGCTCACATATGACCCTCCGCCCCGGCCTGCCACCAACACATGCACGGTTGGACAATACGAACGGAGGGACCCGCTTGCTGACATCTCGTGTTCTTTGAATGCTGCAGGCACCCCCAACACCGCAATGTCGCTTTCGCGCAGCCCATCGCCTATACCTGGTGGTGGCTGGGCCAGCCCTGGCCTGACCATCAACACCAGTGGCCGATCGAGTCCGAGCAGAGGCTTCTCAGCATCCAACGGCGCAACATCGCCTTGGGAGACCTCCAAGATGAGAACCGCAGGCATGAACGGATACCCGTCCTTCTCTACGCAGAACCAAGGCTTCTTCACACGACACATGCGCCGGATATCGAGTAGTCTGCCGCGATTCAACAATCATGGTCACTATGCTGAGAAGGAGAAGCTGGGTCGAGGATCATGGGCGGCACAGAAGGTACCTCTGGTGGGAAGGATACGGAGCGTCTTCGCGCGCATGGGGAGGAAGATGAAGCTGCGTTTGCTGATCCTTCTGCTATTCTCCCTGGCCATGACCGTGTTTTACAACACTCGTACGTTGGGAAACCCTCGGTGCACCCTGGACTTGTCGTTGACCATCCTACAGCTCTAGTATACCACTGGCGGAGACATTTTGGCGGCGGCCAAAAGTATGTCATCATCTTGGCGGCCAACGTAGGGGGAGGTGTCATGGAGTGGAAGGGCGCTCGCGAATGGGCCATCGAACGGGACAGCGTACGAAACAAGAAGAAGTACGCGAACCGGTGGGGATACGATCTCGAGATTGTCGACATGAGCACCAAGAAGCGATACGCACACGAATGGCGCGAGAGCTGGGAGAAGGTTGACTTCATCCGCTCCGCCTTCCGCAAGTATCCCAAAGCTGAATGGTATGTTGAGCACGCGGGACTTGGTGTCATCCAAGCTAACGTCTGGGCACAGGGTCTGGTGGCTTGATCTGAACACCTATGTGATGGAACTTTCGTACCCCCTACAAAACCATATATTCAACGACCTCAGCAAGCACGTCTACCGCGACATTAACGAGTTCAACCCCTTGAACATCAGCCACCCCTTCACCGACCCTTACCTAGATGAGGAGTCGCGAAGTCCCGTCGGCGACGGAAGGCCAGAGTCCATCAACTTGATGCTCTCTCAGGATTGCTCAGGCTTCAACTTGGGCTCTTTCTTTGTGAAGAGGGGCAACTGGGCGGACCGTATGCTCGACGTCTGGTGGGACCCGGTCGCCTACGAGCAGAAACACATGGAGTGGGAACACAAAGAACAAGACGCCCTGGAGCAGATGTACGCGACCCAGCCCTGGATCCGCAAGCATACGGCCTTCCTCCCGCAGCGCATGATCAACTCCTTCCCGCCGGGCGCATGCTCCGAGAACGGAAACGACACGCGCATTCACTACGACCAGAAGGACCGCGATTTCGTCGTCAACATGGCCGGCTGCGAATGGGGCCGCGATTGCTGGGGCGAGATGTACAACTACCGCGAGCTCAGCTACTACTTGAATCGCAATCCGTGGGAGCGCTTCAAGGAGGACCTCATCGCCGTCCTCTGGTTCAAGCTCACCGGCCAAAAAGTCAAGCTCTAAGACGACCAAAGACACGGTCCCGGTGCGCCTTTGCGCATCAATCCGCGGGCCACTTAATAACGGCTGGTCGACCGTGTTTCTCTTCCCACGCCCTGCTTATCCTATATAGGAACACCTATCTTGTATACCACACAAAATACGTATGCGAAGCCCGGGAGCTCGGGGCACCCTGATGTCCATACATCACGAGCGTTATGAAAGAACGATGTAGAAGCCGTACAACGAGGCGGTTGTTTGGACCAAGGGGCGGTATTACCAAAATGAAGGGAGTTTAATGTCGAGGGATAGGAGTATTTGGGTAGCTCGGTTCGACGGTGCGATGTGTAAAACACTATGGTGCTTATTTTTTTTTTTTTTGGCTGCAGCCATGCGATTCTACTGTTGCACTGGGCGTTATACGCCGTGGCATATCCAGAATTCGTGTAGAAGCATGGGCGGGAGCAGAGCCGTTTGGGAACCCCCCGGCTTCAAGAGCTGACGTCGCCTTCATGCCCCCGTCATATGAGCTGGCTTGCATTTGAGTGGCGTTATAAATCTATGCCTTATTACCTGTTCGCATATGTTGAACGAGTGAGACTCTGGGGTTTTGGCGGGCAACGGGAGGGTTATAACGACTGCTATGCTAAGCGTTGCCTGCCGTGGTGAAACGGCATGAGCTATATCCTCGGCTCCTGTCCCCGTCGTTGATAGCCTACCAAGAGCTCAAGTGACACTCGGGAACCGCCACTTGCGCTGCTGTCCAATTTACTTGAGTGCAGATCAAACACTTGAAGGACGCTCGACGGTGGATGCGGGACGCGCATGGCCTGCCACATGTCAGTTGGCAGCTTGTGCCGAATCAAGTCCTGATACGTAGGACGGCACGGCATGGCAGCCAACAAGCTTATCGCAGAGTCCTGGGATGGGAAGGAGTCTGGGCTGGGGCTTGGCGGCGGTGGCAGGCTGTCCCTTGCACCGGGAAGGGATCAACATCTGGGATTGATAGGGGAGGGATGAACTTTGGCTTCCTGGACGGTGCTCATTGGGCATCTTGCCCCCGGACAGTCAGGCACAGGAGCTCGGTTCCGGAGGACGAAGACGAAAAGGGGGACGGCATGGTTAAGTCCCCAACGGCTATGGGCATACATCTTTTCTTTCAATGCGTCGGGGTTGTCTGCCTTTTTGGGATATTCAGTGGGCGTACCTGGTCCAGCTCGTCCGCGCTGCATGAAAACGTTCATGACGATCACGTGTGGCTACGTAGTGGATGAGTTTGCGAACCTTTTTTTTTCTTTTTTTCGCCTCTGAAGATGGGAGTTCTGGTTTACGCAGGATTCAGGGACGTCGGCATTGCGACCTCGTCGGACAGGCGGAGGCGGCCACCGGTACGCTACGAATGATGCGGCGCCTTTGGGCTCCGCCCCGGAGGTGACCATCGCCGCTGTGGGCCCCGGGCTCTCTTCGCCTCTCTCAGGCCATTCTTTCTTTGTGTGTTTTTTACGGATTGTTTGCTCCGCCCAGGACCGAAGCTGTTGGATAACGGCACGACTCTATTACACGTGTCGAGACCGTTCTCTCTTCTTTTTTTTTCTTACCTTTTTTTTTTTTTTTTTTCGGTGTGCCCCATCGACAACTTTCACCGGGTCCCCCAGTCGCATGGCATCAACAAGTCAGGTAATACTGGGTCCAGGGCCCAGTAGGGGAAGGGATACCGGTTCCGCATATATTGATCTGCGCGCGCCGGCCGTTCGGATGGCAACTGCTTGTTTCTCGGGCTGATCGTCGGTTTTCCCCTGCTTCTAGAACCCCACGCAGGGGACTCGGGCGGGACGGTTCAGTTTGTCGGTGGACAATGTTGGGTAGATGTCGCCGTTGGAGCATTTGATCCGGCGAGGAGATGGGACTGGCATCTCTCCCACACCGACGGCGCACACGTTTTGCGTGTTCCCTGAGGGTCCTCCTCTGGTGCTCTGGGCGCGGGATGGATTGAGACGTTGGCTGCGCGCCGCAGCAAAGTGGGAATGGGGTGGGAAACAGATCTTTTGCCGTCCCATGTCATCCCCAACCCGTCGGCGCGCATCAACCGGGGGGTTCGCCCACGATCCTCGACGCAGCCCCGTGTTTCGACGCAGCCCGAAGACCCGAAAGGGAACATCGATGGGAACAGTACACTATGTAGAGATGTCAAGAAGGGGGCGGTCAAGGGGCTCGTGGGGAGACGGTTATCCGGCAAGGGATCACTGGCAGCAGTGTAGTCAGAGGTGGCTGTTGGATGGCGCGTTTTGGCTGGACCGCCCCCAGGTCCAACATCGCGAGGCCCCCAGCATGTGATGCGAGGCGATGCGATGTGATGCATGCTCTTCATGTCCGTAGGTGACACAAGACCAACACATTGGGATGGAGCGCCAAGGACGGCCGGGCCTAATTCGAGCCGCCCCCAAGCAAGAGCAGACGGGCTGAATAACGGCGCTGCAGACGATTGACGAGACGATGTACAGACCAGCAGGTCCGACGGAGAGCAAGAAAGAAAAAAAGAAAATCCACTCACGAAGCGGACGGATGCGACGTGGAGGCGCGCGCGTGCTTGTCTATGGGGTCCAACATTCCCGAGCGAGGCGAGGAGAAAGGATGCGCGATGCATGCCTGTCGTTCGCACGAGACCCATGGGAAAGTCGAGAGCCCAGTCCGAGACTGAGTCTCAAATGGGTTTGTGAGTCCGTGTGAGTGTTTCCGAACCGCAATGGTCGACTATGAACGACGCGCGTGTGCGCAGTGTTGCTGCCGGGAGCGCGAGTGTGGTTGGGCAAATGTTTCAATTCAGCCTGCCCACGGTCTGCCTCCCTCCCCCCCCCCCCCCCCCTCTGAATGCTGCCAATGTTTCTGAGAGGGTTTACCCCCTTCGAAAATGCATTCGAATGTTTCAAAGCCACCCGTGGGAACCGCCCCAGCAGCCCCCACCACACTACACAGTACATAGTATACCTGAGCGATTTGTGTCCAGCGCAGGGGCCGAGACTACTGTCAGGGGTGAAGGAGAGGAAAAGGTTGCGTTAGTTCGAGGGAGTGACAGTTGCGCGTGTGTGTGTGGTCAGGGGACGACCTGCAAGGAGCTTGTAAGCGCACCGCCAAAGAAGCGACTGCCGATAAGGTGTGTGGGTTGTGCCTTGTCTTGGCCGCCGATAGGTACTTTGAAAGAGTGACATCCTCCCCCCCTCGCCCCAGGGGCACACAACCGCACTGCAGGGCTACCCAGTAGGATGCCTCCTAGACTCAAGAGACAGCCGCCGCCGCTAGGGCGAGTGAGTGCCGCGTGCTCCAGACTGACGGGCCCCGCCGCCGCGGGAGCGAGACGATTGGACGTCCGTCCGCCCGCCCCCTGGCATGGCCCGCGTTTCGAAACGGCCACGACCACGACACCTCCACCAACCTTTCCCACACGCGCACACGCACGCCCGACGTCTAGAATCTTTGACGTCCAACCCGGCATCCAAACGGCTTGCCATCTGCGGCTACCTGTCTCTCCCTTTGCCTCTCGACCAGTGGTGGGCCATGTCCCAGGTCCTCCTGCCGGTCTTGGTTCCCTTTCCTTTTTTTCGTTCGTCCCATCTGAACCCTCCCACTCGCCCCTTGTCCCCATGATATAGGGTACCTGAGCCAGGAAACACTTTGACGATCCCTCCGCCCCCCCTCCATGAACCCAAGCGATGCCCCCCCCAATCCCTCCAGTCCCCGTCTTTTCTCAAAAAGCACGCACAAGCCCACCCACTCACACGTCAACTTGGGTCCTTGTCTCGACATCAGAGGACTCGCATGGCATCCTGTATGTATACAACGTTCTCTCGGCACCGAGTCGAGGGGAGGCAAAGGCACGAGCTGGGCTAGCCCTTTCTGCCCCTAATCACCCCATCTTCGCTCCGGGTCCTCTCCACCGTGCCTTTGCCCGTCTCCCGGGGACTCCCCTGGCAATCACCATCCATGGCAGGCCTTGGCGGGTAAACACATCGAAACGAGGACCTGTCGTTCGTTGGAAGTGAACCCTCGAGCACACTCCTTTGCGCAATCACACTTGCACTTACATGGCGCATGAAGCATGGGGGGGCAAGGACCGCCGAGGAGTTGGGCCGAGATGGCAAGCAAAGAGAGAGGTTTAAACAAAATAAAAACAGTCTCACCATGGTTCCGGGCTCAAGTCTAAACTGGGTCTTTGTGTGCCTATGGGGACGCGGCCTTGGGCAGAACTCGGTAGAACGGACGAGTGACAAGACAGAGAGATGGTTCGGATGGGACAAGTCACTTACAACGACCCCCAAATCGTGTCCGGTGGCCGGGGTTCTTGTCTCCCCCCCCCTCCACCATCGCCTTCTCCTCGAGCCGTATTTAGCTGACTGCATTCCCCGATGGGGTTGCGGCTCGTGAGTCCTGCGATGTGCCGTGCTTAGTGTTGGTCTTCTTCAACCTCCTTCAGCCTCTTTCAGCTTTTCTTCCCGCCCGTTTCGTGGCCCCCATTCACTTTTCTTCACTTCGCTTCTCAGCCCCCACGAGGCATCATCGCCTGTTCCAATCCTTCCCGGCTGAAGTTATCGTCATCGCGCAAGAGGTCCCACTCCTTGATCCCTCTGCCCTTGGTTCACATTTCACTTCCCCTCATCCGGTTTTTCATTGCCTAGCGCAAATACGAGGGCTCCGAGTCTGAGTCAAAACTTCACGGTCTAGTCAGCCTCTATTGAATAGGGCCCCAAGCAAAACCAAAAGAGGCCGCGCGCTGTGCGTCATTACTCATCTCACCAACTCACTCGACACGAGGTCCCCCGACCTGGCTCCTTCCCAAGTCTACCAAGAACGGCCAACGCTACCAATACCAAGCCCCAGCCGCATCGTATGCTTCTGGGCTTTCCACTCTTTTTTGGGGACAATAAACAACGGTTCAAATTCCTCGGAAGATAAACCCAGCCGCCCTTTCTCTATCCCTAGGTCTTGCCTAGACAGCCCAACGACGCAACAACACAGGACCAACTCGTCCCAACCAACCACCCAAAGTGACCGGCTCACTTCAGGACCAACGACATCATTCTTTTTTCTTCTTCTTCTTCATCGTATACATCTTGATTGATGTCCCTCTGACTCTCCCTCGTCCCATTTTGAGTCAAAAGTCTTTGGACACATTTCCCTCCTAGAGGCTTTCCCAAGTCTCTTCAACCCCTCATCCCAGCACACACATACACAACTTTGACTTTCAGCCCGTCGAGGTCCGCTGAAGGAAAAAGAAAAAGAAAAGGAGACACGCAAGCATTTCTCAAGAGCACGGAAGATCTCGATCGCATATCGCAAAGATGCCTTCGCACAAGATGAAGACGGTTCTGGTGGGCGCCGCCGCCCTCCTCCTCTCCTGCGCGCCCGGGCCGGCCCAAGCGCAGCAGAAGTACGTGCTCCATGACAACTTCGACAGCTCAAACTTCTTCAACGAGTTCAGCTTCTTCGACCAGGCGGACCCCACGAGAGGTTCGCAGGTGTACACAAGCGCGCAGACGGCCAACGACAAGGGCCTCGCGGGCTACGCCAGGGGCGGCATCTACCTGGGCGTCGACTCAAAGACTCAAGGCCAGGGTCGCCAGTCGGTGAGGGTGACCTCGAACAAGGCTTTCGACACGGGCTTGTTCATCGCCGATATCCAGCACATGCCGACGAGCAGCTGCGGTGTTTGGCCGGCGTTCTGGATGTTTGGCCCCAACTGGTAAGTGCTTCAATCCACCACCATGAGATGAGATGAACCGTCATCTAACCGCACTCGCAGGCCCAACTCGGGTGAGATTGACATCATCGAGGGCGTTAACACGCAAGAGTCCAACTCGGTGACGCTCCACACGGGGCCCGGCTGCAGCGTCACCAACGACGGCTCGCTCTCGTCGACGACGCTCAAGGACAAGGACTGCAACACTGGCACGGCCTTCACGGGGTGCGGCCAGACGACGGCCAGCAACCAGAACTACGGCGACGGCTTCAACGCCATCGGCGGCGGCGTCTACGCTGTCGACTTCAACAGCCAGGCCATCTCGGTGTGGTTCTTCCCGCGCAGCGCCATCCCCGGCGACGTCAGCTCGGGCAACCCGAACCCGGCCTCGTGGGGCCAGCCGCTGGCCAAGTTCAACGGCGGTGCCGGATGCGACATCCCCTCGCACTTCAAGCAGCAGAACCTTGTCTTCAACATTGCACTGTGCGGCGACTGGGCCGGCAAGGTGTGGGAGCAGAACGACGAGTGCAAGGCGCTCGCGCCGCAGTGCTCCGAATACGTGGCGGCGAACCCGCAGGCCTTTACCGAGGCGTTCTGGCTCATCAACTCCGTCAAGGTATACCAGTCCGACGGCGGCGCCAATGTTTCTGTTCCCTCGGGTGCGACGCCCACTGGGCGACCTTCTGGGTTCCCCGGCGCCTCGGGGTTTCCTGGAGCGAACTGAATAGTGGCTTAGAAAGGCAGGACTTGTCGAGTCCATCTGAACGGGAACGTTACACAGGATTACAAACGGGTGGTAGACGGTCAGGTACACACCCTGGCGTTGGAGGCTGGTTGCTTTCCATCCATTTTTGACGACATTTACGACTTTGTTTGGCTTCTTTGACGACATCTACTGAGTAGATGTTTTTCTAGGGACTGGTTTATCTCTTTCTTTCTTTTTCTCTTCTTCTGGACACGAAGAGAGATCTGGCGTTGTGGGCATGAAGAGGACTTCTGGAATTCCCAGCTTTGACGTTTGACGTGGGTACTGTCAGTCAGATACCCGAGAATTGGACTACTTTACCTCATCTTCCAGTTTATCTGGAACATGACAGCTGCTCGTGACTCCGTCCCAGTTCGCATTAAGCATGAAAACAGAGCTGTTTCGCCAAGCACTTCGGGGAAAAGTATAGTCGATCATCAAGTGTCAAAGGTCGACTCACCCCGAGTCAGAGATGGCGGCGCCATGGTGGAAAACAAAGCCGTTGGCTGTCGACGAAAGATTTTCCTCCAGCGTGGACAAGCAGGCTGCAAGACGCTACAAGATTCGCCCGAGCAAGATGGATCTCGCTATCGTTAATCCAAACGCCAGCGTCAGAGACTGGCGGGAGACAGGGTTTTCTCGACTCAGTGGCGTGCATACACGGCACCTGCCATCCGGAACAAGATTTCACTTGACGTCCCGAGATGAGATGTCGTGCAACTTTGAATGGGAGCAGCCACTAAGATCGACCGATTCTGTTATGTGATCAGGGTGTCGGGGTTCCTCGGAGGGCGGTACCGAAGCTGTTGGAATCGCCGGGAGGATTGACGTCCGATCTTCTCTTGGTCTAGGTTGCATGAAGTGGCAGAGCACCAAGACTCGAAACACGCTCAAAGAACCCATCTGAGCAGCCCAGGTGGGTGGCGCGACCAGATTTGAGGGCCATCGCAACCGAGGTGGGATGCACAAAGGGATGCGCGAAGGGGTGCAGGGAGGGAGCGCGTCAGGTGTGACGGAGATGTCAAAAAGGCTCGAGTCGGACCTCGAACACACGATTGAGAGTTGCGTGCCATGTGCTTGCCGCCCGGTGACGGTTCATCCAAGGCTCCCTTGTCCGCGGATCTTGTCATCCGAAGAGGCAATACGGGCCAGGAGTCAATATTAAGCGTGAAAAAGAAGAAGAGGCACACGGGGAAGCGTATGGTCAAGGCGGGAGCGACTCCGGGATCGCTTCTGAACGGAGTGAAGACCTGAGGAGTTTTGGGACGTTTACGAAGTGGATACAGTGACGGAAAAGTGGCGCCGTACCTGGCGCTAGTGGCCTTTTTCCCACGCGCCAGTTGGCGGCCGGAGGCTAATCCCCCACTTCTTCCAGACGGGCAAGTAAGGACCGCCCGATCGGGTTTAGCTACCTTGGGTTTGAAGCAGATCCACCATGATCTTCGACAGACTTCAAACTCGCAACCGCCACAGCCCAAACCTCGAACATGTCCAAAGCCGGTGGGATGTCGAACGCAGTCAGCCTAGACGGCCTAGTCGGAACCAAATACCTCGTCTTATTGGGTCGGGGAACGCCGAGAACGTAATCGACAGCGCTCGTAGATCCGCCCCTTGGCAAAGAAGCTTGTCTTCTCGATGGAGCTCTGCAAGGGTCGGCCCTGGCTCCTGTTGGTGTCGATGTTGCAGCCCGCCCAACCCTTATGTTGCAGCAAGGCTCGGATGAGACAGACACCCAGGAGCCATCACAGCTTTGAGATGCTGGTTCGGACGACCCAGGAGTCGGGCGCCTAAGGGGTATTGTCGCGAAGGTGAGATGATGTGCTTTGCCTGTCAGAGAAAGGCAAAGGTCGCCGAGCTACGAAGGGGGCCCTGGGGCAGTGATGAGGCAAGACTTACTATAGGGACATCTGGTATAAGATCCTCCCGCTGCCCCAGCCAATCTCTGTTATATTCTTTGTTCATCATCAACAACATCAGACTCAATAATAACCTTCCTTTCATTTTCCACAGCAGCGCTGTTCCACTCACTCTTTGCCAACCAATATCTTTTCAACTGTAAATATTCTTCTGTTTAACTTACCCACACCTTCCACCAACCAAGCAACCAGCCTACCAACATGTACTTCTCCAAGATCGCCGTTCTCTTCGCCCTCGCCGCCACCGGCCTCTCTGCCCCTGTCGACGCGGTCGATAAGCGTCAGGCCAAGATCCTGACCGTCCAGGACTATTCTCAATTCCAGGTCTCTGACGGCACTGGCGGCAAGGCTCTTGCTGAGGTTGCTCAGAAGTTCCCCGTACGTTCTCGGCTTGACATCTATCGTAAGGACCCAGGCTAACACGGCACAGGTCGACCAGATCAAGGCCAATCTCGCGGGAGTGAGCAAAGACGACCTGGCCATCCTTCAGGCCGCCCGCGTCGCCGCCGAAAGCGCCGAGACGGACGCTGGAGGCTTCAACGACGCCATCGCCAAGGCTTCGGGAGCCGACGCCGACGCCCTCAAGGTTGGCAAGATCAAGAACAAGGTCCTCAAGCTCCAGCTCGAGGTTCTGGGTCTTCAGGTCCAGCAGGCTCAGGGCGCCTCCAACCAGGCCAAGATTGACGCCGAGCAGAAGAAGCTGGACAACAACATCAAGCTCGACACGGCCGCCGCCGGCAAGGCGAGCAAGAGTGTCACCATCAATGCCACCTCCCAGCCCAAGGGCGGCAAGATCTAAAGGCCCGTTCCCATCAGTTATCCCGCTCCGAGGGCGGTGAGATGGAGACGTTTGGCGTTATTCTTCTCTGGGCCGTGTTAGGGGGAGGGGGGAACATGGGTCCTTGAAACAACGGCGAAGGGAGTTTGTGCGCTGGGGAGCCAAATTTCTGGTTTAATTCGTTGACTAAATAATTCAGTTAAAGTTGAGGAAAAGAGTAAATGAGAATTATTTACCGAGGAGAAAATAAGGCTCTAGCCGCATCTCACTTGTATCGACTGCGCCGCACTGTATCTTGTTCGGACGAGCTGCGTGCTGGACTGTGCCCTTTTTTATTTTGACACTGTGCCAGGCTTCCACCTTCCCCAAACCTTACCTAACTCAACTCACTCCTTCCTTCCTCTTACACTGAAACGACGCCATCAACCATCCGAATCATCACCCACTCGACTCAAAAAACCATAAACACGCTCTTGCCTCGTATTGGAGGCCGACCTACGTAGCCTCTGCCGAATGACGAGTACCGTCGAGCATTTCAATTAAACCGGGCGCCTCCGGGTGACGCGTCAACCTCGCCTCATGTCGTCACCACTGAGCTACGTTCCCTTGGGGGGCTTGATCATCACTCAGAAGGATAGCGAACTCACAGATGATGAGTGGGGGAAGTTGCAGAACAGGTTCGGCAACTGGACATGCATTTCACCGGCTCTCCCAGCCGTCGGTGGCAGCTCCGCCGAGCTGTTCGACCAAACCGACAACCTTTTCCTGAAATCGGCATCCTTCAAGCATTACAGAGCGCTTGTCGCCGAGAAATGGATTCGCGTGGAGTTCAGGATCAACCCCGATGATGGAAAGGCTGGCGTCGCAAGAATCTACGTTTTGCCCGACGATGTTGATAATCGATTCATTGATCGAGCCCGTAGCAAGTTACACAAGTCTCGCAAGTCCCTCATCTCCCTGTTAGACCTTACACCAGAGACTTGGTCCGGCAAGCCATCTGCAAAGCGTTTGTCTTTAGACTACGTGTTCGAAGAGGAAGTTGACCACGACGATGAATCGGTTTCCCTTCTTCAACTCTTCAACACCATCCCCTCTCCCGACCCCGCCCCGGAGACGATTGCCAACCCTACCGACCAAGAAGCTGCCTACAGCGTATTGGATGGCGATCTCCCCGGCCTGAAGAAGACCTCTGTCCTGTACGATTATCAGCGGCGCTCGGCTGCAGTCATGATTCAACGCGAGAGCCAGCCTGGTCGGGTCATCGACCCGAGACTTATCAGGGGAACCGACCAGGCCGGCGCGACTTTCTACTACGATCTCAGTGCCGGCGTCCTTTTGAAAGAGCCTAGGTTTTACGAGGGCGTCAGGGGCGGAATCTTAGCTGAACAAATGGGCTCTGGCAAGACGCTCATATGCCTTGCCGTCATTCTTGCCTCCAGACATTCGGGCACCCGCACGCCCGAACTACATCAGGGCAGCGACGTTCGCGTGAGAAGGCGTATCGGGTCACTCGCAGACATGGCTGCATCCACTGCTACCAGCAGATCGGCCGCTTGGAAATCCTTCTTCAACATATACGAGCCGAAAGAAGCAGTGTATTCCAAGTGCATTGATGCTATCAGGCGCAATCCCGGCTTCTACCACGTTCCTAATCGCCCACCTAGACGTCTCAGACGTCGCGGCCCTCCGGTGGAACGGCCACCCAAGAGGATTTGGCACAGCCATGCGTCGCTCGTGATTGTCCCTAATAACCTGGTGCGGCAGTGGGTTCAGGAGATCGAGAAGCACACCGTTGGCCCCGACAGCCCGGCCGGTCTGAAGGTTCTGCAGCTCACCAGCCACAACGAGAAGATCCCCGAACCTAAAGTACTATCCACATACGATATAGTCCTCGTCACCAATTCACGGCTAGACAGGATCTGGAGAGAGACAATGATGCTTGACTGCCCTTTGTCAGAGGTTCATTTCAAGAGATGCATCGTCGACGAAGGTCACAAGCTGGGCTACGCCAGGATTGCAAACAAGAGCAATGTTCTTCTGGCCATCGACGCCATGTATTTCTCTGCTCGCTGGATCGTGACCGGTACACCCGCCACCGGGCTGTTCGGTGTAGACGATCGACAATTCGCCAACGCCACTGCTGGCGCACCTGAAAGTGCCAACAAGGCAGCGGCCTTGGCTGAGGCGGAGAAGGGTGATCTTGAGAAGATTGGAGCGATAGTATCGCTGTATCTGAATGCTCGACCTTGGTCCAATTCCGTACATGAGACGGCAGACACGCCGGCGGACTGGGCCGTCTACGTGATGCAGCCGCAGCACAGCTCCCGAAGCAACGGTCGCAAGGGCGTTCTCCGGGCCACGTTGAACTCGCTACTCATCAGACACCGGTTGTCTGAGCTCAACACGTTACTTCCGTCGGTCAACGAGAAAGTCGTTGTGCTGGATGGATCTTACCAGGATAAGCTGTCGCTCAACATCTTTTCGATGATGATCATCTTCAACGCTGTCCAGTCCCAGAGAGTCGACCGAGACTACTTCTTCGACCCGCATCAGCGGAAAGCCCTGCTTCAGCTGGTTCACAACTTGAAACAAGCTAGTTTTTTTGGTGGCTCCTTCTTCACTAGAGATGAAATCAAGAAGTCACTCGAGACTGCGCAACAGTTTGTCGAAGAGAAGAAGGTATTCATCAGCGAGGAGGACGAGGCTTTGCTCAAACAGACCATGGAAGTCGCTCACATTGCCATCAACAACCAGCTGAAAGAGTTCAGCAACAAGTTCAACGAGGTACCCATCTTCATCCGAGACTTTCTGCCCAATGGCGTTGGCTCAGCCTGGTCCCTGGATGACAGAAAGACGAACCCTACCTGCACCGATGCGGGCATGGTGCTTGCTGCACAGAAGCTGATCGCTTCTTCTCGGAGCGACACTGCAAAGCTGAACAGCCTCTTGAATGGAAAGCTGGAGGAAGAGGGCCGCAAGGAACAAGCCGGACAAATCACATCCGTAGCAGAGGTTACCAAGGCCGACTCGAGACCATCGAAGCATGCAGGTGTCCTGGCAGGTAACACGGGATTGGGAGGCGAGAGAGTCCCTCGCCATCTCCGGGCGAGCGTCTTGCAGAAACCAGGCCAGTCTCCTCCCGAGCAGGACCTTCCGGACGACTTGAAGAAAGCGAAGCTCGTCTCCACCGTGTCTGCCAAACTCTCCTACCTGATCGATGCCATCGTTGAGCACCAGGAGCGGGAGAAACTCATCATCTTTTATGAAAACGAGAACGTGGCGTGGTACCTGGCGGGTATACTTGAAGTGGTGAGCTCCGTATCAAATCTTATGCAGTGATGAAGACAAGCTAACTTCAATGACTAGATCCATGTGCGCCATTTTATTTATGCCAAGAAGCTCTCGTACGAGCGGAAGATGTCTTATATCAATACGTTCAACAATGATCCCGAGCTCCGGTGAGTGTCTGATCCATGTGTATGTCTTCTGCTGCAGGTCCTAACCTACTTCAGTGTCATCCTCATGGACTTGACGCAGGCAGCTGTCGGTCTCGACATGAAGGCGGCCTCGAGAATCTACTTCATCAACCCTGTTCTAAACCCGCAGATTCAGGCGCAGGCCATCGGCCGAGCCCGGCGTATCAGCCAGCAGAAACCTGTTACCGTCGAGACGCTCGTCCTGCGGGGTAGCATTGAGGAAGTGATTGTGGAGCGCAAGAAGAGCATGTCCCAGATCGAGCACTGGAAGTGCAAGTCCATCCTGGACGATCGTCCCATCTACAACTGGATCCGGAATGCTAGCATCATCCCTCTTGCAAAGGACCGGAACGAGTACCTAGCAGAGACAGTCCCTCTGAGCCATCCTCAGCCGATTTTCGGGGGCAAATTCGGTGGAGTTGAGCATACGGGCCAAGATTCCGCTGTGAACGGGAAAGGAGCCGAGCCAGCGTACCAAACATCTCCGAACGGGTTGAAGCGCTCACGCAGTCCCGAGGCTGAGGGCAACGGAGATTCGGCCAAGTTGGAGGTTAGATCTACCCAGCGCGTTCGCTTCACCGTAGATGATGAAGGTGAGAGCGCCGAGCGGCCCGCGCGTGGAGTGAGATTTGCGGATGAGTGATTCATGGTTACACCAGCATGGCGAACGGTGTTTGAATATGAACCTGGAAAGTCTACGAATGGTTTGCGGTTAGACCATAGTACTGATAGGATTTGTGGATCGGGGCTTGTTGTTCGGCGAAATTAGGCGTGGTCACGCACGAGATACCATGACAGCTGCGCATCGATGCAGCATTGAGATTTGAATGTTTTAGCCAGTATTCGCCAGTGAGTCTCTGGAGGCACATGCCATCCCAAGTGAAACAAGCCGAGATGATCTGCTCTGTGTTGGCTCATCGGGCATAGAGGACTGTCTGAGGAACGGGCGCAAAGGACGTTGTTGCTGGAGAGACTCGGGGCCTCTGCGGCACACACCGACCTAGTTTTTTTCACTTCCCGAAGCAAGAGGATGTTGATCCCGGTGCGATGCCTAGCACACCCTCAGTGCAAGAGACGGTACTGCAGGCTATATCTGCAAGGTGATCTTTGGACCGAAACCAAGACCGGCCGACCGGGGTGACGGCAGAGAGCACAGGAAGAATTTTGTTTCTTTTTTTTCTTGCAACGGTCCTCCAAGTCCACGCCGGTTGTTTCGCCCAAGGAGCTTAATTTCGATGACAGCGGAACCCAGTCACGGCAAGAACAGAGTAGCGCGGCCGGGTCGGCCGAGGAACTGGGACATGCAGGGGCCACCGGGACCTCGTGGTATGTACGGAGTGTTCGGGCGCTTATTGTGCACGGAGGATCATGAGCGGACTGGATTGCACGCACGCACGCACGTACCAACTTTTTCGCCTCAAGGCGAGTTGCCGCGAGGACGTGTGTAAGTGAGGTTTAGCAATAACAACATGCCGGGGAACGGGGCAACACAGTCTGGAGGATGCGCTTGGTGACAGAGGAAAAGTTGGAAAAAGTTGGATAGGCTTTCTCCTCGCCCAGGCGGCGACGGCGAAGTGGTGCCGGATGCAAGGCATTCACATGGGGGGTTTCGCCCCCGAGATGAAACCGGTATATCCGATCAAGATTTGAAGAGTACGTAAGCACGATAAGGCTGTTTAGGACAGTGGGGAGAGAGAGGGCAATCGGCCGGCAAGAACGACGATGGGATGATGCAATACGGAGATCACGGCAGGGAGGATTTTCATGGATCGTGGACCCAGTTGTAAGGAAGAGGCTGGGGATGACGGGAGACGCTGAAGGAACCCCAGTCGTTCAGGAAGGTGAAGGGCCAAGCAGAGAGACCTTGTCCGAAACACGGCTTCCCCACTTTGTACCCGTTGCCTGCTCGTGGAGGAGGAAAAGAAGGAAGGAAAAGAAGAAGAAGAAAAAGGCAGAAATTTACATGAAGAGAAAGAACGTTGGCATGGCATAACGCCTTCCGTGCAACTGATCTGTCAAGCAAAGCAGGCAGGCGTCGTGGTGGTGGCATGGCCGGGGACGGGGCGCGGACAGGCGTTTTCAGGCCCCATCCTGTCCGCTTCAGTTGGGCCAACTCTGCACAATCACCGACCAGGAACACGGCTTCGGATTTGCATCATCTCGACATGCGCCGCGCAGGCATAGAGTCTTGAAACGGACTCGTGCATGGGAATTCGACTCGAGCTTCCTTTCGTTTCGCCTTACAATGGTCCATTGTTCGTAGATGAGGAACGTGAATCCACCGCCGAAATTCCAAGGGGTTGGTGCGTTCGTTCCTCCAAGACGCTAGATTCGAGACTAAGGCAGGACGCACCAGAGACGCCCGTTGGAACCGACTTCTCACCGCAGCAACCGGCTTTGCCTGAACGAGTTACCTTGCTCCGATTTCTCGGGAATATCCATCATCACGTTCTCTTGCTCGAACTCAAGGAGGGGAGAGGGCCATATAGGAAGGGCCCGAGGAATGGTATCTCGACCTATCGAGACGAGTTGTGACGGACTTCAGTCCTAGCTTTCGAAAGTCTGTTTGCCCCATGGTCAGGACGGGGGACGGCGCGGGACATGATGCAAACGCGGAAGCGGAAGCGGGATGCGAGTGACAAGATTGACGAGGCGTCCTTGATGCGACCTCAGCACGCGCCGCGGCACCGGGGTTGCCGGCAAAAGCTGGCAGAGCTTGCCGAGCTGGACACCGAGGACTTGACTTGGCTTGGGGAGACGGGATTCTCGCCCACGGGCGCGCGTCTCTGTCCCACTTGACTTCCCTGGTTTCCCGGTCTTGTTCCTGGATGTTGTTGTTTCGCCAAGGCACGCCAACGGCCACCGTCTGAACAGCTGCAGCTCGCAGGACCCAGTCCCGTCTGTGCCAGCGAAAACACTTGTGGCCAAAATGGCCCCGTCATGGCTTGCTGCAGCAGCAACCCCTCATCATCGTTCCGTCGATTTGACGCTGCAGGGCGGACGGGATCCCCCCAGGCTCCAGCCCAGCCTCTCGCTGACACGCTATTCGCGGGGCAGATAGGCGGTCCGGACGAAACGAGCAGAGATGAGACCAGACGGACGCGAGGGATGATGATGAGCTCAGGATCCTATTTGCCCGACACGACACCAGGGCCCGTTCAAGTGCGCCTCGGCGGCCTGCCCCTGTCTTCTCCCTCGCGTGAGGTTATGACGAGGCATGCGCATCTCCAAATGGACGTAAAGGGCTGTGCAGCATTGCAAAGGACGATATTACTGGACATCGAAGCGGTTCATCGCAACCCCGCGAAACAACGATGGCATATGCCTTGGCCTCTGCCGGGCCGCTCATTCGTCGCCTCCGGGGGTTGTCGCGGCCGGCTTACCGCACCGCCACTCAGGGATCACCTGGGAGCTCCAGAACATTATCGACCTTGTTAACCTTGTTTTTTTTTTGTGTTGCCGTACGTACCTATGAGAAATGTGGACTGCATGTATGGAGTGCCCACCGCCTGCGACACATCGTCGATTCTTTGAGGCGCGACGAGCTAGACGAGGGGATAGGAGGGGTCAGCTTGCCGCATTCCAATCATTCATGCGACTAAGGCACCTCCCAGCCGCTGCACTGCAGAATGCTGCCGCCATATTGCGTTGCTTCGAGCAGGTCTAAGTATGGGTTTGCAAGTCAGAGGGCCGGGAGTGCGTGAGCGCCGAGCAGGGCTCTGGCTGGTTCTCGACCCAGGTCCAGTCACCAGGTTGCGAGTTCTATCTTTTATTTCGAGAGTGGGATAGGGCTGCCCTCGACTTTAGATATAATGCACACCGAACGCATGAAGGTTGCAATCTTGCCGACCTGGGCTTCTTTCTCTTGTCCTGCTCCCTCCCTCCTTTCTCCTTTTCTCGCCCCTCTCGCTGATTCGCCGGATATCTCGCATTTACCTGGAGGGCTCTCGTCTTTATTTGCGACTTCCAGCTCGTCATTAACTGCCCTGCTCCTGATGATGCCCTCAAGTTGGTTGAAGCGGGTCGGCCAACTGAACTGAAACCCACCCTCGCAACGACCGTAGCTGGCCAAGATCTCCCCACGTCGGTATATTAATATTACGGCAGAACGACCTCATGGGAACGGATTTGGCAGACCCCCTTTTGGCACGTTGAATAAAAAGGGTCGCTGGTTCGCAAGGCCCGAACCCGGCCATCAGCTGTGCGGATGAGAGTGAGAGAAAGAGTCGGTCAGAGCAGGAACAGAAATTTCACCCCAGGACAACAGGACGGCCACGAAAGGATAAGGAGACGAAGAATACCGTCAACAATATTAGAGACGACGACGACGACGACAGCTTTATCGATACGGGAGACGACTGTCTCCAAACGGCAACTATGATCAGCGGACGGCAGTACTACGAGATGCCGCCTGCGGGCCAAGCGATCACCAACACGTACAATGGCAACCGGCGATTCGACCCCGATTACGGACTCGACCTCGGCCACCACAAGTACGGCCTCGCGCACCACAAAGATTATCGATCCGCCGCGCGGGCGGTTCCTGGCATTGGGCCTGCCGGCGCAAGGCAATCGCTGTCGGCTCTGGACGAGAAGCGTGCCAACGAGATCCGGCATGGCGTATACGCACACGTTTTCCTCGATGTCAAAAATAGCCACAAATCAGACGCTTCGTAAGTCGCCTTTTTTCCAATATTGCCCCTCTTGGGCCCCTAACGGCCGCGTTCCCCATTTGTCTATTGGCTGTTGCTCGCACTACTGCTTCTTTTCATTCGTCCACTTGTCTCTGCAATTCTTTTTATCGCGCGCCTTTCTTTCCCTACCTTGCAGGTGCTTGGCTTTCATTGCATATTGCTGCTGCTGCTCTTCGTTTACGCATTCATTTCCATCGGTCTGATATCACGTTTCGCACTACTGGACATGAGGCGGCGTTGGCTTTGGCGCTCTGGTTCATCCCATCTTCCGTCACATTAGCCTTTTGGGGTATTTTCTTTTCTTCCCTCCCTTTCTTTCTTTTCTTTCTGTGGGATTCCTGCTTCTGCCCACATAAAAACTCGATGACGCCTTGGGCCGTGGCTTGCAAGTGGGAGTTGCGTCGTTCGACTGACGAAAAAGGCAACGGACGGGGCGGAAGCTCCACGTCTCATTTCTATCTCTTACCGATCCTGAGCCCTCCAAGTGGAGTTGAGTCGAGCGGAGACTCTTGTTGGTTGTGAAGTTCCGAGTGCCTCTTGGTAGTGTAGTTTCAACGGGCCACTCATCCAGACAGGCCACACCGACAGATAGAACCAAGCAGGCTATGGCACGAGAATCTCAACATGACATAACAAGCCACGTCCTGCAGACGCCGCGAAGTTCTCTCGGCGTATCCTAAGATTACCTCTCCACGGCATCTTCCTGCCCAGCCTGGGCGAAGGTGGAGCCACAGTTGTCCAAGTTTGACCTGTCGCTTCTGAGAGGGGAATGTATCGACGCTTGAAATGGAGCTCAAAATCCCACGACTTTCCTCTTCCGCACTTTCCCCCTTGCCGAGACACCCCTAGCCCTCTCTCATCTTCAGCTTCAGTTCTGGGGAGCGGGTCCTTGGACCGAATCATGTCACTCATCCTTGCGCCGTTGTCACATCCTCCCTCCCCCTCCCTCTATCCGAACGAGGCTTTCGAACGGCCCTAAAGGCACGAGGGGGTCACTTGTGTCCCAGGGAGACGTTTCGGGCGTGTGCGGGAGCCATCTAGCCAACATGGACCGGGACAATAACGCTACAGGGGGTGCTCCCAGGCCTCAAGGAGGTTTCCCCCAATTTCCACCGGCAACAGTGGCGCGCGCGTCTGCCGGCTTTCACATCAGGGCAGGGCAGGGGGAAAATTGCGCTGCCTTTCGTCAAATGGCGCGCCACAAGAAAGTTCGTTGCTTGTCGGGCTCCTTCACGTCTTCTCATCCCATTTCGCGCCGTACGTAGTATAGTGTAGCCCCTAGCGCAAGTGCTAAAGTAGGGTAGTTGGCGGTATTCTGTCGCCGCGCCCACGTTGCCGGGTTGCGCGACTCGGACTAGCTGCACCCCAAAAGCTTGGGAGCTGCCTGATAGCTTACACACTCATCACGCTACCCTACAGCTGAGGAGTAGTTGTCGTTGTCCCCCCGAGGTGGGCCAAGGTTCAAGGGGGATTAGATACGTGATTTGGGGGTTGCGTCCTCCCACACAAACTGCTGCACCCTCCGGTGGATGGTGGATGCGAGCAGCCATCCGTCAGACTCCATCCGGATAGGATCATCAGAGCGCTGGTCCGGGCACTACCCTCGCACCTCGTTGCCCGCGCCAACCTCCATCGGGTCGAGGGTCCAGGGTGTGGTGTCCATTGCAGATTTGCCCAGCGGCAGCCTCCTGGGTGCCATTGCCAGTGCCGTCTTTTTTCTCTCCGGATTTTCATATTAAACATGACAGAACCCCTCGTCACCTTACGTTGGCGCCTTTCTAGTCCTTCTTGGTTCTTTTCTTCTCTCTCTCTCTTTCCGGGGGTTACTGTTTGCCGATTTCCTATCATTTCTTGGCTTGGGGCCTTGACCGTTGCCGAAATCCGTTTTGCTGCATCCTTGAAGTACAAAGTACTCCGAACTAACACACGTTCTTGGTCTCCTCTCCACAGCAACCCCAGAGCTCAACAACACAAGAGACGAGCTTCCGCTTTACCTACTTCTTCCAACTACATCGCCCATGATGGTCACCGCCTAAGAGCCCCCGGCCGTTTCGCTCCCCCTCCAGCTGTTGCCGCTTCCATTAACCCCTCTGCTTCCGCCTCTGTGTCTTCCGTCATGACCGCCAGCCACGGCTCAGCTCCGGCCTACTTCGGCGCTCCCCCAGATTTATACCCCAAGGGTGAACAACCCATGATGGCACAAACACGGCCGAACCCGCGTACTGCTCGCGTGCCGTACGCATTGCAAACGACACCCATGGACGCGAAGGTAGTATTCGAGGCGATGCCTACGCCGCTCAACAGACCACGGAAGCTTTCCCAGGCGTCTACTATCACCGTTACGAGCATCAACAGCCCTAGAGAAAGTTTCGAGACACGGTCCCGGAGTTCATCGTACAGCAGCAACCGAACGAGCGTCGATTCGAGGGATTCCAGCATGTGGCGACCCGACTACATGTATCAGCGACCAAGTCAGTCGACAGTGTTCAGGAAGAAGGCGAAGCCTGGCGAAATCTTTGCAAAGCTACCCGGCGAGGTCCTGGAGCTGATTCTGGGCGAGCTCAAGAAGGCGCATCTTGACAACGGCAGCCAGAGCTGCGCAACATGTTGGATGCGGGATCTGTGTTCGGTCAGCCTGGCGGCGAGGAAATGGTGCAAGTTCGCACGGGTCGCCTTGTATGAACCCTCCACCCCCACGATGTGTCTGTGATCCTAACAATGCCAGGTATGAGGACATTCAGCTTGTAGGAGCCGACTCGGCGTCTCAGAAGAAGCGGCACAAGCTCACTTTTGGCACGCGGATGATGCTCCTTAGACGGACCTTGAGAGCAAACCCATATCTCGCCGGCATCGTCCACACAGTGAAGGTCCCCAGTCCCCCTGCTGGCATCGCATTGGAGGACTATCACAATCAGGTGGCAGCGCTGATCATGGCCTGTCCCAATTTTGAGCGCCTCATCGGTCTCCACCCCCAGTATAACCACTCATTCAGCAAGCTCACCCACGCGCTGTCGACTCGCAAGCGACTCAAGCACATGGATTGGATCGTCGAGCCTTCCCCGTACCAAAGACAGCACCGGCTCAAGTCGAGCTCGGGCGGCAACGCTGCGGCGCTCGCCCAGCCGGCTCGCGATTACTCGGTGACCCCCGGAGATCTGCAGCCGCAGCAGAGCGCGGCCTTCCTCGAGTTCCACGTCGACTGGGCCCACCTCACGACGCTGACGGTCCACTGCCTCCCCGGCGCGACTCTCACCCCGGACAACCTCATCAGCTCGGCGCTGATGCACTTGACGTCTCTGCAGCACCTGTTCTTGTCGCGGATGCCGGTGACTGCCTTCAACGACAGCACTCTACTCTCGCTGCCCCCTTGCGTACACTATCCCTCACGCACGTACCGGGTGTCACGAGCAGTGGCATTTCCGCCCTGGCTACCCTTCCGACGAGCCAAGCAATCCAGAAACTGACTCTGCGCCACATCAACCTCGACTCCCTGCCCGCCTTGGCCCGGATCTTCTCCAACTTCACCCACCTCGAGGCCTTTGCCCTCGTCCAGAGCTTCGCGCCCACCCTGCCCGAGGACACCTTCATCTGGCTCATGCCGTACCTTGCCTCGAGCTCCCTCCGCAAGCTCCACTGGGACATCACAAGCAACACGAGCAACGCCAACGCCGCCGACTCCATCCTCGCCCGCAGCATCACGGCCGCTGGTTTCCCCTCACTCCGCAGCCTGCGCGCCCCCAACGACCCAGAGGGCATCTTCCAGGCCCTCTGCCGCCCGCAGGAGAGAACAGACAGCGCGAGCGACCGCTTCCGCGGGCCCAACGGACCCGCCAGGAGCTCCTCATTCCCCACGCCCAGCGGCAGCGCCCCTGGCTCACCGATCAAGCACTCCCGCTCGTCCACGGCGCCGGCATCGCCCGTGACGACGACCGAGGGGTACCGAGAATGCAGCAACCTCCACCATGCGCGGCTCGCGGCCCAGGCGCGGCTCGAGGCGGCGCGCGCGTTTCCGCGGTTCTTTGTCAACGTGATTGACGAGGACGGCACGGTACTCGAGAAGCACGGGCTCGCGGGATTTATGGGCACGGTGGAGAGCCGCATCACGTACAACCTGTGGCCCGACGCCGGCGCGAAAGATGAGCGCGGCGGGCTGGTCGAGATGGCCGACCTGATGGCGGACAACGGCGAAGACGTCGCCGCCAGTGGGAGGGATGGATGCCAGGGACGATGGAACGCATCGCCGACGATGCCGGACAAGAAGGACAAGGAGAGGTGGTGGCACACCGAGAGGGGTCGGTGGTACCAGCCCGAGCTGGCGTGAATTCCGCCGACGCACCGTGGAAGCTCCGCTGCGACGGACGCAGACGGCCCCAACGCCAACGTCCGATATCCATTCAGGCGTGTGTGATGAAACGACCGGGTTTATGATACCTACCCCGGATTGTCTCGGACGGGAAGAGATCCCAACGAAGGTTCTAAGGACAGAGAGAACAACTATTTGTAACGTCAATAATGTATATCATGGTATTTTTCATAGTAAATGGAGGCCGATGAAAGGGGGCGGGCGGGCGGTATTGGATACATTGGTGTGTAGATAGGTAGCGATATCAGGATGTAGACGCAGAATTCAACGGCCTCTCCGCGAGAAGGTCATGGTTGATGAACCTTGATGCACCACGCAAAGAAGCATTGTGAGACAGGAAGGGCCCGTTCGTATCGGATTTGCTTCTAGAAGCGCAGTCTCAAAATCCGGCCTCGTTCCTTCCCCCACCCCCCCCGAGATCGCTCAGGCAAAGAAGCTCCTACGCAAAGACTGGTTTCTAGGTTGGACCCGAAACAGGAGACGGAGGTTGAGGCCACAAGCATCGTGCGCCACCGCCGCCCCTCTGGACCTGTGTGCTTGCTGTTCCTACCGCCGCTGCTGCTGCCTGTGCTCACCTTGCGCGGTGTGGGAAGCGCCTGACTGCGGTGGCTGCTGACTGCTCAGTGCTCAGCGCCCCCGGGTGGGTTCTCGCTGGAGTCAGCACGCAGGGCCCTGTGATTTAAAACCCCATTCCCTGTTTGGCGCCTGGTTACTTTCTCCCCCGCCCCCACCATTCGCCTCCCCCCGCCCGTCAACCTGGAAGTGTGTTGCGTGTCTGCCTATCGGAAGGTACCTATCTAGTGTACGTCGACGCCACCCCACCTGACTTAGGACCCTCCTCCGTCAGCCTCAACGCAACGAACCTCGGACAGGCTCATCGAACATTACATTGGACATCTTTGAACTGTTCATCTCAATATTGACGGCGACGACCACATTTGATACCCACCCCCCCTCATTTTTGAGTTATCGCTGCCGCTGGACCGCTGGCATCTTGGAATAACAGCAACCGACCCCGTCAACGACATAACCCCCGGAGACCGCCGCCGGAACCCCCACCTGGTCAACTACGCCCGTCTACTTCCAACCAACTCACACAGGACTCGGCATCGTAGGACGGCGGGGGGCTCATAGAAGAATCGACCCCGACCAGGACAACTCCAAGAAAAAAACGCCGCCTCGGGCCTCTGGCAAAATCCGCGATCATGTCGGGAGGAAAGACGCTCCGCGTCTTCTGCTTCGGTGACTCGCTGACGGCGGGGTACTCGGCCTACGGCGCCGTCTACCACCCGTACTCCATCGCCCTCACCAAGAAGCTCTCGCGGGACCTCTCGGACACACAGGTCATCGCGACGGACAACGGGATGCCCGGCGACGTTGTCTCGCAGGGCGCCTTTGCGAAGCGGTTCGAGAGCGAGTGTGAGTGCTTGCCGTCTCTTTCTGTGCTCGCGGCCTTTTTTGGTTGCAGTACTTGCGGATCTTTTTGAACCTTCAACATTTGTCCTCGGGCACATTGGGCCATTTCATGAAGTTGATGCTAATGTGCCGCCACAGTGAGCCAAACAACATATGACTGGGTCATCGTACTAGGAGGCACAAAGTAGGTCCACCATGGATGGCCCTTGTTCATCTACCAGGTGTCATCCACACATGTATATGTATGTACTGCATGATGCTAAGACTCGACGACCAGTGATCTTGCATACAATGTACCGCCAGAAAGGATATTTGAATCCCTCCGCCGGGTGTACGACTCGGCCATCGCCAAGGGGAGCAAGGTCCTCGCGCTGACGGTCCCCGAGTGCGCCGCCAAGGACGACGAGCTCGACAGCCACCGGCGACAGCTCAACAACACCATCCTCTCACACCAGTCACCAAACTAGTATGTGTTTCCGTAGTCCTCTCCCCCTTCCCTCGCCCCGTGTCCGATAAGTCTTTCTCTTGATCATTGTTGGAGGGGCCCCTCTTCATCATCACTAACCACCAACCCCAGCCACGCCTTCGACCTCAATCCCAGAATCCCCTACCACTCGCTCACCGAGCGGGAGCGGCAGCGGTACTGGGACGACGGCCTGCACCTCACGGCCGCGGGCTACGACTGGATGGGCACCCACATCGCCGAGGCCCTCGGCGACCTCGTCGAGCTGGAGCGGAACCCGGACTCGCGGAGGGCGCGGCGCGCGCGGCGCCACGTCGAGGAGGAGATTTGCTTCGACGAGGAGGACGGCGACCCGCTGTCGCTCAGCGGCGGGTACGTGGTTGTGCGGATGAGGGACCTGAATTAGACACCTTGTTTTATTTATTTATTAGAACAACAATGACGACCATGTACACTATGCCTTGATTCGTGTCCCCTGCCCTTCGCTCTATCTGCCGGCTGCCGACTCCCCGGCATGTTTTCTCTTCTACGGCGGCGGCTTGCTGTGCTATGCCTCTTTTGGTCGCATGAACCCCCCCCCCCCCCCCCAAACGCCAGTAAGTCCCCCATTTTCAATAACGCCGGTGTGGTGTGTTCAACATTCAGTATCTCATAATAACGGTCATCTCAGACGACCAGGTTGTTCTCCACAAAGTCCTAGACGCAGCCGTTAGCGAGCCGTAGCGCAGTGATGGGCAAGAGAAAGGGGGAAAAAACAGAAAAAAACCTACGGGGAACTGCTTCTGCAGGGCGTTGGTCACGTTCTCCACCTCCTCGGCCATGTTCTGCACGTTGGCATCCCACCGCCGCATCTCCTTGCCGACGACGACCTCGGCACGCCCGCTGCCCTTCTTGCCCGACGCCTCGCCGCCCTCGAACCAGATGACCTCGTCGAGCTGGTCGATCCGGCCCAGCAGCCGGCCCTGCTCAATCATCCTGGCCGTCGTCTCCTCGGCCCTCTCCCCGTCGAGGCCGAGCAGGGAGCCGAGCGCCTCGAAGCCAATGTTCCGGTACAGCCTCGACGCGCCGAGCAGGTTGTGCTCCACGACGGCCTTGGCCAGCACCGTGGACCCGTCGGCCGTGGTCGCCAGCTGGTGCGGCTGCAGGCCCTGCGCGAACTTATCCACCTCCTCGGGCGCCAGCAGCCGGTCAAAGAACATCTTCTCCAGCATGCCGAACTCGTCCAGCCCCGCCGACCGCTCGTCCTTGTACAGCCGCCCCAGCGCGCGGCTCCGCATGGGGCCCGCGGGGGCGAGGATGGCGCACTTGACGGCCATGCCGAGGGTGTGCAGGCGCTCCTCCTCGGCGATGGCCGGGCTGACGCTGATCTCGTGGTAGCGGCCGCTGGCGCCGAGGAAGTCGCGCTTGGAGTCGAGGATGCGCGCCTGCGAGAGCTTGAAGTGCAGGTCGAGGTCGCGGTCCTGGACGGTGTGCATGATGTTCTTCAGCTTGTTGACGTACGTCTCGGCGGCGGTGGTGTCGTCGACCTCGAGGTAGTTGCGGGCGATGCGGACCCAGACGCGGGCCTTGTCGTCGTTTGTGACCTTGCGCTGGGACCCGTCGAGGGGGATCTCGGCGAGCGTCTTGGCGGCGTCGAGGAAGTCCTCGTTGTTCTCGTGGGCCTCGGCAACGAGCTCGCGGACGGCGGCGGCCTGGTCGAGGAAGGAGGAGGCCTGCGCGCCCGCGGCGAGCTGGGACAGCATGTGGTTCCCGACGGCGATCCAGAGGTCGTCGTTCTTGAGGTCGCGGAGGGTGGCGACGAATGAGGCCAGCACGGCGCGGGTGGAGACGATGCCGAGGGAGGCGGCGAAGAATGCGTCGAGCACGGCGGCGAGGTCGTCGGCCGCCGTCGCGGGGGAGGAGAGGGTCTTGATGTCGGCGATGATGGATTCGTAGGCCGCGGCCTTGTCGCCCGGGGCGGACTCGGCTAGGGCGAGCCGCTCGGCAACCTTTTGCGAGGGCGCCATGGTCTTATGTCTTGTGGGCGTGTATTTCTGGTCGTGTGCAGGTGGTTCGTAGGGTCTATTCTGGGGTTGTACGGGGAAGGGACGGCGTCTGGAAGCTTATGCTCTGGTGAGGGTGGATTTCCGTGAAGTCGCCGAGCTGGAGGAGCTGAGCTGTTGGATGGTTGTCATTGGTAAGGTTAGGCAGGCATGGTGGGGTAGGTGTTGGCGGGGTGGGCAGGGACCACGGGTGACGGCCGCCATGGGGTAATCAAGCCAAAGACAGTGAGTCGGCTTAGCCCAGCGATCTTTCGGGTTTCCACAGAACGATTCGACCTGTAAAACATATTATGGATTTAGTCTTTCATAAATTCTCTGATGCTCTTCCAGAGAACTCGTTAGAAGTGCTTTGCTTGATTAGCAAGAGGTTTGGTTACACTGTAACTCTTATCCCACACCGTGAACTATCAAAAACTAGATTTCAATTTGACATACATCGACTGGAAAATCAAGACATGGCAGAGGCACGAGTCCTAGCCATAGAATTTAGGAAACAACCATAGCGAAAAATGATCCTTGTAGGTAATGAGAGAGTACGTAAGTGCAAGCCGTGACTAATCTCGAGGTAGTCATAAGCTTCTGCTCAAGCCGTTGGCCCAGCTCTACGTGAACCCAGTCTGAATTCGCAAGAGCTTACAAACACCGCCGCTGTCGCAAATCACAATGACTGAGACACGAGCTCGCAAGTGCGTGTTCGTAACACCGTCAAGCTCACCTACATGTTGCGATGTTCTGCCCGGTAAGAGCCCACATTGAGGAGTATGACATCACAGGAGTTCTAGACGAGAATTTCCACAACGAGACAGTACAATCAGTTTCACTTACACATGGAGCTCTCGGTGAATGATCGGAGTACAGAGCCGTGTTTTGGCCAAGTTGCTGAGCTATTTTGGAGGCGGAACGGCTTTGGCGGGTTTCTTTAGTCAACCGGGAATTTTTGCCAAAACACGACTCGCACCATTTCGTCGATTTTATCCACCACTTCCAGTAGTAGGTATTTGTGGGTTGAGTAGAGTTTTGCAAACATTAAATTATGAAAATGCCGGGTATCTCACAATATCGGCCCACTATCAGCTGATGATGACGGCCGAGCCTTCCCAGTCCAGATATACACTTTTTCTTCTACTGTACAGGAACAGAGTCATCTTTTTTCTTTCTCTCTTCAATCATTACCATACCCTACTTCCTTAGTGTTGCAGCACAATCGGCTTCCCGGCCTCCCAGTTGTTCAAGCTCTCTTGAATGTTAACCCAGTACCGGAGCTTCACCGCTTCACGCTTCGCCGTCTCGATATCGTCTCGCCGGAAAGCTTCCTCGAGCACCTCCTCGCTCTCGCGTATGCGCTCATCGTTGGCCGCGCGCTGGCCCTCGAGCTCGCTTTCGCTTGTTGCTTCCTCAATCTCCTCGCGCGCCTCGAGCACGATCATCAGCAGCTCTGGGTCTTCGACCTTGAGCGTCTCGTCCTCGGCCACGTCGACGCCACGCAGCGAGAGAAGGTACTGCGCGCGCAGCAGTGGGTTCGACAGCGTCTTGTACGCCTCGTTGATGCGCGCCGACGTCGCCTCCGCCCGAGCCTTGAGCTCCGCCGGGTGCATGTCCGGGTGCGCCTTGGCCTGCAGCCGTAGGAACTCACGTCGGAGGGCGCGCTGGTCGATGGGAAAGTGGCCTTTGGGCGGCGGGCCGTCGGGGAGAGTGATGGGGAAGAAGTCGTAGTGCGTCGTGGGGAGCTTGCTTTCTTGCGAACTCGAGGCGGTTGTCGCTTCGTTGCTCTGTGCCGCCGTCGCCGGTCGGGTGAGGGGGGCGGTTCCCGACATCCATCGCTTTTGGTTCGCACTGCTGGTAGCCATTCCCGAAGCCCATCGTGCATGTGTCGTAGCCAGCGAATGACTGGCGATTGCCACCGTTCCAGATGGCCGGGTTATCGTTGCCTGTCGCCGGCACCTCGCGCAAAGGCGAGAAATGTCTCGTGCGCCCGTTGTAAGTGAAGTGCGCATGCTCATGGTCTGCGTAGTATTTCTGTATGCGATGCGGAACCAAGAATACCAGCTGTTCGTGGAGTGCTGTCGCGATTGAGTCGTTGTATAAGTGCTCAAAGCTGGCCACGAAATTTACAAACATCCCCGGAACAAATGGGATGGATGACGTCCCCGTAAAATCATTGCCGCGCCAAAGCGAAGCGAAGCGTCTAGCGCCGAGAGGCGCCGACATGTCCGAAGTCGGGGCAAGTCGGGGTTAACTCGTGCGCCCGCGGTGTTCTTTCCATGACGATACCCCACTGTGCCCACTCTCTGCTGCCTCCACAGAACGCTTGACCAAAAAGTGCACGTTGATTCGATGACTGACAGGCTCCTCTAGCTGCCCCCAACCCCGGATCAACCCCCCCACGGTCCTCGTTTCTCGCCCAGACGTACGGGGTAATTCCTGCCGAACGATTGGCGGCTTATTACCATGATGTGCCCGCTCGGTCAGTTGCTGAGATCCTGCCATGTTTTTCTTGCGTAGTTTGTGCTATAGAACCTCCAATTGCTGACACAATGTCGAAGGTATTTACTGCTGAAGAAGGTTGGTCTGAGGTACTCTCCGCTTGTACGTTGAGCCTATGCTAATGCTGCCCCATAGTCGCCAAGCACAACACCCCCGAGAGCTGTTGGGTAGTGCTCTACGGCAAAGTGTACGACGTGACCGAATTCCTCCCCTCCCACCCTGGCGGGTCCAAGATCATTGTGAAGCTCTCCGGCAAAGATGCGACAGACGAGTATGACCCCATCCACCCGCCGGGTATCCTCGAGGAGAACCTCAAACCCGAAAAGTGCCTCGGCACCGTAGATCCTGAGTCTCTGGCGCTGCTGCAACCCGCCCCCGCGAAAGCGGAGTCCCAGAAGCCCAAGGAAGGCCCGCCGAGGCTGGAGACGCTGCTCAATATTGAGGAGATTGAGGAGGCTGCCACAAAGATCATCCCGAAGAAGGCCTGGGCGTACTACTTCTCGGCTAGTGACGACCTGTGGACCAAGAGCAACAACAACAAGGCGTACAGGCAGATTCTTCTCCGGCCGCGGGTCTTCGTCGACTGCACACAAGTTGATACGTCTACAAACTTGCTGGGCCACCATGTGGGAATCCCTCTGTTCGTGGCACCAGCCGCCATGGCGAGACTTGCTCACCCGGACGGTGAGCGAGGCATTGCAAGAGCGGCAGCCAAGTTCAACGCGATGCAGTGCGTGTCGAACAACGCGTCTATGACACCGGAGCAGATCATCGAGGGCTCGCCCGAAGGCCAGGTGTTCGGGTGGCAGCTCTACGTTCAGAATGACAGGGCCAAAAGCGAGGCCATGCTAAAACGCATCAACGCCATGAAGGACCGCTACAAATACATCACCCTTACGTTGGATGCCCCGTGGCCCGGAAAGCGTGAGCTCGACGAGAAACAGCAGTTCGAGGGCGCCTTCGAGGTCGAATCCGAGTCAAACTCAAAGAGTGACGAGGCGAAGCGGCCAGGCGGTGGTGGTGTGGGACAGCAGCTGTTCTTCGGGACGGCGGCTGACCTGACATGGAAGACGACCCTGCCTTGGCTGGCACAGCATACCGACTTGCCCATCGTCCTAAAGGGACTGCAGACACATGAGGACGCCTACCTTGCGGCCAAGTACGCCCCGCAAGTAAAGGCCATCATCCTGTCGAACCACGGTGGTCGCGCCCTCGACACGGCGCCTCCCGCTGTTCATACGCTGCTGGAGATCCGCAAGTATTGTCCCGAGGTCTTTGACAAGATTGAGGTCTGGGTCGATGGCGGCATCAAGCGCGGGACCGACATCGTCAAGGCTCTCTGCCTGGGCGCAAAGGCTGTGGGTATCGGCCGTGCCGCGCTGTTCGGTCTCGGTGCCGGTGGCCAGGCCGGTGTTGAGAGGACATATGAGAGTACGTACTGCGTTCGAGATGTGTCGTTGCGGACGAGTCGCTAACTTTTTGCCCAGTCCTCAAGGGTGAGATGGAGACATGCATGAGGCTCCTCGGCGCCAAGAGCGTCAGCGATCTGGGCCCCCATTTTGTAAGTTACACCATCATAGGTCTCCACAACCTAAATTTGCGTGAGACGTCGGATTCTGATAGGTGCTGCAGATCAACACTCGCGCAGTGGAGAGAGACATCTACGACGGCGAGTCTGGGCTGGAGAACAAGGTTAGCCTATGGGTGAAGTCGAAGCTATAACAGGAACGTCCCGAATGAGATCATGGAAACCTTGAGTCGGGAAGAGTTGAGGAAGGCCGCATTCCCGCGTTGCGTCCAACAACAGGCAAAATCGCTGGACGTACAATGGTGAATGGCATCGTTCCGCCGTGAAGCAGTCGAGCGAATGCTTGAAGCCTCGACTGCAGGAGTCAAGATATGCCTCGTGTTAGGTTGGGGCCAGGTCTGGATCTTTCGAAAGTCGAGATGGGACGAAGAAGCGCAGGGAAAAAGGAGTGTGGCCGCGGAATCTGGGACCGATCCCATGCATACAATAGCGTTACAATTCCGCTCGCTCTGTCATTCTGGGCGGGCATTGTAGAGTCATACACAAGGCTACTATAGGTAGAAGGATAGAGAGGATCCTGGATTTCATGCGAATCAAGGCTTTAGATACCGTATACTTCCATCATTGTCATGCTATCACGGGCCGGCCTGAGGTGTTGTGAAACGAAACCATTGATGTGGTATTCTTCTTTCTAACACGGTTTCTCTCCTTCGTCGTTGGGGAGTTTATCAAGGTAATGTGATCCTGGTCGACGCCGGCGGGCACTTCTTTCCCGTCGTGATGGATCGCGACGTGCGGCATTCATTCATTCTCGGTCAGAAAATGTTGGGTGAAGCGACTCGATGCGGAATTACGTCGGCGAAGGGTCTGATAGGCCGGGGACCGTGGTGATCGAGACGGCGGGCTGGGGGGGTGTGGACGTCGTCGTCGTGTGAGTACTTTTTATGGAAACCCTTGAGGCTTTCTTTTTGTTCCCGCCAAGACACATTGCAGAACTGCATTCAAGCGCTGGTTGGTTGTCTACGGGCGATCGGGTCGGGACTCAACCACAGGGCCACGAGCAAGGTTTGGTTATCGGCGGTGCTGGAAGGGAAAGGCAATTGGAGACAAGGTTAACGTTGAGCCTCCCAAGCCTCTGCAAGCTGGGATGCTCACTCTGTACCCTTCGTCTCTCGTCCCCCTTTCGTCATGACCCTTGCGTCTTGACGTCTGGCCCCGGCACACAAGCTTCTTGCCCAAAGTGGGCTGAGCTGACTCGATCGGCCGGTTGTCACGTTAAGGTGGAAGCCGAAACTCAAAGTAGAGGAACTGGACGCAGGATCTCGAAATGAGTGTGACAGTTGATTGACAGCTCATCATGGATGAGCTATGCTTCATGGATGAGCTCTGCTTCGTACACTATAATCGAATAGGTCGTCGCTGTGGGTGTACCTCACTATGGTTCCGGTGGGTATCTGCTGGCGGGCCCCACCGTGATGTCCCGGCTTACCAAGGCTCTCCAGGTTGCCTCCCCCCTCTTACTGGCTTCCCCAGGGCTAAGACTCTGCTCCCCGTCCCCACTCCTACCCGGATAACGCCCAGACTCTGGGGGAGGCACTGAGTGGGGCGGTGCGAGGAGCGTTGGGCGGGCAAGGCGGGCGCCCTCCAATGTCGGCTGCCCTCGCCGGCTGCAGGTGCAAGTCGCAGCTGAGTGGACCACGAGCAAAGGTACCTTACTTTACCTTGCCTTGTCTTGCTTGCCTCAAGGAAGCTTCGGATACTCTCACGCGGGCATGCAAAGGTCCTTGTGTGTTCTCGAGGCAAATCATTGGCCTTTCTGCGTCAAATCTCCGAGACCAATTCGTCCAGATCCAGCCAATCCTGGCCCATCCTCCGCCCTTTTCGGCCGTTTACAGCTGTCTTCTCTTCCGCGCCGCCCTCTGGTCCGGCTCCTTGCTCCCCTGTATCTTTTACCCAATCGTGCCACCCACGCATGCGTCCCATGGTGCCTTTATTTCTTCTTGCAGCTCCTTGGATAATTTCCTGATGCTGCGCCCATGTGATAGCTACCTGGACACCTCTTCATGCGCTACCCTTCTGCTCGTGTCTAAGCCAAAAACTCGGCGAGATTACAAAAACTCAACCCAGCGAGGCCGCGATGGGGTCTTTGAGAACCTTTATTGGCCTTCCCGTTGAGCCCAAGGGGTTCACCAGTGGCGCACGGCGCGAGAACCAACTTCCCAGCCTTGGGGCCTTGATGTTTTGATTGGGCACGTGAGGATACCCTCCCCGACGCTAGAAGCCGGCCGGTGAAGGCCCTAGTGGCTGATGGCGGGTTGCTTGGAGCTGCCAACGTCTACTGGTTCCCCCTCCTCCATCGCTCACAACCCTCCGGAGGCTTGTCTCGTCGAGAGAGCCATGGCTTAGAAGCCGTTTGTGTCCTTCCCTCGATCTCCTTAAGCCAACAATGCCAGCCAACCTATCATCGCTTTATGATCTAGACAGAGACAGCTTCACCATTACAACGCCTAATAGCGTTCACGCCTCACTTCGTATCCATTCCCTCTGGATCTTGTCTCTCCACCCAATCTAGATCCCTTCAAAATCAGTGGACAAGCCTCCGAGCCAATATGTTGCTTATTGGCGCAGAATCCGTTGACACCCACACCCACACCCGAAATTGACTTTCATATGCTCAGTGTTGCCCAAAAGATGCCGAGGGACCGCTCTCCGGCGGTCCAGCAAGATTGCAACTGTGGTGTTAGCGGGCAAGGGCCCCCTAGTTCTTCCAGTCCTCCTCGACTCACACAATGCGGGGCAGCCGCTTGGGGGAGATGGTGTCGACCTTCTTCTCGGCATGCCACCCAATTTGGCAACGCTGCCCCGGCCTGCCCTTGCAACAAGACCTACCCGTAATGCAGATTTGGACGTCAAAAGGTTGACCTAGCATATTTCTCTGCGTTGGTCTATGAACGGCCTACCATCTGACCGGCCGATCCCCAGTTGTCCTTACGCATTTTGGCCATGTATCTTCCTCGATGGCCACAGCCACCCATACGCTACCTTGCACTTACACCCACAATGTGTACAAACGCCCGGGTACCAAAGCGTATCCCAACCTACTCTACCCTGCCTACCCTACCGACTGGCCTGGCTTAGTCGGTACGTGGAAAGGAAAAGGGTTACATGCGGACTTGGCGTGGCCATGAAGATCTCGAGCCATTGCGGCGCGTGTGATGCTCAAGGGTGTCTGCTATTTCCTGGCGTCCCCAGCTCTTACCCCAGAATCTCTCTCGATCTTTGTACTTAAGCTCCCTGGGTCCCACTCGACCACCTCGTTGCTCGGTATCCTGGACATCGATCTGTCGAGCTGTCATTGACACCGTCGTCCAAGTGGACATTCTGCTCCAATCTCGCAGTAACCGACACACACACATATCGGAAGTTCACGACTGTGGGCGGCAACTCCCCAGCTACACCCCACGGACTATAACTCGTAACGTAGTAGTTCGGGCAACATGAGCAAATACGACGTGTCTCACACCGAGAGCGCCGGTGGTACCGGCTCGTACAGAGGTGGCAAGAGGAAGTCATGTATGAGGCACTGCGCGAGGTTTTGGTGGATCTATCTCATTGCAACCATCGCCGCAATCCTTCTTATTGTCCTCCTGATGTAAGTCTGAGCTGTACTGGACACCGCGTACGGAGCAATATGATCCTAACGAGACGTAGTATTTTCGTTGCCGTCCCCAAGATTGCCCAATCGAAACTTGATCATGCTGAGCTCACGGTCGACGGAATCGCCGTCTCCAACACCAGACCCAACTCCTACAACATGGCTATCAACTCGACGCTGAAATCGGACGGCTCCGTCAAGGCGACCATCGAGCCCTTCGACGGCGTCATGTACCTCGAGGACCTGGAGCCTCACACTCCCTTCGTCCACCTCAATTTCCCCGAAACCAAGTCTGTCAAGCTGCAGACTGTCAACATCAGCCAGCACATCGAGATTGCCGACATGGCGGCCTTCACCACTTTCGCCACCTGGTTCCAGAACAATGAGTCCGTCAGGGTCACCATCAGAGGCGACACTCACGTCAAGGTGAACGGTATTGCGAGGCGCTACGGTGTTACGTTCAAGAACACGGTGACCTTGAAGGGTAGGCCTACGAACCAAGGCTTTAGGTCGCGTGAATCCTCATACTAACGGAACTTAGGCTTGAATGGCTTCAAGGGCCTCAATGTCACGGACAATACCATCTCTCTCACCCCTGACGCCCAGGGGGACAACTTCAAGGGCCACGTCTCCGTTCCCAACCATTCTGTTCTCACTCTCGAGATCGTAAGTTTATGCACCTTTTATTGTTCAGCTCAGTTCTAACACCTGCTTCCCCAGGGAAATGCCAGCTTCTCCAATCTCCTGAACAACCAGGACATTGGCACCGTCTACCTTGACAACCTCGTCCTCTACCCGGGCATAAACAACGCCACCATGCGCGCCAACATCACTCAGGCCCCCGTCCTCGCCGCCATCGCTCAGCGTCCCGCCTGCGAGAATGGCATCATCCCATTCGCCCTCCGCGGCAAGGACGTCACCAGCGGCGGCCAGAGGTTGTCGTACTGGGCCGACGCCCTGGCCTCTGGTACGGTCGTCACCGACATCAACATTGGTGCCTCCCTGAAGAAGTCCCTGAACCTCACCGTTGCTTGTCACTGAGCGGGTCTATTTGTATGGTGTTTGTAATGAAAAGGGGGCCTTCACACACGCTGATTCACGACTCAAGGAGACAAGGTCATTCATCTAATATGCGCAGATGTGATTCATGGATTTAATGAGGGCTGAGAAGCAAGGACTGGCACAGAGCGTATTACGCAGAATTGGACTACATTGGCCTCCTGCGTTGCTGAACGTACGCAGACGAAGCGGCGGCGATGAAGTCGCGGGATAGTTGTGTACTGAATCATGATACCTCGTTGACTTTGTTTTGGGTCCACTCACGGGTCTTGAACCCTGAACCTCGACGTGTACTATTCACGACAACCTCTGTTACTATACTCTGACTGACAGCACTGTCAAGCTTGGCGAGTCGTACAATTCGACGTCATGGAAGTCGACTCTGCCACTGGTAACTTTAACGCTGCGCCGAAGTGACGCAAAACTTTGTCCGGCTGTCGTTAAAAAAGGGGATGGGGGGATAACGCAAACTCATTTCTACCCGGCCCGTGTCCCCGGAACCCTCACTACACATCTGACGACACGAATGACGGATGGCGGGGTGCTTCGCAGCACACCCTCGCGTATGCACGGGCACACTTTGCAATGCCATCATCTTGTAGGGGGGTATCAATTGATGCATTTCTATGCTTTTTCCCGCCGTACCTAGCCCTACGCAAAAAGCGTTCCAGCATCGGACGTTGGCTGTCTAGTCCACGTGCCCCGGATCTCGCACCAATGGCATCGCGCGCCTCGGTTCCCAAGAAGAAGAAGAAGAACCTGAGACGCTGTCGTAAACTTTGGTCTCCATCTGGACCCCACGCGCGGCGATGCGGGCTTTGTGGCCGAGCCGACGTTTACTCCCACAACCCTGGAATGTACATCGCCTCCCCCACACCATACCTCTCCCAAGATCTTGGATGACCGACCGGAAGACGTCCGGGAGATCGACTGTGAGGTAGTAACAAACAGTTTCAAGTGCCCGGCGATGAAGTAGCCCGCGATCGAAGACTCTTGCGTCTAGAGTGCATGACGTCCAGTGGCCCTGTAGATATCCTTGACCCCTCTTGCATCATGACCTATCCATAGTGTCGCGGATTGTCTCCCACGCTGGCGAACGGCGGAGCCCACGCCAAGCACCACCGTGCTGCTCGAGGCAGTTGACGGAGGGATCGCCTTGCCGGTGCAGTTTAGCACACTCACAACGCACCCGCCTTCCGCTTCCCCGCGCGCAGGAGACCACCCTGCTCAGCGGCAGCAGGAGAGCTGACATCAGCGCCTCCGGCAGTCGCCGCCGGCACAAACTCCACGGGCCCTCCGCCCTTCCTCAACCCCGCCCGCTCGGCGCGCACCCTCTCCTGGCTCTGCCTCAACGCGGCCCTCGTAGCCCACTCGGGCAGCACCTCCTCGGACATCGGGTCCCACAGATCGGGGGGCAGCGTCGTGGCGTACCCCGCGCGGCCGTCGAGATCGACGAAGCCCATGAGCTTGTCCGTCAAGCTCGGGTTGCGGAGGGCGGCGGACTGCGCGAGCTTGGCGTTGAAGTGAATGCCCTTCTTCTTGAGGTCGAGGAACTGGGTGAATTTGGCCTCAAGGGCCGGGGGCGGGGAGCCGGGAGGCGAGGGAGGGATGTCGAGGTTCGGGACGGGGGGGAGGGTTAGGTCACGGAGGAGGGCGCGGGAGGCTGTGTAGGGCGAGGCTGGGGGTTGAGAAGGGTCGTCGTCGTCTTGAGAGGGGCCTTGGGGAGGTTGGGGCTCCATTGGCGGGAGGGAAGGGCCCAGAGGGACTGAGTGCTGTTGAACTGGGCCGATTGTCACGTCGTTTGGTGAGGGATGCGGCTCTGGTGCCGTGGTCGTGGGTGGTGGTTGTGATGGCTTGGCGTCATCTGAGGGCTGGTCAACAACGGACTGCGAGAAGGCGCGCTCTCCTAAGCCGAGTTTTTTCTCACTTGATTCTGGTTGATCTGCGGACTTTGTAACTTTCTTGGAAGTTTCAGTCTGTAATCGATGTGTTAGTGATGCGGGTGAATAAAGGGTTCTCAACGAATGGGCACCTTTACGGGAACGGATTCTTGAACTTCATCTTCTTCATCACTACTGCCATAAGCGACAAGGCCCCCCATTTTTTTGTGTATTATGGTTTGAGATTGAGTGTGGAGGACAATGTTATGTATGAAAAATGCGAGCACTTGGGCGTGGTGTGAGTGAACAGATGAATACACAGAAGGATTGGTTGAAGGTGAACGAAGCTCGGTGTGATGGAGCGCCACAAATTAAGACCCCAGTGTGGCTAGAGAAGTGGCCTGTGCGCGTCGCGGCTAAAACTCGGTGGAGTCAGCCTCATTCCTGGAGGCGCATTAATGTAAACTTAATCTGATCTATCATGTCGCGACCTTTTCCCGCCCCTCACCTTAAACTCCAACAGCTGCCTGTCGCCATCCGATCGCCAGCTCGACAGATACTGTGGGATCGTAACGTCCATACGACACATTTTATTCGCACTCGAGAGCTAAGAGAGCTGGAAATCAGCACTGGTGACACCCTCGAGTGAAGAACCTGCCGAAAAAGTAGCTCTCACCAAACGTAGTGTCTTGCAGAGAGTTCGAGACCTACAACATGGCTCGGACCAGGGACTCGCGCTCACCATCGCCTGCAGGAAGCCAATACAATGCGAGACGCCCCCGCAAAGACGATGACAGGCGCGATCGGGACCGCCGCGATGACGGCGGCAGAGACTACCGTCGTCGCTCGCGGTCCAGGACCCCTGCCGACGTGAGAAGCCACCACCACCACGGGAGACGCGACGGGGAGCATTCTGACAAATACCACGAGCAGCGCCGATACCGAGACCGTGACCGTGATCGCGACTCTTACCGTCGCAGAGAGCGCTCCATAGATCGACGAGACGATGATTCCTACCGCGGAGGCCGACGAGACAACGACCGCCACAGAGACCGCCGGAGGTCCCGCGACAGATATGCCGACCGCGATCGGTCTCTGGACAGACGGCGACCCCGCGACGGCGACAGGGACCATCGCCCGAGGCGGGACGACTCTAGAGACCGAGTTCACGCAAGGCGAGAGGGAACCGCTGACTCCCGTCCCCGCAGCAGGCGCGACGACAGCCGCCCGCGCGGTGCGGCGCCTCCAGAGAGTGCCAGCACTCCCGGTAATGAGGTGAGACAGGCCCTTCTCCATCATGGGACTACGCTCGCTAACCCGGATTTACAGGCTGCTAAGCCCAAGCCCGCCCCAGCCCAGACCGAAGCTGACAAGAAGGCCGAGCGACTCGCCAGGCTGGAGGCATGGAAGAAGAGCAGAGAGAACAAGGCCAATAAAGAGAATGAGGTTAATCCAAGTCAGACTAGGAATCTCCTCGCGGAGATGGACAAGAAGTCCGTGCCGTCCCCGGCCGCCGCTTCGCCATCTGTGGCCTCGCCCACTGTGGCGTCACCTGCCGTTGCATCCCCCGGAGCGCTATCACCTGCCCCGACTCAGACTACCGCGTCAGGAGCTGCATCCCCGGCCCCTTTTGCGGGTAAGTTTGACCCTAAGGCTATTGCGAAGAAGTCGGCAGCGTCACACAAGAATGTCGGTACAAACGGTGTACTGGGTTCTCTCGAGGGCCGTCCTGAGAAGTCGACTGCACCTGTCGCACCAATCACCAAAGGTATGCTTGTACCATGTCCCACAGGAGAGAACCACGCTCACACAACGAAAACAGCTTCGGCACTGCCTGCCAACCGCAACTTGAGTGCGTTTGGTTTCAGTAAGGCGACAGCTGACAGCGAGAAGCTTGCGAACAAGCGCAAGCTGGACCTCGACGAGGAGGAGGGAACGAAAAGGAAGCTTACGAAGTTGCCCGCACTTCCCCTCGAGGCTGATGACACCCCCTATGCTGATCAAGACGAGGACGACGAGTCTGATGGTGGCAACTTCGCCGAGACTGAGGAAGAGGCTGCTGCCGCCGCTCGTGCAGCACACGAACGGCGCGAGAGAGAGCTGCAGGAAGCGCAAGAAGAGGCAAAGCCCGATGTCGACATGCAAGACGCCGTACCGCTTCAGACCAACGGCACCGCCGAACAGCCTCAAGCCGATCAGATGGATGTTGAAGAGAAAGACGACGTCGATCCTTTGGATGCGTTCATGGCCGATTTGACAGATACCAAGGCCGGACCCACGGCTCCCAAGGCAAGTACATCATCAAAGAAGGTCCAAGAGCCAGAGGCGTACTTCAGTGACGATGACTACGCTTTTAAGGCAGAAGATGGCAAAGACCCCAACGCTGTTCTGGCCATGGCAGCGAAGCGCAAGAAGAAGGACATTCCGACCGTCGACTATAGCAAGCTCGACCTGCACCCTATTCGCAAGAATTTCTGGGTCGAACCAGCGGAGCTTGCTGCCCTGACTGAGGAAGAAGCCAACGAGCTCCGTTTGGAGCTCGACGGCATCAAAGTCTCTGGCAAGAACATCCCGAAGCCTGTCCAGAAATGGGCGCAGTGCGGTCTGACGCGTCGCACTCTTGATGTTCTCGCAGACATGGGATTCGATAAGCCGACTTCCATTCAAATGCAGGCCCTCCCCGTCATCATGTCAGGCCGCGATGTCGTCGGTGTTGCCAAGACTGGATCGGGTAAAACGCTTGCTTTCCTTCTCCCCATGTTCCGTCATATCATGGACCAGCCCCCTCTCAAAGACACGGACGGCCCTGTCGGTCTTATCATGACACCAACTCGCGAGTTGGCTGTCCAGATCCATCGAGACTGCAAACCTTTCTTGAAGGCAATGGGCCTGCGAGCTGTATGTGCTTACGGCGGAGCACCCATCAGAGACCAGATTGCCGAGCTCAAGCGCGGAGCTGAAATCGTCGTATGTACACCCGGCCGTATGATTGACCTCCTCGCCGCCAACCAGGGCCGCGTTACGAACTTGCGTCGTGTCACGTACGCTGTGCTTGACGAGGCAGATCGCATGTTCGACATGGGATTCGAGCCTCAAGTCATGAAGATCTTTGCAAACATTCGACCCGATCGTCAAACCATTCTGTTCTCGGCGACGATGCCACGCATCATTGATTCATTGACCAAGAAGGTTCTCAAGTCTCCGGTCGAGATCACGGTCGGAGGTCGTAGTGTTGTCGCATCAGACATCACGCAGATCGTTGAGATTGTCCCCGAAGACCAAAAGTTCTACCATCTTCTAGGACTCCTCGGCGAGCTTTACGACAAGGATGAAGACGCACGTTCCCTTATTTTCGTTGAACGTCAAGAAAAGGCCGATGACTTGCTCAAGGAGCTCATGACCAAGGGCTACCCGTGCATGTCTATCCACGGTGGCAAAGACCAAGTTGACAGAGACTCTACAATCTCGGACTTCAAGAAGGGCATTGTCCCCATCCTCATTGCGACATCGGTCGCCGCTCGAGGTCTGGACGTCAAGCAGCTCAAGTTGGTTGTCAACTTTGACTGGTAAGTTTCCCCTCTCCATTCCCCTAGAAACCATCAGAACACTAGCTAACACATAAACAGTCCGTCCCACTCTGAGGACTACGTCCACCGTTGCGGACGAACAGGGAGAGCAGGCAACAAGGGTACTGCCGTTACTTACATCACCGAGGAACAGGAGAGTTGCGCGTCTGCTGTGGCCAAAGCACTTGAGCAGAGCGGTCAACCTGTTCCTGAGCGTCTCGATGAGATGCGCAAAGCTTGGAAAGAGAAGGTCAAGTCGGGCAAAGCCAAAGACACCTCTGGCTTTGGTGGTAAGGGTTTGGATCGTCTGGACGCCGAGCGCGAAGCTGCTCGTCTCCGTGAGCGCAAAACTCATAAGGCCGAGGGTGAAGATGACGACGTCAAGGAGGAGAAGACCGAGGAGGACAAAGCCAAGAGCTCCGTCACTGATATACAGTCCAAGGTGTCAGCCATTGTGTCCCGCAACACCAGCAAGCCTGAAGGAGATGCCAAGAGCAAGGACGCACCGGCCGCCACAGGCAAAGGAGGCCAACCCCTCGACATGGTCAGTGCAGCGATCAGGAACATCAACGAGAGACTTGGCAAGGCGGGACAGCTTCGGTCAGGCCAGCCCATCGACAACAAGGGCCCCGACGCTGGCGCCTATCACGCCACGCTCGAGATCAACGACTTCCCGCAAAAGGCCAGATGGGCCGTCACGAACAGAACCAACGTTGCCAAGATCTTGGAAGCTACTGGCGTGTCGATTACGACCAAGGGAACCTTCTATCCCGCTGGGAAGGAAGTGCCGCCCGGTGCAGATCCCAAGCTATACATTCTCGTTGAGGGTGACACCGAAGTTGTAGTGGGAGCCGCTATGACCGAGCTCACCCGACTCCTGAGCGAAGGAACTGTGGCCGCGGCTACGGCTGACAGCCGTGCTCCTGCTTCTGGACGTTACAACGTTGTATAAAGCTGCTGTCTGCGCTTGCTGTAGTATATCGGTCATTTACAGGTACAATAAACGGTGGCGTTCACGAGCAAGGGTTGCTCTGAGAGAATAAGCAGGCTGGACAGTTTCCAATTAGCAATGGCCAATCAAAGATAACCGACGGCTGTGGCGGTTTATATATAAAACTGTCTTCTCATCAAAAAACAGGGCAGACGGCCAGGCCCAGATAGTGCAAGGAGACTACGAGGGTCTTTCGACCACTAAGAGCAATCGAGAACCGTCTGCTAATATTCTTGCTGTTATGTTAATGTTTTTGTCTTATTTCTTGCTTCAAGGCCTACTGAGTCCAATATTCCCATTCCAAGCGATCTCACCTTCTCTTACTGTGAAATCAAAACCCCTCTTGTATCGAATGGTACCCTGCGCTCGACTAAGTCCGGTGGGCTCTCGAGCCGATTCATAAGTGGGTGAAAGAAGTAGTGTAGATCTTGGCTCCCATACTCCAGCAATGTTGCCAAAAAAAAAAATTAAAAGCTACCAAACAAAAGCCCACAAAAGGTATTCTCGGAAAACGTCGCACTTCAACATCTAGTGTCCATCTCCTCAAAGGCCGAACGCTTGTGTCCGTCCAATCCTCCTCTATTAGTCTGCGCCATTCGTCACATGTCTCGGCTCTAGTTGTACGTCCTCGCCTCCGCGGCGGCATCGGCGTCCCGCTGTCTCAGCTGCTGGGCGCTGGCGTCCTTGAGCAGGTCGGCCTGGGTCTGCTTCTTTTGCGCATTGAGTTGCGAGGACAGTTTGCCTGTCGACTTGCTCGCAGCTTTTGCTCGGGCCTGTCGTAGATTCTATACGTTAGCAATTTGGTTCCTCAAGGTCGTGGTCCGATGGCGGTCTGCGCCGTGGAGGCCAAGAGCCTTAGAAGGTGGGGGAGAGGGCCAAGGAATGCTTACCTCTGCTGCTTCTGCGGCCTTGCGCCGCGCTTCGGCCGCGTCGGCGGACTGTTGTCCGGACGCGCCGCCGCTGCTGCCGCCGCCGAGGGTTCGCGGGGGACCGCCGACTCTGGCGGGGATGGGTGCGGTCTTTGGCTGGGGCGGGGGCGCTGTGCCGAGGGGGCGGCCGGGGGAGGTGAAGTTGTCCCCCTTGTCCTCCTTGCCGCAGACGGAGCCCATAACGGCAGAAGTTCAAAGTCCGGATTTCCGGGTATTAGGACGGTTCGAGGTGTGCGGTATGCGTTCTGGGACTGAGTCGGGTTATGAGCGTGCGCGACGGCGAGGGGCGTTTCGGCGCGAGTCGTTCGCGGGAGGGACGGGGTGAGGTCGGAATGCGGAGGTTATCGGTCGAGTCGGGGCCGGAGAATACGTAAGTGTATTCCGGGTAGGTGGTATTTCGGAGGTATGGGATCGTTGGTCGCAATGCGCCTTTACGGGTGGTTTGACGTCTGCGAGGTTCGTAAGTGCGATGGGAGCGTTCGCATGTTGTGCAGCTACAAGTAGAGAGGAGGTCATGCGGGAAAGACGTCTGGGACGCTTGGTTTTAGCCGGGGGAACAGAGTGGCCGCGTAAGGTAACCTCGTCTATCGATATGAAGCCAAGACTTGCGACGTTCTACACACTCGACTCGCCTGCCCTGCCACCCGGCGGAGGGGGATGACGCTAGCGGTGTTGGGGCTAAGGCGCATCAGCGGACAAGGGCCCAGTGGCTGTCCCCTGTCAGCCTGTCCAGCGCCGCGCAGTGACAGTCATTTGTGCTTTCTCTGGGCCGTTTTATTCTCTTGAGGCCACAGCGGGGGCGGGGTTCATTGGCCCGAGACAGCACTGGGACCCCTCCAAAGAAGCAAGCAAACGGGGGGAGGCTGCTCCAAAAAGTTGACGGGCCAATGGCCGAAACTCCAATTCTTTTTCTTGCGCAAGGTTTGGTGTGCTTGCTTCAGCAGGTGAGGGATTGTGCCAAGCATTCAAACAATTCGCTCAGCATGCTTGACGCTTTTGGGCATCACCATACGACATGTAATTGCGCAGAGAGCGTAGTAAGGTTTCCAGCACCTGAGCGGGTGAACTTTTTGTGCATGCTCCCTCGGTCTCGTCCCACTCGAGACGTGGACGCTGGGTGGTGGTTGGTGTCGAGGTCACTGCTGATGTCGCATGCGTTTCCCCCTTCCCTTTCTTCACCCTCTCCAACGGGTTGCAATGCTACGTGGGGCAATACCTGGAGAATACATCATCTACCGCCTTAGACGTATGGGATCGTCCCGTACCTACTGCGTAGCCAATATTTTTTTCCATAGCTTTTTTGCTGCCCCTCCCCCTCCTTGATCGGAAGCCGATTTTGCGCAACCTCTCCTCCTCTTCCCGCCCGCCCACAGGCATCATCGCGCAAGGCAAAAATTTTGCTTTTCCTCCCCTTCTCTTTTCTCCTCTCTCTGTCCCTTTCTCTCCTATCATCTCTGACTCTTCAACAACAATTCTTCTCCCCCCCAACGAGAACTTGTCGTTGCCGAGAGCACCAAAAGCAAAAGATGTCGGGTCAGAAGATTGCCATCGTCTCCGTCTACGATAAGACGGGCCTGCTGGACCTGGCCAAGGGCCTGAACCAGCAGAATGTTCGCATCCTCGCCTCTGGCGGTACTGCCAAGATGATCCGGGAGTCTGGCTTCCCCGTCGAGTAAGTTGCAGCCCTTGCCGAAATTTCCAAGTGGCCGGGACTGGAGCTAACTGGACTTCTTTCTAGGGACGTTTCTGCCATCACCAAGGCCCCCGAGATGCTGGCCGGCCGCGTCAAGACTCTTCACCCCGCCGTTCACGCCGGAATACTAGCGAGAAACCTCGAGTCCGACGAGAAGGACCTGGCCGACCAGAACATCAACAAGGTCGACTATGTCATCTGCAACCTCTACCCCTTCAAGGACACTGTTGCCAAGGTCAACGTCACTGTCCCCGAGGCTGTCGAGGAGATCGACATCGGTGGCGTTACCCTTATCCGAGCTGCCGCCAAGAACCACAGCCGTGTCACCATCCTCAGCGACCCCAACGACTACGCCGAGTTCCTCAAGGAGCTCCAGGCTGGCGAGATCACCGAGGCCAGCCGCAACCGCTACGCCCTCAAGGCCTTCGAGCACACTGCAGACTATGACGCCGCTATTTCCGACTTCTTCCGCAAGCAGTACGCCGCCGACGGCAAGCAGTACTCGGCTCTGAGATACGGCGCCAACCCCCACCAGAAGCCCGCCGCCGCCTATGTAAGCTCCGGCGAGCTGCCTTACAAGGTTCTTGGTGGCTCCCCTGGCTACATCAACCTGCTGGACGCCCTCAACAGCTGGCCTCTTGTCAAGGAGCTCAAGCAGGCTCTGGGCAAGCCCGCCGCTGCCAGCTTCAAGCACGTCTCCCCTGCCGGTGCTGCCATTGGCACTCCCCTGACCGAGGAGGAGCGCAAGGTCTACTTCGTTAACGACATTGAGGGCATTGAATCCTCCCCTCTTGCCCAGGCGTACGCCCGTGCCCGCGGCGCCGACCGCATGAGCAGCTTCGGTGACGTGATTGCCCTGAGTGACATTGTTGATGTCCCCACTGCCAGCATCATCTCCAAGGAGGTCTCTGACGGTGTCATTGCCCCTGGCTTCGAGCCTGCTGCCCTCGAGATGCTCAAGAAGAAGAAGGGCGGCAAGTACCTTGTCCTGCAGATCGATCCCGACTACGTCCCATCCAAGACCGAGACCAGAACCGTCTACGGCGTCACCCTGCAGCAGCACCGCAACGACATCGAGATCTCGCCCAAGTCGTTCAACAGAATCATCACCCCCAAGGAGTCTGGACCCCTGTCCGAGTCCGCCCTCCGAGATTTGACCGTTGCCACCATCGCATTGAAGTACACTCAGAGCAACTCTGTCTGCTACGCCTATAACGGACAGGTTATTGGTCTTGGCGCGGGCCAGCAGTCCAGAATCCACTGCACGCGTCTCGCTGGTGACAAGGCGGATAACTGGTGGCTCCGCTTCCACCCGCGCGTTCTGGGTATCAAGTGGAAGAAGGGCACCAAGCGCCCGGACAAGAGCAACGCCATCGACCTCCTGGTCAGTGGCGAGCTCCCCAAGTCTGGCGCGGAGCGTGACATGTTCGAGGCCGTCTTCGAGGAGGTCCCTCCTGCCTTCACTGACGCCGAGAGGGAAGAGTGGCTTGGCAAGCTGACCAACGTCGCTGTGTCGAGTGATGCCTTCGTAAGTAAACTTCGTATCGGTTCACATGCAAACTTTCTGACAATATTTAGTTCCCATTCGTCGACAATGTCTTCCGCGCATCTCGATCTGGTGTCAAGTACATCGCCGCTCCTGGCGGCAGCCAGAACGATGGCGCCGTCTTTGAGACTGCGGAGAAGCTCGGCATTACGTTTGTTGAGCAGAACATCCGCCTCTTCCACCATTAAGCGTCTCTTGTGATTTCGGTGTTTAGGGAATTTCAACTTGATTTTGAGATTGGGCGGGCTTGGTCCTGAGGGGAAAAGTTAAATTTTCATGCCAGAAAATCGGCTGCTGAAACTTCGACAACGAGCGGAGATGAGCAGAGCCGTGATATGTCCCGCCAATAAGGCGATGTTCGGCCGGGGAAGCCGCTGCAATCAGAGGGGCAGAAGAGGCTTCAGAGGCCATAGCGTCGAAGGGCAGTGATATTCAACATATATCCGGAGTAAATAGGAATGGGTCTAGGTAGCGGAATCAGAATCGTGGCTGCAAAAGCCCGAAGTCAAGTCAAGCTGTGGCTTCATGGTTTAGTGTCAAGATGATGCGTGGCATCCTTTAGCGTTGAGGTGTTGGCGCTTGGCACGTGTGATTTTAGACTTTTTGCTTTTTGCAGGGCAACTGACCAGCTCGCAGAAGCTTAGCTTGTGGATCTTCCGACGACTCTAGCCATCGGATCCCGCAGTTTAAAGCTATGTAGGCGATGGAAGACGCAGCCACGAGGTTTGATTGAAGGCGATACGAGCGGCAACGTACGTTGATCGCCATTTCCCCGACTGTGTGGCTGGTGTCGGTAAAGGCTGAAGGCTGCTTAGGGCGACAGAGCGAGTTCGGATAAGATATTTGGCAGCAGTTGAGGCGTTGGTGTTGCGTTCAGATCGTGGGGAAACAGCCGATGGCGTATCAAAGTTTACGTCTAAATGAGAGACGCCTTGCTATGGTTGTTTGGATGTAAGGATGACGACCAGGGGTGTAGTTGTTCCGGAGATAGAGAGAAACAAGCCGAAGCTTACCCTTCTGCCCGTCCTGCCTTACCCGCATGCCTTACACGGGATGGGTGTAGGTTTGGACGACGAGGATCGGTTCGCGGCGGCGCACAGATCCCAGAGCACACTGCGCAGCAACGGGGTCATGAAAGCCTGCTTACGTACACGTAGCTGGGAAACACTCTGTCCAATGAGAAGCTGCTCGCCCGCTGGGAAAGGCCACCGCGGTGGGCCATTTGCCAACCACGAGCCATTGATTACACGCCCCTTGTGGGCCCCGCACCCCCACGCTGTCAGCCTCTCAGAGGTTAGGGAAGCCGTGGTGCTTGGCGGAAATGCCTTCTCGAGAGACACGGATGAGGGCATGAGAAGGACCGCAGGAGGGTTCTTCGATATGCCTATCGTTTTCTCGCCAAATAAGGTTCTGAACGACTTGGAAGAGGAGGCTCGATGCCGATTTCGACGGCTATATGAAGGGGGGAGGAGTCATCGTCTTCGACAACCCTGGAGCGCGACAAACTCATTCGTTGTGGGCGACCGAGTCAATCCTCATCACTTCGCAAAAAAATAATATAGAGACTGGGAAAGAAGGGGCCCAACGCAATATCGTCGCTACACCATTAGACCGACAGGTACGTCCTATTAGATCATAACCGTACATTTTGCATAGTGTTTGACAGAGGCGACAGGGATTTCGGTGTTACGCTGGCAAGTTTAGCCCCTCCGTCACCAGACAGAGAGGCCGCATTTTCGCGCCAGAGGCCATCAAGGTTCTCACGCACCGCACCACAACTGGGCATCGCGCCTGCAACACCGCCTTCCCACAACGTGGGTTCAGAGGAACGGCAACCGCTGCTGGTTGCCCTCTGGTTCCTTGACGAACCGCTGGTCTCCAGTCCAATCCGGTCGTCCATTCTTGGTTTCCCGTTACCACAAGCCTTGTCAACGGGTGTCTCGCCTTGTCTCGCCTCGCCTCGTTTCTCTCCCAAGCCGCCATCCCACTCTCATATTGTCTGCTTTGCACCGATCTGGTCCCCTGTTTCGTCGGAACGTTGTTGGACCTCCACGCCACAGGCACCATTACTATTACTATTACTACTACATCTACCCTCCCCGACTCCTGGTAACCTCCGTCTCCAGATCTCGGATCTTACCTTTGCGGCTCTTCGTCCCCTCTACCCGTTCTCCTCGTCCTTGTCATTCTCCCGCCGTCCCCCCGTCATCCTCCTCCAAGAAACCTCGTCAGTCCAGTGGCCCAAGCCACCGACAACGACGATCATCGTGTGACCCTCTCCCAGGCGCATGGATAACTTTGGAGTGTTCTCCATAACCGAGCCATGGACGACCATCAAGATGACTTCTCGACGGCCTTCGATCCCAACCAGACCCTCTTCAACATGCCTTACTCAACAATGATGCCAGATCACGACCACGATCACTTTCTTGGTGGAACACTCTCAATTTCTCATGATGAGTCCTGTCTGGACCTGAAGTACGACCACGTTGCTTGCAGAGGCCTCGAGAACAACCACCAACATCACCCTGTTCCAAACCATAACCACCCTCGAATCAACTTGAGCTCAATACCGATGCTTCAGCGAAGACACCACAGCATCTCTACAATGCCCGGCATACCCAACTTCTTCGAAACCAAGGACCAGTCGCCTGTGGGCTTTGGCGCGAATGCCCTCATGTCACCAACCGCGCACGTGGACTTCGCCGCCATGATCCATACCGACTCCAGTACCAACGTCGAGGACGATAGTACCTCAGCGGCGTGTAGCAGTTTGGACTGCAATCAGTGCGCGAGCGACTGCGGCGCTAGCGAAGCCGGCGATATCTGTCGAGATGCCGAGTGCGGTCCGGCCTGCGACGACGATGAGTGCGAGCGGGCTGCCTCGCCCTGTGAAGACGCCGAGTGTCTGGCTCGCTCGCTCTCGGAGAAAGACAAGGCTGCTGCCGGCGTGCTGGCATCGTTTGGCGGAGAAAACGCTCTGGGGCGAGATGGGATAGCTACCTCGATGCCATCCCTGCAAACCTCACAGTTCTTTTCGAACCAGAGCTCTTTCGACAATGGGGTGATGACAGCGGCCGGCCAAAGTTCGTTCCACAATGGGGGATTGCCCTCAACGATGGTCCAGTCGATGAACATGGATGGCTTCTATCAGTGCGACCTCGACTCTCTTCCGGCCACCTACATGGATGCAAGTATGGACGGCAATTTTGACTGGGCATCATGGGCGGCGCACATTGCCAACGAACACTCCTCAGGGGCTTGTGTGCGTCCCTGCTTGATGGAGCAGAATCTACCTTTCGACAACACGAAGTGCCCCATGCCTCATCAGGTGTATGCCCATCCAGGTCAGGAGTATTTTTGCGTCCCCTCAGATCAGACAAACTTTGTTGCGTGCGGTGCTGAGTTCAACAACACTACGGATCTTATTCAGCATATCTTTACGCAGCATCAGCACCAACACGTAGGAGAGCATCTTGAATTTTTCCCCGAAGCACATCCACCAACACTGCCTCTGATGGCTTCTCAACATCAACACACACATGCTCATCCACAGTCACCGAACACCATCCAAGTCTCTACGAAGGTTCCCCGTAACAGGGAGTCTTCAACAAACTCCTCTATCTCGAGACCCCCGACGGCCTCATCGCCAGTAGCATCCCCCAATACCATCCCTTCTGAGGCTAGCTCCATCACATCGGAGCAGTTCGTTTGCAAGTGGCACAAGGAAGAGGGTGGTCAGGCCTGTGGTCTAGTCTTCCAAGACGACGAGGGTCTGCAGAACCATTGTCGCGAACAGCATCTCAAGAACTTGAACAAGACGGACAACGGCTTTAAATGCCATTGGGAGGGTTGTTCTCGCGATGGGCATTTTACGCAGAAGAGCAAACTTGAGCGTCATCTCCAAACACACACCGGGTGTAAGTTGCTGTTCTATCCTGCTAATGCACAAAGTTTGCTAATTCTGTATCAAGATAAGCCAGTGAGGTGCACTCTTTGCGGTCTGGCACTGTCCGCGAAACAGTCCCTTGCTCAGCACATGCGCATCCACACCGGAGAGAAGCCGTGGGCATGCCAGCATCCAGGTTGCGAGGCTGCTTTCAAACAACAAAGCGCACTCAGTGAGTAGAATCATCAGACAGCTACCTTACAGTTACTGACTACGGCTCAGCGATGCATATGCGAACCCATACAGGCGAGAAGCCTCTTAGCTGTGACGTCTGCGGCAAGGCTTTCGGCGAGTCTTCCAACCTGTCGAAGCACCGCAAAACCCACAATGTCAAAGGCGCATTCAAGTGTGATTTCTGCGACAAGGACTTCCACAGACTTGACCAGAAACGGAGGCACGAGAAGACTCATAGGTCCAAGGAGAACGGCGGTGCTGCAGCGGACATCGAGCCTTCTCAAACCATCAGGAAGACCCAGGGTGGCCGAGTCACGAAAAATACTAAGTGATCAAATCGAGGTGGATGGCGTCAATTCTGGTTTCTTTTGTTTTTGACCTTCTTCGAAGGCCAGGTCCTTTTTGGCATGACAGGCAACGCTTTTCGTCAGCGTCTTATGAGATACCTTTGAGGGCTCCAAGATTCCGGACCGGCGTTAGAGACGGGGAGCAGGTCAGGACGGCATACCAGGCTTCGGTGTTCAGGACGGCGGCGAAAGAAACAACACAACAGGTAGGGATGTACTTGGCATTCATCTGGAATTTTGGGGAAGAGAGAAAAAGTTTACGTATCGAGTAACGTATATGCATAGCGAGTCGCCCATCATAGCGAGCCGCCCACCTTTCACTACCCTCCAGCCATTTGTGTAAGTCAATTAAGCCACATCGTACGAAATCAATTGAAACTACTCATCAGCCTCTTCTTCAGAGGTCTCCCAAACTACCTGATATGTTCGTACATTATGTCCAGTCTTTCCGCAGTTACCACATCGCCGCCCGCGCGATTCACCCCCCTCCGTACGAGCACCCTCTTGACGCATGTTTTCGCCTCCAGCATCAACAACCCCCTTTTCTACCCGTATTGCCTCAGCTTCAGCTGTATTAAGTGACCCTCCAAGACGTAGTTGGGTTTTCTTAGCTCTCCGGCGCTTACTTAGTATCTCATTTGCCGTACGAAGCCCGCGGCACTCGGCTTCAACAAGAGCTAGTTTGTGTGCTAACTTGCTAATACCTTTAGCTTGCAAATCAACAACCTCGTACAAATGAGTTGGTGAGCTATCTTGATGACTAGTGATTCTTTTCTTAAGTGAAGCAGAGCTTCGTACGGCGTCATGTGCTGTGGTTGGTGTCTTTGGGTCCCAGGAGCCCTGGCTGCTTGGGCATGAGTTGGATGGTGTTGGCGTCTTTGGCTTGAAATCCAGGCGGGAAAGAACTGCTTCTGGGTCGAATGGTACAAGGCCAGCCTGTCTAAAACCAGCTTGTACGTTTTCTTTGCTTATTGAAGTAAAAAAGGCTGCCTTGAAGGCAGGAAAGAAATCATCCTTAGTAATGTGCGTAATCTGCATCCGCATCATCTTCTCGATTTCCTTGCCATATGAAGCCTTCAGCGGACTAAAACAGCCAACATCAAGAGGCTGAAGCTCGTGCGATGAATGCGGAGGCATGCAAAGAGCAATAATGCCGTGTTCCTTGCAGTAATCGTCAAACTTGGTGGATTTGTGGCTGTTGTGGCCATCAAGGATTAGGAGCCGTTTAACACCCTTCGTGCGAGACTTTGTGCACTTTTCAAAATGTTTTAGCCAATCTAGGCCAATCTCATTTGTAGTCCATCCATTTTCGCTAGGGTGGACGCGCCATTCGGGTGGGAATTGGCCATTGGTATACCATGAGAGTAGGTGATATTTGCCCTTAACAATGACGTATGGAGGCAGCGCCCAGCCATCTGCACATACGCCCTGAATGACAGAAACCCATTCGCGATTGCCAGGCTGCTTCGTACGAGGCCTTCCACGGCGGTCAGAGGTTGTAATAACCTTTGCGTGCGACAGCATTCCCATCAAGAAGCCCGTCTCATCAAAATTGTAGACATCGTCATCGTGTATTCCGTACTTCGCGATTGTGTTTCGTACGAGGGCAAACCAGGCCTGCACAATTGCAGGATCTTCAGCCAATGCCCTCTGATAGTCGATTCTACGTCGAAAACGCGTCTTTAGTTGTGGTTGGCGTCGTACGAAGTTCTCTGCCCATCGCGGTCCGACACGCGTCGCGTCACGTTCGTCAAGGAGACAATCGGCCATATCTCGTACGTCGTCAAGTCGCGGTGGAAATCCTCGATCGATCAGGTCAATAACTCGTTCAAGAATCACAGTTTCTTCCACCTGAGTCATCTTCATTGAATTCGTACGAGTTTCGCGTCGTGGTAGAAGTCCAGCGCGTCGGTCGCGAAGTGTAGTTCTCGGGACCTTATAGATAGAAGCTGCTTTTCGAACGGATAGTTTTGGGTCCTTTTTAATAGCTTCAATTGCAAGGATAATGCGACTTTCATTTGAAGAGGAACTCATGGTCGTACGTAGAGGAAGGTTGTTGTGAAGGTGAAGAGTGTAGAATTAAGGAAAAGTGGGCGGCTCGCTATGATGGGCGACTCGCTATGCATATACGTTAATGAGTTTATGGTTACCACGCCAGAAGGCCATGGGCAGAATCGGTATAGCGGTACAGCGCCAAGAGAATTCAGTGCATCAGTCTTGCCTCTCACCATCTATCCCTGGCTTGCATGTGGCGTTCCGTTAACTCTCAAGGTTGAAGTGACACGTTCCTAATTCGTCACAAAGTCAAATCACCAGAAGGGTTACGTAGCCTGATGTTTCCCTTTCCTCATGATACTAATGAGCCCACTGTATGTTTGGAAACCAAATTCGTAGCAGGCATCTCCAGCTCCATCTGGAATTAGAGTGCGGTGTTGGTGCAAGCAGTCTAGACAGAACGTGGAGCATGAGGGAATGGGAATCATGGCACTCGTATGTAAGTAGGGCTAGGCGTCAGAGATCTTTGGCTCCAATGAACTTCCAGGCTCGTTCTCAACGGTACTCGTGTCGAACAACATAGCGAGGAAAAGCTTGACGTTTACGCGGCGGGATGTGGCGGCGCGAAGGCTGGTGGGTAATGTCACTTGACAGGTAGTCAGTTAAGGAGGTGTTCTCCTAGAGCGAGGCCTCTCTGGATAAAGAGATTCTGTTGCGGAGATGGGGTCTGACGATCAGTTCGGCTTTCAGATATGAACTCACTTGTTGACAGGTGTGTGCTAGAGAGGCAATGACGGAACGACCCCCCCCCCCCCACCTGCTTTTTCAACAATTTTGTCAAGATAATCAGTCCTCACAGGCAAATTCTGTGTTAGACATATTTGCATGATGCCACTAGATTCAAGCCTTTCCTGTATAGAATCCCGATCACGTTGTCATGTTCAGGGGCCGTGTGAAAGTGTGGCGTCCCGTGTTGGAACACTCTCGTCTCAAGGCTTTCATCACGAGGGCTCGTATTACCGTGTTGGTAGCTCGGGTGGGGCGAGTGTTCCTCCCTTGCTGGCTCTTACACGAGAGGCGTTATGCTTCGAGCAAGACAGATGTGATCGGGAGGTCGTCGGATGGGGCACGATTTCCGACGGATGGCGACCTCGGATAGAGAGAGGAGAGTCTGGCGCTCGTTTACGAGAAGCTTGAATCTTTTGTTGATTAGTTGCGTTGCGAGATCAACTCGGTCCGTGGCGCTGGGATCAGTAGTCAGGTGGTGATGGCGATTTTTTCAAAGTTTGCCTCGTTACTTGTTGAGGACTGCGGTAATGTGGGTCGGTTTGAGGCAAGGCGTCGTCAAAGCTCGTACGGCTCATGGGTTGGTCTTGGCACATGTGAGAGGTGCTCTCGAGGCTTTGAGGGGCGTGGAAGGGGAGGAGTGTCGTCGAAGAAGGGAAGGGTGTAAAGTCAAGGACGGAGACGATGGTTCATTAGTGATCGTGACGGAGATTTCAGGAGGTGAGTCTATCGTAGGACCTTTGAGCTCGGCAGCCTTGACTTAGTCTGGGATTGCACAACATCGAACCATTATGACGAAAGTTTTCCCTTGACGTTGCCTGGCTTCACGTGTAGAAGACAGGAAAGCGACGACAATCGGGGGCAGGTTGGCACCTTGGCTCTTTGTGGGAGATATGGGTGCCGGCAAATGATGTATATGAAGACGTCCTAGACAAGTCTGTTGGATTTAATCTGTATCATAGAGTTGCTGATTACGTTGCCTGCTCCTGATTCAACTGGTTGGTCTACTGCTGTAGTAAAAGCCAGCCTACTGTCTTCTTTTCCAAGCTTTTTTGCCTTGCACCGCGAGTGGTGGCTGCAAAACAGAGAATTTCGACTTGGAGCATCCTCTTTCTGGTCGCGTCTCGCGGATGAAGACTACGATTGTTGATGTAGCTTGAGGTGCTAGAACAGGGAACGATATGCATGTTGTGGACTCATTGAAAACAGAAGATGTTGTGTGTTGAATATATGGACAATCCGAAGCTCGATCCCTATAGTTTGGATCTGATGGAAGCGCTGAAATACGAAGTACTGTCCGAGCGGTATAGATGATTAACGAGTATCTCATTCCCATATCATCCTCCGTGGTATATCCTCAAATATAGGATACTAAAGACGAAAGCGCGGACTGAATATGAAAACCTCCAAAGCAACTCTGCCGATGAGCTTCCTGCGATACGTATAGCTCCAACTGGCCTGTTGAACAAAGGGGAACCGCGCTGATGCTAAATCGCATGCGAAGATCAGGGGAATGCCAGCATAGCTATAGGTAGCGCAAACTACTATCGCAAAAATGAGGCATAACGTGACCAACCCGAAAAAGATCCAAACCAACTCGGAGACGACGTTCAGAAGACAAGTTGAGTGGGCAAATCCTGGGTATGGATGTCACTAAGCTGGAATGACGGATCAGTCGGACATAGTGCGAGGAGAGAATGATATGAGAGGCTACGCTTCAGTAGAAGACAAGGGGAACCTGGAATCAAACCCGACAACTTGTCAGGGCAATACTGAGTGTAGGGAGACCTAATGGCAATTGGATTAAGAGTATCAAGAACCGGGGTTGGTGACAATTCCAAGAGAGCACGTTGGAGGAAACGGGAGCAAACTTTTGAAGTCGGGACATCTTTGGGCCCCATCTGACATTTTTGGCAGCTCTATGCTACCAACACACACTCGGGGAAACCTCTCCCTCCCACCACAAAACATGAAAAAGGGGGTTGTATGGGTGAGAAAGACAGAAAGAAGAGGATTTCTGCGAGCCCCATCCAGACTTTTTTCGTTTTGCCAATGTGTTTGACCCGTCTCGAGAGAAATCCATTTGTGTTTTTGCAGCACTTGGGGGAAAATGACAAAAGCGCAAATAAACCCTTTAATTTCCCTCCGTGACCATGCAATGCATCATCGAGTAATACGGGATCCCCGTGTGCCAAAAACGTGTTACGCCTCCATGACCATTTTCGTTATCCCCAAACCTAACCCAGGAGCGGTCGGCTAATTTACGCGGCCTGTATCGTCTGTCAGCTACGACGTTTCCTTGATAGCGTTGGGTGCTGTTGAGGAATCAAGATCCGGGAGACCGAGGTACAAAGCGAGGGGGGACATTGTACTGGAATATCCCAATGTCATGTCCCGGTCCTCTTCGCCGTTCCTCACGTCCCCCTAAACCCATTCGCAACATGCCCCGATTCAACTGACCTTCACGGCGAACTTGCGCTGAGGGAAGTGGACGGTGCGCTTCTTGGCCTTCTCGGTGACGATGCCAGCCTCCTTCTCGGACAATCTCCGGCGGATGGCACGGGTCTGCTTCGCACGGAGGTCGAGGGGAGCGTACTTCTTGTTCTTGTAGAACAAGCGGAGCTGGGCGCGTTGCTTGGCGTTGATGACGGTCAGGACGCGGGCGATCGACTTGCGGATGTCGTGGCTGCAGGCAGAAAAATTCACCAGTCAGTCGTTCGTTCCTCATTGACCATTCGGTTCCTTCCACTGCTTCCGGATCGAACGGGGACAATAACGCACATCTTGTTCAGCTTGCTGCCAGAAGAGGTGATCTTCTGGATGCGGAGCTGACCGAGCTCAGTCTTGAGCTCTCCGAGTTGCTTGGTCAACTCATCCTTGTTCTTGTTCCAGAGCTGGCTGGCCTTGACCTTTCCGGACGACTGCGACATGGTAACTTCTCGTCAGCGGGAACGGTTCTTCTCCTTATAGATGAGTGTTTTGGTGTTTCTCGTCGGGGCAAAAGTGATTTCGGACGCGGGGTGTCGTAATCTCGTCGGGGGGAAATGTCTCGGGGCTATTCGAACATCGCAAATCCCGTCAGGAGCAAAGGGTCACTCACCATCTTGACTGATATGGGGGGTGGCGCTGGATATCTGGGTTAGTATCGACACGTCGTGGGAGAGGCTGAGGTGATCGATCGTAAATTTGAAAGGACAAAAAACGACTTGCCCTATGAGTTTGTGCGCAAAAATTCGGTACCCGGCGCGGGGCCACCTGTGATTGGAGGAGGTGGGCCTTGGGGTTTGGGCATGCGCCACAGCGCTGCTGAGCCACAGCCGTCACCCAAAAGCCGCTGTCACTGACTGACTGCCCCTGCGCCGAGCCGACTTCACCGATCGATGTGCTTGCTCACCTTGGGGCCCTGAATCCAGAGCAACGCATGCACGAAAGGCGCTTCAACAGTGAGCTGAGATGGAACCATTGGGAACGATATAGAGGACAAGTAAACAGTTTCCTGGACAAAACTTAGTACATATAGCTGTTGAGCTGATTGATTCACCACCCTCTATGCGTTCCTGGATTTGAATTCCTACATTATTGATGACTGGCCGAGTAATCTCTTTCTTCAGCCTTCACTCATGCCCTTTCATGGCCTTAGTCTCGACGTCTTGACTACCGGTACCTATCCGTACATGCAACTGGACCCGCAACTGCAGGCTTGCTGCAACTCTTCGACGCTTACATAACAATTCGAGGTGCACGGCCCATGTGACGCCGAGCTCCTCCCTGTTGCATCTGGTCCCTGCTGACGGTCCTAGACACACGGACATACCTAAGCCCATCGCAAGACGACACCTCGACCTCGGGGGCAGCAGACAAAACAGACAACCCACCACAACAAACACCGCGGCGCCATGGCTGCAGTTTCGGGCAACACGGGCTGGGCCCAGCTACGGCAACAGGCGCGCAGTCTAGAAACACAGGTACGGGCTCCCCTCACCCTCAGCGGCATGTCCATCTCCACCAGGTTTCCCTGACATCCGGCCTCCTTAGACAGAGACGCTATTCCACACATACTCCCAGTTCTCGACGGTAGCAGATATACCGGCGAAGCCCACCGAGGAGGAACGGACAACAGAAGCGAAGCTGCAAGACCTCCTTGACAGAGTAAGTCTGATGGAAATCCCCCATTGGAGTCCTTCCAGCTTGCCTCTCCCGGCTCCTCAACAATCATCACTAACATGGCTCCCCCAGCGTGAAAATGTCATTTCCCAACTTTCCCGCCTTCTCGACTCGGAAGCGACCCTCACCTCCTCCGCCCTGAAGCAGAACAACCTCGCCCTCCTCCGTGAGAAGCTTGCCGAGCACAAACGCGACCTCGTGCGCCTGCGCAACACCATCGCCCAGGCCCGCGACCGCGCCCACCTGCTCACCAACGTACGCTCCGACATTGATGAGTACCGTGCCAACAACCCCGAGGCCGCCGAGGCCGAGTATATGCTTGCCGAGCGCAGCCGCATCGACAACAGCCACAACATGGCCGACAGCGTCCTCTCCCAGGCATACGCCGTGCAGGACAGCTTCAACATCCAGCGCGAGACCCTCGCCAGCATCAACCGCCGCATCACCATGGCCGCCAGCCAGGTCCCCGGGCTCAACAGCCTCATCGGCCGCATTTCAGCCAAGAAGCGCCGCGACGGCATCATCATGGGCGTCTTCATCGCATTTTGCTTCCTCTTGTTTTGGTGGTTCATGTAGTCAGCGGGAGAGGAATGCGGCATGTTTTGTTTCAGATGACGACGGCTCTTTGGATGTTTTGATTGTGTTCGTTGCTTTCTTCCAACAAGCCGTTACGACTGGGGGACATTACCGGCATAAGGGAATTGCGGAGGCGTTCTTGGGATTCTTTTTGGACGTTTTTCTCGAATTGAGGGTATCTTTGGTGCATACTGTACACTAAAAGAACACGGGTATACGTAGGCAAGAGGGCCAGGCCCTCTATGACCTGGCTGCCGCATGCTGTTGGCCTTGCGAAGCCACCCGAAAAAGCTACTTTTCTCCCACTCACGACTTCTCCTTCTCGCTCCCTACCTCCTTGGCCTTGGCGGCCTCCAGCGCTGCCTTTTCGGCCTTGTTCCACTCGTGAAGGACCAGCTTCATGCCCTTCACCAAGCTATCCCGCTCCTCCGGGTGGGCGGGGCCGCTGGCGGCCCAGCGGATCCTGCACAGGTTGTCGACGAGGTAGACGTAGCCGACTTTGCTGTTGAGGTAGCCGATGGACTCGCTGATCTCGTTGGTGATGCCGCGCGGTACGAGGAAGTACTTGCCCCAGTGGTGCTCGGGGATCTGCTTGCGCAGGTTGCCCATGAAGAGCTTGACGATCCATGCCTTGAACTTGTTGTCCTCGATGTTGAGCTGCACGACCTGGGTCTTGCCCTGCGTCTTGGCCAGGAGCTCGTGCAGCGCAGGGTTCGCCTCGGGCGAGATGAACGTCTTCGCCTGGTCGTCGGCCCACTGGCTGCTGTACATGGCGACAACGGACACCTTGCCGAGCAGCGCCCGCGTCGTGTCGCGCGGGTTGTTGGCGCTCTTCTCGAGAGTGTCGCCGACAAAGTTGGGGAAGAAGAGGGACATGTCGGCCTTGAAGGGCAAGGGAGGCGCGATGAAGGATTTGCCCTCGTGGAACTGCATGTTGCGCCAGTCGCGGAAGTAGGGGCGGGCCATCTTTTCTTTTCTGCAATTGACTCCAGTCAGCTCGACCCCCCAGTTTGGCATGTGAGTTGAGTACTTACAGCTCCTTGCGGCGCACGAGATGCTTGTCGTAGTCGACGAAGTCGTCCCTCCGCTGCTTCAGCGACCTCCTGTCGACGCCCGAGTTGTCCTCCGGATGTGGCGGGTGCGCCATGCCGATGGGCCGCGGCAGGGGCTGCGGCGTGAAGTCCTTGATCTTCTTTCCGTAGGCTCGCGGGGCGTGGATGGCCGACCCAGGGAGTTCGGGCTTCGTCGGCTCTAGGGGAGCGGCGCCCGGGGCTGGGGCTGGTGCCGGAGGCTTGTTGGCCAGGTATGGACGAGAGGTGCTCAGGTGCCGCCTCCATGAGCAGATGGTGCAGGAGAAGGCCCTTCTTGAGGGACCCATGGACATGGCCATTGTGCGCAATGGGGTGATGGGAGCCATTGCGTCTGAGGCTGGGGGTTGATTCGGATAATACCAACTATCGTCGAGAGGCCGGTCACTCTGGCACCTGTCCGTAGAAAAATTCGCGCCACATATTCCGACGTTCCACGAAGTCGGTAGGAAGCTTGCGCCTCACCCTCCAAGCCACAGGGGGGTCTTGGGCGATAAGAAAGTGGACCGCCGCTGCAATGCGGAGTGAGCCGACGAGAGGGGAGCCAAAAATCACACTGAACCGACATTGCGGGTCTCGGGCCACCCTTTTGCTGCCCTCGGGGCACTTCCAAGCATTGTGTCATGGGGGAAGATGGATTGACCTTCACAGGCCGAACACCGCGAATAGCCGAGTCTGGGGACAAACAATGCCGCTGCCGAGCGTGCTCGTCCTGCAGCGGGTGTTCGCACATTCCAAGGTGCCCTTCTCCTCTCCTCCTCTGAAATTCTAAAAAAATATGCGAATCGTTCCTTACCGTTTTCCTCTTCTTTACTCTACGAAAAACGGCTCAACATGTTTCTGCAACGCGGCTCGCGCGCCGTCCGGACGCAATGGCACGTCTCCAAGAGCGTGGCCCGCCTGGCCGCGGCGAGAGCTGCTGGCGTCTACCCCTCCAGACAGTTCCATGACACGCGGCATCTGAGGGTCATCAAACCGGTCCTACTAGCAGACATTGGTGAAGGTTAGCAAAAATTCTCCTCCCCACACCTTGGGAGTTAATTACACCTCTAACAAGTCCCGAATGACAGGCATCGTGGAATGCGAAATCATCCAGTGGTTCGTCGAGCCCGGCGCCCGCGTCGAGGAGTTCTCCCCGCTGTGCGAGGTTCAGAGCGACAAGGCCTCGGTGGAGATCACCAGCCGCTTCTCGGGCGTCGTAAAGAAGCTGCACTACGACGCCGGCGATATGGCAAAGGTCGGCAAGCCCTTTGTCGACATTGACATCCAGGGAGGGGCCAAGAAGGAGGACCTCGATGCACTGACAGCCCCGGCCGAGCCGGCGGCGGAGAGGACCGCACCGAGCACTTCGGAGCCCCCTGTGCAGCAACAACAGCAGGCGAGAACACAACAGGGAGAGCAGGCACAGGAGCAATCAAGACAAGAGCCGGCGGTTGCCATACCCGAAAGTGCTGGTGCACAGGAAGCTTCGCGGCCACCAAGGGGCAAGCATGCCTCGCTCGCCACGCCAGCGGTGCGGCACCTTGTCAAGACATTAAACGTGAACATTGTGGACATTGATGGCACGGGAAGAGACGGCAGAGTCCTCAAGGAGGACGTGCAAAACTTTGTCAAGCGCCGCGAATCCGGGGAGAAGCTGGCGGCGTCCTCGGCCCCGCCTTCCGGCGCAGTTCCCACTCCGGGGCCCGGCTCCGCCACACAACTCGAGACCCGCGTCCCGCTCACAAACACCCAGCAGCAAATGTTCAAGTCTATGACGCGCTCCCTCACGATCCCGCACTTCCTATACGCCGACGAGGTCGACTTCTCCAGCCTCGTCCAGCTGCGCACCCGCCTCAACCGCGTCCTTGCGACGGCCCCCGAGGTGGGCGGCGGCGAGACCGGCGTCGCGAAGCTCTCCTACCTCCCCTTCATCATCAAGGCTGTCTCTATGGCGCTCTACAAGTTTCCCATCCTCAACGCGCGGGTCGACCTCGATCCCTCATCCTCCAAGCCCTCCCTCGTCATGCGCAGCCAGCACAACATCGGCGTCGCCATGGACACCCCGCAGGGCCTCATGGTGCCCGTGATCCGCAATGTCGGGTCGCTCAACATCCTCTCCATCGCCTCCGAGCTGACGCGGCTGCAAAAGGCGGCCTTCGCGGGCAAGCTGACGCCGGCGGACCTGGGCGGCGGTACCATTACTGTCTCCAACATTGGTAACATCGGCGGGACCTACCTGTCGCCCGTCATTGTTGACAAGGAGGTCGCAATCCTCGGCATCGGCCGCATGCGCGCCGTGCCGGCGTTCGAGGGGAGGACTCGGACAGGGTGGTGAGGAAGCACGTGTGCAACTTCAGCTGGAGCGCTGACCATCGTGTGGTCGACGGCGCAACCATGGCGCGGGCCGCCGAGGTGGTGCGGAGGGTCGTGGAAGAGCCCGACGTCATGGTCATGCACCTCCGATGATATGGGGGGTGCCCAGAGTCGCAGTGGGTGAGTGAGTGAGACCGGAGAGCGAGATACCCTAGGAGGGAAACGGGATAGGTAGATAGATTTGAGGAAGGGAGGGTGACGATGGGGCGGGTTGAAGTGACGGTGTCCGCGCCGCGTGACGCGGAGACGCAGACCGGGGGAGCAGTCATGGTGTGGGTGGGCGGGTTGGATCACTAGACATTGACAATTAAAGGTCTAACTGGTTTGTAGATACGGGAGGAAGGGCGGGGAAGGGCAAGCACCTTGTTTAGGCACCCGTTGAGTAGTACGTTCCGGGAAAAATGAAAATAAAAAAGGGTTCCCAGTAGAGATCACCTGTAAGATGGCAGCTGCTGCCCGATGCATGTCTGTCTGACAAGCATATCACCGCAGCGGTTGGTGACGGCGTGATGCCTTGGCCGGGTCGGGTCCCACAAGGCCACCGAACACCCTGCCCACCATATGAACGACCCCCATCTCGGTGTACTTTGTAGGAAAAGAGGAAAATGTGACGGCCCAGTTACGACGGACCAAGGCTTCTCCACACCTTCACCGAGCTGACGCGAACCAATGCTGAAGACTTCCCGGATGGTCAAGGTGACGCTTCGCACTCCGTGGGCTGCAGTCGTCTCGATCGGGGCAGTGCGACTACCATTTTGGTGAGAGCGAACAGGGCCTTGTCGAGAGCGGTTGGAGGTCCGGATTAGGCTGGCTGATTCACACAAGGTACGACAGCAGGTGGGACAGTGACAGTTCGATATTTGATCAGTTCTTTATTTTTTATATTCTCAACAAAGACTTGCAAGTGATTGAAACCCAAGAACCTCCAGCCGGACCCCGACCAGTGAGCATTCTCCGTTCCTTGACCCTGCATGAGCGAGAAAACAAGCGCCAGCTCAGCATCGCTGCTGTTCGCATTGACGGCCAACCCCGTTTGGGACTGCTCGCATCCTGACATTCCGTATTGCCATGTATTATCCTCACCCAACGTCGCACGACTCCTACCCAACTGACTAAACGGGCTATGTAGAGGATGCCCTTTATGGCGCAAGTCCCTCTACTGTCACCCTAGCGTCCGTACACTGTATGCAGGCTAACTTTTCGAAGCCAGCGGTTTTGTAAACCAGATCCCAATGCTGACGCCGTGAATATCCAAAAGCCAACGCTCATAGTTGTATGCCCGTAACTCCATGATCCCGTAGGATGATCCGCAAAAACGAAACCCAATCAAAGTGCGCCGCTATAGACATTTAATAGATCACGCCTCTTCCTCCATCACGGCCTTGACGTTGGCCAGAGCATCGCGCTTGACTTCCTCGAGGGAGCGGCTGACGTCGAGACTAATGACATCCGTCTCATCGGCCATGGGAGGCTCAAGGGTCTGGAACTGGCTGTGGACCATGTTGGCGCCCATGTAGTGGTTGGTCGCAGCACTGCGAGCTGTCACGCGCTGTACGAGAACGTTTTCGGGGGCCGAGAGGTAGATGAAGTGGATGAGAATCGAGCGGTCGTAGTATCCGGCGACGCGGATGACGTCTCTGTACTTGCGCTTCAGGGCTGAGCAGGTAAGGACGACTCCGTCGGAGCCTGCCGCCAACTGGTGGCGGGACTCTTCGCGCAGCGCAACGAGCCAGTCCCATCTGTCGGCGTCGGTCAGAGGCACGCCGTTGGCCATCTTCTCGATGTTTGCTTGGGGGTGGAACTTTTTTGCGCGAGTCAGACGGAGCTCAGAATGCGAGAAGGCGGGTTTTCAACACTCACACTGTCACCCTCGATGTAGGGAAGCTTCAGAGCCTGGGCCAGGTACTCGGCGACGGTCGTCTTTCCACAGCCAGCTGGGCCGGTAACTAGCCAGATGTGGTGGTACTTGGTGTCGAGAGATCCGTTGACGTGTGCGCCGTTGTTTGCGGAGGTCGGAACTCCAGGCACTCTGGGCTGGGTCTTGGAGGCGACAGCTTGTTGCACGCCATTTGTGAGGCCCGAGGGGGACTTGGGAGGCTGCCCGTTGACAGGCATAGGAGAGTCGTAGGAGAGCATGGTTTCGTGCGGGATTGTATTGTATTCGAGGAGGGCGGTCGATGACGCTATCGCATCATCCGGAGAAGGAGATGTTGAGGCGGATAGTAGCCGGGGAGCCAGCAAAATAGTATTGTGGTATGGGTATATGAGGATACGGAATAGGTTGGAGATGAGAGAAGTAACAGATCTGATGTTTTCTATTTCCAGCGGGAAGACGATTCAATTGCAAGATCGGAGGTCAAGTGACGGAGCAAAACGCAGGGCGTTGTCTTATACTTTATAAGTGACCAAGGACGGGGACTGCTTCTGGGGGATCGATGAGGTAAAAAATTCCAACGGGGAACCCAAGGGGTGCCTGACGGCAACTAAAACGCCCTGGCAGCGCTCAGCAGGTTCCAGTACCTGGACTCAGGTTCAGCGGACTTCTCTCGGGCCAGGGTAGGGAACGAGGGGCGTGTCACTGACCCGGCTCTCAAATGATGGCGTCCCCTGGTCATCACAGTAGCCAATGGGTATAGCTCATGCACCCAGCGGGGAGAAATCCGTACTCCACTAGTAACTGGGGGAGGGTGGTCTGTTCCAAAACCGAAGGGGGTACATCCATAAACAGCCGTGTCCCTGCACCCAATCTTCCTAGTTGCTGTCCCTCGATACGTACTTTCTCTCCGCGGGATCCAAAAGCTAAGGGGTGGCATCTGGGGGAAACGTGGGACGAATGGGAGACTGAAGTTGCGCTCTACATGGAGGGCCAAACTCTCTCTGAGGGGGATGAAAGCATCCCAATGGCAGTCAGCGACTGGTAACCGTGCCCACGAAGAGTGCCAAAGACAAGCATCCCGTTCCTTTGGGAATTCACCGTCAGGTATCGATCGTCGGGAGAGAGCGACCAGCGCCAGCGTGCAGTCGATTGTTACGATCGTCTTTGCCTGTTTCTATCGGACTGGGGACTCACACAACCCCAGGAACCATAGAGACAGACCGCACCCGTGGATTGGGTACTCCTGGTACCAAATCGAGGCTGCTGGGCTTGCTGTATCAGTGATCTTACTCTGTACCTTCTGTTTGTATCGCGATGGCGGCACCGCAAAGGAGACCAGCAACGGTAACCATTGCGATGCCCGCAGAATGGCCGTATGTATTGCCGATGCCGCAACTTTGTACGCAGCACAAGCCTGGTGTGCAGATACCGCTCGCCTCATAGGTTGTACTGTGCGATGCGTTGCGTGCGTATGCATGCGGCATCACGAGAGTTTCAAGAACCCCACGATGAACATGGGTCGGAGGGTTGGCTGTCCCGGAAAAGCGATTGTCCTGGGCAAAAGGTCAAAAGTCGTCGTAGCCGGACGAGGACTGAAAGGGGGTGTGTTGTTACAGCGAACAGCGACAGCACCGGGCGACGACAGGACCTAGTTTATATCGCGGGCCCGGGGAGGACGGAGAACGGGGTTCGGTCAAGGAAAATAGGAGAATCCAGTTGGTCGGCGGCAAAGGACATGACGATGCTTGGGACCAAATAGGTCAAGGAGCCAAAATGGCGGGGAGGCAGAGCAAGGGCAGTCGGGTCGGGTGGAGGAGGGGGGTGCCGCGGGTGAGGTGTAGACTGTGGAGGGGAGAGAGAAAGTGGACAGCGTGGGGGGACACACTTTTTCTAGAACAGACACTAGGAGATAATTGCCTGAACCGGGCAGGGGCTTGAGAAAAGGAGCGAGGTCACTCGACACGCAAGAAAAAAACTCGGCCCTCGACAATCTCACGTTCCAGCTGTCTCGGTGGGGGAACAGTGTCCGATGACGGGTAGCGGACACCAGAAACGCATTGACCAGGAATGCGAGAGGCTGAAGAGAGAAGAGACAAACAATGCAACGTAGTACGGGCACATGGGCGAATGATACCGGTGGGAATTCGGAGCAATGCCTAGCCAAACAGCAGTCCAAGTGTCTGCAAGTCAGAATACGGGATGGGGGAGTAAGGCGGTTTGGGGAGTCCAGCAAGCCGGGCGAGGTCAGGTCGAGGACGAGAAGCAGACGGCGGGAGATGGGATCGGTACCTTAACACTCTGGAACAACTCGAAATGACTTTCCCCGGCTCCTGCCCGAACGTCAAACGGGTCTGTTTTCCTGTGCAGCTCCTGCCTGCCCGCAGACCTGGTCTCCGTCCCCCGTCGGGCTGAGGGAAAGTGCGGACAAGTGCTTTCGGGCAAGCACCGAGGCGCTATTATTACATCATAAGGAAGGCAGGCATATGGGTCGGCGATGTGCAGCCGAGCGTTTCTTGCTCTTACGGTACTTACTCCAGCTGCGTGGCTCTTCCTGTATTTTGATTCCGAGATCCAGTGCCCATTTGCCCGGTGCCACTGGTAAGGCAGGGAGCTGTTACGTACGGATCCCCAGGGAGATTTACGTGGTGGATGGCACTGGCAAGGGAAGGGACGAACGTGATTAATCCGACAAATCCGTCTTAGCCGACCGGAGTCCAACATGTAGCCGCTGTACTTTACACTTTTCCTTGTTACACTTTCATACATAGTACACCAACTTATCGCCCTCCAAACTGACGAATCATGCAGAACGGAACATTCGCCGTCGACTTTGCGGCCAGTTGCTGGGAACGAGGCCCAACAGCACCGCGCTGGGCCAAAGCCTCCGCGGAAACCACCATACCTACCTGGAGAGAGGGCCACAAACCCGTCCAAACGAACACCATACCCAGCACGCTTGAGCTGTGTTGCAACCCGAGGGTGTTCCACCGAACCGAGGACAAAATGTATCGTCCACTCAACTTACCTATGATGCAAGTCGGCACTCCACGTCCTCGGGCCCGTAGGGTCAGCACAGCAAGTGCTCATCACCCTAAACTCTCCGTCATCAACCTTGAGGTGAGGTGCAAGTGGTCTGGCTCTGGCTCTGGCTCTGGCGTCTTCCCGTCCTCTGCTTTGCTTTGCCCTGCCCTGCCCTTCGGCTCGGCTGGAGTTCCGAGTGGGACGCTCAACGCAAGCCCGGCATTGCGCACCACGACCCCATCGACTTTTTGGAAAATGTGGTTTTACTGTACAGTAGCATAGTCCCCATCCATCACACTGACTTCATCCCAGCCATTCGGAATGCGCCCCAAGAGCCAGAGGCTTTCCCTCGCTCCTCTTATCCTCCACAGTCGGCCTCCTCCTTCGTCCACTCTTTTCCACAACTCACAGGGCTTCCCTCCGCAAGACTCCGCTAGGCCCTGGTCCTAGCATCGTTGCAAACGAATCAAGCACAGTTTGCTTGCTGCAATTCGCTCCAGCCCTCGGCGTTTCTGGTGCCTGTTCTGTTTTTTTCTCCAAGACTCCAATTTCTCCCCTCACCATTTCCTGTGCTCTCGACCGCTTTCTCCAAGTGATCCAGGCCACTCCAGATCACTCCCCGCTAGGTCCCCAACACCGAACCCAGGCCAACGGTCAGGGAAATCAAACACGCGAGCGGACAAGGATGAGGGGTCTTTTTACTTTGCTTTTCCAAAGCCTCAAGGTGTTGCTCTGTACCCCTTAGTACCAATACGAATAGGTACGGTTACAGTTGCGGTCGTCGGCCTCTCACCGCTCTCTCGTGATGAGGCAGCTGACTTGCTTCTCAGTGGGGCATGCAGTTCACTGGAATTGACTGTTGGCCCATGCATCGGAATTGTTTGTCCCCATCGAGCATCGGCTCGGCTTTTTGACATTGAACGAACGCTCGCGATACACCACCACGTTGTAGATGTCCCACCGAATACTGCGTCACAACCCATCTCACGGACGTTAGAGCGGTAGCGCCTCTATCAACCATCCTAATTCCTGCGCGGGAAAACCGGCTGCAGGTTTCGTGACATCTGCTTAAAGCCAAACTCCACACTGCCAGCGTTTGTCAAGGGATGAGCGGAACTTAACACTAATCGCACCGGCTGCTTGCCGTGTCGAGTCAACGTGGAAGTCAACCATCCTCTCGTCACGTCGAACATGGGTGAGTTATTTGTGTGAGATTTCCAGCTCATGGCTGTATAACAATTGTTATAGCGTCAATCCAGCGCTGCCTACGAACCCGACTGGTCGAATCGCAGCATACTGCGAGGGATATGGCAACCCCACCTGACTGTATCAACCCGGGTCAAATGCATGCGACATGTGCGATCATCAGTCGTCTCTAGCCCTCATGGCGCACTGCGTCAATCCATGCGAGGCATCAAGTCAAACAGCAGACCGCCCATGACGAAGGTACCAGGGGGGTACAGACGCAATGCACACAACATAACACTCTGTACAACACAATTGCCTCGCCAGAGCCGGCCGAGGCGAACAATGAATGCAAGGCGAGGAGTGAAACTTGTTGAACCCTCTAGGACCAAGCCACGGCGGCACGGCGCATGTTCCCCGGCGACCCCCTCGGTCTGAGCAATCCATGTCACTGTGTTCGGTTTCATGGCGCTTAAGCTGGCCTGGGTTTCGAGACGCCAAGGCAGATGGTCCGAACATTCGGAAACCCCGGAATCTCTCCTCACTTCCCCGGGCGAGAACTCGGCCAAACTCGACATGGTATGCAGCGCCTCTCGGCTCCTCTTCCCGGCCGAGTCAACGTGCTGCCGCGGGTAGGTTTACCCGCATCCGTCGTACGGCAGGTGTAGCAATGCCGATATCCTTGTGGTTCGTGAAAGTACAGATAACATGGAAGAATGACATGATCGACTGCACGGCATACACTGGAAAGCACCTGACCAAAGTATTCACAAAATGCGCTGCTTGGCGCTTGGGGGGCAAACAAGTGATGCTGCCTGATCACCGCTAAAGTTTAACACATATCCAGCCACATTCCTCTCAAAAGCCCTCAATGAACTCTTGACACGACACGTAGTTCTGTTGTACGTGTTGTGCTGACACTGCATGAACACAAAAACCTCGCTCCTGTTGCCCGTCCTGCTGGATGCTACGCTCCACTGTGGAAGTACTCTAAAACCGACGCCAGCCTATGTGGCGGCTGCTGTATATTGCCCTCCGTGCATCCTTTCAGCCGAGCCGTGTAGAGAGGCTCCCCAACGTTGCAGATGAGGCATATAAGTTCGGCAGCCACCAATCTCAGGTCCTAGGCAATGACAACCGCTCAAAGCCGCTCATGCCAGCTTCAATACCTGTCCTACCCTAGATGATGACAACCAGTATCGAGACAAGAGAGAAGTACCCTGTACAAGCATAACAGTCGTTCATGTCACATATCATTGCAAAACAAAACCGACCACGATGCAACCTGCAAGCAAGCCTCGAGATGGGCGCTCTGCAGCCTACCTATGCAGCCTGCCCGCGCAAGCATGTCGATCCTAGCGATGTCTCCCATTGGCCCTCGAGGCCATGCATGCAAGGATACCCGACAGGTGCGGTCTGCGAGAGACGGGTACGAATGCAAGCCGGACCCTCTCGGTGAGCAGTGCGGTATCGGGAACGTGAGGGTGTATCTCTTCGTCCGGGTTGGATCGGGCTGTCGATGTTGAACGACGTCGTCTCCATTATCTAATACAAGTATTATTCTATGCAGCCCAGGTACAGCTTGTTTTAGAGGAGTTTTCATCGAGCTTGTAATACCTACTTCGGCATATCAAACTTCGGTCATGTAATCCACTTCTTCTCTTCCGGCTGGGCTTATCACCCATTCTGTCTGAATAGCGCCTGAGTGTCGAACCAATACGTGATGATGAGCTGCTCAGCCACTTACCGCAGAAGTTCAGTCACTAGGCTTGATCCACTGCTCCGAACATACATTTTCGAGTAATGGGATGCATTGAGTAGTGGAAACAACATTGTTCTACAGTTAACCCATCGCACCTAAGCCAGGCTCTGAACTGTTTGCCTGAACACTATCTACCATTGGAGAGCCCGCAACGTAAGCGTGGTTTGACGTCAACCCGCGAGTACACAGGGACGACTGACTTCTACCCCCACCTAGTCCCCCCCCACGTATGGACCCCTCGGTAGGTTGGGAAGTATAGTATGTGTCTGCACGACTTCGTCAGCTCGACCTGATGTGTGTGTGATGGGATGTGCTCATGGGGATGTCCTTGATCTTTTCTCTCACTTGCCCCTCCTTCTGCTTTGGTGTAAGCTCTGTAAATAACTCATTCGTCCCATTGACAAAAGTGCCAGAAATGCCCCTCATTGTGGCTGAAGCTCCCAATGTCCTGGCCTGCCTCCATGCCTGTTTGGGGAGGTGGTCAGGTTCCTGAGGCATTCAGGAAATACACAGGCTTAAGTATCATCTTCACAGCCTGGGTCCCCAATTGGGCGTCATCCGCCAATCATTAGCCATGGTTGTTTCCAAAGCCCCAAAGCGCCACAGCTTCAACTGCGGAGCACCACGAAGCGTGGCTTGAGCACTGTGCAAACGGTGAGCCCGCTGATACAGCTCGTGTGGCTCTTCCCCGCTGTTGGCGGCGCCTGAACACAGTTGTCGTCTGCTCATCCGCCGCACCTGCCTCATCAGTGACCAATGACCAGTGCGGTGCCATCTCGACTCCTCATGCGGGTTTCATCCATTTCCGCCCTCCAGAGACTGACCTCTTTGCGAGTTGCTTCTCCCTCACTTCACACTTCTCTCAAGACCGTCAGACCTAGAAACCACTTCCCCTTGCTTGCGAAACCCTGCCGGCAGAGATTTTCCACCATGAACGCCCAGGAGCTCACCCACTACCTGGCTGACGCGCCGCCTTCAGTCGTGAGACTGGAGATCGAGAAGCACTTTGAGCCTCTCACCGACAAGCAGAAGCGCTATGCGCACTTCATCAGCAAGTAAGAAAGCTTTTCCCTCCGTGATGCCATGTAACCAAGACCTCCGGGCCCGGATGCGCCAAGCTTTTATGGGGTGCGGGAGCTAAATGACACCCCCAGAGCCTCTTTTGCTGGTAGCCGCATTGTGCTCAGACAGCTGTCCCCGGAGTCGGAGCCCATCTACGACTTCATCATTGCCCTGCACAAGTCGAGCGGAGGCGACTGGAACGGTCTCGCCCAGAAGGCTGGTGTCGATGAGACTCAGCTGACCCACTTCCTCGAATATGCTGCCCAGTTCTTGGGAAATAATGGCAACTACAAGAGCTTTGGCGACGCCAAGTTCATCCCCAGAGCCGAGGAAAAGACCTTTGCTGCTCTTGCCGCCACCTCGCCCGATGCTGAGCGTTTCTACAAGGCGACCAACGGTGCCATCTTCAACTCCGACAAGCAAGCTTTGATGCACCTCGGATACCCTGACAAGGGCCACATGACCACATACTACCCCGACTCCCCTCACATCACCCAGGATGAGATCGAGGCCGTGTCCGCATGGATGGAGAAGAAGGGTCTTCTTCCCGAGAATACCCGTCTCCGTAAGACCAAGGAAGGCTCTTTTGAGCTGCTTATTGCGTCTGCCGTTACCAGCGTTCCCGCCGAGGGAGGCGATATCGGCAAGGAGACCGAGTTTCAGCTTGAGGATGGCCTTCTCAAAGGCAAGACGATTAAGCTGGTGTACGGCGACTATGCCGCAGAGATGAAGGCCATCTCCGAATATATTAAGAAGGCGCAGGAGAACAGCGATAACGAGACCCAGGCGAAGATGCATGAAGCCTATGCAAAGTCTTTCTCGTCCGGCTCTCTGCTTGACTTCAAGGACAGCCAGAGATACTGGATTAGAGATAAGGGCCCTATGGTGAGTGGCACGCATTGCCTACAGCAATCTGGTCTAACACTCGGGGCTAGGTCGAGTCAAACATTGGTTTCATCGAGACATACAGAGACCCCGCAGGCATCCGTGGCGAGTGGGAGGGCTTTGCTTCAGGTATGTTCACTGATCGATTCTCTTTTGACGGAGTACTAACCCGCTTCCAGTTGTCAACCGTAAGTCTCAAAACTGCCCATTACAAAGATCTTGTTGCTCAGCATTTCACAGTTGAGCGTACTCGTGCTTTCGGCGAACTCGTCTCCTCTGCACCCAAATTGATTCCCCTCCTCCCCTGGAGCAAGGACTTCGAAAAGGACAAGTTCCTTTCTCCTGACTTCACCTCTCTCGAGGTTTTGACATTTGCTGGTATGTGCAAACCTACACATGCTTTCAGACGGCGCTGACCTACATTTTTAGGCTCGGGCATCCCTGCCGGAATAAATATGTAAGTAGATTGCAAGATTGACGCCTCTGTCTTTTTCTGTAAAAACCAGGGACGATACTGATACCTGACCAGCCCCAACTACGATGACATTAGGCAGACGGAGGGCTTCAAGAACGTTTCCCTTGGCAACGTTCTGAGCGCCAAGGCCCCCAATGAGAAGATTCCATTCATATCGGAAGCCGACCTGGATCTGTACCATAAGTACAGAGACCCCGCTTTCGAGGTCCAGGTTGGCCTGCACGAGCTGACTGGTGAGTCCTCTTGATGTTGATCCTCGATTGTCACTAACTGGAGCAGGTCACGGCTGTGGCAAACTCCTCCAGGAAACTTCTCCTGGAACCTTCAACTTCGACGAGAAGAACCCTCCCATCAGCCCCTTGACCAACAAGCCTGTTACCACATGGTACAAGCCTGGCCAGACATGGGGATCCGTCTTTGGCAGCCTTGCTGCTTCGTACGAGGAGTGCCGTGCTGAGCTTGTTGCTATGTATCTTGGGTAAGGATACCGAACGTCTTCTCACTGCCTCTTGGCTGACGCAGGTTTAGTTGCGAGTTCCCCGTTCTTAAGATCTTCGGCTTCGGCGACGGAACTACAGACATTAACAACGAGGCCGGCAACGTCCTGTACGCTGCGTACCTGCAGATGGCCCGCGCCGGTCTTGTCTCTCTCGAGATGTGGGATCCCAAGAGCCAGAAGTGGGGTCAAGCGCACTCCCAGGCTCGCTTCTCTATCTTGCAGGTTAGTGGTGACGTTGTGGATTGATACTTGATCTTGTACTGACCATTCTGAAGTGCTTCCTTCAAGCCGGCGATGACTTCTGCAAGTTGGAGTACAAGAACGACGACCTGTCTGATCTCGAGATCAAGCTCGACCGCTCCAAGATTCTGACTACTGGTCGTGATGGTTAGTTCTTAGCGACCCTACGAGATTCAGGGATATGAAGATGCTAACTCCTCATAGCTGTGGGCAAGTACCTCCAGAAGCTTCACGTGTACAAGGCCACCGCCGACGTCGAGAACGGCACCGCTTTCTACAAGGAGATGACCAACGTTGACATGGACTTCTGGGGCACCAAGGCCAGGAACGTCGTTCTGAAGAACAAGCAGCCCCGCAAGGTTTTTGTCCAGGCCAACACCTTCCTGGACGAGGCGTCGGGCAAGGTCAGCCTGAAGCACTACGAGGCATCACCTGCCGGCATGATCCAGAGCTGGGTTGATCGCGATTTGTGACTAAGCTCAGAACCCAACATGCCAACAGCCAAGTTGTAGGGGGTTTAAGAGTCCGAAGACAAAAGGAGGGGGCGGCATCACTTGTAATACCCTTTCTTATTTAATACCAAAGCCACCAAAAGGGGAGGCGAGAACATTGGATTGAAAGCGCAACTTGGGCCCTGTGTACCCTGCGCACCTAGTCCATGGAGGGAGGCCATGTGGTCTAGTCAAAAAATGCCCCGTACAAGTCCACGTCTCATGCAATTGAATCATCGAGTCGCGTTTTCCATTTCAAATATTGACATCATCCATTTTTGGTAAGGAGCTCTTCCCTAAGGGGGGTTTGTGGGTGCGTGGTGACGAGTGAGTGTGCTGTGCCGGTGGGTGTACGTTTGTGGACCAGATGTTTTATCTTCTTTGTGTGTTGGATTTGAAGAACCTCATTACAGACGCCAAATGTGACCGATGCCGTCGACTTCCAAATGCAATTGGCAAAACCAGCCCAGCCCGTAGCCATAAGTTCTTCGTCGTCTACAACAACCACGTTCTCAACCGCAAAAAAACCTGGGGTCGAAGAAAAATGTTTGTTCTTATTTTTGTTCCCATTTCCCTTCCCCGAGTCTCTTTTTTCCCCACCCTTCCAAAAAGCCTTGCTACCCTTCAATCACGAAAGCAGCGCAGCAACAGGCGGGAAGCAAGCAACCACACGTCAACGAACCCAGATCAAACCAGCCGGAAAAGGACTGTTTACCAGGTCATCTCGTGGGGCTTGTCACCCTTGCGCAGGCTGAAGGAACTCGCCAGGTAGGAGGCGAGCATGTCAACCTTCTTGATGCTGGCGAGCAGGGCCTTGTCGACGGCCTTCTGGTCAGCCGCACGGCTGCTGTTGACCTCCTTCTTCTGTAAAGTAGCACAGCTCGTCAGTTTTCCATTCTTTGTATCATATCGAACCCTGCTTCCCTTCCGATCCGAGAGGAGCTCGTCTCGTGGGTAGATGGGTGTATGGTGGTGTGAATCGTACCTGGGGCTTCTCTCCCTGCTTGAAGAAAGCGTCCTCGCCGGTCTGCTTCTTGGCCTTGTCGGCGGTGAAGTACTTGGGTTGCGAGATCTCCTCAATCTTCTTGGAGTCGACGCCGGAGACGTCAACCTTGTAGGATGTGGCGATGACGTAGCGGGAGTTGACGCGGCGGAGGGGGACGCCGTTGATCTTGAAGGGGCCGGTGACGAGGAGGACACCCTGGTCGAGGGTCTTCAGGAGGACGACGCGCTTGCCGCGGAAGCGGCCGGCGAGGAGGATCAGAATGGTGCCGGGCTGGAGGGTCTTGCGGGGGGCCCAGGGGCGGACGGCCTTGCGGACCTATGTTGACGGTGGTTAGTATCGCTGCCGCCTCCTTATTTGAGTGCGTATTGCTTTTGCTTGTGGAGGGATATGTCATTCCGGTCACGAGCGTCTTCCTCCCATGTCTCGATTGTTTCTGGTGCGTGTCGAATCGCGATTGCGTAGTCGATGCTGGCGTTGTGGCTTTTACTCTCTCTCTCTCAAGGCGTATGAAGTTTTTTTTTTGGTGTCGTATTTCGATAAGTTGCGCTCGGGTTGCCAAGTTCCTCCTCCAATATTCCCTCGAAGGCCGCTCGTGATGACAATTCTCCCTCCCGTCGCGGATGCAACAAGCGCAACACTTGTGGATTGTAGCAAGAACTCACCTTCTTGGCCTCGGGCTCATCGTCGGCGTTGTACCACTTCTGCGCCTTCTGGGAGGGGGCGGGGACGACCCGAGTCGACGAGCCGAACTTCTTGGTCGTGGATTCCGTCTTCGCCGACATGGTTGCTCTCGGTCCTCGTTGAGGGCTGTGGTGGTTAGCGGGAATAGGGGATCGTGAACGAAAAAGAAGAAGTGGTTGGTTCTCGTTCAGAGGTAGCTGGCTTGTCGATTCGTGAGAAGCAGGAAATTGACGAAATTCCTGTGTATAGGGCCTCTAACCGAGAACCCTCTCCCGCGCTAGTCCCGATTCGTCGCAGTGGAGGCAGTCGCCGCTGGTATCTCTCGGGGCGCGGATTCGGTAGGCGGTGTGGACACTCGCTTTTTGAACGAAAAGTAGGAAAGGGGAAAAAGAAAAAAAAGCTTTACGCCGGGAGAATGTGCTTCCGATATTCCGGGCCCAGACTCAACCACCAGTTGATGGAACCCAGATGGAATCCCCTAGCTGGAGCCTTCTAGTGTCAATCCCGCGCCCACACTGAGGCGCATCTGGCCAGTACCGGGTGTGGATGTCACTGGACGTCAACAAACAACCGCGGAAATGAAGTGCACTTGCATGGACGACATGCCACACGGTTGACTATACAAAAGCATTGAGACGGCATGGGTGCCTTCTTTTTTTTCTTCTCTTCTCTTCTATTGTCTCGTGCGTCAGCTCTGTTGCTCTTGTCTTTTCTCTCCCGATTTCTCTGGATACCATAGACCTAGGTAGAATAGAAGGGCGACCTAGAGGGCGGTGTTCCATCATTTCGTCATGCGCATGGACCACGTGGTGATAAGATAAAGCTTCCCGAACATGCTAGACGTCGCCGAAAGTACGAGAAGGTGCAGGCAAAATCACCCAACTCGGTGACGACAACGCCGGGGTTGGCCTGAAGATATAAGGGGTAGTGACCTCGACTTGTTAGCCATTGCTGTGTCTCATACCGGTTTTTGGACGAACTTTTGCAACATCTGGTTACTACACCAGTAGTAGACAATGCAAGCCAGGAGACAATTCATCTCATCGGCCCGGCGCATCGTCGGGTCATCATCACCGAGACCTGCACGTTTAATCTCAAGAGCCATACTCAGCGAATCGACCGCGCTCAGAAGCAGTGGCAAGCTCCTACCCACGATTGCCATCCGTACATATGCAAATGGCAGGCCTCACCCCCCCGGCGGCACCCACCGCATGAACATGGGTGGTGAGCCCGAGAAGCCGGCACTCGAGCAGTTCGGCATCGACCTGACGGCCAAGGCCAAGGAAGGGAAGCTGGACCCGGTCATCGGAAGAGACGCCGAGATCCAGAGAACCATCCAGATTCTCTCACGCCGGACAAAGAATAACCCCGTCGTGATTGGAAAGGCCGGCACTGGCAAGACAGCCATCCTGGAGGGCCTCGCACTGAGAATCGTGCGTGGCGACGTCCCGGAGAGCATCAAGAACAAGCGTGTCATCGCCCTGGACCTGGGCTCGCTCATTGCGGGCGCCAAGTTCAGGGGAGACTTCGAGGAGAGACTGAAAAAGGTCTTGACCGAGGTCCAGCAGGCAGAGGGCGAAGTCATCCTCTTTATTGACGAGCTGCACACGCTGCTCGGCCTCGGCAAGGCCGAAGGGTCGATCGATGCGAGCAACCTGCTGAAGCCAGCGCTTGCGCGTGGTGAGCTTCAGTGCTGCGGTGCAACCACCTTGGAGGAATACCGCTTGATTGAGAAGGACGTCGCCCTTGCGCGAAGGTTCCAACCGATCATTGTGAACGAGCCCACCGTCCAGGACACCATCAGTATCCTTCGCGGCATCAAGGACAAGTACGAGGTTCACCATGGTGTACGCATCACCGACGGCGCCTTGGTGGCTGCCGCTACCTACTCTAACCGATACATCACCGACCGATTCCTGCCGGACAAGGCCATCGACCTGATGGACGAGGCCGCGAGTCATCTCAAGCTTGAGCATGAATCGAAACCCGAAGACATCATGGCTCTCGACCAGAAGATCATGACCATCCAAATCGAACTCGAGAGCTTGCGCAAAGAGAAGGACGTGGCCAGCCAAGAGCGCCGCGAGAAGCTGCAAGCGGACTTGAAGAAGTACGAAGAAGAGATGGCGGAGCTCACAAAGCGTTGGGAGGCGGAGCGTGCCGAGATCGAGGCCGTCAAGAAGACCCAAGAGGACCTCGACAAGGCCAGGATCGAGCTCGAGCAGGCACAGAGAGAGGGCAACTTTGGACGTGCCTCGGAGCTCAGGTACAGCGTCATTCCTACCCTCGAGCAGAAGATTCCCAAGGACGGCGAAAAGACAGGGGGCAGCCTCGTCCACGACGCCGTCACCGCCGACGACATCGCGGCAGTCGTGTCGAGGGTCACCGGCATTCCCATTTCCAAGCTTACATCCGGTCACATCGAGAAGCTGGTGCACATGGAGGATACTCTCCGCGAGGCGGTCCGCGGCCAGGACGAGGCCATCAAGGCCGTTTCCAACGCCGTACGCCTCCAGCGTGCCGGCCTAAGTGGCGAGAACCGGCCACTCGCATCATTCTTCTTCCTCGGACCTACCGGCGTCGGCAAGACGGAGCTCTGCAAGAAGCTCGCGGGCTTCCTCTTCTCGACAGAGTCGGCCGTCGTCCGCTTCGACATGAGCGAGTTCCAGGAGAAGCACACCATCTCCCGCCTCATCGGAGCGCCCTCCGGCTATGTCGGCTATGAAGATGCCGGCCAGCTCACCGAGGCTGTCCGCCGCAAGCCCTATGCAGTGCTCCTCTTTGACGAATTCGAGAAGGCGCACCGCGATATCTCAGCGCTCCTCCTCCAAGTTCTCGACGAGGGCTACCTCACCGACGCGCAGGGTCACAAGGTGGACTTCCGCAACACAATCATTGTGTTCACGTCCAACCTTGGCGCTGATATCCTTGTCGGCGCAAATCCCATCCACCCCTACAAGGAGATGGCTGACGGCGACATCGATCCGTCGGTCCGCAAGGCAGTTATGGACGTCGTCGCCGCCAACTACCCGCCCGAGTTCCTCAACCGCATTGACTCCTTCATCGTCTTCAAGCGCCTCGCCCTCAGCGCCCTCCGTGACATCGTCGACATCCGTCTGCGCGAGCTGCAGCAGCGCCTCGACGATAAGCGCATCGTCCTCAGCGTCAGCGGCGAGGTCCGCGACTGGCTCGCCGAGCGCGGGTACGACCCCAAGTTTGGCGCCAGACCGCTCAACCGCCTCATCACCAACGAGATCGGCAACGGCCTGGCTGACAAGATCATCCGCGGCGAGCTACGGTCCGGTGACACAGCGGTGGTGTCCATCAAGGAGGACAACTCGGGACTCGAGGTGGCGGCGCAGTCCAAGGCGGCGTAAGAAACGTGATGACGATGTACGATGATTCTGTTTGTATTGCTATTTCGGAGAAAGAGAGGGTCTTGCATGCACGGAGTATTTTGAAAGGCATTAGGCTGGATTTCTCCTCTCATGAGGCGTTCATGAAGAGTAGTGTAACAAACAACCCCAGGAAGGGTGTACTGTGTGCAGACTGTAGCTACATACCCATAATCTCACCACAAAAAAGTACAAATACTGTACATTGTTCTACAATGCTCGTGCGCGTATACCCACCCGCCCGCCTTTCGCGTGTAGCCATTTGTCCTCTCTGAGTTTGTGTCATCATCCCTGTGACGTACCAGTGCCTGCAGCACGCGTCCAAGACATCATTCCAGGTAGGGTCGTAGAGTCGCGAAACTTTAATACCTTTTCTGACCAAGATCCGTTCGAGGGGCCCCCGCGTAGAACGTCACCGAAGGGCCAGGGGGATAGAGGTAAATGGAGACTTGTCGTGACACACATCACACGACACAACTAGGTTAAAAATGATGACAAGTCTATAACGATTCTGTCCCAACTCAAGGCTAGAACTACCTGAACCCCTCCATACCTAACAACAAAAGACGACAGACTGGAGGTAAAGCAGGTGAACCGCCCCTTATAGGGGTTCCAACCAGCCGTGAAGAACATCGTTAAGCCCATGTCTCATTCCATCCCTACCGAGAATGGCAGACGACCGAAACCACCAAAAGAGCAGAAAACACCGATTCATGGAGTTTGCAGAAAAGGCAAGAAAGCCAGGGTTCATGAGTAGGCTTCCCCGTCACGTTTGGACGGGGAAACGTATAGAGAGTTGCTGCGTGAGGACTGTACAGATTTCCCAACCCAAGACGCCCCCTTTCTTCCAAAACGAAACTTGTCCTTTTGAGACCAGAATGTGTGCTTGCTGCGTCGAGAGAATGCCAGTGGAGTGTGGCTCACGTGATGTCAGGACCACCATGGGGAGGAGGGGATGGATAGACGGAGGGAGGAAATGCGAGAAAATGAGTTATGGACTATTCGATTGCCTTGTGAACGGTAGCTGTGCGAATTACAACCGTAACAGAGGGATGACGTGAGAGAGTAGCAGAAGAGAGGGAGTCCGTTCGGCTTCTCTTCGCGGCATTTACTGGTGTCCCGCCTTGCGCAGGGTGGTGGCAAGCCACTCGAGACCCTCGTAGAGACCATCACCGGAGGTGGCGCAGGTGGACTGGATGTACTGTCGAAGGGGTTAGCATGATCGCAGTGAATTTTCTTGTCTGCGCGACGGGAAACGTACCCAGGCGCGTTGTCTCAGGGAGTGGAGGCCAAGCTTGTCTGTGATCTCGGCGGCGTTCATGGCGTTCTGTGAAAGAGTAGGTCAGTCGCATGCTTCATCAATGGAACCATCAGGGGCTTTGCGGGGGTGGGAGAGTAACGTACGGGCAAATCCTGCTTGTTGGCGAAGACCAGGAGGATGGCGTCCCGCAGCTCATCCTCGTTGAGCATGCGCTGGAGCTCCTCACGGGCCTCGACGATACGGTCGCGATCGTTGCTGTCAACAACGAAGATGATACCCTGGGTGTTCTGGAAGTAATGTCTCCAGAGAGGACGGATCTTGTCCTGACCACCGACGTCCCACACGGTGAACTGGATGTTCTTGTACTCGACAGTCTCGACGTTGAAGCCTGAAGGGTTGACCAATGTTAGCACACCATTCTTCCCCCTAAGGTCAATGTGCTAGCGATGGCGGGGCGCGCCACTTGCGATGATGACACGAGCAGAGGATGATTGTCAGGTTTGCGTACCGATGGTGGGAATGGTCGTAACGATTTCACCGAGCTTGAGCTTGTAGAGAATCGTAGTCTTTCCGGCGGCGTCGAGACCAACCATCAAAATTCTCATCTCCTTCTTTCCCCAAAGCTTGTCGAAGATCTTGGAAAACGCGAGACCCATGTTTGCGGTTCGGACTGTAGTGAAGGTCTAAGTGTCGGGTTTGGTTGGGTAGAGGAAGAAGTAATCTGTTCAAGACCGAGAGTGTAAGCAAAGCGCGATTGAATCAATTTAAATTAAGGTGACGTCGAGAAGGAGGCAGTGCGGGCGGGATATAAAGCGATGTAGAAATGCCTCCGAAAGGACAGATTTTGTCGGGGACGGGCAGGACCGGGTAACTGACGAAAGTTTGCCTAGGCGCTGACCAGAAGGCGAAAATGTTGCGATGATCGGGTCAAGGTTGAAGTTGAGAACCAGGCTGCCGCAATTCGCAAATGGGAAGAGGAGATAGCGGGATAGAAGAAAGTGGATGTGGACAGGCGACGTGGAGGGAGGGAGGGATAGGGATATTGGATTGGGTTGGGGGGCGTATGGTGGGCTGCTTTCTCGCTCTGTCTGTACCGTATCCTGAGGTGTCGTGTCCAGACCGATGCAGGCACGCGCACGAGAGAGAGCAACTTTGGCCGAGGGGGTGAGAAAGGGGAATGGAAAGCCGACGGCGAAAATGACACAGAGGCTGGGAGAGCGGCGAGTCAAGACCAGACAGGAAATGAAAACAGTTACTCACGTTCTTCACGGTGTCCCTCTTGCGACGGAGAGTGACTGGAGAGTAAGAGAGAGGGGGTTAGTTTGGAGTGTCGTGGGTGTGAGTGTCGGTGAAGGGGGGAGACAGTCAAGTGTCAAGAGGTTTAGGTGGAATAGAGGCGAGCAGAGGGGGTGGGCTTTGGTAAGATAAGTTCGGCTCGGCGAGGTTGGTGGTGATTTTGGGAGCCAGAAAGGCCATGTTTTTCAAACTCTGTGTCCCCACTTCTTCCTGACCACCGCTACAAACGGACGCCACCCTCTGGCCTGCTAAGGTACTCTCCCACCCGAAACGCTGCCAGCGGTACCTCCCTCTGGTCCCGCCGCGCACATCACCTTAAACTGCCCACGCTGTCATGTTTGCGTGCTGAGGGACCAAAGGTACTAGCCTGCGGGCCACGGGCCACGGGCCACTTGGAGCTACTTGCCTGTCTCCCTGTGGCCGCCCCCTTCTAGCGCTGTTGACCACCGGAGACCCTTCTGAAGCAAGAAGTACCCGCATCACGTGCAGGGGTCCTCTTTATGGTACTTGGGAAGGGGAGCTGTCGGAAAAGCATCGGTCCTTTGCTCCGAACGTCCACACTAGTCCCCTTATGGATCAGCCTCAAGCCCAACCAGACTTCGCCAAAGTGTCCAGACTCAAGGCGCAGGGATCACCTCCAGGAACCGATCTGGAGAACAGCCTGGACACAAACTAACGTCGCTCCTTTTTTCCCCCGGCCCTGACATCTGCCTGCCTCACGACTACAGCATAGCTCGACTTTGCTGTGCCCGCCCGACCAGCAGTCTTGTCTGACGCTTCTCTCTTCGAACCCCCTCCTCCGAAAAAAGAGCTACTGCAAAGAAGCTCCCGCCATGTTCTTTCCCTCGGTCGCCAAGCTGCTGCTTGCAGCTGGCTTTGTCCACTCGGCCCTGGCCCACAACATCCAGCTGCCCGCCCACGGCCGCGAGTGCTTCCACGAGACGCTGCACCGCGATGATAAGATGACTGTCACCTTCCAGGTCGGCGACCGCGAGTTTGGCAGCGCCGGCAACCTGGACATCGACTTCTGGGTATGAAACAAGCCATCACCCACCCAGGCGCGAAGCTGGCGCGCAATTGGATCACATGTAGCTAACCGGCAAATCCCCTTGCAGATCACGAACCCCCAGGGTCAGTACGAGACCTTCGACAAGAGCGTTTCCAACGGCGACTTCTCCTTTGACGCCAAGCACGACGGCAAGTACACCTACTGCTTCGGCAACGAGCACTGGGGCGCCCACAGCAAGGAGGTCTCCTTCAACGTCCACGGCATCGTCTACGTCAGCGAGACCGACGTCCCCGCCGACCCCCTCGAGACTGAAGGTAAGGAAGACCCAAGAATTTGTGGCCAGGCAGTAATTGGCGAGGAACTCATTGGGACTAACACACGCGCGCTCTCAGTCCGTCACCTCTCCGAGCTCCTTGCCCAGGTCAAGGACGAGCAGTCCTACATCGTCATCCGCGAGCGCACCCACCGTAACACCGCCGAGAGCACCAACAGCAGAGTCAAGTGGTGGAACCTGTTCGTCATTGGTCTCGTCGTCGGAGAGTCCGTGTTCCAGGTGTGGTGGCTTCGCAGATTCTTCGAGGTCAAGAGAGTGGTTTAAAAACAGCCGTCTTCGTTTTTCGTTTCTCGGATACCCGTGCTGGGGACGACAGGTCGTAGGCGCATAAAAAGATTGGGAGGCTTTGCGAGGGCACGATGCCGGAAAGGGGCGCAATTCCTAAGCCCTCCGGAGACGAGGTTGGCATGTATAGTGTATCATAAGTCACACACGAATGACACGAACGATTCTGAACATGAGATAATGAGGTCCAGTACGCGAGCCTCAGGACGGCGAGACTCTTGGAGACTGTGGAGGCTACGGGGTCTGCGGGCCTCTCGACATGTCAGACCAGACCTAGATTCCGTTTGTTGCAAGTCGAACCCCCCCCCTCGGCTGTGTTGGCTTGGACTGTGGAATCCATAGTTTGGCGTTGAGACATCTGTCCAAAGACACTGGAGCGCTGCATAAAATCAAGCTTTCTTGAGGCACCGCGCATGTGGCCTCCTCCAACGCCGAGTCCTGCAGCGGAAAGGGGAACCCCGACTGGCAGACATCTCAGCAACAGGCAGACAGCTTACCCGAGTAAGCCCACCACGTCAACCCGAGTCTCTCGTCCGAAAGGCGTGCGGCCAACCACCATAGCTAGCCGACCTGAAAAGGCCACACTTGCTCGCATCGTCAGTGCACGCACTCCCCAACCGCGACCAGCCAAACGCCAAAGCTCGCCCGCCCATATCTCTGGAATGAACTAGACCAAAGGGGCTTCTAGTCCAGCCGCCTCCAAAGCCGTCGTCTGCCATATCCGTGTCTCAAGAATCCCCGACCCGACACTAGAGGCCGTTTGCTGCACGTCAGGCAACTCGACCGGGAGCGGGCGGGCTCACCGGCTGACCGGCTGCCTGGCGATGGCGCCAACGGCTGAGCACAATGGGATGTCCACAAGCATAGACAAGAGCGGCCGGTAGGGACCACATATCACGTACACATCAAGTACACGTCACGAGCAACCACCAGGAAGCGGAGGCCAGATGTGGAATTTGTGATCTCGAAATATAAGTTCTTTTTGGTCATACTGTGGCCATCATGACTCCCTCTAACCCGACAGTCATTATGTACGTCATACATCGTATTTAGGGCCAAGTGCATTATGCCTTTCCTACAATAGCCACGAGTCCATCTCGTAAGCACCAAAAGAGTTGTGCATCATAGAATCCAACAAGCCAATGCCGAGACGCCATACCATCTGAACCCAAATGTGAGGCCCCTATAAACAAGAAATAAAACCAAGCAACAGCAACGCAAACGTGTCATGCTTCATACGCCTCCGAGGCCGCTTTCAAGCGTTCGGGTCAGACTCGGGAACGTTCTCCTTCGTCTCTTCAGGTATCTTCTCCACCGGGATGTCAACTCCCTTGACGGGATGGATCAGCATGGGGGGCAGGCACATCCGTCCCTCACCGCCACGCATCTGACCAACGGTAGAGCCGTCTTTGCTCAAGTCTTCTGTCTTTTCGAACTCCTCGCCACCATCGTTGTTGACCTTGAGGCCGAGCCAGCGGCGGTAAAGGTTCGGGGCGAAACCCGAATTGTAGAACCAGCTGAGGCCGCGGAGGTTGTGCTCCCGCTGGCCGAAGACAGCAGTGCGAGAGCCGCCGCTGGCGCCGTTCTTGCCGCCGTTGAGGACCTGCGCCAGGTACTCGGTAGGCCATTCTCGGTCGACGAACATAGGATGAGGAGCAAAGACAGCCTTGTATCCGTGCTGAAAAGCAACCGTCACGGGCCACATTTCGGGGAATGCGAAGTGCTTCTTGAATGCAGTTTCGCGGTGCATGGTCATGAGAAGGCGACGGGACATGCGCGAGGCAGTGATGATATGCGCTCTTCTAGGCGGCATGGGCTCGTCCCGGTTGTTCTTGTTGTAACCCGTGATATCCTCGGACAACAGCCAGGTGGTTCCCTCGGGATCGAAGATGGGGTTGAAGGCAATGTAGTCGGCCTCTTCGCCGACGCCCCAGGTGTACTTGTCCTTCTCGTAGGTGGTAGGAGGCTTGGGGTCGTTCTCGATTTCAAACCAGTCATCCTCGCTGGTGGGGCGCTCAGGTCCCCATATGGTCTTCTCTCCCCTCGAGATCTTGGCGGGGTTCTGGTTCTCCTTGTTCTTATTTACGCCGGGAATGTTCTTCCACACGTTGTCTGGGCCTTCGGTACCCATCTCGGATTGGACACGGGCCATTTGTCTGAAATCCTCCCACGAGCCGTGAACGCTGGGGATGTAGAAGCGGGCGTTGCGCTCCCAGAGGCCCTTCCGCGGCTGCTCCTTACCCCAGTTCTCAATCTTGGAGAACAAGTCGTAGTAGTGCCCAGTGTAGCGAATGTCCATCTCCCAAGACCAGTAAAAGTCATACTCGGGGTGTTGGTAGGCGAAATACTGCATAGCCATAGTGAGACCGCGGTACACTCCGTGGACAGGCAAGTCAGGGCCACGGGTGTAGAGGTCGAAGATGCCCTGGTACAGAGACAGCATCTGGGTCTCTGTCCACAGCGTAACCAAGCCTCTGAACTCCTCCGGGATGCGCTCTCTGATGCGGCGCTCGTAAACCTCGTGGTCGGCCCAAACCGGGTATGCTGCATCGTTCTTGATCTGGACCAAAAGATGAACGTCGTAGCGCCCGCCCGAGGCCAACGCAAGCTCGGCGATGACTGAACGGACATTCATGATATCTTCCTCGCGCCAGTCGTACTCGTCCCAAACGCGAATCACGACGGCGGTGCGAGCAATCTTTTCCTTTTCAGTCTGTTGTTCCTGGCCGGGATTCTTGTCGTCTTGGGTAGCTTTGGCGTTGGGCTCCAGGTTCTCGAGGGGATCGCGCGTGACAAGTGTCGAGTTCTGGGCAGGCTCGTCGATAAAGAAACCACGAGCAGAAGGAGTCTTGGGAGGCATCGGCTTGTATCTGTCGGTGTTGGCCTGGTAGCAGCGGCGCTGAGCATCGGCCCAGTCGACTTGGCGCCAATCAACCTTGGGCGTCTTTTCCCATACGTCTTCGGAGCCTTCGTTTTCGCCGTGCTCGCCAATTCCGAGCCCTCCAGCAGGAATGGAGTATCCGAAACCGTAAGGCGCGTAACGTCCAAACCGTTCGTAGCAGATGTCTTCGGGCAGGTCTAAGAGCTCATAGGAGCCTTCGGCGTGTTGGGGGAATCCTTGGGGTCGCCCATCAAGATACCTAATCGGCGGAATGCGAACCTTGTTGTCCTTGTCGATGAAGCACTCATTCATCTTCTCGGGCTTGGTGACGAAAATGGACCCGGGATGCTCGACGAACTCCTTGCTCTTGGGAACAGCTCGCCTCACGGCATCGTCCTTGCCGTCTTCGCTCGTCGCAGTGGCCGTGGTATTGATGTCGAGCTGGTCCAATGGAACCTCGTCCTGGGAGCGAGGGTAGGAGGGGATGTACTTTGAAGGGGAACGATGGACCTGACGCCACCATAGTATCTTTGGAGGAAGTCAAAAGACTCCCACACCGGCGGGGGGTCTGGCTTCTTTTCCACCTTGCCCTCTATGATCATCTTGTTCTCGACGTGGCTCGCGCGTACTAGAGACATGATCATGAGGACGATGAAGGTCACCAGTCCAAGACAGAGGTAACGAATAATCCGGTTGGGAAGTCGATAAAGATGCGTGCGTGGGCGGCGGGCCGTCGCGAGAGCCCGCTTCGGGAGCATCATTGCTGCGCTCGAGAGGGAGGTCGAGGTATGTCTTGAACTCCGCGCACTCGGCGACGATGCGGAGGAGTAGTCTTCCGATTCATCGTCGGAGGAGTAGTAGTCGTCGTCGTTGGAGAGGCGCTCCTTTGTGCGTAGAGGACTTAGTTGCTCGTACTTTGGTAGTCTACCAGTGCGGTTCTCGCGAGACCGCAATGGGTTTGAGAACATGCCCATGGTACTGATCGGGCTCGTGGCTGGAGGTTCTGCCGTTAGCTCGTGCGGGGAGACGAGGATAGCGATAGGCTGTTGCTTACCACGAGGAACCCGTAAACGCCTCTGGTTTCCGTGAGAAGCCCGAAAGACGGGCGAGCGTCTGTTGGGTTCCTGCTATTGGGTTGTATGTAGCCGGCGATGCGCGTATCGGCAACGAAAGACGCAAGGTTCGGCGGAAACTGGGTATCGCAAGGAATGTATAGCGAAAGACAGTCGAAGGCGGATGGATACAATGGACAGGATAAAGTACGAGGTGGTGAGACGCGACGTGGAAAAGATGGAGGTGAGGTTCGGGGGCACGATGCTAGGGCATCATTGTATGGAAATGAAGCGCAGCAGGGGAAACGAAAGACGGAGGCTAGTTCGGGCCAACAGAGCCCACCTCGAGTAATATGGATCTATCAAAGCTGGATATGAGGTGCCCCAGACGACGGCGGGACAACATGAGGAAAAAGGGCAGGTCGAAAGTAGCTAAGCGACCAGGTACGTACAAGCTTGTCTAATCCCCGTAGCGCAGCACACCCGACTTGCTCGCCTTGCATACACACACACACATGCATAGTATGTATGGCTCGGTAGTCCGAGAGGTGATTGGCGCCAATGTACGTGTGTATTGTATTGTGCACAGTGTGGGCTGGCTACATCGAGTAGCATCCCATTGTTGTTCGGCTGGAAGAAAAAGAGATGGTGTGGAGCTCACTCCCAGTCCTCTTTCCCCCTATCCCACGCAATCGCCACTGAAAAGATTGGATCTGATTGGGAAATCGGTGGGGGTTTCCAGATGGCGGCTGGCCAACTGGATGTTGCTCTGAGCAACGGCGACGTGGGCGGTCTCTGCAGGCAGAACTGCAATGCTGCGAACCACCCCCGTCACTGCTGCCGAGAAAGGCCACAACGCCGCACCGGACAAGCCCCAAAGCAGCGACGAGCAGCCGAATGGGCGATTGCTTAATGCTGACTGGGCTTGCTGGCGATTCGAGGTGGGCGCCAATGCGGGTCGCCCAGAACTTGCAGCGTCCAAGAAGACACGGCAGGGGTTGTCGCCTTGGTCTCGACTTTCTCGCTGGAAGCCCGACTGGGGTCTCCCTGGCAACCACTCGACAGCCTCCGGACTGGTTGCCCGCTACGGCTCGGCTCCCTTGATTGAAGGTGTGTTCCACTTCCCGTGCTCCTGCAATTCAGGACCGTTGAAAATGCTTTCTTCCGGGCACTGTCCAAGCCGCCGGTTTTGCTGTTGCTGCTCCTCCTCCTCCCTCCTCGGTCCACCTTTATCTGGCTTGTCGCATCACTGACTGACAAGAGAAACCGGACAGGCGACACTGACTGACTAGTAGGGAAAAGAAGGTGGCCCCCTCCCCCATTTCGCAATCTTGATTGACGAATGGCCGTAACCTCTATTGCTTTGCATTTGCAGGTACAACCGATGTATGATTCAATCACGTCCCGCGCCTCATCTCGAATCGTTGCCTGTCTCGTCGCAACCCTCGTCCGACCCGTCGTCGAAAAATGAGACTAGACGAAGCTGCAACATGTTCGGACGCGTTCTTCTGTTTCGTCTCAACATCGCATGCTTGGCTCTTTCCTTGAGACAGCCAGCTGGTACTCGACGTAGCACCTGCCAGCCCAGGTAGAGGCATTTCTTCAGATAGTCCAGCTCAGCCTGAATCTTGTTCCATCCATGCACCCCGCAGCGTCTCCTCTTGGGTCCCCAATTTCGACGTCATGCTGCCAAGCTGTCGATGAGAAGGCAGGAAGCGCAAATAAGTGCATCCCTACAAGAATGGCCGTGCTACCTTGCGCCTACGAATTGCGATTCGCGACTCATCTCATTTCAGACACTAAGAGATTGTCGCAATGAGGGACCATACCGGACCATCAATCCATCGAGTCTTTGCCGGTTGGCCCTGCAGATTCCAACCGAACAAATTTAGAACACGCCGAGATTTCCCACGCGAATATCGGTTTGCATACCCATTTTTCATCTTGTCCTGCATGTGGCTGAGGGCGGAAGTCTCTTATGGCGCATCCCCGTACCGTGGTTGAGTGGTACTGCACTCTACAAGTCGTCCTTCCGATGCAACCCCCCTATGTTCATCCCTGATCAACGCTATCTCCTGAGCCTACAGCCCGTGCTTGCTTACCCTTCCTAGCCCCGCATACATTGAAAATGGCGCCGTGTCGATAAGATTGGTCGTCCGTAATGACAAGGCCTTGACGCGTCCTGTCTCACCCAACGCAGGCTGTCGGCCACCGGATACTCTCTTTGAACTCAGCAAAATCTCGAGACAGCATGCGGCGAGCCGCATTCCCCAAGGGACCATGCCGGTTCATGTGCGGTGCCGTCTGTACGCTCCGCCAATTACTACAAGCCGACAATCCAGCAGGGCGGAAGGCAGGAAACAGCTTGGCGGTCTTGTCCATGTGCTCTCGGCATTGGCAAACTTCACTACCACGGCCCTCCCGCCAATTCCGTGGCGGTGGGATAGACTTTTATAGGGTGCAGTCATCCTGACGGTGAGACGCAACTCTGTTCTAAGTTTCTCCAGCAGGCTGCAGGCACTGTGGGAGCTAGGTGTGTAACCCAAAGAAAAGAAACGGGGCTTGCAGCTATGGCTCGATCTCGACGTCGTTCGCTGTCAATGGTTCTCGAGGCGGTGCACAGCCAGCGTTTGCAAATACGAGTCCTGGTTCAGCAAATTTTCGTGCGCGACACGAAATCGTTGTCCAACCGTTGTCGCTGAAGCCGCTGTTGACCCAAGGCCTCGCCGCCTCCTGAACATCCATCTCAGCAAGCGACATCATAGTGCAGCCAGCCAATGGACAGCGTTTCGGAAGGGAGTCGGCTGATCCGCTGCCGTCGAGTTGCTCAAGTGCGCCCCTCTTTGTGGGGACAAGCACACGTTTTGGATGACTCCGGCGGCTCTCATCAACCTTTCCAAGGGTCGCTACCTCCTGACCTCTCACCGTCGCCGGGAGTCCAGGTGGCCCTCCGTCACCGGCGCTCTGGGTAACGTTCACCCGAACTGGCGGTGGAACCTGAGCGACCTCAACCTAACGTCATGCTTGGGATAGCTTCCGTTGCGCGTCGGCCTGCGTTGCTCAGGTGCGGTGTGTTGTCTATGGGCCTCCATCGCGCTCGTCCATTGCTACCTATCTTCATGCAGCTATTCTTAACCAATAGCAGAATCGCACCGACTGCAGCGGCATCCAGCTGGCATATTTTCTGCCCCCTGGATCTGGAATTCGACCCTTGACTCGAGAGACACGAGGTCCGATGTCTCTTAGCTCACGGTTTGCGGTACTGGCTTTGCCCTAGACCGCTCGTCGAGGCGGGAACTTTGCCTATCTCTCCCTCGCACGAGCCTAGTGTCGAGAGTTGCAGGCCAAAGGCTATATGCGGCGTTGCGGTTCAAACTTCCAATCAAACTAAAACTAGCCACTCACGTTTGTCGCTTTTGTCACTTGATCAACCGTCACCTTGACGCCCAGCTTCCCGACCCCGCATAGGTCTGACCTGCAAAGAGGACCCCCGGTGGCTGTCTCGAACCTCGTGGCCACCCGTTTCTGTGACAAGTCAGCTTGACCTCATACCCTTGCTTTACTTTCACTTCGCCCTACTTACTTTCTCCCAGACTTTTCTCTCTTATAACCCGCTCCGTCTCTTTCTCTCGCTCGCAAAGAAACCGTGTGCTTGTAGTTTTCCTGGCCCGTCACATCGTGCCTCGCTGGCCGTGCATATTAGTGCCCATGCGTCTCATCAACTCTTGAATAACCACAATGTCCGTCGCCATCACCACGTCGACGTCAGACCTCCTCCATGAAGAGCCGAGCAGCGCCGCCCCCAACGCCTGCGTAGGGCTAGACCTCAACCAGGCCGCCGTCAGCTGTGTCCTCAAGCAGGAGCCCATCTCCGTCACTCTCAATGGCCCGGCCATCTTCACCCTCTCCATGGCCCTGGCCCTCATCATCCACTTCCTCGAGCCCCGGGTCGCTGAGTGCCTCCTTGTTGCCGTGCCCATCCTTCTCCTCGTCCACAACGACTACCACAACTTCCTCGGTCTCGGCCCGGGCGGCACCCCGCCACCTTCCAGGGTTATATCCGCATCGCCTGGCTCCGCCTCTGGGCCATTCGGGACCCCTTCACGGCGCCTGACCCGGACCCCAGCCGCCTGCCGAAGCGGGGCATCCTTCGCCAAGCTGACGACCCGCACCACCGGCCTCTCCCCTACCGCCCCGGCCCGCGGCCCCAGGTCGCTGGCATCGCGCCGCAGAGGCAGCTAGACCAGCACGGGACAGCGCCCCACTACCACGCCCTACGGCGGACACTAGAGAAGCTCGCGGCGGGGAACCCGGCGCGGTTCGGCACCGCGAGGTCGTGTCTCGAGAAGCACGGCCTGGGCCTCTTCGCGCGGCACCCGGTCAACGTAACGTGCAACGGCGAGGTGTGTCATGTCCACGACTCGGACCACTCGCTTCACATGAACCTGCACCCGGAGGACATTCGAGAGGTCCTGGCCAAGGGGTGGGGGCAGAGGCACCCCCTGGCGTGGAAGGGGAGGCTGGTGAGGATGCCTGTGCCGGAAGAGTTTGTCATGGTGTACGCTCCGCGAGGTACGTTTGTTTTTCCCGGGTTCCGATGGACGAGACCTGTTCACGCTTCGCCATTTAGCACCTTAAAACAAAGCTTGCGAAGACACTCCATGAGTCGTCCCCCCCTTGTCGTTGACCGTTCCCACTGACGCCGCGTATAGATGACCACGAGCTGAGGATTGTATGCAGGATCATTGAAGCGGCCATCTGGTACGTCGTTTCCGAAAAGACGGAGATCCATGTCGAGAGGGCTGCCTGAGCCTCGAGCGCCCCGGGCGGCCCTCTCCGCGTTGAAGCGCTTATAAACCCACACAGTTTCCCACTCCATCACACAAAGGGAGGGGACTAGACTGATCGAAAACGGCAAATTGTGAACAATAACCGGTTGGAGTTGGGGCGTCACGGTAGAATAGCCTGCATTTGAACAAATAAAAGTGGTCATTCAAAACCCCGAGAATACCGATTCTCAACTGTGTGACTGCTCCAGTGCCCATGAGAGGTCCAGATTTGAGTCGTGTGAGGCTCCTCTGGCATTCAGACGCCTTTTGGTACCATTTTTTATATTGCTCTTTACTTTTGTGCTCTTGTCATCGTGTTTCCTTCGACTCTTTATACTTCTGTACAGTCACTTCTGCCCTCCTAGCCCCTTTCTACTCGGCAAATTTAAGGCTCACATGGGAAAACCCAACAGCCCCCTTGGAGCAAGGCAGCAAGACGGCGAGATGTGGAGGACAACATTGGCAACAGCAAGCGAGTGCGGTGCAAAATAGCCCTTCTTTTCAAGGGTGGTTCCGCGGCTCTTGGTTCTCGCGGTCTCCAATGATACAACTCTATAAATACAGCGTGTCTCTCGACACTCCGCAGGCAGCACGGTTTCTTGCTCTCGTCCATGGCTATGCCCAACATCACTCGCTGTCGCTCGCCTGCCCCTGCTTCGACTTCCTGAACCGCTCCCGCCCCGTCGCTACGGACGCCTCCACGACCCGTCCGTCAAAGCTGCGCCCGTTCATGAGCTGGATACACGCCTGCGCGGACTGCGGCTGGGAGAACTTGACGGACACCACGCCGTCCGGCTCCTCGTCGTACAGCACCACGTTGGTGACATTTCCCAGCTTGGCGCACTCCTCGCGGATGTCCTCCTTGATCTCCAGCAGCGCCGCCGGGTCCTCCTCGAGCTCCGCCAGCGTAAACATGTGCTTGAGTATCACCGTCTTGTCCCACTTGGAGTTGGTCTCCGTGGGTATCGCAGCCGTGTCGTCGTCGCTCCAGTCCGCGAGCTTCGCGGCCATCTTCTGCGTCTTGCGGATGATCTTTTGCCGGTCTCTGTCGTTCCGTTCCCTCTTCGGCTGGGCTGACGCTCCCTCCCCATTATCACCACCGTTACCCCCTGTCCCGCTGGCCCCGTCTGCCCCGTTCTCGTCGTATTTGACCTTCTTGTAGCTCGAGTCTGCAGCCTGGACGCGCATCCTCGGCGTCTCGCCCGTGCCGGGAGCGAAGCGGAACTCCGTGTCGTCCAGCAGCATAATGGCCATCTCGACGCTCTGCGGCTTGAAGAAGACGACGAGTGCGTCGCCCTTGAAGTTGCCCTTCTCGTCCGTGTACATCTTGATGCGCGGCCGGCCGCTGTCAATCTCCTCGGCGATCACGCCTGCCTTGCGCGAGAACAGCTCGTGCACCTCGTCAACCGTCGCATCGGCCGGCAGCCCTGTGACGTAGACAGCCGTGTTCTGGCGCGGCGGCGGCGGTGCGCGCGCCGGCTTGGCCTTCTTCGCAGGACGGGCTTTTCCGTTGCCGTTGCCGTTGTTGTCGCCGCCCCCGCCTTGTGCAGCGTCCATACCTCCGGCTTCTGCTGACGTGGGTGAATCTTTGCGTTTCCTGGAGTTGGTCTGTTGTGGTTCGGCGCCGTTGATGTAGCCTGGGCCAGCGCCAGCTCTGGACAGGTCTGCTAGTTGTGCTGCGGTCTCGTCATCGTCATCAATCGGCTCCAGGGGTGCATCTGCTGCCTCAGCCCAGGTAGACGTTGCTGGGTCGAACTCGAGCTCGGTGCCGTCGTCGAGGACAGCCAGGTACTTGTTGTCAAGCTTGGAGAAGGATATGCGCTCGTCATTGCCAAAGTCCTCGATGACGGTCGGCAATGGGTCCTTTAATTGGTCTGCCATATCGGGCGGGGATACGATCGTCTGTGTGGTTCGGAAAGGTGTAAGATTGACAGACGAATGAGCTCGGTTTTGTGAGGTTTGCAAGGGAATACAGCTTGAAGCCTACACTGCGAAATCCGATCGCATTCGGTGACGTTAGTGGATCAGCAGCAGGTGAGTGCAGGGATCCCACACGTTGGGGGCAGTGTGGGGTCCATCGCAGCACTTCCTGTAATCCTTGGACGGTCTCTGCAACCGTGTTATTCGTCCGTGTTGCCATCCATGCTGGTCTGTCTTCTCACTTCCTAGACGGTTATCATAGTAGGGCGTGAACCTAGATACAGGAAACACTCGAAAGCTGACATGTTTACACTGTTGGAAAGGACAAATCCTTCAGCCCGATTGGCAGCCGCCAGACAGGACTGATACCAATGTCGAAAGAGGCGCCTTGTGATAGCTACTGTGGACGCTATCAAGTCTCAATAGGTCTATGTCATGTCCGGAAAGCCTCTGATACCTGGACGCTTGCTTTGGATATTCTGTTTGGTATCCCACCGTCGCGTCTCTGCAAAGTCTACGTTCAAAAGACCGTTACAAATGATACATCGTTATCATTGCCTGAATCTGGCCTACCAGTCAGGCGCTCTATCATGTTTGTAACTCTATCGTCAATCGTCCTTTCCTTGTGTACCTTGCTCCACCTTAACCCTGCTTCTTCTCCTTGACCGTTGACTTGATGCTCTCAACGAAAGCCTCAACGGCCTCGCCGCCGCCCAAGGGCATGGCACCGCCCCTCATATAGCCGCCATTGGGCACCTTGACGTTGAGTGCTCCCGCAATGGTAGGAAGGCCGCCATCCCGAAGCGCCATGGTCAAGCTTCCGAGTGCTTGATGGAACTGTGGGCTTCTGAGGACTCTCTCCAGTAAGCTCTTCTTCTCCGCCAGGCTCAAAGTAGCCTTAGCCGCCGCAGCTGCCTCTGCGGTGGGCTCTGAGTCACCCAAGTCATCGGATTCCGTGGCAAGGACAAGGATCGCGGGTGGCAAAAAGCTCAAGAGGCTGTCAATATACTCCTCTGAGGCTGATCGAAGCATCGGAATGGTGATCTCGTTCGGGAGAAGGTGGCTGAGGTACGGGTAGAGCTTGTCGGCGTGTTGTTGCTGTCCGCCTTGCTGAGATCCACCTAGGCCGGCGTTGCCTCGTAATGACTCCAGGAAATTCCGAACAGCAGCATCCGCATCTGTGTTGGAGCCACCGGCGGCGCTATCAAGCAGTCAGCACAGGAACACATCTGTGGACGAGTCAAGCCATGGGCACCGCGCTGAAAGGCAAACTCCGAACCCTCGTGTCTTTTGAAAGGCTCTAAAAGTACAGATGGCGCCATATCGTGGGCCTCACGTCTTTCCCTCGCCAATGCCCATGTAGTTTGCAAGATATGAATGATCCTGGACTCCGTCCAACAGAGACATGCATCAGGAAAAAACCTACGCTCGTGCTCCATCGCCTCCGCCCTCTCTGGCATTCTCGCCCTCTTCCCGGATATCGCCGCCTGTAGCGTCAGGTCCAGCACCGCCACTGCCTCCTCGGGTCTGGTCGCTCCGGTCTCCATGTCCCTCGGCATCTTCCATCGTCTCGTCGTCGTCATCGTCCCGTCTGTTGTCGGTGTTGCGGACTTGCGCGAGCTCTCGGCCAACATTGACTTCCTCGCCCTGGAGGAGCGCATTGACGATCTCGCCAATCTTCTTGTCGCGGGGGCTGAACCAGCTGGGGTCCCCGTTGCGCGACTGAGGCTTGGACTGGAGCCAGAAGAAGTGTCGCTGAGAGGAGGATCCGAACTTGAGGACGAAGATACGACCGTTGGTCTTTGCTGAAGGTTGATCATCGGCGGTATGGGCAACGAATTCACCATCCATGGGCACCATGACGAGGTCGAGATCGGGGTTGTCCAAGGCGGCACTACGCTCTCGCCAGCAGAAGTGGATCAAATCTGCCTTGTGTTAAAGATTGCCAAGAACAAAGACTTCGACCGTACGTACCATCTTCTGAGTAGAGGTAGATGTAGCCGGGGTTCGGCTGCGGCTTGATCTTGTAAGGCTTGCTGGAGGTCTACGAGCTAGGTCAGCGGACCGGGGTCTGCGGCATGGAGACTGGGTAACGAACGTCTGCATCACAGATACCAGCCTTGAAGGTTATTATCGGCAAGATCGATGCCATGGTGAGTTGTCGGTTGTGTACGGCGGAGGATATGGGTGTGGTAACGAAGTTCGGGGTTTGCAATTGTTTGTATGGTGGTTTGGTGAAGGGTGTGGTTGGCGTAAAGTCGAGCTCGATCGGTTTGGAGCTCTAAACTGCAATTGCGTAGGAGCTCCCTGCCTGCTGGATGGACCTAACCTGCCTGAGGTGGGCTGGCGGCTTCAGGTCCATCCCACCTGCCGGGGTCATCCGGCCCGTACTTAGTCCGAAGGGAGGGGTGCGGCGCTGGGCAACCAGGTTCTGTGGGGTCCGTGCCGCCCAGGAGGTGAGTGAACAGCACCGCAATCAAAGAGACAGGTCAAAAATTTCCCAAACCCCACCTCGACCTATTTCTACCTGAACCTCAACACATCCTTCTTTCTCCTGCCTCTTTCCCAGATACCCCTTTTCTTCCCTCTACATATCCTCCAAACCGCAAAAATGGGCTTCGCCGACCTTCTCACTGATGCTGGTGCTGCCAGTAAGTTTCTGCAGCGTTGATTCTTCTTTCTTTGTCGGCTGACAATCGAGTCAGTGCTGAACAGCTGGCTCACCACCCGCTCCTACATCGTTGGGTAAGTTGAAATTCCTCCATTCACCGCTTCGCGCTCTCGAGAACCCTTTCTCGCTTCCCTTGGCTACATGATGAGGAACATTGGTCCGTGTTTCGGAGGCAGCCTCAAGACCTGCTATTTGACGACAAAACCAGCACTTCGTGCAACTCTGACCCCCGCCTTGCCCAATCATTTTTTCTACGCAAAAGCAATATTGGGCAGGACATTGCCGCTAACATACGGTACAGTCACACCCCTTCTCAGGCCGACGTTGTCACCTTCAAGGCCCTCCAGTCTGCTCCCGACGCGGAGAAGTACCCCCACGCCGCCAGATGGTACAAGCACATCTCTACCTACGAGAGTGACTTCGCCACCCTCCCCGGCGATGCCTCCAAGTCTTACTCCGTCTACGGCCCTGAGGCCAGCGAGCTCCCCGTGAACCCTGCCAAGGCCCCTGCTGCCGAGGAGGACGACGAGGACGTCGACCTGTTCGGTTCTGACGACGAGGAGGAGGACGCCGAGGCTGCCCGCATCCGTGAGGAGCGTCTTGCCGAGTACAAGAAGAAGAAGGAGAACAAGCCTAAGGTCGCCGCCAAGTCGGTTGTCACCATGGATGTCAAGCCTTGGGGTACGTTCCATTGTTATCTCCGACTCCCAAGTCGCGAAGCTAATTTTCCATCACAGATGACGAGACTCCCATGGCTGAGCTCGAGGCTGCTGTCCGCGCCATTGAGCACGACGGTCTTGTCTGGGGTGCCTCCAAGCTTGTCCCTGTTGGTTTCGGTATCAAGAAGCTCCAGATCAACCTTGTTGTTGAGGACGAGAAGATCAGCTTGTCTGACCTCGAGGAGGAGGTAAGCGTTGACCCCTCATTACTGCCACTATCCCAACCCTTTCCACCAGCTTGGATTCTCTTTCAATTTCACATGACGATACCCTCTCTACCCTCCTAGCTATGGATTTGGAGACTAATTTCCCGCCAGATTTCGGCCATTGAGGACTTCGTGCAATCCGTGGACATTGCTGCCATGCAGAAGCTGTAAGGTGCTTTATGATAGGATGGGAGGGATGATTTCACGAGGCATGAGTTGGAGATATGATAATCCATAGAATCCTCACCAAAAAAAAGTCAGGCTCAGGAAACGCAGAGTTTTCGGCACCAGCGGAGGCAATGCCTCGCCTACGACAGAGTGCGGGCTTAAGACTTTCATGAATACAAATGAGGTTATGAAGACCTTTGAAGAAGTCAAAACCATTTGCCCCAAAACCTGTGAAAGCCATGTTTTCTGTCGAAATGAGGGGTAAATTCGCGCTGTGCGACCTCGATGTTCAGCGCCAATGAAATGTGACTCGCCGTCGAGTGGGCTACTGCTCTGGTGGGGCAACGCTAAGTGAGGGGCACTTTTCGCTTCCCAATATGGCCAGGCCAATGCGACGCGACTTGACTGGCGTGATGATTCTAAGACCCGTACCTGCAAACCCGCCAGTCCCAACGCGATTCTCGACACGACACGCGCCAGCTATTGCAAGACGACCTGCTCACTTCCAACAGCTCGACTCAGCTTGGCATAACTATTCGTAAAGCACCATGTACGGCGATCTAGGTAACAAGTTGGTATGACCAGACTGAAGTGCAGCCATCCGTCGTGGGTGATGCAGAGGACTAACGTTTTTTCAGGTGCAACATGCCAAACGGACCCAAAATCTTGCACACTTACCAGCGTACCAAGCCGAGATGGTACGCGCTGTTACGCGAGAAGTCAGAGACCTTGATAAAGATGTGACCGAGCTACTGGAACCTTTCCAGGGCTCCTTCGACCCATCCGCAGACCAAGCAACGGCATGTACGGTGCTGGTCAACTACCTCTCGATGCGAAGAAACAAACGTTGCCTCCTCGCCTACCATCGAACGCGAACCGACAAACTTGAAGAGCTTGCATGGAGGGGAGTGGACGTTCTCGATTTGTCCGGCCAGCAGGTACGAGGCAATGCAGGATCGACAACCAGCGGGCTCAATGGGAACGCCGACGGCCCAACGAGCAGTCTGAGTCCGCAGGAGGAGGAATACGCGAGACAATATGGCGACCTACTGGCCGCCTACAAGGGCCAGTGGACGGATATTGATTTGACGGGCAGCTTGGAGCCACCACGAGATCTCTTCATCGACGTGAGAGTCTTGAAGGATGCGGGGGAGATACAAACCGAGTACGGGTGAGTTTGAACTGTTTGAGCCTCAGCTGGAGGTACAGGTCTGACGCCGAGGATTTAGCGCCATCAACTTGACCAAGAACAGCCAGTTCTATGTGAGGCAGGGTGATGTGGAGCGGCTCATAGCGCAGGGTTACCTGCAAAAGCTCAGCTGATGAGGGGAGCCGGACCAAAATGCTCAACACCAGTGTCTGGAGGTAAGGACACCAAGAAGAATGTGTTCTCATCTCTCTTGTTCTTGGAGATGAGAGGAGCGTTAAGGGTACGGATGCAGGGCCGCCTGGGACAGTCTGATGCATGGTCGAGTTTCCCCATGGATGTCTACCTGCACAATCCGCATGCCACGCGGTGCGCCATCGCTGGCAGGATATTTCAAGACGGTGCGTCAAGATGATGCGAGCAATTCGAGATCTGTGCAATTTGCCGGCGTCTTGCGGGATGTGCGGGGCACAAACATGCAGTTTCAAGGGGCCAGGGAACGGGGTTCGCAACGCAAGACAAAGCTGACCGCGGCGTCGACTCCTGCATCGGAATCGAGTGACGGGACGACGAACAACGAAAACACGCCGCCCAGAGCAAGATGGGGCCAAGATCTGCAGGGCAGGGGGCTTCCGGGCGGCCGACTGAGGCAATAATGGCTAATACGGCAACGTACGACGGCCCGCCGCAAGAGAATCTGATGGGGCTGCTGCATTCGACAGAATCCGAGCAGCGTGGTACAGGGTATGTAGGTTGGCTTGCTGACTGAGTCTGCAACGGGCCAGCAGTTTTTGTCGCGTTCGCGACGAGCGGCGAATTGGAAAAGATGACTCGCATGGCAGCAAAGGTGCACCCTCTTGTCCTTAAGGGTACTATTGGTCGGCAGCTTGGCTCGCAAAGCTCGGACAGGTGGTGGTTGCGCGGGGAATGAACATCGGATGTCGCGATATCGGTGGTGGATGAGCTGGAGAGACCGACAGTGACATTCGACGACTCGGGCTGCATTGAAACCTCAGACACGCCCACGACTTTTTGTGTCTCTTCATCGAAATCTTAGCGGCGCCACCGCTCGGAAATGTGCCACGGGCAGCCGGTTACCAATAGAAGCAGTTCAGCTGCACACACACATAGCACAGGGCAAGCAAGGCCTGGTGCGCTGCATTGCATCATGCGCTGCATGACGCTCGCCGTTGGCCAGCTTGGCTAGCCCGGATTACTCTCTTGATCGTCAGCCCAGGGGAAGAGCCGGCGCAGGAGAAGACAACGGCGGCGACGACTGGTCCACTGATTGTTGTCCCGCCTTGTTGCAGACACCTCCAGCCATTGAAGGCGATAACGAGGATCAATTGACGCCAGACCTTGCAATTGAAAAGCCGTTTCCCCACGAAAAGACATAAAGTTTCCCAACCGCGAGCAGTGCATTAGCTCTTCAGATGTGAGCTTGGGCTGGGATATGGTTTCTTTGAGATGTGATGCATCGGAGGAGGACAAAGTACCAACGTCAAACAGTCTTCCCATCCGCTCTAAGCGGCCCACGGCCCAAAATCCAAAGCTTGGCCTGGTGTGCTTGGCTTGAAAGAAGAGGTGGTGGTGGTGCAGAGTGTGGCCCTGGCTTCCGAAGAGCAACAGAGGACGACTGGAATCCTGGATCCGAAGTGGGGGAGCCGACATGGTGAGGGTGGGCTGCTTGGCTGACAGTGGACTGCCGTCCTCCCCAATCCAACCATTTATCGCCGTTCCACTGCCTGCAGCGGCTGTAAGTGGCTCGCTGGAGGGGCCGTTGTGCTGTACGTGCAAGGATTGTTGCGGCGTTACGTAGTGCGACTCAAGCACCTAGGGCAACATAGGCTGCGCTGGGCTGCGGAATGACCGCCCAAGAACCCACGAGGATGGGCACTAGCTCGCTGTAAAGAGAGAGGTAGTGTACCCAAGCATCCACAGTGGTGGCATCCGGTAGAATGCACGCTAATGAGGGGGCGACGAGCCACATGCAAAATGCAAATTTGACTTGGATCAAGGTTCGTCCTTCGTCTAATTCTGTCTACGTGCGCGCGCACCATGTTGACGACAACCTCGACCTCCTCGACCTCCAACTCGGTCACTCTCTCTCCTCCCTTCGTCTTTCTCCGCCTACCCTCTCTCGCTTTGTCAGGTCCATCTACATTGCAACCGTTTTCCTTTAGCTAGCGTTGGTTTTTTAGCCTTTGGCCTTTCCCTCCGCTTGCCCACCCGCTCAACTTACACGGGGGCTATCCTTGCTTCGCCTGTAGATCCAGGCCCCGTCCGTCGACTATCTCCTAATACACTTTCTCCTCTCTTATCTGCGCCGACGCCCACCGCACATTTCTGCCTCGCGCGCACACCCGAGCTGAGCTTCCCATGTTTTCCAGGTAAAACCTGCAACAAACAGCCGTACTACTGGCCCGGCCACTCAACAATTGGCGCCTCCAAGAGGTGCGACGTTGACCCGAGGTGTCTACCCGCTGCTAGCCAACATACCCGCCAGAGAGCCATGTCCTCCCCAAACTTTGGCTTCTCTCCATGGCGGAGAAGAGCCGCATCGCTCAGCTCCCAAAGGACCAGCGATAATAGCAACCCTGAGAACCCTTTGCTCAGTCCAGGCCGAACCTCTCAAATGGCCGATTCGAGAAACCTGTCGTCCTCGGTGAGCTCCAGTCACCGGGAGCCGATCCGTTCCTTCATCCATGGCAACGTAAGGGACCATCTAGGTAAGCATCCAATGGTTGGCGCATACGTCACTCTCGTAGCACACACCACTAACTTACTGCACATAGCTCCCGTCGACAGCGCCCAGTACGCCCGCAGTGTGCGCGAAGACACGGCAGAGTTGGCCTCGTACCTCTTGTCCGACAAGAAGACGGGCCAGAGCCCAGGTTTTCTCTCCCGTCAACGCTCGCAATCTTCGGCCCTCGCTCGCGAAGCGGCTACTTCGGATAATGAGGAGGAGGAAGAGGAGGACGGCGAGGAGATTGCGCATGTCGCGAGCTCCGAGACCATTCCGGAGGTCTCTGAGCCATCTTCGCCGGATGAGAGTGTTGAGGGAATTCCGGAGGACGGCCCCTCGATCCTGACGAACCTACTGAAGAAGTCCCCTCCTCAGTCGCATCGCGACCCGTCACCCGAGCCTCCACCCGAGCCATTGGAGCCATCCCACCCTGAACCGAAGCGAACGCCATCCACGGAGCGATCGGAAAGAGAGCCACAGAGGTCGACGACAAGAGTCGCTGGCGAGCCCACTGAGCGCACGCCGCTGATTCCCAGGTTGTCATCTGACAGTTTCGAGAGCTATGATACGAGCGGGACCACCGACGGGATCGACGTGGAAGGACAAAAGCAGAGGCCTAGGAAGAAGTGGCTACGCGGTCTGAAGGACCTGACCGTGAATGTGGAGGAACACATTGTTCATGGGATCCAAATCGCGACGAGTCCCAAATCTTGGGACCGTCGAGCGCTTTGGCAGAATGCCGTGGTGGCCCCCGCATCTTGCTTGCCGGCTGTCGTTGTCGGCTTACTGCTCAATGTTCTCGATGCCCTTTCTTACGGTAAGTCTCTTGCTAGCTACGTCGTTTGTTCATCTGATCTGACTGGACTAGGCATGATTCTGTTCCCTCTTGGCAAGCCCATCTTTGCCGGTCTGGGCTCGGCAGGCATATCTATTTTCTATGTTAGCACCATTGTTTCTCAGTTGACTTTCTCGACTGGCAGTATTTTCAAGGGAGGTGTTGGTTCTGAACTGGTGGGTTGCCCTCTGTCCGATTATCGCGACTATGCTAATCCGGTTATAGATCGAGGTTGTGCCGTTCTTCCACAACATGGCTCAAACAATCACGGACCACATTGGCGAAGATCAACCTGATGCCGTGATCGCAACGACGATTGTGTCGTATGCGATCAGTTCTATGATGACTGGCACGGTATTCTATCTCATGGGCAAGTTCAACTTTGGCTACATGGTTGGCTTCATCCCGAGGCACATATTGATTGGCTGCATTGGCGGTGTCGGCTGGTTCCTGGTTGCTACAGGATTTGAAGTCTCTGCCCGAATGGACGGCAGCCTTGAGTACGATATGGACACTCTCCATAAGCTGTTCCAGAGCGACACGATACCCCTATGGGTGACACCCCTTCTGCTTGCCGTCGTGCTTTTCTACAGCCAAACTCGGGGCGCATCCAAGTACTTCCTGCCGCTTTACATCATCTCGATTCCGGTCGTCTTCTACTTCTTTGTATTCTCTTTGGATGCGCTCGAACCTGACTCTCTTCGAGATCATGGGTGGATTTTCGAAGGACCACCAGCGGACGAGCCGTGGTGGTACTTCTACACGTTGTACAGTACGTCGAACCCAGCCCGCCTACTCCAATTAATGCTGACTGCTGTCCTTAGAATTTAACCTGGTCGAGTGGGATGCCGTGCTGGAGTGCATTCCTGCTATGCTAGCTCTTACCTTCTTTGGTATCCTCCACGTTCCCATCAATGTTCCCGCCCTGGCTCTGCAGAGCGGGGAGGACAATGCCGACCTTGACCGTGAGCTCAAACTACACGGCTACTCTAACTTCATCTCTGGCATGGCTGGCAGCATCCAGAACTATCTTGTATATGCCAACACTGTATTCTTTATGCGCTCCGGGGGAGACAGCAGGCTCGCTGGTTACATGCTAGCGGCTTTGACCTTTGGCGTTATGGTTATCGGCCCTAAGATTATCGGGTTCATTCCCATTATGATGGTCGGCACTCTCATTTTCGATCTTGGTTTCGAGCTCCTCCTCGAAGCCGTGTGGCTACCAAGGAAGAAGCTGAAATTAGCCGAATACCTGACGGTATGTTGTGCAAATCTACACATCCACAGAAACCAACTAACACCCATCTAGGTAATCGTAATCGTTCTAGTAATGGGCATCTACGATTTTGTCATTGGCATTGGTGTGGGCATCATTCTCGCTTTCGTCTCGCTGATCTTCCAGACGTCGAGAGTGTCTGCTGTCCGAGCCAGCTACACGGGTGAAATCGTTGGTTCTACCGTGCGCAGGAACCCCTCGCAACACCACTACCTGCAAGAAGTTCGTCGTCAGATCTATATCGTGAAGCTGACTGGCTTCCTGTTCTTCGGCACGGTTGTGAGTGTCGAAGAGAAGATCCGCGCTCTGATCGACGACAGTGCCTTTGCGGAGAGGCCCATCAAATATCTCATTCTCGATCTGTACCATGTTACGGGCCTCGACTACTCCGCAGGTGAAGCCTTTAACACTATCAGCAGATTACTGGACAACAAGGGAATCGTTCTCGTCTTGAGTGGAAAAGACGCGGAGAGCGAGGTTGGCCGTAATTTGCGGGCCATGGGACTCGGCAACGACAGCATCGAAGTTACTTTGCTCCCAGACCTCAACTCGGCTCTGGAGAGCTGTGAGAACGAGCTGCTCAAGACGTTGTACGCTAGGCAGGAGGAGCTTCGAAAGGGTTCTCGCCACGCGCCGACAGCCAACCTCGACGTGCCGGCGAAGCCAGATCGGGGAACCTTCGATCTGGTGATCAACTCACCGAGACGCAACCATCTTCACGAAGCTGCTAGAAACGCGCTGGCGAACACAGAGTCGTCAGGCTCGAAGAAATGGCAAAGCTTTAAGGAGCCTTTGCGACTGATGCTCCAGATTTTCCAGGGCCTCAGCGATAAGAACGAGGACTTCTGGTTCAGAGCGGTTGGCTACTTTGTCAGGAAGGAGTACACAGCCGGCACGGTGCTCTTCACAAGAGGCGAGCCTGCCAAGGGTTTCTACCTGGTTGAGAAGGGCATCCTCCGTGCCGACTACGACTTACCCCAAGGCTCGCTGACGGAGAGCATTGTCGCAGGTACCACCTGCGGCGAATTGCCCTTCTTCTCTGAGACAGACCGAACTGCGACGGTGACGGTTGACAGAGATTGCGTGGCGTGGCGCATGGATAAGGAGGGGTGGCAAAAGCTTCAAAAAGACCAGCCGGACGTCGCCCAGGAGCTGTTGAGGGTGTCGCTGAAGCTGACAAGTGAGCGGATGACTTCCATCACTTCGTACATCTTGACCATGGCCGGTTAGTGCCTGGTGAAGACTACCAATAACTTTTATCTTTCTTTGAATTACTGGAGTTGACAAGGATACTAAAAAAAGATGGGTTTTGAATATCAAGGGTTTTGTCATTTGTAGTTGGTTGTCGTTAGCGAAGTGGCTTACATACTTCTATTGTTGATAGCCTTCTTCGGATACCTAGATGTTGAGGCACAGAGTGTAAGTCCTCTCTGCATAAGCAAATAGAATCGTAACGACAAGAGATGCCGTTGGTATTACATCATGTTCTGGAATGATGTCGTGACGGTGGGTTTCTGAGTCAAGACACATACATGTCTTGCCCGCATGTCTCGCCAAGCTTGCTGACGGGCGCCGCAAGAGCTGGACCTTCGCCCAGTGCCAACGTGCCATGAATGAATCTAGGTGTCTCTGCCGCCGCGTGCCTGTCTTGGTGTCGTGTGCCGTCCTGTGCTGTGGGTGCTTTTTCTCGCCCCCTTCCTTTCATGGCGACTTTCATCCCACATTCCAACTATACACAATTAGATTTAGGTCAATTACAGAAACTGTTAATGTGAGATGCATAGGAAAAGCAACCAGCAGTAACAGCTTGCGCATCAAAGCACACGGAACGCTCTGTTCCCAAGGAATATAAGCAACAAACCCCCATATCATGAATCAGTGCGATAACAGGCGGTGTTCCTCTCGTTTGGTGTCAGCCCTGTCCCCGTCTGAACCAACACCATTTCCCCAGACCCTCTAGTCAAACCTTACGCTACCTGAGATAGTGATCTGGCCCCTGGTCGTACCATAGTGTTTATGTTGAGAGTCATCTCTTAAAGTGAATTCCAGTCATCTGACCGGTTCTGGCGGTTCGTGTTACATCGAGGGCATCTGGTGGTATTGCTGGATTTATCGCTGGATCTATCGCTGAATTATTGCCCATCTTAAACCACACGTTGTTCGGACTTTACTTGCACCGATTGTTTGGAGACCGAAGCACCCTACCATCATCTAAACAACCGTAGCATCCAGTCCCCATTCCGTCATGTCCGCGATTCTGCGTTCCATCGGTGTCAGGTATGCCACGGCTGCACCCCCGCACCATCCAACTTCCGGCATTGACCCCGACGTGGAGGTGTCGGCGACCCGGGAGTCCAAGTCCCACACGCAGACGCCGGGGTCGCCGTGTCTGGAGAATGCACTCTGGCTCAATTGAGTTTTTGTTGCTTTGGTAGCGATAGCCTGGGCAGAGACTTGATGCCCTTGTCGCCGTCGGCTTCCACAGAGAACGAATGCCGGAGTATTGACATTATCTGATTGGAGTAGCTGAAGAGGACCTCCTACCCATGGTCTCCCATGTCGACTGTTCTACACAGGTTCTTCATCGCATCTAGAGGGATCTATCGGCGAGTGTGCTTCATACACTAGGGGTGGAGAAAACGTGCTGGTAAAGGCATGATATGGCATGGGGATGGATAAAACCATAAAGTTGGCTAACAAACGCCGCCAACATACCATAAGTTGTCAAAGGCTTCGATTTCTGAAGCGGACACGGCATCTGGAAAACGCAGCACCTCGTCAACATCAGATTTGAAATTTCTGAAGATTTCTCCTTTATGGTAAAAGATGGATTCACCATTTTTGGCGACCTCGCCGACGAAGAAGTTCTCTTTGAATTCAGCAAGAGACCTGTCGAACTTGTCCTAGTCGAGTTATACCAGAGCCCAGTCGTTAAATCAGCCAGGGGCCTGACTATCAAGGCTTGGGTGTACGTTACGTACCTAAATCCTCTCGGTTCGAATATTTGGCGTACATTGTATAGCTAGGTAAGGTTTGACCTCGGGAAGCAGTGTTTTGAAGATCTCATCGTTGCACTTCTCATTGGGCCTTTTGTTGACATCTTCATATCATACTTTCGATTTTCCCAGTTCCTCCGACCTTTCCGTAATGTTACCGGGTCGTATCATTCCCTAAGTTCAAACTCGTGCTGTCTTCATGATACGGTAGGTGTTGCTGGTTTCACTCCCAGACAAGGCCACATGCATGCGTGTGAGAACGCAAATAGCCGTTCATGCTGCACTGCACTCAAGTATTTAATACATAGGTAAGGAACCCGGCTTCCCTAGAGCTTCGAAATGCTAATCGCGGCGATGCCACGTCCACTTAATATCTTTGGTGGTGACTGGTTGATGTGAGGATTTGCGTTTGGGAGAAAATTGTATACTTCTTCATGTCGCATGACACATCGAAGCGCACATGCTGATCAAGGATCGACTGACACTGCTGGAAAATCGAGCACAACAGCTCGAAAAGGAAAAGAAGAAGTTTTGCGTTAAGTTAAAGAGGAGGAAGGCGTTACGGCCGCTGCAGCCGAAGAAGCAGCCGAAGAAGAAGAGGTGTTTCTTGCTCAAGAAGCGCAAGGGACCGCTGCCACTGAGGCCGCTAACGTCACCGAAGAAGACGAACAGCTTGCTGCGCTGGAGGCCAAGAAGCTCGCGCGTCACTGCGCCTTTCGTAACGGATATCAAGAGCATGCCTGGATACGCTCCCTCGTGGTCATAGCCGAGCCGTAGGATGCCCACAAAAGTCCAAGCCGACCCCTCTGGCGTGATGGTAATTGTGGTCTCAGTGACGAAGAGCCATCAGAATTGTTCCAGAGCGTGATGGTGGGATATTTTACGGTAGATCTTAACTCCTCCTTCATTTCCCAAGGGCTATCTTTGAATCTTCTTGACCATTTGTTGGGCGACTGGGCAGCGAGCTTCGGTATCAAGGGAAGGCTCTGATAGTACTACGAACGTTCCTCAGCGGCCAGTCCTTTTCTTTTCGGCCCTTTCCGTTCCCTTGTCCGTATGATTGAATAGAAGCACTGTTGATGATTCTTTTCGCGTTGTTGTTTGAGTGAAGTCGCCTACTGCTGTCACAATACTACCGTGCGCTGGCTGTTGTTGTGGAGGCTGGAAGCGTAGCCTCTCCCTTCTTAACTAGGACGGGTTGTTTGAAGAATGGATATTGGATTGGAAAGGGAAAGCATGTTTCAACCTCTCACAGCCTTTTTGACACCTTCGAGTAGAACAGGTCTGCCTTCCACCGTTATGCAGGAAATGAGGATACTACGGCTTGTTATTCACTTTAGCCCCTGTATAAGTGCGTTTGTCTCTGTTTCACCTTGGTACCCCCTCTTTCACCCGATGCCTCTTGCTTATCCGCATCCTTTTAATTCGCCTCAGTTTCACATGAATTATCACCTTCCCCGATATTACTGTCAATGGAAAATGAAGGGGCCACTACCACAGCCCTCCGCCTCGGTTCAAACCCCTTGCAAGGACGTCTGTAAGCTGTTGAGCTCCAGGATACAAACCCGTTGGTAATGAACCGCTTGGGCTGTTATAGAGATTACCAAGAACCGCCCAACTGTCAATAAACGAAACAATGACCACGTGGAGCCCCTGAGAGACGGGACTATCGGAAACCTCCCAGGCTTTAACATGACAGCTATTGACATACGAGTTAAGTACGACTAAGGGAAATACTCTGTCGCCCTCTCTATTTCCGTGGTGCCCATCACCGCCGGTGATCACAGCTAGCCGCATCGCCAGTGTTTGGAGAATACCTCCCTTCGCCGCGGTATTGCGGATATATACTGCATAGTCAGGGTGCAATGTTTTCTTTAGGTTCGCTAGGGAAGAGAGGAATCCTGCCTCCGCCCCCTTCAACCGAGGATTTTCGGTTTATTCGGTCAATGACACATACATGGCCCGCTATACCAATACTCGGACAAAATATGTACAGGTGTTGGTTGCCCAACAGCCTGGACCGCGAGGGTACGAAGGTCCATGCATCCGTATGAGAGAATATACGGCGGATGGAAGATCCTACATCGGCTCTCTGAAGAAACAGAACTGGGTTGACCAGCAGACGAAACAAAAGTCACGAAGCTCGAGGAGCAGACTGGGGGTGGACGAGTTCGAGAAGCACTTGGACCAGCAAGAGATTGCCGAAATCCACCAGGACGTCACGCGTTTTGTCATCTTACCGACCTCGTCAAACCCCGAGGCAGGATTCGTAGGACACGTAGGGTACTCCTCTACGCCCGCTATCCGTAATTCGAGATGGCTTTGCGATTACATTCTCGAGGAGCTCTATTCCAACTTGCACGCCTGGCTCTTGGATCACGTTGGGAGCGATATACGCGTCGATTGACCCGGCATCTTGCGGATGCAAAAGTTTGGGACACCTCAGCCCGGCGTGCCCCTTTTACGTCCGACCTCCAACGGTGTCTTGATATTGCGGGGCGTCCCGCCTGTTCGTGAACCTCGCAACTCGAGGTCAGCAAATTGTCACGGTAAGATCGCGGCGAAGATGGGAGACGGGAAGAAGTCGGCATTCGGGGTGACCGGCGAAGCCCGTTGACGCAATCGCGACATCCGATGCGGGAGGTCGACACCACTTCGGATCAATGGCGCATGGTGTTCGGGAACCATTCGATATTATCTAGAGGCGGAGATCCTGGTGCCTGCACCCGGGATCTGCACGGATGCATTGGCGGGCTCCTTACCGGAGGCTGCTGTAAAGGCTCAGAGAAGAAGATAGAGGGCACGCCTCATGCTACACTGATTAGGTGAACTCTGCAGATACTGAGGATGGCCGGCTACGAAGCCAGTCTGCGCTGACGGTGTCGTTGTCCTTGAGCATGCTCTGTTCGCTTTCTGGCGTCTCACTGATGGAGTCAGCGCGGTGCTGGGAGGCTGGGATCTGCGAAGGATGTATCTAAATAACAGCACATAAGATGAGGAGAGGCGTGGTGGAATAAGATTAAAGGGCTGAGAAGACGACCGTAATCCAGCTTATTCGTGTGAGGGTAGTAGCTATATGTTGCTTCTCGACGACCTACGGCGTTTCAAGACGCACATCATAGTCGCAGCACTGAATTAAAGGCCACCGGCCGACACTCGGTCAATGTCTATGACATTTGATGTCTGGATATTGAGCTGGTAGTTTCGATATACATTGAGAACCCGGTACAGTTCGGCGAAGTGGGCACAACATCACGCGGCACAGCCCCGAGGCCCAACAATCCCTTCTGATTTTGCACAGGAGAGCACAGTTTCACGCCAGAAAACAAAATGAGCGAAGCTAAAGCCCTTCAGGATCCCTCACCCAGAAAGGAAGAAAAAAAAAAACCTTGCACGTCGCATCCCATTCTCACTATCTCCGATGATGAACCGTAACGTCCAAAAAGGCCTGCATCTGCTACCCTACAAAATCCACCCTCTCGTGCAGCAGACGTCGCAGTGAGTTGGATAGCGCGACGTGCCAGACTGGGCAGTGTTGGGTTGGGCCAAGTCCAGTTTATGTGGTCGCAAACGGCCTCATGTTACATCGGGTAATCTCCTTTCAAAAGGAAGAACCATCGTGCCGACGACTGCGGCACTGATGAGCGCGCTTCGGAATGTAACGATACGACACCACCCTACGAAAGAAGAAGAAGAAGGAAAAAAAAGTATGAGGGGGGCTCGTCCAAATCCGTCCCCAACGACGGTTTTTTACAAGGACATTGGCACATTGCGAGATGATCGTGTTGCATTTGGGCCAGTCCCCCGCAAATTCACGTCGAACAACGCCGTCGTTTATCGTATCTAATTTTGTTTTGTTTTATTGTTAATTAAAAAAAAAAGAACTTTTGTTCCGATCCAGAAAGGGCAACTCTCACCCGTTCGGAGTAGTAAGCCAGGACCGACGACACTTGGCTGGAGAGTCGAGCCACTCCTACCGGCCGCTCCCCACCGACAACAACACACCATAAACTTGTCCACGTTGCTGTGCGATGTTGTCAAGACCCAACAAGACCGGACATAAATAAAAGCCATCCTCACGGGAGATATCGATCCCCAAAGGAAAAATCATATTCCTTTTTTGTAATATGCCACCTTCTCATGGATTCGTGGGCTTAAGGTAGATCGCCTACGGGGATCGCCAAATGTTTCGGTTTGATGTTCGTCCCAAAACTTGACTCCTCTTGACCCGTTCGACTGCCAATAAATTTTCGGCCTTCCGTCCCAGGTGGACCTCCAGCAAAAGAAAGCCGGTTTACCTTGAAACCTTAGGATTTAACTAGTAATTTCCACCCCGAGAAACAAAACAGAATGTCATCTTCTCCAACAGCACCGCGGAGCGTGAAGAGCACTCGTGCCATACGACGTCGGATTTCCTCACCTGCCTGTGACGAAGCGTCGTTATCTCTTTCCTCGCTTGACAGGAGTCCGGTACCCCTTGGAGGACGTGCTGGTTCATTTGCCATCCAATAAGGGATGCTCGCGCAACCCAAGCACGGCTCGTCGTCGGATTTGCCACCACCACCACACCCACAAAGACCCACCCGAATCGACATCCGGAAAGGCGCAGCGGCATCCAGAACCACCACCCTTTAAAACGAGAGTGGAGCCGCCCGGACTACAGCTGCCGGACATGCAACGCTCACCTACGCATAACGTTTTATCATCTTCAAGATATCCCACCGGCTAAAGATCTATTATTCCGAGTACGCTCGCATATCACGTCCCGGAAGAGATATGAGCCTGCGCTCAATACTGGGTGGCGGTCGCGTGAGAAAGTCAAAGCCAAGGCCGAAAGCGACAGTCTCAGCGTCGCCACGGAAGAACAGTGGGACCAACAGCCCCCGGGCCGGCAGCAGCGTCAAGAAGAAACCCGCGCCGGCAGACGCTGGTCTGGACTACGACGATGACGACGACTTCTTCCATGACAGGCTCGACGATGTCGGCCTGGTTGCGGCGTTGGCGACCGACATGTCGCTTCGCGATGTTGTCCAGGCCATCAAGTACACTCGCAACCACATGTTCGGCCCTATGCCAACAGAAGCGGCTGGCATGAATTCTACGCGCATCGCCGAGGTGCTCAATTACCGCAAAGCCATACCAGGGATCGTGACGGTATCACACCTCCACGCGCTGCTGGCCTCCCCAACCGCTGTGGAGCGCGAGGTCGCAGAGTTGCAGCGTGGCGGAGCTCTTCGCAAGATCTACGTGCCACGTCGGGGTGGGCTGGGCGAAGCTCTTATCCAGACGTCCGAGCTGGAGGAGATGATAGCGCAGTCTGCAGGGCTGGACGAGGAGGCGAAGACGGCATTCTTGCAGTTTCTCAGAGAAAACCCCCTGGCGCAGACGATGCCGCGGTCTGCCTGCCATCAAAAGCAGGCCGATGCTCTGGTGCGGGCAGGGTTCTTGACGGCCAGTATACATCCGCAGCACGTCAACACTCCGCTGATGAATTTGCATTTGCGCCCGGAGGACCGCGGCAGCTTGATGAGCATCGAGGCGGTGTCCCGCGCAGCGTCCGGCACTTTTGACGCCGTCGGCGGCCAGGGGGCTGTACACGCCGCAGGTGGTGGCGGAGGGGCGCTGCGGTCATCCCGTGCCGATGCGTCATCATCTTCGGGGGTGGAATTCACCATTGCAGTGCCCGGAAACGGGTCATTTCTAAAACTGACCGCCGCCGCGGTGGAACAACTTACCCAGCTATTGTCCAGATCGCAGTTTAGGGAGATGCCTGTGTCCATGTTAAGGGAGCGATGGGAGGGTGGCGTAGCCCGTGACGGGGCACGTCTCGCAAGGAAGGCCAGGGGAGAGTTCGCCGGCGTGCTGCCGGGACGGACGAAAAGATGGAAGGACTTCTATGGCTTGGAGTTCCACTGGGTATTGGAGGAGGCAATGGGCGCCGGCCAGGTTGAAGTCTTTGAGACGCGGAGCGTCGGCAGGGGAGTTCGTTTGCTGTAACCGTGAGACCTCTGAGTCTGTGTACTTTGTCAGCACAGCGAGGAAAGGTTTGAGCTTGATGCCATGAACATGAAAAGATTCCCAATCAGCGATGAGGCCCGACATTGAAGACCGTTGTCGATGAAACCCTCTTGGTGAAAACAAGTGGCATCGCTTAGCATGTTCTAACACAAGAGACTGGGATGCTGTGTCCGCCTTCTCGCTTGTTCGTCCGAGTGTCGTCGTTGTAGCCATGAGGCCCTGAAAATCCACACAAATTGTGCTGATGGTGAATCGTATCATGCTTCCCAAAGCTCACTTTCCTTACTCCAGGAAGCCCTTCTCTTGACGAGAAGTGCGCGCTCGGGTAGCTGGGTTGGCGGTAAGCCAGTAAGGATTACGTGGGCAAGGACAAAGCGCAACACGCTTCCTAGTGACGTTTCCTCCGCACCCCGGCTCCCTGCAAGTCATCGCTGCCAACCACGGGAATGTCCTGAAGGGTCGCAGAAGACGAAAGGCGATGCGGCTCGAGTGTTGTCTAGGAAAATCCTAGATGTTAATGTTTGATCTTCCATGCTTCGCCCAGTCGCAGAGCTGGGCGCTGTTGGCGCAATGTTCAGTCGAGAAGGGCCGCTTTCTAATCGCGACTTCGTCAAAGGGTTCTTGACTCGTGAGATGGACCTGCGAATCCGACAGCATGAACGTCAACCTCCTCCCATTCGTTGTTTCGATTGCTTCGTGTGATGCTGTCAAAAGCCCGAGGGCCTCGGACCTCGACATGCCTTTCCGGAGGCATCTGCCACACAACGATACACACTGTTGCGTTTTCCTCGTGTTAGAGCTAGTGACTAGAGCGGATGCCCGAGTCGGTGGAAGCGTTTGTGGGACTTTGAGTTGATTGCTCTGTTCTTGACACCTACGACGACTGTGTGGATAGAGCCTGATAGGAAATGCTTGGCCATCCGCAGCTAGTGTTCAGAGTGAAGTAGTTGTCCAAGCAGAACAGAGCACAGTCAGTTCAAAGCTGTCAACCAGACGCCTAGGAACCAGACCCATACAGAATGAACCTGACTGATGTCGTTCGAAGCTGGCAGTTACGAATTGGCTGCTGATCTGCCAGGGTTTCAATGAAGGATGCAACACCAAGCGTGGACACGCCACTCTGAACGTCCCTAAGCTGAGAGGTCGAACCATTTTGCACATGGACAAAGCACAAACCTAGGGTGTAAAAGCGCACCTTACGGCTACGTTCGCCAATGGAAATGGCCTTTCTCTTGTAGCTCATGACGTAAGATGCTGCAGTTGTCCTGCGTGCGTTAGAACACCGAACATGGAAAAAAGAAAAAGCAACTTGGGCTGAAGTGCGAAGGGCGGGTACCTACGTGCAGCCCCAATTAGATGCGACCTCGGCCAATCGAGGGAAGTAAGCTTGGTCATGCTCTGATATTTGAGAGAGCAAGCCCGTGGACTACTATCCAACCGACTCCTGCTTATGAAAAGACGATTTGATGTGCTAAATATGGTGAGGCACATGCGCAACCGTTCTGCGACATGGGACTGCGGAGACGGAGCGTCGCCAACTGCTAGGTTCATCGGACGACGGGAATACAGAAGAATGGGAAAAGGCACAGCGGGCATATGTGGCAATGAACACAAACATCCGATATCACGGCTCGGCGAGACGGTCCCGGGCGTCGAAAAGTTTGCGTCTCTCGGCTTCTCGTCCGTCCCATGATATTCTCCTGGACAACGGCATTGTTTGACCTCCAGCAAGCGACGACAACCAATCCTAGCAGTTGGAGAGAGGGGCCTCGAGGGATTGGTGTAGCGGATCCAGGCCTTGGAGATTGTTGGAGCAGGGGATGCATGAACCATCAACGAATGAGGGTTGGCGGGGAATGAGAAGCAGCCACTAGCATGCTTGTCGACACACACAGACTCCCAAGCCAGCTGGGTCGTGCTAGGGAGCTTGCCGGAGACGGTTCCTGCAAAGGAGCCGACGGCGCAAGATATGAAAGCTGTAATTGAGGCCTTGGTGCGGCGTGCCTGGACGAAGTGTGCACGTGCACGCCACACATGGCAGGCCGTTGGTTGGAAGAGGCAGTGATGTGATGGCATCCGGAAATTACAGCATGGTCCGTCCATCTGGGGGCTTGCTGTCAATTCGTAGACATGCTTTGATTGCGAACACGGTTGACACTTTAAAGCGCTTGTCCCAGCCCTCCCAACGTCCCATTTGCCGCGTGCGCTCTGTCCAATTGGCGATCGAGTCAACCGCCGTCGTGGAGGAGCCCCGGCAAACGAGCACCCTTGATCGATTCGAGGGTCTGTTGTGGATTCGGGACAGATCAAGAAAACACCGAGGGTGATGGGCAGGGCCGAAGAGGGAAGTCGGAGCCTGGCTGTTGGTACATGAGTTGGCAAGGAAGCAGGGCTGAGTTGGTGATGGAACTGCCCATACTCGGTCCGTTGATTTGTACTCGGCAAGAGACAAAAGATAAGACATACGGCCGCGCGGTGTCTCGGCGTGGAACGGATACCAAAGTCGACACATCCCGCACGGGTTCCTCCTCCTTGTGCTGTTGTTCCTGCTGCCAAGTACTGCTTGCTCAATCGCCTGCTCACTCGGTTAAGTTGGTCTGAAGTAGGTGCATATGCGTGCAACGGTGGTACAGGACTGCGACGCGTCTACACATAAGCTGACAGAGTCCCCCCCCCTCCTAGTTGACGCGTAGTACGTGCAGACATGACATGACAATAGGTCTGACATTCAGATGTAGCCAATAAGAAAGTCAAGATAAATGTTCTTTACATCTCATCCTAACCAATCTTCATATTCTTGCTACAAAACTCATCCCTAATCCTATCCCGAATCCTACACCTTAACCTTAACTAGAATCGTAATAAACCTTTCCAAAAGAGCCTTTTTTTACGATTTTTCTAAAATTTAATAGGCCCAAAGTAGTATAAGACATGTATTAAAAAGAGAAAGATGGGTCTAACAGGGTCTGGATATGTATTTTGTAGAATATGGCAGGAGGACATTGGGGGCTTTATTTTCTGAAAGTCATGGCCCACTGTCATGTTATGTCTGCACGTACTACGCGTGCACGGTATTCGCAGGTCAACTAGGGGGAGACACTGTCAGGTTGTCTGATCACTCGACTGCGACATGTGCGTCCTTCACAGTCGTGGACGAAGTGCCGTTAGTGCCCAGCGAGGAACATGCTTCCACAAGCTTTGCAGCGGATGCATGGCGGGTGTGAACCGACGGCAGGGGCCCTCGAGGTACCGCGAAACCTAGGACGCAGGTAGCGGCAAGGAGTCAGGCCACAGGGCGACACGGGTCATCACCCGAGAGGGAGGGATCTCATTTGTGCCGCGTTCTGCAGTGGTCGGCGTTGGAAGTGGTCCAAGATGCGCGGCCTCTTCGCGATTAAGGGGCGTCCTGATGTGCCGAATACCTGGGGTGCTGGTATTTCGTGGTGGCGCCGCGTGTATCATCCAACTAGTCCAGGAAAAGTTGACCCCTTGCCCGTTCCTGAGTTGAACGATGGTCCTTGCAGGGGATGCGACAGGGGTTTAATCTCCAAGTCTGGGTACCAATTTGACGATGACCAGGCTAGCGAGGGAAAACTTTCTGTGTCGGGGGTGATGATGAGTGAGTGGTGCATTGGACGGTGTCAGTGGCTTCTGGCTAGTCAGTCGATGAAGGATTGGTGGGCGGGTGGGCGGGGGAACAGAGAGAGGCATTTGGCGTGTGCGGTTCGATGTCTAGCTCTTCCTAGCTTGGAATTGGGCGGTGCCAGATCGGAAGCACTTTCTGCGTGGGAGGTAGGCAGGCAGGTAGGTAATGATGATGAGAGAGTAGTGTAAAGGGAGCAGAGGACCAGTTCTGCACGTCCTCGCCCCTCGAAAATCGGCGTTGGTGTCCGAGTTGGACGGGAAAGATCCCTCCTCCCCGGCTGAGGACCAAATGCAGGTAAGTGAAGGGGTGTGGGGGGAACGAACAACACGAGAGATGAGCGGCATACGCAGACGGGCAACGAGAGGAAGCCAGGGTAGGGGAAATCTCCATCCCCCTCGTCCCCTTTTTGCCGAGTTGATTGGCACGCAAACATGCCCCATTTCCCAGTCCCCTCGCCCATTGCCCGTCGCTCGTAGTCACATATTTTTCTTATCCTGCTTCTTGCTCTGTGCACTTGTCTGGCCCTCGTGAAGAGCTCCTGAGCCCCATCGGCTCAGACACGGCCCTTCTTCCCCCTCAACTTTTGCATGCCCCGTTTATGTTTCTGCTCGACACAGCTACCAAGGATTGTCATTTATCCATTGGCGTTCTGTAGCTTAATCCAATTGCGCAATTGTTCCCGTTGTCGGCATATCCACGCACAACTTTATGTGGAGTTCTCGCAAGCTCCCGCCCAGAAAAAGCAAAGGGCGAAAATTCGGTACGTACCCAGAATCCACTTATTTTACACTAAGGTACCTCTACTGCAACTGCTTGCCCCCCCTGGCACACAAGACCAACGGGGAGAGGGGGGGGGAGAGGGGAGAGGAAGAGTAGGGAGGAGGGAAGAGACCAAAGAGAAGGCGCGCGGGCGAGCGAGATGGAGAGAAAGCACGAACTAATCACCCTACGGCCCAGTGGCCCTGTTCGTCGAGAGAAACCAACGTTAATGAACGCGCCTAATACGGAACAGAAGGTATCATTGGACTGGCCTCGAACGTGCCGTCCATATCGCTGCCAACATACCCGACGGGCCTAATAATTAGCCACCCAGTTGCTCACTCACGCACTCAGCTATACAGAGAGTGCCGACACTGCCTTCTTGGACGCAACGGTCATTTCCCGCTTATCTAGCCGTCTGCTGCACTAATCGCACCGAACTGCACTCCTCATCACCACATTTCCTCACGCCTTCTTCTTTTTCTCCGACCGAACGCTCCTTGCTCATCTCGCCTGAGGAGCGCACACGCTTAGGCTTTCGCTTCCAACCTGTCTGGTTCTCCGATTGACTTTTCGCGCCCTCGTCTGCTTTGTTTCTTGCCTTACTCCGCCAGGACCAGACATAGCTGCCCACAGCCCGAGACCCGGATCCCCCCTTTCCAGGAAGCATCGCAACCCCATCGACATCGCCTCAGAGTCCTAACTCTCAGACTTCCCGCACTCCAATTCCACCTGCTACTGCGGTCACAAGTTAACATCTTGTCGTAACGTCCTTCCTTCGGCCAGACTTTGCTGTCCTTTGGTTCACTGCTCCTGCTTCTTGGAGCTCAGACGCCACGGCCACAGCGAAAGGCCACCGCGAATCCGCGTGCGCATATCCCGCGCTCGTTGCTGCTGTCGAAACATTTCCACTCGACGAAACCAACCCCTTCCCTCCATCCCGCGCCCAGGTCTTTGACTTTCCCCGACCTGCCGCCCAATCTGGGTGCCCGTCGCCATCCCAGTCCTGCGACTTGAGCGGCGCGAGACACCAGAGGCACCGTGCTCTGCAGACAGACGAAAAAGAAACCCGCGCCATACGCCTCACGCCGCCCACTAGCGCAAGGAAGACAGCTCGACGGAAAAAAATCCACTACAGTCAGACCTTTGTTTTCCCTCCGCACTTGGTTCAGCAGAAGCGACTGGGCCCGGTTTGAACCCAAGGAACAGTCTGCGAGACATACGAGCCACCTCAATTCGGGGATCCCCCCTCAAAAACGCTTGACGCTGGGTATCCCTCTTTTACCCCGTTCTGATCCACCACCATACACACGACAACACACACAACGCTGCTCAATACATCATCGTGGTAAGTCTTTTGCCTTCCCTCCCTGCCCCAACCCGCTCCGCTCCTTGGGATCGCTTGCATCGCAGGCCCATCTGCAAGTCATGTCGTCGCCCTAGTTGTCCTGGTCCCCAGTGCACTGACAAGCTTCCTGCCAGCAGAGCATCGAAATCCGATGAAAAGTTCCCAACCTACCCTGCACACCCCCAACGCATAATAACGTTTCACACGTCCCTGTTCTCGAATCCACCCAAACTTTCGAAATATAAGCAAACTCTCAGACCAGCTCCCCGTCCACGCTTGCAGCCTTCGGACGAATACAACCCACGCGGAGAGGCCCCTTCCCATCGACGTAATCAACCTTCCGACGATCACCCCTTTCCATCCTCCGAGTTCATGGACCGACCGAATTCTTGACTGCCCCCGACGATTTAGAAGGCCTTCTGCCGCAGTTTGGATTCCGGCTTTTGGGAGATCACGGCTCCTGCTTCACAATCGTTATACCAAATGGCGACTACGCTCCCGCGGCCAGCAAGGCCGTCCAACGGCCCGCCTACTATGGCCTTGCCCGCTCTTCCTGTCGCCAAGACAAGGAAAAGCACTGGAGGCATACCTACGACGGCCTCCAAATCCAACCCGGCCACCCCAAACTCCAAGAGCAGCCTCAGGGCCCCTTCCACCGGTTTCCTCCCTCCCACGTCCCCTGCACCCACATCGGCACTACCGCAGCCGCGTACGGCCTCTGCTATGAGCAATTCTTCAGTCCGGACGTTGCGCAAGACAGTGAGCATCAACTCGTTCCCCCAGCCGCCTCGGGGCGACAACCGCATCAACAGCCTACCCCCCAGTCCATTAGGTGCTGACTCCTCACGGAACTCCACACGCAAGTCAAAGGGCTCAATAGCATCGACGTATTCGCAGAGCAATGGCGCGCCGAGCCTGCTCAACAACAGCGCCGAGGGAAAGTCGATATCGAGCGCCAACGTCCGCATGTCCGACGGTCTCATCAGCATCTCTTCGCCACCGCAGAGCAGGAGCTCCTCGGCACAGGACTCCTACTCAACTTCTGCGACGACGTATGATGACCCTATCGATGGTATGGCAGCAAAATCCTCATCTGACGGCACCAGTGATAAGAGAGGCTCCAAGCTAGACGGCAAGGGAAACGTGCTAGTAAGCGTAAGAGTGCGACCAGATGCGACCGGAAACGAAAATGCGAAGGCCGAGGGCGAGTGGATGGTCGACGGGCGCAAGTCTCTTGTTGCTTATAGAGGAAAAGAAGGCGGCGACTACTTCTACGGTAAGCGTACTCTCCTGGTTCTGAGGGTTCATCCTAACATGAGCCGCTAGATAATGTGTTTACGACGCACGATGACAACAGCCGAGTCTATGACTGCTTAGCAAAGCGGCTAGTCCGCCGCGTAATGGAGGGCTACCATGGAACCGTTTTCGCCTACGGCATGACTGGTACCGGAAAGACATTTTCGATGCAAGGAACTGCTTCTTCGCCCGGTGTCATCCCTCTTGCCATTACCGACATCTTTTCCTACATTAGGGAAACACCGTCTCGCGAATTCCTACTCCGTGTCAGCTACCTGGAGATATATAACGAGAAAATCCACGACTTGTTGAGCATGCCAACCGGAGCCGGTGCCAGTGCTGGCGGGCAAGAAGAGATCAAGTTGCGCGAAGACAGCAAGCGCGGTGTCTACGCCAGCCCCTTGAAGGAAGAGATTGTGCAGAGTCCAACCCAGCTTCTGAGGGTAATCGCCCGTGGCGACCAAGCACGCAGGACGGCGAGCACCCAGTTCAATGCGAGAAGCTCCCGAAGTCACGCAGTGGTACAAATCGTAGTAGAGAGCCGAGAACGGATACCAGGAAACGCTGGCGTTGGCGAAAGTAAACGATCCGGAATGCTGCCTGGTGGCGTACGCGTGTCAACACTGAGCTTGATCGATCTTGCTGGGTCCGAGAAAGCGGCCGAGTCCAAGGAACGACGAACGGAGGGCTCGCACATCAACAAGAGCTTGCTCACCTTGGGCACCGTCATCTCCAAACTCTCCGAGCACAAAGACAAGGACGGAAAAGCCGCCGACAAAGATGGGAAGCATCTGCCGTACCGAGACAGCAAGCTAACCAGGCTTTTGCAAGGGGCTCTGTCAGGCGGCTCACTCGTGAGCATTCTGTGCACCATCCAGATTGGTGCAGCCGGTAGCGCTGCTTCTTCAAACTCCCACACGTCCGAAACCATCAACACTCTCAAGTTCGCGTCCAGAGCCAAAAACAACATTGTCAGCCACGCCAAAAAGGCGGAGGAGGCTCTCGGAAGCGGCGGGGATGGCGGCGCCAGAGTTCTCTTGGAGCGGTACCGCATGGAGATTCTGGAACTGAGACAGCAACTCGACATGCAAGCCAAGGAGAAGAACACGAAGTACGCCGACGAAGAAAGAGAACGAGATGCCCTTGAGGAAAAGGCCCGTGAACTAGAGGCTGAGCACCGGCATGAGGAGCAAATGCTTGAAATGCAGTTGGCTCGAACAGCGCTCAAGGAACGGATTGATCACCTTAACCGTCTGATCCTGAGTTCCAAATCAATTGGCGTTAATGTCAGCGGGTCCTACAGTGCTCTGGGCATACACCCACGGTCTTCGATGGCTTCGGTGAGATCATCATTGGCCACCTCGAACAGCGGCAGACCAATGCTCGAAAGGACAGCATCTACGACATCTGCTTCTTCAACCATTGGCCGTCAGTCAAGTTGCCGGTCCAGTGGGGAACAGCGCCGGTCCAGTGGTGACGGCGGTATGGTGACGGACGATGACAGTATCGGCGAATTCGGAGATGGAAGTGCCTCGTTGACGGCCCAGAATCGCGCGTTGCAGGCCGACCTGGCAGACAAGACAAGATATATCCAGACCCTGGAGAAGCGACTCATGCAGGCACGAAGAGCCAGTTCCTCAAGAACCTCCGTCGGCTTCTCCGCCCCGAACAAGGCCATCATGGTTGGAGAAGACCACAGTGTGTCGACGCTGTTGAGGGAAAAGGATGCTGAGATTGCTGAGCTGAAAGCGCGGCTGGACGACAAGGACCGCATGCTGGGTGCGTTGCGCTCAGCGGCCCGATCTCGAGACATGGCGGAGGGACATTTGGACGGTCGAACGTCTTCTCTGTACGAACATAGCCCCCCGCCGAGGATCAGCCCGCCGCCAGCACCATCGGCCTTGGCCAACAACGCCCGTGTTCGCACCAAGAGTGTCGACGAGATGAGCAAGATTCTGGACGAGATGATTCAAGACCACGTCGAGACTGGTCACCTGGTCAAGGGGGCCAGAGGGAGCATTCGCGTCGCCAGCGATCGCAAACTTGAGGTGCATCCGGAGCTACCGGTAAGACTCGAGCCGCTCAAGAAGACAGCATCTTTTGACGAGGCCAGCAAGGTGGCAGTGATGGGCATGTAAGACGCTCGTCTATGGGATGTGTAAGCTTCGTTTGTTCATTTTGACTGTGATAAGGGATGAGGTGGCATTGGTACAGGGTGCCTCGCGCAGGCCAGGAAAGGCGTTTAGGAAGGGTCGACAAAGGCCTATTCTTTTTTTTGTTTTGTTTTTTTCTCTTTTTTGTTTTCTTCTTATACCCGACACTTTTATTTCGCCATGGTTATTGGTTGAGAAGGCGGCGGCCATTGCCTCGTTCTGTCGTCAGCCATATCCGCCGGCCTGTTTTACTAGCATACGGATACGTCGAGGAGGGAAGAACCGGCAGAGGCCCCAGTTACGATTACACAACGTGTGCCTTTGGTGCACCGGGGTCAGGTCAATGATGACGGCGGAGGCTTCAGTGAATGGCAGGAAAAGCGACGAGGTCTGCCAGCGGCTTTTAATATTGGGCAGATGATTGCGATGGCTCATGTTATCAGGAAGCAGGGTCCGGTCAGCTAGCTAATTGCGGATGAGCAGCGACAAAATCCAAGAAGAGAGAAGACTATGATCCATCCCGACGCAGTTGCCCTTTGACCACCCCGTATCGTGACCGAACCACAATGCGTTGACTGTCTCGATGAGATGCACATGCCCTCAGCCGGCAGCGCAAGGCAAGATTAGGTGCCGGAAGGGCACATGCCGGGCCGACTGTAAGTGGTGGACTCGTCTTCGGCTGATGACCGGGGGGAATGCATCTTTGCTGACCGGACTTCAAACAGGCTGAAAGGGTGCTGTTTGCCCCTCTCCCCTTCCCCTCCGTCCCCGTCGAGAAAACCCCTGCCGTGCTACAGCGTACGGTCTCTGCCTGGAGGTTTCGTTTGAGGGGGTGAGCGCAGGTCGCCTCACGAGACGGCTTCCTAGCCGCGACTTGTGACCGGCATGGAGAGAGTGAGCGAGAGCGAGCTTGGGCCACGACGACCGGAGCGAGGCGTCAAAGGCCACTACCGGTCGATTCGATGTCAGTTTCATCACGACTGCGGGGGACAAGGGGGCATCGTGGGAGGCTTGCTCGCGAAGTCGAAGCCGGGGCCATGGTTTGCGCTCGGCAGCACCCAAACTGCAAACCACGAACAAGTGTGAAATATGCTCAAGCTTTCCCGAGGCGGCGCGAGGCTGGCTAGATAGGGGCGCGACGGCGGGCTACGATCACAAGTCGGAAATTAAAGCAGACGGGGTTTCCTGGGACGGTTCCCCGTGCCGCGGTTTGACGAGACGAATCGAGGAACGAGACAGGTTGGGCTTGCTCGAGTTTAGGGCGGATAGGGCGTCAGGGACGGGAACGAACGTTCAAGCGTGGGCTTAAAACGCGGGAAAGAGCTTCAATTTTGGTCTGCTTGCCTCGGTGATTTGGAGCAAAGTTTAAGTGGCGGGATGGACCTTGGTTCGAAGCCGAGGGCTGGGAGCTAGGGAGGATTGCATTGCATTCATGGAGCGGTTTTTGGTGGCTGAGAGTTCCCCAAGTGCCGTTGTCTAGGGGTGGGGGGTTTTCTGGTTGAATTTACTTTTTTGGAGGGTTCGCGGCAGACGGACGGACTCACGGGCGGGTGCACGGTTGATTGAGTCTTTTAGAGGGCACGGGCTCGTTTCGATGGCATCTTGGAAATTTGATGACATCGTGTTAGCGACTCGTTACATTTCTCGTGAGATTTGGATGTGCGTTTGGATGATGAGCGCTGCTTTCCGAGAGTTTGAGTAGAGGCTGTAATAAAGCAACATAAGGAAACGATAGTTTTAGGATTGGAACAATGGAAGTACGCCTCGGGTGAATTCTGAGTTGTGCTCTCGAGTATGATGTATGAGTGGTGTTGTTTGGTGTCCGCCTTGCGATTACGTTCCTCTCGGCTCGCAGTGTCTCCTAAAGGTGGGTGTTTTTGTGTTGAGGAGGTAACGGGCTGTGGGTAATCGTGATGCTACTGTCTGCCGATGCCTGCCGCCATGGCTCGACATGGTGCGCGGGCTGTCTAGCTGAGTCTGGGAACGATGGATCGCAAGAGCAAATTTTGTTTGAGTTCCATATGACGCAAATGGGGCTTGATTGACTATCCTCTCCTCTGGCCGGGCCCCCAGTTTGCTGATGGCGATCTGCAGCGGAGGGTAAAACCGTAAACCTAGAGCGCGGTGAATGACTCTTGTTGAGCTCGGGCCTCACTTCTGTTGTCTCTTGTCTCCTGTCTCGTACCGTGGAGACCGGCTGTGGTATGTGCCGTCAGTTCATCACTTCCGATGCTTTTTGTGCTCGAAGTATCTCGATACAGAGAAAGCTTCTCGTGTTTGGTGGGCTAAAGAGTGTTTGCCTGCTGTGCTGCCTCGAGTCGTACGACGTTAGGCGGTTCGTGTCTCACGTGTCAACGATGAAGTTTCGTTGGTTTCTGCCTGCCCGCTGGCCTGCCTCTTTGGCTTTTTATATATCGTGCTCTCGGGGGCATCCATCCGATAGTTTCAGCGGCGCGTGCGCGCGAAAGCCGGGCATCCCGTACCTCGAACTGCTTAGCTGTGTTTGCCCAAGCTGTCAAGAGAGCGGATCCGGTGCTCAAAGGGAAAAGGATGAGCGGGAGCAGATTTTCTCGTCTTAACCGTTCAACGGTCCTGTCCCACGCAAAACAAAAAACAAAAAAGGGAAAGAAAAAAGAAGAAAAAGTCGACAGCTCGGAATGGACCCAGAATTGAGGAACCCAGAAAGGGGTCGTGGCAAGGGTGTCGATTCCCCGTTTGCTGACCACATGTGGCCTTCTGAATTCGGAATTTGCCCTTGGTCATGACATGTTTCTCGCGAGTCGGCTTGTTGCTGGAGCTGCGAGAGTGAGGGGGCCGAGACCAGGGACTTGGGAGCTCGAGGAAAGCCCAAACAAAGGGCGGGATGAGGCCGTGAAGACGGTCATTCTGATGGAAATGCGGAACCACTTTTGCGGCTTATCCGCCGTCTGCTCACGACCTTTTTGGGAACGAGAGGAACTGGAACGAGCGGGCTTTGGGATGATGAGTTGACACTGACATGACAGCCGAAGGGGCGGGCGTTTTTCCCTCGTGCCCGAGAAGGAAGTGATGGCCATCTTCCGGGGGGAGGTCCGGGAAGGAATAGATGGGGATGCGGCGACGGAGAAGCCAATGAGAGGCGGAAGATCAGGGTCAAGAGCGCCAAATGGATTGAGGAGGCTTGCGGGACGTGGCGAGGGCTTTCTCTGATTGGCTTGCGTGGCAGGAGAGGAAGGAGGAGGGGGCGGATCTCATCCGAGGACCCCTGCGAGCTCCGGCGTTCAGGGACACCACGCCGAATAGAAGCCAGCCTTCTGGCCTTCTGAGTGGCTGCTGCATAGTCCACTTTTCCTGAGCGAGACCCCTGAGGAATCTGAAACGTCCTAAATCATGACTGGCGGCCACATGAGGTGGGAGGTGAGGACTTCTGCGGGCTGCTGGCTGCAAAGCGCAATCCATCCCACAGCCAACCCACACCAATACCCTCACATAACCAGGAAGGTACCTCTGTACTTGCACGGTGGGTGACCCGTGGGACAGCTGGCTTCCTCTTTGGGAACTCGGGGCTGCACGTACTGAACCCGGTTCCCTGCAACAAGTGTTGCAGATGCGATGCGATGCTCTGTCTCTGTCCCTCTCACTCTCGGTCAATCCGCCGGTCCTCTCGAGCGCGCCCCCGCATGTCTCTACTGACTCTGCACCCGGGCTGACACGACGGCTAACGGTTAGGCTCTGGCAAGGTTATTTCGGAGGTAATCCACCATGGCGTCGCCGCGTCGTTCCGAATCGGAATCCCAGGGGAATGAATACCTACGATGCAACCATCCTATCCTGCCCGACCGTCTCGCCGGGAAGGTCTCTCTCTGTTCGGGGGGCTTGGGGCTATGACTTGGACGTGTCGACTGTTGATGTGGGATCTGCTTGGGTATGGCGATCCCGTGCGATCTGCTTCGCTTATTTCTGCTTCTGGCGTTCGAGCATTGGACAATAGGAAAGTGAGAGAGGCATATGTAAGCCCAGCTGTAGGTGAGGGGAAACCCTGAACTGAGTTTCTATTTGGAGGCCGATCATGATGCTGCGAGTTCCAGAAACCCCGTCGCCAGCCCTGGGCGATCCGCATCAGTGATGCCGTTGCTTCTTACTTTTCGTCGCCGCAAAGACGCCGCACCGCCACGCGGCTGCTTCGCTTCGTTGTTTCGCGGGGATCTGCTGCTCAGTGACTGCCCATCGTCATGTCCAGCCTGCTGCACACCGGGTTTCGCGGGTTTCGTTGGTCCACCCATCGCCGTTGTACTCGCTCCGAGACCAAAAAACAAAAAGAGACGGTCAGGCTGAATGCCAATGCCCAGGATCGGCTTAAGTCCCTCCATCCCCTCCTCCGCCGCCCAACCTAGACAGACTTTTGTCCTTTGTCCTTTGCTACAAACGCGAGGTCCCGACACCTAGGTTTCTGCTAGACAAGCAAGACAAACAGCAACCAAAGAAGAAACGGTTCAAGCATTGACGGGCAACAGCTGATACTTGCTCCCACGGACGGCGGCGTTTGTACCATTGCGCTTCACTTGACACGACGACACCTCACCACTCCCGGAGTTCTGACACATCTTGTCCTCCCATCTCCCGCCTTTCCCCATCCGCCCATCCTTCGGTCCATCTTTTACTGGCTGCCCCCTCCTCTCCCGTCCATCCCCTCCTCATCGCTTCTAGGTTCTTGCCTTTCGCCCATCCGTGGGCTGTGAGACCGGGTATCAAGTTGAAGGCCGGGACGAACAACTCATCGTCCCATCTCTCTTCTATTTGCATCTACCCAATTGCACTCCGGCGCCCTGCTCCCTCCATCTTTCTTTGTTACTCGACCTGGCATCGGATAGAGTTCGCCAACCCCGGGAAGATAGAGGAACCACAAGGTCCGCCGGTAGACGAGGGCTCCAGTTACAAGCAATATACCGCAGACCGAACGAGACAGCCGGCATAACGCATGCGCTACAAAACTGTTTCGGCGAGCCAGTCTCCAGTCTTCCAGTGTCTGTCTTTCAAAGAGCCTCTCGACATTACAGATAGCTGGCTCGCTCGTTCCAGCTCCTCCCGCTCCATACATATGCAGCAGCTCTAGCCGGACGACCGGAACGCCCATCGTCTGCTTTGCAACAGCTCCCCTCTTCACTAAACCCTGGTCTTTGATGGTCGCCCCTCAGACCCACCATCGGTCATTTACTTCACGCACTTTATCGCACCTGTCGTCCTTTTCGGTCGGTCCCCTAGGGCCTTCTTCACTGCATTTCTGCCAGATTTCGGACTGGGGCCGTTTACGTTTTGCGCAGCTACCTAGGTACCTCCAAGCTCCTGCAGCTGCTACCCTGAAGGCCACCTCGGTTCCCAAAAGAAGAAGCTAGGCCGAGTCTTCCTTAATCTGTTCACGACCACACGACACTACTTCTCCCCCACAGTCCCCGGTTTCTTCACTTCTATTCTTCTTCTTTCAGACCTGACCCGACCGCGCCAACGGCCTCGGTCACGTCTTGTACGCAGACGCTGCATTGCTCGTCATCCACCGCGCTGACCACCGCGTTGCCGCCTGCACACAACGACACCTCATCTTGTGCGACCGTTACTGGAACCGTAACTATCATGAACGCTTCCTAGAAGGAAGAAGGCCGTTCTCGTTCATGATCAAGCAGGCTCGACGCCCACCGACACTCCTTTACTAAAGAACCTTCATCTGTCGATATTCTATTCTCTCAGCTCAGGCTTCCCCGCACCAAGCTCGACCTTTGAAAGATACCCATTGGCAACGACGCTACCTTGTTAGTGGACACGGCCCAGAAAACGACTCTACGAACCTTCGCTTCTTCGGGATACCACCTTTTTTTTCTATCTACATCGTTGCTTATAATGCGAGCAAAAATGCCGGCCCCACTGGATCTCAGCAAATCCAAGCTGTCAATATCCAACCCGCGGATGAACCTGCGGCGATCTGCCTCACACCACAACTCCAGTTACGAGAAGGTCCCCTTGTCCGCCACTTCTTCGCGCTTCAGCTTCAACCACCTCCTCTTCTCCTCGCCGCCACCATCGCCGAGCTTACCAGCCCTCATCCCGCCTCCCAGGAAGTCACCCATTCACCCGCGACCCAGCCGTGTATTCCGGTTCACCTTCTGGGCTGCGTTCGCGGCCCTGCTGTTCTACTTTGCAACATTTCCTTTCCGAAGCAGCTTCGGCACGCCGGAGCTGAACATTCCACACCTCGCCACACATGAAGACTTCGAGATGGTGGGGCAGGATGACCTGCCCGACTTTCCCACCCCTATCGTCATTACTGATCACAGCGGGAAATCCAAGTGGACTGTATCAGTCCCCCCGAGTTACGACTTTCCATTGTCGGTGAAGGAGTATGGAGACATGTGCAGCAAGTGCCGAGAGGTTGCTGCTCGTGTGAGCGATATGCGCCACCGGGCCAAGATTCTCGATCAGAACTTCCTGAGTCCCGAGGCTCCGGCCGACCCGTACTTCGTCGATGTGGCGGAAGCTCAGAAGTCGGGCCTTCTCCCAGACGTTGCCAACAGCAGATGGCCGAGCAAGGGACAGGGCAGAGATGGAGATCTGGTTGGGGAGAACAAGGACTCGCTGGTAGAGAAGCCCATCTGCCACACCTCAATGACCTTCATTTTGGAGACGGCAGATGCTGGGATCGGACACACCATTATGCAGCTTTGGACCTTCTACGGTCTTGCACAGAGACAAGGTAGAGCCTTCTTCATCGATGATTCTCGCTGGGCGTACGGCAAGTACACCGACATCTTCCAGGCGCCCCCAGTTCCAAACTGCCGTCCTCCACCCCGCCACGAGATGATTCCTTGTCCTCCCGGAGCTCGTCATCTCGTTGTCACCTCCGAGACGGTCAAAGAGCTTTGGGCCGGTTCTCTTAGCAAACCCTACGCCGACTTCCGAGCCCAGGACGAGGAGGGAGTGCGAAAGCTTTTCGACTTGGCACACGAGGGCTACCGGGCCCTGTTCGATCTCAACAAGGACGACACGCAGTACGTTCTCAACAGGGTCAAGGAAATCAAGGCAAAGGCACTCACTGGAAACGCCAACCCGAACGACGGTCTTATTGTTGGAGTTCATGTCCGTCATGGCGACTGCCACCCGCTCGAATACCAATACCGCGGGACCTACATCCCTATGGAGATCATCGCCAACCGCGCTCGTGAGATCATCGAGGTCAACTACAACGAGTCCGGAAGGGACGGCGCCGACGATGAGCTCGCCAAGAAAAAGTCGTTCGTTGTTCTGGCGTCCGATGACCCTACGGTCTACGATTCCGATGACTTCAAGGGCTCCATGCGTGCCCAGGAGCAGATCCGTCTTGCCTCCAAGCAGGAGACCCACAAGGAGACGCCTAATAGGCATGTCATGCATCGATTCGAGGACGAGTCCTTCGGCTGGGAAGGCGGCTTCTTCGCCGCCATGTTCTGGAACCTTGGTCTGTCGTCCATGAGCGCCTCCAACGCCGCGACAGCCAAGAATAAGCAGCTGGCTCCGTCGGCCGAGACTCTTCGTCTTCGGGGCTACGTTGGCCGTGCGTACATGATGGACCTTGCGGTGCTTGCCAGTGCGAGCGATGCTATCGTCTGCACCGTAAGCGCTATGGGGTGTCGTCTGCTTGCAGTCATGATGGGGTGGGAGTCCGCCATGGAATCGGGAAACTGGGTCAATGTTGACGGCCCATATGGATGGACCGGCTTGTCCATCTAAACATCGCTATCATTTCATACGCAGCATCAAAGGAATGGCTCGCATGGTCCGAGCCACGAGCGAAAGCAACAACAAACTTGCATCACAGCATGGTCATAGGTGTACGGCGTTCAGTGCGAAAGGCACAACACATGTTTTTCCTTTTCTTTTCACCTGGTTCTGGTTCATTCTTTGAGTTTCAAAAAGAGATACCTCTTCTTTTGTTTCATAGCAAACAAAACTGCATGCATTGAGGCTGGCCAGATGGTACAGTCCAACGGTCGTTACTGCATCAACTAATCATACTTCAAAACATACAACAAGAAAATCAATAAGCTGGCTTGGGAGCGCGGACGCTAGCTAGCCAAATCAAAGTCAAAGACACATCATTCACAAACCATGGTTGGATTCCTTTAATGTGTGTGTGTTTATATTGTGCCTTGTAGTTGGTGCTTTTCCAGGTCTTATACAGGCCATTGCCAACGCAAATGACCAAACCTTTGCTGGAGGTCTGACAAGCATATATCGCCGGGGTGCATTGGGCCTGAATCCCGAACGCTGTTCATGACCTACTAAAGGTCTGACAATCCATCTCCGTCTCTGATTGCTGTCGCCCATGTATCACGAGGTATTCCTGTGGTGCTGGCGGACACATAACGAGTCTGGACGGCCCCTCGCGAAGGATACGCCCCCGACACACGACTACTATCGATATGGCGTAGGCGGCATGGAGCTCCATGATTTTTTATATCTTCTGCTGGTAGCAAGTGCATTTTACGGTTCCAGAAAACATCTCTATTGTATAATCGCCCTCGAAGTCTTTTGTAGGGCCAAGTTCTGTCCCGGAAATCATCCTGGACTCGCTGGGGTGGTGCTTGATCCTGGTATAAGGGAAACCATCGTTTTCACTGAAAAAGATGATCTATTCGATAAAGTGAGGCCAACACGTACGTCTCTCATGCTATTCGAGTCTTGATAGAGTAGAATCAGACCAACGAGACGTTTATCCATTCTTGGGATTTGTGTGCGGCTTGAAAGCCCACGTAAATGGAATAAGGTACGCCTTTCTCATTCATTCTTGGCTTACCGTCTCGTCAAGGCATTGAAGCTGAGTACCGCCCAGATGTTGGACGATACGAAGGACGTATCGACACTGGTCGATTCTTTTGCACTCATTCGGTGCATATTGAATAGCAATGCATGCTAGAACGATAATGACACTCGAAGCCTTGTTTCTGCCTATCTATAACGTGGTTTTTGGGCTTTGACTATCTTTGCAGCCGAATACGGGGCTTGAATCGACACGGGTAGGGTCGGTTTCCGTGAGCATGTGGCCTTATGTATTTCGATTTCGGTCACGTATTAGTGAACACAGGCCATGTTGGTTCGCCTTGCTGTGTCTGTACGCAAAAGGCAATCATATGAATTCATGGCAGTGACGAAAAGAGTGGCGGGCGCGTACCACCACCTCCGAATCGGTCGGCAGAGGGTCCTACCTACAGCAACAGGAACTGGAGGCAGTGTGGATGGTAGAAGGCTTGATCTGATCACTGTCCTCCTATGTCTCAAGCTCATTCCAAGAAAATTCTACCGGCATATAGAGTGTTGATGAACGGAGAATCTCGCAGTTATGGCGAAGTTTTGTTCTTGAAGTCGGCAGACGTAGCTAGGTTAAGAGACGGACATCGTCACCGCCGCCAAATAAATCTATCGATGCAGAGTTTGCAGTATAGCAAGGTGGTGGTTCCGTTTGCTGCGCGGCATGAAGCAGCAACTGTTATACTCTTCTAAGGAAAAACACTCAGGTTCATAGATGTGGCGAGGTGCTGGATCAGTTGTGTGCTAGACCCTGGAAACGACGAGGATATGAGGGTTCTATCGAGAGCCTCGCCATGATAGGCAAACTTTGTCATTCGTCCAGAAACTTCCATGACTCAAGAACAATGAAAGCTAGGTCTCATGCCTTAGGTCAAACTCAAGACTTCCAATAGACGTAGTCAGTCGTCTCTGTGCCTTGGTTCCAGCCAACAATCAGCTTCATCGAAGCCAGAGCCGGAAAAGCGGAAAGTGGTTATCTTGCTCGTCAAGTCACAAGAAGTGTCTCTTCACAGTCATCAATTGACCTTTAATATTCAGGTTTATGTCTCTCGATGACGCAGAGTGCAAATCATACACTTCTCAACAACAAAAGTAACTATATCAGAACGCCTGCAGAACAATAGTGTGCGAAGGTTTTGGCAAAGTCAGTGGTCTACAGCTAGATGGATCTACCTCCGCCAGCTCCGCTCTAGTGACCGCTGTATGGACGGCCGGAAGTCTAGGAAGAGTCACGCATGCGATTGACGCAGCCTCCCCAGCGGCTTCGCATACCCCGTTGAGGTTTCAGCATCGCTCCCGGTCGACGTTTACAGGTTAGGGGCAAATATAAGAATATAACGCAATACCATAGCGCTTACATCCGGGGCCGAGACATTCTTCTGTCCCGCCGGCAGGCGAATCGGTCTCCAGACATGGGTTGTCGGCGTGGAGACACTAGCGAGGGCAGGATCGAAAGTTAATGTAACGGACTGCCAGAGGCACGCAGGGCCGGCTCGGGCTTCGACAGCATCGACTATGATGAACCCGAGTCTTGTTACCATCTAAAAGACAATCTGGGTCAAAGCCAGGCAAGGTGAGCTTGGCGATGCGTCTCATTATCATTCTTCTACCATACTGGCAACCATTGACGATCAATCAGCAGCTCGGGAAACCGGCATTTCCTCTTATCTTGTGGCTCAAGCTACTGTAGCTCAGCTGACTTATAGATCTCATCGAAACGGAGAGGCAATCTAGACCCTCGTCTGCCGTTGTGTTTGTATCCGGGATGATAGGAGCTTGCTTGAGAGACGTAGAGCTGTTTCGGACGCAACCAACGATTCAAAATCCTTGCGTAGCTGAAGACAATTCAAAAAGAATGGATGGAGATATGTCGAAGCCGTGCAGGATGCATGAGGCGCAGTTCGTGATGGTGGTGAAGTCAGAGGTCGGGATCTTGTCGGCATGATCCGCCTCGAATTCTTATTCGGGTTGCCAGTTTGTCAATTAAGCACATGTGAGTGGCCAGACGAGCCTCTCAGCTCTGAGGTACATGCCTCGGGGAGGCTCCTAGGATTCCGTCAAAAGGTAGGATGGCCGGTGTGATTGGCGAGGATGAGGGGAAAAGAGGAGCAGACCAGACCCTTGGAGGGACGGAGGTAACAAGAGCAATGTACAATGACAAAACTGACGAAACCAGCAGGGCAATTTCGAAATGGCTTCATCGCGTTGAAAGGTGGTTTCCCGAGTCTAGGGAATTGGCACATGCATCGAATCATTCCCATCGTCCACTGCTCGATTAGGCAGGGAGGGTCCTCGATACGAATACGAACGGCCCGCCATTGGCTGAGCTACTCGTGCCACCGATTGGTCCCTGCCCTGGTTCCCGATTTTCTGGCGCAACGTTCAACCTGAGCCAACAGCAGAGCACGGGCAGATCAGGGAAGGGAAAGGGGCACATGGGAAGGAACCTAGATCCAAGGGGGAAAAGGCTGCAAAGACATTTCCGTCTAGAGCACTAGCGAACCCTGTGACAGACAGTCCAAAGGGCGATCCAAAAGGCAAGGAAGGTGTCACGGCTTCTTGGCCCCAGATGCAAGATGCCTGACCGCCTGGAGCTTTCCCATGCAAATTAGTACCTAGATGGCTAGTTAACGCATGGCGCACACACGCAGGCGCAACGCTGCTGCTGGTGGTGCAGCAGCTTTGGTTACGCAGAATTGTGGGACCCAACAAAACGCGGCAGATATCTAATCTCATAATGGATAATTTAAAACCACGGCTGGAACCCCCCCTTCTCGATGCACTTACTCTTCTTGTGCCACTGATATTCGAGTATTGCGTTCGTTCACGAGTTTACGACAATTGGAACCACGGGCAGCCGCGACGACATTAGACATCACCAACTGACGCACTCTCTCCTTCCATTCTGCCCAGCATGGGTCTCCTACAAGAGGTCGCAGGGCCGTTGTCCCAGCAGTTCCAGACACTAGGAACTGGCTTGCAAATTGTCACCATTGTCGGCGCTGTCATCTTTCTTTCTGTCCTCCTCAATGTCGCCTCCCAGATCCTCTTCAAGAACTCCAACGAGCCGCCCATGGTCTTCCACTGGTTCCCCTTCATTGGTAGCACCGTCATCTATGGCATGGACCCCCAGCCTTCTTCAAGGCCAACCGTGAGAAGGTATGCGCGTCCACCACTACCACCACCGTTGATTGTTGCGACTTTTGGTTCTCGTGCTGACAAGCATTGCCCCGACAGTACGGCGATATCTTCACTTTCGTTCTCCTCGGCAAGAAGACCACTGTAGCCCTCGGCCCCCAGGGCAACGACTTCATCCTCAACGGCAAGCTCAAGGATGTGAACGCTGAGGAAATCTACACCGTTTTGACCACCCCCGTCTTTGGTCGCGACGTTGTCTACGATTGCCCCAATGCCAAGCTCATGGAGCAGAAGAAGGTATGCGGGCGCCCGAAACTCTCTTTCTGCGAAGCTCTCTACTGACAGGCTGCGTGCCCCTCCAGTTCATGAAGATCGCCCTCACCACCGAGGCCTTCCGCTCATACACCCCCATCGTTGCCGACGAGGTCACCAATTACTTCAAGCGCAGCCCTGACTTCAAGGGCAAGTCCGGCGTCGTCAACATCCCCACCAAGATGGCCGAGATCACCATCTTCACCGCCTCCCACGCCCTCCAGGGCGCCGAGATCCGCAACAAGTTCGACGAGTCCCTCGCCTCCCTGTATCACGACCTCGACATGGGGTTCACCTCCATCAACTTCGTGTTGCACTGGGCTCCTCTCCCCTGGAACAAGAAGCGTGACCAGGCTCACGACACCATCGCTCAGATTTACATGGACACCATCAAGGAACGCCGCGAGGAGGGTCGCACCAACGGACTCGACATCATGTCCCACCTGATGAACTCGACCTACAAGAACGGCATCAAGGTCCCCGACCACGAAATCGCCAACATGATGATCGCCCTTCTCATGGCCGGCCAGCACTCCTCCTCGTCCACCAGCTCCTGGATCATGCTTCGTCTTGCTCAGAACCCTCACATCATGGAGGAGCTTTACGAGGAGCAAGTCCGCGTTCTCGGCGCCGATCTGCCTCCCCTGGCTTACGAAGACCTCGCTAAGCTGCCCTCAACCAGGCCATCATCAAGGAGACCCTCCGCCTTCATGCCCCTATTCACTCGATCATGCGCGCCGTCAAGTCCCCTATGCCCGTCCCTGGTACGAAGTACGTTGTCCCCACGAACCACACGCTCCTCGCAGCCCCTGGTGTTTCCGGCTCCGATCCCACCTATTTCCCTGAACCCGAGCAGTGGAACCCCCATCGCTGGGACGCCGACTCCCCCCTCGCCCCCAGACTTGGAGCCAACGACGCTACGGAGGAGGAGAAGATCGATTACGGCTACGGATTGGTTAGCAAGGGTGCTGCCTCGCCGTACCTGCCCTTCGGCGCCGGCCGTCACCGCTGCATTGGCGAGCACTTCGCCAACCTGCAGCTTCAAACCATCACTGCCATGGTCGTCAGAAACTTCAAGTTCCGCAACGTCGACGGTAGCAACAACATTAACGGCACCGACTACGCCTCTCTCTTCTCGCGTCCTCTGGAGCCCGCCAACATCTACTGGGAGAAGCGCAACCCGTAAATGAGTGGACGATGCGGAGGCTGTGCGATATTTTTGGGGTCAAGATTTGTACATTGCAAGCCATTATGAATACATAAGACATGGCAGAGGTAGTAAAAGACATAGACATGAGAGCGCTACGGCGCAAAGGTGGCAGACTAAACGGTCACCACTGAATAATATTAATGCAAAGACCGTTATGACATCATGCCAAACCCCCCACACTGCTGATCCGTGCCAGCGGTTCTCGTTCGAACTTGGGAGGTCTAAGAAAAAATAAAACCACATGATTCTGGGTGATCCGGCTGGAATGACAGAGGGCGGGGTCCGGCCAAGCAATGGTGATCACCACACCTGTCTGCGCAACTGAACGGGGTTCGGTCGGTCGGCGGTGTTTTGTTTCAAGGTCAGTGCGGCGGACATGGGGAGGGCGTCTCAGACATCCCCCGTCCAGTTTTCGCTCCGATCCCCTCCTCACCTCATCCCAACCTAAGCTTGAGCTTGAGCTGGAGCTCACTCATAGAGACTGTCACTCACGCAACTGCCTTACGAACAGCCGCGTACCACCGTGGGGGTTTGAGTTTGCTCACTGACGTTGCACAAGCTACTACGTCTACTCACTGACTGCTTACCGATCAACCCGTCTATATAAAGAACATACACAATCTGCGACAGCGACAACACTGGGATCATAGCCTTGCGACGACCCCCGCATTAATCGCGATAATCCTGGATTTACGGACCCGAATAGACAACCAAGAACCATAACCGATATGAACACTGAGGACGAAAACCTGGGGCCTCTGGTCCGTTTATGGGGCCTCCGGACGGAGCAGCTCCCGGCCCCGAGCGCAACGACAGCCGACTTGGCACCGTTCCTGATCGCCGTGCTGCAGGAAGCAGTCCCCTTCATTGACGCCGTCGCGCCTAAAGACGGCACGGCGCGGCCCAATGAGTGGAAGGCCAAGGGCACCAAGACCTTTCCCGAGTCGACAGCACCTGTCGAACTGTACGAGCGCATCATTCCCGCCGCGGAGCTTGAGAAGGAGGCGGCACGGAACCAGCTACCGAACGGCGTTTCCGCCTCCGCCGAGACGTGGGCGTGCCGGAGGAGTGTTCACAAGGATAGGCCGGGCAAGGGGACGGCGGCGTGGGAGGAGTTTATCAAATGTTTCAAGGACGACCACGTCGAGGCCGAGAAGGCGTTCACGCCAAATGTGATGGAGGCGAGAGAGGCGCTGGCGTGGGACTGCAAGGGTGTCGTTGTCGACGAGGGGGGGCTTTCATGGGAAGACTTCAAGGTCGGCGTGTCGGAGATCAAGCACAGGCTCGGGATGCCGCTCAAGAACCGCGTGTTTCCCGAGCTCATCGTCACGGCCAAGGCGAGGGGCGCCGACGAGTTTGTGGTCGTGTCGATCCCCGTGCTAGACCTGGCGGGTTCGGACCACGGACAGCTCGTCAAGGACAAGGGCGTCGTAGTCGGCGCGTACGTGAGCGTCGAGAGAGTGCGGAGGCTGCCAACCGGGGCGATTGAGTGGATCATGGCGACGGCCTCGGACGCCAAGGGCGCGCTGCCGGCGTGGCTCCAGGCCAAGGCAGTGCTTGGGGTCGTTGCGAAGGATGTTGCGTTGTTCCTTGGCTGGATCGCTGAGGAGCGGGAGAAAGGGACAAGCGTGGGCAAGTGGACAGCCGTCAAGGGTGGCAGCGAGGTTCGCCCCGGCAGCAATGGCCGCAAGGCGTCGGCGACGCTGGAGGATGCGGAGTCGTCAAACATGCAGGGAAGGACGTCGAGGCAGGGTGTGTCTTCGAGGAACGGGAAGGAGCCGGCCGTGGGAGGAACGAATGGGACGAACGGGCAGGTTCCTGTTTAAAAAGGAGACTTGTGATATCCTGTTTATACGTGTTCGATACCTACCTAATTTGTAGTAACATAAGGTAATGGAAAACTTTCTGGCAATTGGTGATTGATCAAGGCGAACATCGAGCAGTTGAAAATGCATTGGCCGCATGAGCTTCTCCTAAAAGGTGCCAAGCCTGAGCTCCTTCCTGTGACAGACATCTTACTTCAGGAAAGCCCGCCTTTTGCCTGCTGTGCCTTCCTCCATGCCATGTAAGTATGAGAGCGGATCATCACCTGCCCTCTCCTATAAGACCAACAGACTCTGCTTCATCCTCCTCTCGATAACTTCCCAGTTGACCTTCAGGAGCCGATGCGTTTCCAGCACCGCTTTTATTCTGCGTCTGCCGACCTATCAATCCGAGTTTCGGATATAGACTGGATGAACACTGTTGTTCCCGGAATTCTGTTCCCTCGCCTTGATACCCCTCTCTCAGTTCACTCCTCCTTCTGTAGATGTTGAAGTCTGGCTGCCCGTTCACTGATATTCGACAACATCTGCAGAGGTTTCCCACTGCTCCCATCGCGATGTCTCCAGCCAACAGGACGAAGACTCGCTCAGCTGCTGCTGCGGTTTCTGAGCACGAGGTAACTCCTTCGAGGGCAGCTGTAAGTGAAAGTCGTCAACCTCCTAAGCCATACGCCGATTTGGGGCAGAGTTGTATAGCTAACACGCATGGATAGATGACCGGCAGCACATCAAATGGGTTCGGTGCTGCCAACAATACCATCCCAGCGACACAGCTGGCATTCAATACGAGTCATGTAGTTATACTGCAGGAGCTCCTGACAATGCGACGGACACTCGAAGGCATCTCTCGTCGTCAGGAAGCCAACGATGAGACTATCAGAGCCAGCGAGACAAGGATGCAGGAGCTGCAGCCTATGCCCAAGCGACTCGATGACATGGGATTCGAACTGAACAATCACTACAATCTAGCCGAAGACAAGATTCGCAGACAAGAAGCGGAGCTAAGGGCTTTGGCGGACAAGCTGGTTCGGAGTGATGAGGAAAGACTTCACCTGGCGCGCAAGGTAGAGCAGCTTTCTACCGATGTCTCCCTGCAGGCAACGCAAGCAGGTTCACGGGATCTTGGTTCCAGTAAGTGGCCTTATTTGAAGTGGAAAAAGACACTGATCAAGGATAGCCCAGGTAGCGACCAACCGGACCAAGCGGAAAGAGGAAGATGTTCTGTCGACATCCGAATCTGACGAGCAGCCGGTATCCAGCGTAGTGGTTTCCAACGGACTAAGCACTACGAGCAACCCTCTACCGAAGCGACCACCTAAGAAGCTCAAAGCTGAGCATCCGAAGCATCACAAGCGCCGAATCACGAGTTTTCAAAGATATGTCCAGACTTCCAAACACAGCTACCGGCGAGCACCACCCAAAAATGGAAGCGATATGAAGAGATTTATCAACCGCTTCATCGAGGGTATCGAGGAAAAGAGTGTTTCCAGCAAGTTGCAGAAACAGCTTTTACAACGCTTCCAATCAGTGGTTCGAGAAGCGAGGTCGAAAAAGGGACCGCGCAGTATTGTCATCGAGGGCAACTTGCATTGGGATGATGTTTGCCAGCTTTTGGACTCTGCTAGCTTGCTAGAGGATAAGGACGAGGACAATTTAAAAGATCTGTGAATCATGGTGTTTCTCGGGGGGTCACCGTAAAAGGATCATTGCTTGCACAGAAGGGTCGACAAGGAGAAGGTACTAGAAAGGTGACATGGTATTTTTCCTGCAGATTGCTCGACTTGTACCCATAGATAGCTACGAACTCCTGATGAAGTACCATAACACATTGGTACATTGACACGCAATGTCATTGAAAGCATATCAAATTTTGCTGGATGTCTGATCCCACAAGGAAATAGGCAATAACAAAGAAGTGACAACCTTTCATACGGCATGCTATCATAGTCAAAGGAGAAGAAGCATGTTCCAAATTGTTCAATTGTCGTTGACCATAACGTGACCACACGCCTAGCTGACTAGAAGTGCTACTTCTCTAAAACCACACCAACTTGACTCTTTGTATGCCTCGAACTGCGTCAACTTTTGTGTCTGCTCAATGCCATGCCTCCTGTTAAGATGCCAATGTTTCAACGATCTGGACCTTCCAAAGCGTAAGAAGTGCTAATTAGTGGTGGGATATGCTCTCCGGCCATCCGTGAAAAGGGGCTCTCAAAGGGGCCATCAGAAGCAAGAGTTCCGCATCGCCGGTCAAACGGCAGGTACCTGATGAGCGAATAGGCATCTTCAAAGAATGCCAATATCGTGTAACACGGAAACCCGGCGGCTGTTATAACCCGAAATGTCCGGGAAAATGAGTAAATACAAGCGCAACTGGGTATGTGTAACCACCAAGACAACAAGAACGCCACGTTCATGTGACAGGGACCTGCGAAGTGCTCCAACAGAAGACTGTTTGTTCCCATGGTGCTTAAGAGGTGGCGGCAGTCTCTGCGTTGGCCTTGATGCTGTAAGGAGCCAGGAAGTCGGGACTGTTGGCGATTTCCTCCTTGACCTAGAAAAAGGGATTAGCTTCCGGCAGCTCGAAGGATTGCCGAGAGAACTTACAATATCAAGACCACCAACCAGCTCGCCGTCGACCCAGAGCTGAGGATAAGTAGGCCATTCGGCGTACTCCTTCAGGCCCTGTCGTACCTCGTCGTCTGCTAGAATGTTGAAGAAGCCGTACTTGACGGAGTGTTCTCTGAGGATGGCGACAAGCTGCCTCGAGAAACCACACTGAGGCGAGCTCGGGGTGCCCTTCATGAAAAGCATGACGGGCGCGGCCTTGACGAGGTCGGCCAGGCGTTTGAATAGCTCCTCCTTGGCCTTGGCCGGGTCAACGGCCTCCTCCACCGGCACGGCGGCGCTGGGTCCGTTCTCGACGCCCTGATTTCCGTTTACCGTGCTGGTGGCGCCGGCGGCGGGCTTCTTCGCGTGTGTCTCGATCGCATTGCGCACCTTGACGGCGCTGCTGCCACTGACGGTCTCGAGGACCTGGCCGTTGCGCAAAAGGACGAGGAAGGGGACGGCGGTGACGTTGTAGGTCTCACTGATCTCGCTAAGCTCTTCGGCGTTTATGGAAACCCAGGATGTCTGCGGGGGGCTGGTGACGGGGTACTCGGAGGCGAGGGTCGCGAGGACGGTCGCCATCTGGGCGCATGGAGCGGCCCACGGTGCGTGGAATGAGATGATGTGGAGGGTGGAGGGCGGTGTGGAAGCGATGTGCTTTTCGAAGTCGGCGAGACTGGTGATCTCCGTGATCGTCGACATTGTGATTTCGTGGATCGCGAACTTTTTTTTAGACGAGTCTGGATGTTGAATGGGGTGCGTCGCAGAAGGGGCTGCGTTCAATGGGGAAAGAGAAGCTGCCGGTAGGAGTCGCGTGGAGTATTCGAGTCTTGTGGAACAAATACCGGGTGAGGAACGGGTTCGGCGGGATGTTGGATCACGAAATGACGAGGTCAACGGCTGATAAACCACGGGTCTCCGATACGTGGAGGGGTATTTGGAGGGGCAATTCGAGAGTGAGTTTTTTGGGGTGGCTGCGATTATGATGGATACACCGATCTCCGCGGGCAGAAAGTTGCCTAGTTGCACCGAGATATGCCTTTAACAAGAAATACCAGCTGTTGCGTCATCTCGCGCAAGATTTAGGGCGCCTAATTGCATATAGAGCACATTTCACTCAGCGAAGCGATGCCCAAAAGAGCCCCGCCCAGGGGTGGAGGGGCCTAAAGCGGAGAGCGAAAGCGGCAAGCAACCTGGGAGCACAGTGCGTGACTGGGCACATGGTTTGGCCGTCCTCGTACCTCAGCTGGCCCAGCGCTTTCCTGCCCCGCCGCGACACTTGGCCCGACACTGAACAACGCTGAGCTGCGTAACCGACCGCCCGCGTATTGGACGCTGGCGGGACCGTGCTTCACCTCCAAGTTCTAGTTCCACCTGTGCTGCGCCTCTCCAACTTTCGGCTGTCCCACGACCGTATTCTGCAATAGAGGCGGTTGGTTTGCTACGTCAGCTTCTTTGCCCGTAAGACATAGGCAACTGCCCGACGGAGATCTTTACGACCTGACATCTTCTGCCTTACTCTTCTCTTCCTCAGTCTCCCCCCTCCCCTCTCCCCAATCCCCTCACTTTCTGACGACTCAACGAACCGCGACGACTGCTAGTTAAGCTCATTGCCCAAACTTGCAATGGCGTCACTCAACTTGTCCATCAACGGACCCTCAATCAAGAGCAGCTACCAGAGCGTCATCAACGGCCCGCCTCCGAATTCCCTCTCGCCGACACACGCTCAATGGGCACTGTTTTCCGTTCAAGCTCCCTTGGCCAATGCTTTCCAAGATAGCGGTTCCAAGGAGAGCGTGCTCAAGGTCCAGAGCACTGGTGGTAGGTTCCCCCGCTCCTCCCCCGAGCTCCCAACGCCCGACGTTGCTCGGCGAGACATGCGCTGACAGGTGTCCTTCCCCGCGCAGATGGCGAGCTTTCGGATTTGATCGAAGACTTCAACGAGGGCCGCATCCAATTCGCCTTTGTCAAAGTAAAGGACCCCAACTCTGGCCTCCCCAAGAACGCCCTGATTGCCTGGTGCGGGGGCGGTGTCCCCGAGAGAACCAAGGGCTACTTCACCACCCACACCGCGGCCGTCTCCAAGATTCTCCACGGCTACCACGTCCAGATTACCGCTCGCTCAGAAAGCGACCTCGAACCCGAGAGCGTGATGCGCAAGATTGCCGATGCCTCCGGTGCCAAGTACTCAGCGGGCAGCTCCACGCCTTCCGCTGCCCCACCCCGGTGGCCTCCAAGCCCGTCTTCACTCCCACCTCCTCTTCAGTCGGAAATGTCAACCCCGTCGTGGCCGCGCGAAACCGCAAGACCGCCAACCCCGACGACGATGGATGGGGAGAAGATGCCCCGCCGGTGACTCGGTCACAGCTGGAGAAGGTCGAATCAGCGTACAAGCCCACCAAGGTCAACATGGCAGAGCTCACGAAGCAACGGCAAGAGCCTTCCAGCTCTAACGGCAACAGCTCGCAAGACCGGCCCGACGTTGTAAGGGGTGCTTACCAGCCCGTTGGAAAGGTAGACATTGCTGCGATCCGTGCCGCGGCGAAGAACCAGAAGGACGACAGGCCGGCGCCTGTCAAGGGCGCATACGAGCCTGTTGGCAAGGTCGACATCGCCGCCATTCGCGCCAAGGCGCAGAAGCCTTCAGAGCCCGTGGAACAGGAGCCTGCCGACGATGAGCGACCCAAGTCGTTGGCCGAACGAAGCGCCGCATTCAACCAGTCCCAGTCAGAGCGCCTGACATCGCTGCCCAAGCCCAAGGTTGCTAACAAGTTTGGCGGCGCAGCTGCGTTTACCGGCACCAAGGCGCCGGCGCCGGCGCCTGGCGGCCTTGGCTTCGGTGCACCTTCCGTACCGGCTCCTCCCCCGTTGGCGCTGCCAGCCGTACCTTTGCCGACCAAGGCGGAAAGACGCCGGCTCAGCTTTGGGCTGAGAAGAAGGGCAAGCAGGGAGGATCTGCTTCCAACATCGTCTCGCCTCCGGCTACTTCTCCCATTGGCGTGCAGAAGAGCGGAGAGTGGAAGAGTGGTTACGCTGGCAGGTCTTGGGGTCCTGTCAAGACTGCCGAATACGGCCGTGGCAAGATTAGCCAGGAGAACACTGGCGAAGATCCCCAGCAGAGGAGCGTTGATGCGCCTGCGTCGCCCGGCGGCGGCATTGGAGCTCTCCGCGACCGCTTCAAGGATACTGCGCCCATTTCTGGCGGAGCCCCCCTATTCCCCGCGAACAGCACCAGGAAGAGGAGGATGAGCCGTCTCCTCCCCCTCCGCCTAGCGGTTCTCGCCCCCCCCTGCTGGTGGATTTGCTCTGCCCGGTCTGCCCTCCAGGCAGGCGGCTGCTGAAGAAGAGGAAGAGGAGGAAGAGCCTCAGTCTCCCATCAGAATTGCGCAGCCCGTCTCTCGTGGACAGGAGGTCGAGATGGAACCCCCTGTTGAGAGAGAGCCTCCTCGACCCATCCCCACTCAGGAGATCGAGCGGGAGCTTCCGAGAGAAGAGGATCTCCCAGAGGAGAGGAACGACGTAGGCCGCGGCGCTGCTGCAGCTGTCGCAGAGCAACAGTTTGGCCATGAGCAAGTAGCAGCTGGCCAGGCGTCAAGCGGTGGCAAGCGGGCCTTGATCCAGTACGACTATGAGAAGGCCGAAGAAAACGAACTGGAGCTCCGTGAGGGCGAGTACGTTACCAACATTGAGATGGTGGACGACGACTGGTGGATGGGCACCAACTCTCATGGCGAGAGCGGCTTGTTCCCGAGCAACTACGTCGAGCTTGTCGACGACGAGCCTGAACCGGCGCCGGCAGCACGCAGCGCTCCTCCCCCCGCGCCGGCCCAAGCGGAGCCGGCACCGGCAGCCGCCGGTGGTGGCCGGACGGCCACTGCCCAATTCGACTACGAGGCAGCCGAGGACAACGGTAAGACGACTGCACCCCTTTTCCGTATATGTTTGTGGTGCTAACTAGCTACTCAGAGCTCTCGTTCCCCGAGAACGCAACGATCACGGACCTCGAGTTCCCTGACGAGGACTGGTGGTTCGGCTCCTACGGTGGCAAGCAGGGTCTCTTCCCTGCAAACTATGTCCAGTTGGACAACTAAATACAAGTTGACGGGATGCGATTAGAAAAAGTCTTTGTGACGGCCAGCGACGCAATGCCCCTTGAGCCCCTACAAGCATTCTTAGTGTTATTAGGCTCGGAGGGGTTCAGGGCCTTCGATAGCAATCAAAATTATTGAAGCTTTATTGTTGTCCCCTGTCAGTACTGCTGCATCTGAAGACTGTGAAACGTGCTTTTTGTAGTTAGCGGTGCCAAGCAGCCGGATCACGGGGTCGCAAAGGTTATCCTAGTGTTTAAACCGTCGTCGACCCGGGTCGAGGCTGACGACGCAAGAGCATACTGAAGCCAAGTTCTGCGGTACCGGTGCCGATAGTCGGTGGGCCTTTTTTTTTTTTCTGTTGAATCGAGACGACGACCTCAGAAATACGAGTTAAAGGATATCCAAATTTGTATGTTCATCCCCCCGCGAGGTTCAGGTAAAAACTACGAGGAAAAAGTCATTACTGCGCACGAAGAGTGCGTCCACCAAGCACAAATCCCAGGTAAGAACAACAGACCACGCGCCGCAAACGCCCGTGGGGAAAGTAATCAACGAGACCGCTGAACCCATCGTGAAGCCCGTTTCCATCCATCCATCCATCCATCCATCCGTCCCGATCCCGTACGTCCCCTTCATTTGCCCCTCCATCCCAACTCCTTGGTCGTCTCAGGTTCATTGCGCCGAACAGCCGGGAGACGTAGATGGGCCGCGGAGACAAACAAGACAGGGCGGGCGACAAAGCCGCTGCTTTCCCTGCTTCCCCTCATCGCCCTGCCGCCTTGCGCAAACGCTCGAGGGCCCTTCTTCTCTCCCCCAGCATTACAGTTTCGAATCTCGTGATCATCGGATCCCCCACACTTGAAGGAGAAAAGAAGAAAAAATCAGGACCATAAGATGCTGAACTTTTCACATGGCGAGCGTGTCGGAACTGCCGACAAATCTCTCACTCAGCGCGGATGGTTCTTTAGCAGATGTCGAAGCAGCATTCGCAACTATGGGGGCTGTTAGCGCTCTGAAAAGTAGTGGCGGGGGGTTTGCGAGGGACGCGGGAGCTCACCATTCCGCGCAGCATTCGCACGTCTCGTCAATGACGCAGCAACAGCACAGCGCGGCGAGGCAGGCCGTCAGGCAGTTTCCGCCGCCCTGCTTCTTCTGCCGGGGCGCATGCATGGGAGGCTGCTGCTGGTACTGCATCGGGGGCTGGCCGCCCTGGGGGTAGTAGCCGCCGCCGCCCTGCTGCGGGTAGCCTCCTTGAGGGGGACCATAGGCCTGGTGAGCGTGTTAGCCGTCGGCATTCAAGTTGTGCAAGCGTTCATGTCCAAGTGGGATCGGGAAAGGGGCGGGCGCCTGCATCGCGAGCGCGGCGGTGATGAGAGTTGAGGGTGGCTGGCTTACAGGTTGAGGGTGCTGGGGGTATCCGCCTTGGGGAGGGCCGTAGTTCTGGTTGTAGTTGCCACCCTGCTGGCTGTAGTAGTCTTGGCTGGCCATTTTTGATGTTTGGTTCCGATGACAGATGTGGAAAAAACGATGAGGCTATTCAAAGAAAACGACTGTTTTTCTTGAGCAACGTCCAAGAGCCCGACGCAAGGTGTGAGGGAGGCGGATGATGTATGAGGTTGATGTGCGTTTGTGTGAGAGAGTGTGTGAAATGAAAAGAAATCCTGAGACTCGTGGGTGGATAGAAGGAAAGGCGGGAAACGTGTGTCGATAAAAAGGCGCCCCCAAGTGGCCAGTCCTGCTCAGATGATCCCTGTTGCAGCAGCAATCCACAGGCTGGGCGAAGCTTGGGCGAAGCTGCTGGCAGCCCGGGTGGAGGTACTCGGTACAGTACCCTTACCCAGCAGCAGCAGCAGCAGCAGCACCACCACCACCACCACCACCACCGGTACAGAGAGACCCTCAGCAGACCTCCGCCCATTCGGAGAGAGCGATAGCGCTGCGGGGCCGAAGTAGAAGCTTTTTCTTCTTCTTCTCTCACTTTGCCCACTACAGGCGCCGTAATTAGCACGGGGCGCCGAATGAGCGAACCAACCATGGTCCGCGGGGCGGGGATACGTCGGAGATGGAAATTGAGAGCCCTACCTAGCAGGGACCACTGCGTAAGACACGGCGCCATCGATGACTCTACAAGTCGAGGGCGGTTTTGATTTGAGTTGAAGGTACCCGCGAACCCCATCCCGAACGAGCTACGGGCTCTCCGTGCTTGGCTCGGGGGCCGCACGCCCTAGGCCCTGGGAGACTTTTGGGTGGAGAAGGTCGCTGACTGTTCCTTGCAGGCCTGAACAACAGCGGTTAGGCCTTAGCGAGCAGCGAGCGCAGCAGCGCCAGCCACGATCTCGGGGCCCCGTGATCCAATGGAATCGTGTCGTGGGCCCAGTGGCGGTGGTGATGCCGCGCCTGCTCGCCTCTTCTTCGTCCCATCCGTCCATCATGGTTTCTGTCCCAATCGAGACAGGCAGGCAGCTCAGTACTGCGACTGCGCAATGCATGTTGGTGCAGCGAGAGGCGCGGAGGGTCCTCTGACGGTGGCCCGTCCCCATCTAATCCGCACCGCATTACATCCCGTCGCTGGCGCAAGAAATGGGCTCAGCCATCGTCGCCTATGCTCCCCCGAAGTTTGGTCCCCCAGTCGGGAATGCGCCGCGGCATTGCACGCCATGACGACAGAGTCGACGATGCCTGGCAGGAAATATAGGAAAGTTCGCCTAGGTGATTAGGACACCCAACTTGCCGTCTATGGCGCGCTCGCCCTCAGTTATCTCATAGACTTTTTTTTTTTTTTTTTTTTTTTTTTTTTGGATGGGCCGGGCTGGGCTGGGCTGGGGCTGTTCGCTGTGCCCACGTGTAGTGCGTCCTCGAGATTCGACTCGACCGACGCGGACAGGACGGAGTCATGCGCTTACCGAGGCCGCGTCTGCGAGAGACACTTCTCCATCACATCTGCACTACGACGTGACCTCTTTTTTAGTATACATACAGGTAGATGCCCGTGGAACGATCTACGCGGAACCGTATCGAGGAGACCGCTGATGCAGCAGGAGAAGGGGTGCAAAACGTCAACTGTCACTGGTTGATCGAGCAATCTCAAGTCCGCAATCACCTCAGGCTCAAACATTGAGAACAGGCCCCACCGAAAAGGTACCCGCATGAACATGCCGCGACCCGCCAGGGCCGTGGGCATGGGAAAGGGGGCGCTGTTGCGCGTTCCGTTTCCACATCCATCTGCCACAGCACAGTCGTACGTAAGGTAGCACAGCACCACTCACCAACAAGAAAACAAACCACCCACCACGAAATAGGTACACAGTCTAAGCCTGGCTCCCCCGTACCGAGTACAAGGACTCAGCCACAGATCTGGGAACCATGCCGAATATCCGCAACGGAGTCGTTAGCCGAACTGCAAGTACCCATGAAATCATGAACGCTACGAATCCAGGGAGTCCGCGACGCACTCGCACTCCAACGCCTGCTGAATCAAAAATCACCCGAGCTGCCAGATAAGGACGATTGACCTCGCCCAAACGACCAACTGAGGAGCTGCGGCAATCGATGGACGGCCAGACACCACTAGGGCTGATAGGACGAGCAGAAGAGGGAGAAAAACACGGGGTCCAGGCGCTGCCAAGCTTTGCGGCGACGGCTGTCTCGACGGGATGGGCTCAAACTATCTCTCGCTCTCTCTCCCCCTTCTCCCCCACCCGTAGCTCCCGCTCATATCGACTTCCATGGCACGATGACCACTACCACCACCACCACAGGCCCCAGATTAGCAGGGCGCATACGGCCGGCAGCGGTCGTGTTTCCCTGGCCTTCTTTCATTTGTTGGGGAGGGGGGGAGGGGGCATGTTAGGCTCCCTGCCAGCACACCACATCCGGCCCCAGTGACTTTCCCACGACCGGCTGACCTGGCCTCCCTTCCAACTATGACGGCGCCACATGAGACGTAATCCACGCGCACCCGTCTCTCGGCCTCTCTGCAGGCCTGCCACTGCCACTGAACGCCGCCGTTCAGTGGCTGCTGTTAGTGCGCGTCCAGAAGGACCCAGGCCGGCCTCTGGCCAACGTCCATCCGACTCGGTCTCAGTCGCGCCGACCCTCGGAGCCGAACCCTCGTATTCTCTCCTTCTTGCCTCTCGCGCAACCCTCATCAGAGCAGGGTTTCCCGGAAATACATCTTCTCACTCATGTGAAAATAGAACCGAAGCAAGGAAAAGGGACGGGACGGGGGGGGGGGAAATAGACACCCCGGAATCACTTGCGCGGGCCTCTCGGCATCCGTGATAATGACACACAGCCGGAAAAAGGAAAAATCGGGAAGAGGGGAGGTCTGTGTGCTGGTGGTCGCCCCCAAAACCCATGGGAGGGAGCTGTTTGATCGTCAAGTCAAGCCTTTGACAAGCATTTCTTTCCCCTCGTTGGGCTGTTGGAACGGAACAAGTGGAGCACTCAACGTAAGAAAGAGCAAACAACACATCAAGCCCGGCAGGCTCTCCCATCCACACCACCCACCCACCCGCTCAATGGCCCGTTACACGTTGTACCTACCACCGTATGATCTCTCTCTCCCCTCCGCGCTCCATCCTTCCCTTGCTTGAACAGAAGGGACTTGAGACGGTTCGCGGCCAAGCGGTGGTGTGGGGGGTTGTGCGGGCGGGATCTGCCCGGCGGCTTGGTTGCAGATACGCGGGAGAGCGTCGTGCCAAGAAGAATGGCTGCCGACTGCATATGCGGCTGACTGGCGATGCCGCCCATTGTCTGCTTTCTTGCTTGCTTGCCTCGGTCAAGGTATTGCGATGGGTAGATATGCACAACGATTTGAACTAAAATGATGAAGAAGAAAAGGCTTCAGAAATGCCACACTTGCTTGCTGTATTCCCCCTCTCTCAGATCATTCCACCCGTTAGTGTCTCTATTGTACTCGTAGACGGCGCACCCGCAAATGCTCAACAAACACATACGTACACACATAAACTTATTATACACTACTCCACCGCTTGTTCTTCGTACCCTCGTGCTCATCCACCCGCCGCTACTTCATCGCTCGTACCTCGGCAGTGGTTCTGAGCCTACTGCGTGATGGCTGGATTGCCCAGCGCCTGCTTCTGCGCTGTAGCTGTACTGATGGCCGTAGTCGTTCTCGTCCGCCAACACCGGCGCCGATGGCTCGGCAACGTCCGCTGGCGGCGCTGATGCGCTGGGCCCGGCGTCGTAGTCGTCTGGAAACTCCGGCGGCGCGCTGGCTTCGTTCAGCAACCGTTGCCGCTCAAGTTCCTGCTTGTCTTCTGTTCGAGCTTCGCGGGCCGTGGAGATATCGTCGAGCGTCGGCGCCGACGGTTGATCTTCTACTCCGTTTGCCCCACGATGAGGTTGCGGTTCGGACGGTGGCTCGTCTTCGGCATCGTAAATGTTCGGATCCGGTGCTGATGCTCCCGACGGGCCCGCTTCTGACGCTTGGGGCGGTCGGCTTGGTAGAAGCCTCTCCTCTTGCCTCCGTGCCCGCTCTTTCTCCGTCAAATTACCCTCGTCCGGAACTTGTGGGGGAGGTACGTAAGCCGGCGCCTGCATCTCATTTGAAGGGCTCGTAGGATGTATCGTGATGGTGGGCTGCCGACTGAGGGACCCTGGCATTTGAGGTGTGGGTTGCGGCCAGTAGCTCTCGCCGTCATCCCCGTGAATGTCGTCCACCGGCCAGGGGCTGGAAGCCTCCTCCCTGCTGAGAGACCCTTCTCGCATCTGATATGTGCGTGTCGTGTTGCTTCGCCCGCGTAACCTCGAACTGTCCGTAGTGCCCACAACAACCTCAAAAACGACCGATATCACTCCCTTTTCACGTCGTAACCGATCCGTGTCTATCACATTGCCTCCCCACGACGTGAGCACCGCGTTGTTGCCGTCGGCAGTGCCAGAACCCGGCGCGAACTGCGCCACTCTCGACTGGCCGCCTCCTTGCAGCTGGGTAGCAAGCCTGCCGCCCAAATCGACCAGAACCTCCACTTGATATTTGAAGCTCACCATGTCGCCGGGCACGCCTTTGATGGTCGGGAAGACGTCTTCTGGCACTTTGAGCGATGCCGTCACCGTTGTTTCCATCGTTGCTGGATCGATAATCAGAGGAGCGACGGATTGGGACAGGTCCTTCCGGAAAACGCTGAGCGACGACGTAGAGGTCAACGAAAGACCACCCAAGCCTGTCCGCGATCGCGGGTAGTAATCTTCCTTCGCGAGCTTGCGAGTCTCTTCCTTCGACATGATGTCGGCGAACATGGAGGCGGGCGGTGCTGTGTCGACTCTGCCTTGCCGGTACATGGTGACAATAACACCATGCATGCTCTTGATCCGCTTGATATGTTGGACTGAAACCTTCACGGATACGGTATCGCCCGGTAACGCGCCACCCTTGAGCATCTCGATCGTGGCCGTGATCGTCTTCTCATCGACGGCTTGCATTTTGGAGTTTGTCAGCGAACTGCTGGCGAATTGAGGCTCGGCTCGTGCTAAACTGATGCCTGTGCTCGAGCTGACTGTACTGTCACCGCTGACTTCGCTCTGCATGTCTGTATGCGTCGGGCTCCGTGGATGTTCTAGCGGATCATGCACATGATCCTCTGTAGGTGCCGGCGAGTCGACTGCACGCTCTGCGTCATGGTGTTCTGCGTCGGAACCATTTTCGGTCGCGTCCAATGCAAGGGAAGCCTTGTCAGTACCGGCCGTTCTTTTACGTCTCGATTTCTTGGATATCGGCTCGAGATAGATGGTCCGGGGACGAGGAGGCGCGAGGGGCCCAATGTCTATTTTCTCCACCAACTGGATTTTTCGATCGCAAGACGATGTGGGGGATATCGAGGTTGGGCGCGTCAGAGTCGCTGTAATCATGTAGGAAATCGTGCCTCGTTCAAACTGGGAGGGGTGGCGCGTCAGCATTGCGTTTCATCGTGTCAGTCGAGGGGTAAAGGTCATACATCAATACTGCTGGGCAGTCCCTTTTCGGGGAAGACTAAATCGAAATTGAATTCGTATTTTCCAGCCTCCAACCTTCCCTCGCCGCTGAGCACCTGCTCGTCTTGGAAGAGCGAGGCGTAGCCATTGCCGTGGTACTGTGCCGACGACCGACCGGACAGGGCGGGCTTCGCGACTGGGGCTCGCTGACAGCAGGCCCCTTGTGCACGCGAACGTAGCCATGCAGGGCAACCGTGAGGTGAGTGAGGCGGATGGGCTTGACTACAGTCAGGACTACGGCGCCATGGACGTGGTCGCCGACAGCATACTGGCGGTGAGGATCGTTGGGGCGGACGTGGAAGTCGGCGAGGTTCCGCGACCGCGATCGGCTGGACAGGGCGAAACGAGAGAAAAACGAACGAGCAGGCGAGGTTGTTTCTTCGACGGAGCCGTTGGATTGCGAGTATGCGCCCATGTATGCAACGACTTGCGGGCCGGGCCTTTGGCTGTGTCGTAGATCGGTTGGAGTCGGGGTCAACGTCGGGTCGGTGGTGGTGGCGACGGTTGTGACCGAGGGTGGTGATGTCGGCAGCGATGGAGGACGTCGAAGGAGGTGGAGGAGATGGTCGAGAGACGCGCGATGGAAGGAGACGAGGGGAAGAGGCGCAGCAGAGGCGACGGCGACGACGATGGCACCCTCGACGTCAGCTTACAACGAGGGGATTCGCAGAACGACGCCAAAGTGGTGGCTTGCAGCGTTCGGCGGGGATGGGGGACGTCGTCACGTAGGTAGCGAGACGTGGCTCGGGTTGTCTTGGTCGTGTTGGTGGTGGTAGAAACGGCTGCTCGGGCGGCTGGACACCGACTCCACGAGGTCTCGGTGTGTCGGGGCGGGTCAAGGGACCTGTGCGGGCTGTGCTTTCGATTCGGACTGAGAGGGGAATTGATTTGATGATGGAATGCTAGGTTGGGATCTGAGAGATGCTAGCAGCGGATTTCTTGGGTGCATATGCCAAGAGCGAAGAGGGAGCCTTGCCAAGAAAGCTTCGCTTTTTCTGGAAATCTCGAGGGTTCACAGTCTCAGATTGCCCGTGGGTGCCGGGGGAGTTTAGGAGAAGAATAGCCTGAGGCAAAAGAAGTTGGGGCGACGGGGAGGGGGTCGGGGCCACGTAGTATGGATTACTGTGCACGTTGGGTGTGCCGGATGTATTGCGCGGCTGCGGACTTTGATTTCCCAAACGAAACGGGACTGATTGACTGACTGAGTGACCGGCAACTGGGAGGCGTCGTCTTAGGCAGGAGTACTTGCAAAGGCCCAAGGGCGAGGAGGGGCGGGGAGTGGGAGGGGGGAGGGGTTAGGTATTGCAAGTGGACGGACGGACTCGGGGTCGAAGAAAGCGCCTGTGTCAGTGACAATGCCGATTGTAGTGTAATGTAGATGATAGTGGAGAGAGCCATTGCCCAAATCCAGTGATCCCACCACCAACATCGAACAGGTGCCCCATTCGAAAGTGCGGAAGGACGGCAAGGGAACGACGTGGGGCGTTGTTTTGGGCTGCCAGGCAAAGGCAGCTGGTTGAACTGGGCCAATTATGGACTGGGGAGGAACTGCGAGTTGTGTGGACTGGATCTCCATCTCGGAAGAGCAGCAACCAGGGCCAGGAGGAGAACCCATGGAGACAAGAAAGAGTCAGGATACTTTTGCGACTATTAACAACGCATGTACGTAAGACTACACACGTACGGCCGCAAGGTACACAGTACGTACTGGACGACGGTAAGGAACGGAGTCGCAGAGTACAGCACCCCGTGCGTTCCTTGCTACCCTGTCCATCCTTAGCTCGACTCAGATAAAAGAGAAAGAGAGTCCTTCCTTGTTCGCCTCGTCAGTGAGGCTACTTGCCTGACTAGGGATTCAGACTTCGAGACTCAGGAACCTGGGCAAATCTGCTGCAACACAACTCAAGTCAAGACCGCGACCTGTCCTGTCTATGCCTGCCCGAGACTATGTGTGGGCTTTCTTTATGCCTGGACAGGAGCAGCCAACATAAGACGCGCTCCCTTCTCGTCGTGTTTGCCGCCCGTGACGCCCGTTGGTTTGGCGGAGCCTTGTCGTCTGAGCTTGCCCTGTGCCCTTTCTTGGGTATCCTATCCGAACCCGTCTGAGGGTGCCCGAGGTGGCGTGGTGTTGATGCTCCCTCCACAACGATTACAAAAACGTGCGAGTTTACCTGTTTGTGTGGCCACCACCTCGCAGCTGCTGGGGTTGCATCTGGGGATGCCGACAACCGACGGAACGCTCCTTAACATCGGAAAAGGTTTCCCAATCACAACATAACGGGCTGCAGTCTAATCACCCGTCCAGTCATTCGACGCGGTTTGCGAGGCGGTGGTGCAGTTAGCAGCCTAAACTGATGCAGTCCGGGTACCTCCAGTCCAGTCCAAGTAATCAGAAAACGGTGATTCAAGATCGGATCGGTTACGGGTCCGTTGTCTACTGCTCCCTCGCTTTCTTGTGGGTCTGCTGTCTCCGTTCTCAGATTTCGTCGGCAACACGGTTGAATGTCTCTGTCGTTGCTGCTGCCTCTCTCTGACTCTGTCTACTTAATTCACGCAATGGAAACTTGTAAGAGACTACGAGACGACAGCAATGTATGGGATTAGTCGTGCCTCGCCTCCACCTGTGAGAAGTAGATCGTAAGTCGGTTCAAGCTCCATAGTCCCCGGGTACGTCCCCTTCATCAACCTTGTCGTCGAGGAAAACATTCAAGCCAAGGCCAGGAGGCCAGGTGAGCCGGTACTGCACGTGGGTAAGAGCCCCAAAATCTTGTCCTGTTACACCGTCGGTGGTGGTGGTGGTGGTGGTGGTGGTGGATCTCGCCCCGATCTGGATTGCAACATGTGGCCTTTCTTGGCCAAAGGAGACAAACACCTTATTCTCCGACTAGGAACGGCGATGTCAGCAGGCGCCGTGAGTACGCGACCAACCAACCGTGCGACCCTAGGCTCTAGCACCTCATCCCTGTTTCGCCTTATCCTCGTACTCACTTACTTCACATCTGAGCGTGCGCCAGGCCTCTGCAACTCGGGTCATATTAACTTGCCTATACAAGCCTTGTTTCGTTTTTACCATCTGGTATCATGCTATTAATGTCTCGCCCCCAATGTCTCTCAAACCTCATCGGTGCCCTTTGTTCGGGCATCTCCCATGTTGGCCATCCTTCATGTTTATTTCTTGGTACTTGAACAACCAGCCCTTCCGTCAATATTCGGACAAGTCTCAGCGTACATCGCTCGGCGGTGTTGTGTCTTCCACCAAGCCGTAACAGATTCCCCAAAACGCCGCGTGTTATGCTTTTCCGGGCTCCGATGCCATGCCAAATGCCAAATGCCAAATGCACCCCCGAAACTCCTGTTGCTTATGCATTAATCCAAAAAATCAATCCAACGCATCGCCGCTGAGGATGCTCGACAGAATTCCTGCACCAACGCCCTCGGCAATATTTTCCATTTCCTTTTCGCCGACGCAGCTGGCCACTCGCCTGTCTTCCCCCCCTGTAGGAAGCGCAGACTTTCGTCCTCTCTTGCTTGGTGTCTGTGTCACCACAAGACCGCCCGTCTTTCCATCAACAGGGTTGATTAGACCCAATGTCTCCAAACTTCCCATGACCTCTCGAAACTCAGAGCTTGACAACGGGTGCAGAACTGAGTCACGTGTGCAAAGAACAGAATACGTGTCGTACAGAGTCTTGACTGTAGGTGCCAGCGTCTGCGACTTGGTAGGTGTGGTCAGGCCAGTAGCCATCTTTGCCGCTCGGTTGCGCTTTTCGAGGGCAACCAACGAGCAGAGTGCCGCCTTTTGCTGGAGGTTGAGGGCTTTCAGTCGCTGGTTGGTTCCGTTGCTGAACGCTGCTTGTGTGACTTGGTTCAAATGCTTCAGGAGCACTCGCGGGGCATTCTCGATCGTCAGTGCCTTGAGGGACGCTGCTGCGACGTGAGAGACGCTCCTTGAGGACCCGCTGGAGCCGGCCATGTTGGTGTTTTCGCCGAGAGGCTTCCGAGACGGTGTCATCTGCAGAACTTTCTCCCTTGCCTCATCCTCGTGTTGGCGCCTGGTCTCTGACTCGACAACATCCAGCGCGCGTCGACAAATTTCGAAGGCTTTGCGTAAGTCTCCCGTCTGGCTCGACACCTTTCTTGAGCACAGTTCAATGGCTGCGGGGTGAAAAAAGGGGAGTGTCTTGTCCTTGTTGTCGATTGGCAACACAGTCATCAGGCGCGTGGTTATGATGCTCTTGATCTGGGCGGCCGAGTACGGGTGGAAAGGAAGAAGCTCTGGTTTGAGGTTCTTGGATTTGAGCCGTGGCAGAAAACGGTCCGTGAGATCGAGTGCGTTCGCAATGCCGACCAAAACAAGCCGAGACGGTTGCTGCAGAGACCACTCAAACAACCGGTACAAGCTCTCCAGGCCCATAGTCAAGATGTGATCGATCTCGTCCAGGACAAGCAGGTAAACAGGTGAGTCCTTCTTCTTGGTAACGAATACCTTCTGCAACTCTTCCATGGCCAGAGTTTCGGAGAGGTCGCTGTCGTAACCCAGGAGCTCCAACAGGGTGTTGTAAAGATCCTTGGAAGACTTGACGCTCATACAGTTGACGTATGCTTGTCGTACCGCGGGTGACTGCGTCAACTCTTCTGTGATCTCCTTGACCATTGCACTCTTTCCCGTTCCAGGGGGGCCGCTGACATAGAGGCATCCGTTCGGCGTCGAGGAAGAGCATCGTTGAACGAAATGAGCCAATTGCTCTCGCTCCCTCTCGCGTCCCACAAGCTGGCCCGGATCGGCACCCCGGGCAAAGAGCTGTCGAGCAGAGTGATAAACGGTCTGAAGAGAGCCGGGCGTGAGAGGAGACTGAGGCGTCAACCTCTGGAAGAGCTTCCCGGCAGACTTAACCACCTGCCGGGGCGTGGAGGGAGAGTTGGCGAAGACGTCACGGTGTCGTGGGGTCTGAGGCGTAATTGGCATCGTCTTCGGGAAGGTTTGGGAGCGGGAACGCTTGATTCTCTTCGAAGCCGGTTCCACGTAGGCATCGTCGTCGTCAAGCTGGCAGTCGAGCTCGGGCGTGGCTGCTCCCTCAGGGTCTGCGTTCTCGTCGTTGTTCAGTGCAGCTCGGGTTTGTCGTCTGGTGCGCTTGGCGGGAAGCTGGGCCTCGTCTGGACAAATCGTGAGAAAAGTTGCTTCGGCAGCAGCTAGGAAGAGGTGATCGAGCTTACCTTGATCGTGGACAGACCTCGTCCGCTTGCCGAGTGAGGCACGAGACATTGCTATTGGTGATGAGGTATAGGGAAAGAGACAGCCGTGGTTGAGAGTTCTGGAGGAAGCAAACTGGAAAGCTTCTCTCGGTATACAAAGAGTTGTGAGGTAGTCGAGGTAGGAGAAGTTGAGTGTGGGAGCTTGTGGTTGCATGTGGAACTGCAGATTCTTAATTAAGTGGTAGCGCGCGCCAGCACGATGGCCGGGGAACGACGCGATACCAGGGTCGCGCAACGCGCTTTCTCGCGATTTCAATTAAACACGGCCCCCACACGCTCTAGCGCGGCTCGTGGCCCGTGCGTGGATACCTTTACGCGATGCCTCTCGTCAACTCCACCTTTCTGGGACGCTGGTCTGTGCTCTTGGTAGTCTGCCTAATGCAGCGAAGCACAGTCTGTCTCACAGTGTTGTCTCCTATCATCCCTAGTCACACTGTGATCCCCCTGTTTCCCCACGACGACGACGAACGAGGTGGCAATCGACGAGACACCAGCGGAGATGCCCGGTGATTCTAGCATGAAAGCCGGACGAAGCCGCCCTCGCTTGATGTTGCAATTTCTTGCATCGCCTGAAGCTTTCGGTTCTCCTTCGCAATGACACACTCCGCCAAACTGCCTCAAATTTTCTGTCCACTGCATGGGTATGGGCTTGGTCGGGCTCTTCATCTCACCTAATTCGGAGCGTTTTTAAGACACAGTATTCGTGGGGCAACTGGCGTTGTCAACGTCCCTGTCCAACTCTCCACCCCCCTTGGCTCAAGTTCAACCAACGTTCTCGGTCGCCTTGCCGTTGTTGTTTCTAGGCTGGAGCCTTCCGTAGTATCACTGCCTGCCAACATGGTTGATACGGAGAAGAGATGTTACAACTCCCGAGTAGAGGAGTTCAGGGAAAGAGAATATCCTATGCTCAAAGGTACCCTTATCTTCCTGCAAGCCTGGTCCTTGGCGTACTAACCAAGAAGATAGGTTCAGTCTATCTTGACCATGCTGGATCAACTCTATATTCAAAGTCTATGATCGAGAGGTTCTCTACGGAGATGATGTCGAATCTCCTGGGCAACCCGCACTCGGCCTCGTCGCCTTCTCAGTTCACCACATCTCGCATTGAAAACATCCGTCTAAAGCTTCTTATGTTCTTCAACGCTGAACCGGAAGAATTTGACTTGGTTTTTGTAGCAAATGCCACCGCCGGGATCAAACTTGTATCCGAAGCTTTTCGGGCTCTGCCTGAGGGGTTCTCGTATGTGTACCACCAAGCCTGCCACACGAGCATCGTAGGGGTTCGTGAAGAGGCACGTGGTAGCGTGTGTGTGACAAACAATGATGTGGATAGCTGGATTAACGGAGAACTCCCCTTCAGCTTGGACCAGCAAGGGCCGCATACGCTTTTTGCATACACGGCTCAGTCTCACATGGATGGTCGACGCTATCCCTTGACGTGGCCACCTCTATTACGACAATTGCCTACTGCATCACACAAGCGGATATTCACACTCTTGGACGCGGCCTCACTGGTCGCGACGACTCCTCTAGATCTCAGTAATCCAGAAACGGCTCCCGATTTCACGGTTCTCAGTCTCTACAAAATATTCGGCTTTCCGGATTTGGGTGCTTTGATCGTAAGGAAACAGGCCGAGCCAATTTTCAATCACAGACACTATTTCGGTGGCGGTACTGTCGACATGGTAGTTTGTGGAAAGGAAAAGTGGCATTCGCCTAAAACGACATTCCTGCATGAGCGGTTAGAGGATGGGACTTTACCATTTCACAACATACTCGCACTCGATGCAGCGTTAGATGTCCACACAGAGTTGTTTGGAAGTATGGATTGCGTGGCATCGCATACGGCTTTCTTAACAGCTCGTCTCTACGAAGGACTGGCTGACCTCAAGCATGGTAATGGAAACCCGGTCTGCACCATCTACTCGCAGCCAAGCACCGATCTTGCTGATTCTGGTGGAAGCGGGCCGCTCATATCGTTCAACATCCGCAACTCTGCAGGCGCTTGGGTCAGCTTGCACGAGTTCGAGAAACTCGCAACGCTAAAGAACTTGCACATTCGAACCGGCGGTGTGTGCAGCCCAGGGGGTGTTGCCTCAGCACTTGGCTTGAGCCCCTGGGAGATGAGAAACAACTTCTCCTCCGGTTTCCGCTGCGGAACTGACCAAGATATCGTTGCTGGGAAGCCAACTGGCGTCATAAGAGCAAGTCTCGGCGCAATGAGCACACTTTCCGATGTTGCCTTTTTGGTCAACTTTGTCAAGGAATTCTATCGAGAGAAGGCCGTAACAACTGGTGTACGTCACATTACGGAATCTACTTCATCAGCGGGATTCGAAGTCCAGGGCATCAGTGTATATCCCATCAAAAGCTGCGGCAGCTACTCTGTACCTCCCGGGACGGCCTGGGAAGTCAAGCCTGAAGGTTTAGCCTGGGACAGGGAATGGTGCCTGGTGCACCAGGGGTCGGGGCAAGCACTCAGCCAGAAACGGTACCCGAAAATGGCTTTGATCAGACCTATCCTCGATTTCGAACGCGGCCTGTTGCGCGTCACCTACCGTGGTAGCAAAGCATCGCATCTACCTGACGAGGTCTCAGTGCCGCTTTCTGCGGATCCGGGACAGTTCGGGTCACAAAGCCCGTCTCGAACGAGGTCTTCTCGTGTATGTGGGGACAACGTAAAGACACACATCTACAGCTCCCCATCGGTCAATAATTTCTTCAGCGACATTCTTGATGTCCCGTGTGTATTGGCTCGGTTCCCAGCAGGCGGACAAGGACTCGGCATGCGCCACTCGAAAGCCAAGGTGCAGAAGCACCAGCAAGTCAAGATCGCAGCGCCAAACACATGCCCAGGAGCTTTTCCGGAATTGCCATCTCCTCCAGACTCGGACTCGGAGCAATCGGCAGGGAAAATACTCCTCTCGAACGAAAGCCCAATACTGGTGATCAACACGGCAAGTCTACACGCCCTAAATCGCGAAATCGAGGCCAATGGTGGGAGGTCCGTTCCACCAGAGTCGTTCCGAGCCAATTTGGTGATCGGGGCGACTCGGGATTCCGAGCAACTAGCATGGGCGGAGGACGATTGGACGCGTCTAACAATAGGCGGGGAGGAATTCAAGATGATGGGATCCTGCCGCAGATGCCAAATGGTTTGTGTCGATCAAGAGACTGGTGAAAGGCACCAGGAGCCATTCGTGACGTTGGCCAAGGTCCGGAGATTTGACGGCAAGGTATACTTCGGCGCGCATATGGGCCATGACCCAAAGACCAAAGCCGCAACGGAAAAGGCACAGTTTCCAACTATACAGGTTGGCGATGCAATCAATGTCGATGACGGGGCATTAGCAACTTAACAGAGAGGCAGTGATTAGAATAGCATTGGCAGAGACCCACGGCTCGTGAGAACAGGAGCGAGAAAAGACGACTTACACGTAGATAGATGATACCAATAATAGCTGGACTCTCCTTTTGATGAGTCGAGAACGTGCTGCTGCTATTTTGTGAATAACATTGTACAAGTCTTCATTTGTCAGGAGAGCCGGCGTCGGAAGCGGCACTCTCAGGTCTGGTTAGGAGGTTCTTCCTAACTTATTTAAGTGATTACCATTATTCCCAACGGAAAAAAAAGCTGAGTGTAAGCACACGTCCTCCCTCAGCTGTGAAAGTACAAACGCTTTGGAAAATCAAGATCGATTTCCCTGGTCCGTACAGTGTGTAAAGGCCCCTGTTTGCTTGACCTGACACTGTCAGTCCTTGTCCAAGCGCCTTCTCGGTACGTGTCGTGTCCTGCAGCCTGCAGCCTGCAGCTCGGGACCCTCAGCAGCTCCTGCTCACTTGGCTGTCTCTTTAACGTTTTGCTTTCACCCTCCACCTTCCGGCCTTACCATCGCCAACACCAAGCCCTTTCTCGACCCATCTTGGCCCGGTCTGCACCAGTTGCCTCTCGTCTTTCACCGAGGCTGAGGAAGGCACGTTGGTCCTCCTCTCGGTATATTGGACCTCGTAGTTGCGCCCTTCGACCTTTAACGTCTACCTCCTACGTCTCCTCTCTCTCTCTCCTCTCTTCTCCCAGCTGCACGTCACAGCCATCCCCCACCATTCAGTCGCTGATCCAGCCACCTTTCGATCAACGCCGCACCGTTCTCACACTATGCCACCATAAACACTCCCTGGTAGTCATTTCGTCCGCCTTCTTTGGCCTCCTCTTCTCCGATCCAGCACGCATTTGCTGTCTCCTTGTCTGCTGCCTTGAAGCATCACCGCTGGAGCGACTTCGCTTCGGGTTACTTGCACAATATGCAACACCACATGGCCTGCCAACCCTAGCGGTGCATTTGTCGAAGGCTACAACCTGTGTTGCCTATGTGTGGCTGGTTTTGGCGACATCGGCGCCTCAACGGCATCGCATGTGTACGTATTAACGGCTTGCTGGCAAATATATATCATCATGGGCACCGAACTGACGTTGGTGACAGCCACCACCTGACACTCTACTTCGGCCGCCTTGAAGCAAACAGCCTCCGACACAAACTCTACTTCGCCAGTCGACACATGTGACCAGATTCGCTGCCTTCCGCAGATCTCAGCAGGCATATTCCCTTTCCTAACAACTGCCTCGTCTTAGTGACCATAACATCAATGGGCTGCTAGCCTACCTGCTCGGCTGGCTCTTATCGACTCGTCCTGGGTAGGACGTTAAAAGGCCCATGGGGTTGCATCAAGGCAACAAATGAGCGACATACGAGGCATCTAGAGCCTATATGATCCGCATTACGGTTATGAATCTCGTTATGGAGTCACATGTGGTATGTTTTCTCCTCAACGACACACGGCACACGGCTGACTCGTTCCAGTAACGATCTCTAGACTTGTGACGTTTCCAAGGCTGGGCAACCAGGACATACGACTGCATCTCCTTCCTTCAGCAATTAGACCTCTGCATTCACTACCTAATTCTGATGAACTGCAACGATAATGACATGTCTGCCTGGGACTTTGGCATTCTTGGGTCTTTTTCTTCTGCCAGCCGACGCAAATAGTAAGTCTTTGTTTCAGTAGCCCTACGTTTGGTACTCACCGTTGATGAACGCACCAGGACATGGAAACGGAAAAGGATGGCGCCTTGATCGTGATTTGTCCTGGGCAGGACGTTAAAAGGCCTCGGTCCTTGTGTGTCAAGGACCGAACGGGTGGGTTTGCAGCTCGGCAAAGGGAAGAGTCCCAAAGCGATTACGGGCATGGACGATGATATTTCATCCTGGCAACCCATACACGCCAATTGGCGTCGAGTCCAAACATGCTCGGATCATGAGCGGTGGACGAAAGGGCAGCTTCGGCACCCTGCATTGGCCATTCTGGCCCCGGATATTCGACACCAACACGACGATTTTTCGTGTTTGGCATACGAATTGGCTCCAGACGCATTTCGATGCCTTGGAGGAAACGAATTTTCGAGAACAACTACATCTGTGGTTTCTCAAACGAAATTTACGAGGACGATCTCACGATGTTCGTCTCTCAATACTGCGTTTCACGAGGACGATCATATTGAACGTTTCTCATACTGGGTCTTAACTCCCAGCGGACGATCTGTTCCCTGGTTGAGCGACATACTCGCGGATGGCCAACGGCTTCCCGAGCATTACTGTGTCAACGGATATGTTTCGACATGTTCTACTGTTCATCTTGCTCTTCCAACCACCTCGGTTGGACAGCCTTGCGCGCTGTTGAGCAGAACCCGCCGTTCCAACACGTGGATGACTGTCGAAAATGATCGAGCAACACAACCGCTGTCGGTATCACGACAGACGGGGGTAGCCAGTTGTCGCGTCAATGACGCGCAGATGCGCTATCCAGTGCCAACCAGGCGGGGTCCTTTCTGAAGGAGATAAGCGCGATAGTAAGAGCGACATGCCGGAGACCGTTCCACCATCATCAACGATTTCCCGCGGCAGAGGCTACTTTGCTCCGGAGCCAGCGTCTCGGACTCGGCCGAGAAGGACCTACCCCACGATTCACGCCACCACCCTTTGGGTGCCGATACGTGGGGACAACGCTTGCGCATGGGAATCCAGGGGGTTCATGGGCTTGGGCTGGTCGCGTCTCCTAGAAACAGTCACATTGGTGGCTGTTGAAAAAAGCTCACTGTTCGATCACAGGTTCGGGGTTGATGGCGGCGGTCCCTGTGTCAAGGGGGAGCAACAGGTGGGGTGTTTAGGTCCAGAGAGGGATGACTTTTGAGTCTCTTCGGCATTCAGCGTCCTGGACCGCCGAAACACAAGCCCGGCATTGGTTCCCATCATTCCAGGTTCGAGAACTATAAAGCGAATCAAACGTGACAATGGGGAACAGCAGGTGGTGGGTCACTGTGCAGAGAGAGATGGCTATTGATTCTCTTCGGATAGATTTGCCTTCACAGTCGTAGCTCAAGCCTGACATTTGTTCCCAACAATGATGTCTACTCGCACTTTGTGACAACGCGCTACCTCCTTCCCATCTCTCCTACGGCACAGCCTATGCTACGTTTGCTCCGTCCCGCCGACTGGTCGGCGATAGTCTCGGGTTTTATTCGCTCCATGCAATGGCTACTTATGTTGTAGGTTTGTTTTCGATGTTTAGCACACGGTTCTTCACGCATGCTTCCATCATGGAATATTGCCATGCCGGACCTTTATCAACCTGCGACATTCAAGTACGCGGACCGAACTCGGTGAAACAAACCAAAGTATATAGCGCAATGATTCACGACACATGCTACCAAATAGATGAATGACGATGGTACGGTTTGTTAAGTATAAGTAGGAGAATCTGTTCCTACCCTATGGACCGAAGACTTTTCATTGTCGCAAGATGTTACTATTTCATCCAGAATTAAAATGAGATTGAGAAAAAATATTGTCACAAATTATCGCGTTCGTCATGCCATTAAATCAGCCATACTCATCGTTTTCATATGCAAAGGTGGATTTTGAATGTGACAGGAAAAAGAAACTCCATTATGTTGGCGAAATGCTATGCTAGAGCACAATCTCAAGGCCAACGCTTAAACAAAATTGTTTGTAACCTGAGTCTCAAAGGACTGATCCCACAACGCCAATTTCTCCCCGATCGTACATGTTGATATCATTCGTCATAATTCATTTATTTCGGGGGGCTGGCAGCACCGCGGGTCCAACTGGTGGATGTTAGTCACCTTCCGTACACGAGCCAAAGGAGAGTTGACTTACTTGTGCCACATCTGACCCAAGAACCCGGGCTGGGGCTTCGAATCGGTCATTGACTGTCTGCGGGCGGCGGTGCCGTCGTGACGCTTCTGGTCCATGAGACCTTGGAACAGGGTGCCGGAGCTCTGTGAAAGGTTCGTCAGTTACCACGTCTTATTCGATGAGAAGGGGATTGCGGTAGCTCTTACGCGTCTGCGGCCGGTGGGAGAGACGGGAGCGTTGGAGTTCTTTCCGGAGTCCATTGTAATGATCGTTGCGATCTGATAAGAAATGTAATTTAGTGTAGGTGATTGCACGTGGTTTTTTCGTTTAGTATTCGTCGTGTGATTGCTTGTCGTGAAGAAGTCAAAGACTGGCCAGAATGCAGGAGGTGGAAGCCGAGGGTATATATACATTTCAGCTTCCCGGCCAAGCTCGACCTTCTACAGGGTAGCTCAGGATGCTTGGGCAAGGGATCTAGGGTATTCCAGACCAGAAGCGTCCCCTCCAAGAATGACTTCACCAATGAGACCACTGCCCACCCCTCTGACACAAGGGATGCGGGAAAGCTTGTTGACGCATCGGGCAGAACGATGACGGCGTTTACTCGTCCGCCCACATCACACACGACGGCAGCCCCCACTAGGTAGCAGCACGAGCTTACTACTGGGGCAGTACGTACTCTGCATTAATTGATAACTTGACGGCTTGATGTTCAATCTAGTAACACTAGGTTTACTCTGGGGATGTTAGTGCGCGACGTAGCAGATCAAACGCGGTGCCCCTCTCTCCCATCACTTCTTCTCTGTTCTGGCCTGTTACTCTCTCCTCCGCTCAGGTACCGTACTGTTAAAGAGCTGCTAGACATGGACCTCCCGCTGCTCCTCGCTCGCGTTACCCCGCGCAAGCGTGGCCTGATCACACTTCCTGGCCGAGACGGCCGGCGGGAACGGCAGCTTGACCAGTCAGATGCCATCGATCCTGGGAGTTTGTCCGTCCTATAGGGAAGGGGCCAAGGGAGATCTCAATTGGGACAGGTAGCATACACAGGCCGGGCAAGACGTGAACGCCATGAAACACCGGAGGGCAAAAGTCTACCACGAATCATGAGCGCAACACGTGATGGCCTGCCTAAACTGATACGAGATCTACCGGTACACTCCTTTTTGCGTCGCTGTTGAGATGCATGTCTGACGAAACAATTGTGTTGGGTAGGAAGGGAATAAGACGAGGCGGCCAGAGAAAAAAAAAAAAGAAAAGGGGCCGTGGAATTGGACGTTGTGTGCTGTACGACACAAGCACGTATGTACGGATCATCCGTCATGGACTCACGTCCCTCTCCACTACGGAGGGGAAAGATCGTCGGGGGGAAAGGGAAGGGAAAGGGAAAGTATGGGGAAGCGCCGCCGAGCGGGAGCTCTGCCAGCCGCGCCGCAGCGTCAGTCGCTCAGTCACCACCAGTCAACCAATTCAGCCAGTCAGCCCAGCGTCTAGACCTGATGCAGCCTGCATTAGGGTCTCTCGTCCCATCAGGACCCTCATTTTGAGCATTGAAGGGGGACCGCAACAGACCAAGTCCAAGTTCTTGATGACTAGTGCCTTGAGTGCTGGACTAACGGGACAAGCAAAAATAGAGCTCTTGCATTTGCATCGTAGCATTGACCGGAAACTTCCATCATGCTCGCTTTGAGGAAGCCGTTTAGACAGGCGTTAGGAGATTCGAGACATGGCTCTCGATCGCCTTGGCCGAATGGATGATGCTCGGTGGACCCCCAAACCCGCTCTCAAAACTCCAGATAAGCCAGATACTATGGTACGAACCAGATAGACGCGGTGACGAGGTCCGCAATCATCGTCTGGCGCGAAAAATGGCCTTGAACTAGGCCCTCTCAGGAGTCAGGACCCTAGCAGGCTGCTGTAGGCTTGCACCTAGCCTTGCCCAGGAGCCAACCACCCCTGAGTAAGTGGCTGACGTCGCAGATCGTTCGTTGAAGGCAGCCAGGGATGGCCAAAGCTGAAGGGGCTCTGAGCGTCGAGCTGTGTGGTCGATCGTGGGGGGAGCTCGATGATGATGTCGCTGTATGGGAGGAAGACCAAGGGATCGGACCCACATTGAGCGAAACGGCCCATTTATTCATTTACACTGGATAAACCCGTTAATGCACTAAATCATGTCTTTTCCGAAGCGTATTCATTCAATGCAACGACCAGTGACGTTCATCTGATCCTTTACCGACCCCATTCCTCCCTTCGCACATCATTGCCCATTCGAAGCAAATGCCACGCTGATCGGCAAAGACAAACTGACATGTTGGAGGGCATTGTAATCTTGGAGACAACATTGTCTCCTGGAAACGGTTTCGGCCCCCAAGCCTCGATTCAACATCATCCCAACTCCTTTGCCCATCTCTCGGAGAACAACCATTTTTGTCAATTATGGTAGTTAAGATCACCATCTCACAGGAATCCGTCGCGGAAAGTTCTTTTTTAAGGATCGACAGATTTTATTGTGCGTCCGGGGGGACGTGTAGAAGTGAAGCTAGGTTGGTAAAGGATGATTAAAGATAATTCCAAGTTTAAGCAGGGCCAAGAGGGAGCCGCTAGGACTCGCAGATGCCTGCAACAAAGTTGAAAGTCCCCATAGATATTAAAATTCCACCGCCAAAGCCCATAATTCCAGTGGTTCTCTTAAGTCTTCGGAGAATTTGATCACCTATGCAGCCGCATGCTGGAGGGGGCAGGGTGTTAGAGAGTGAGGGCGAGAAGCCGGGGTCGAAAGTTGACCCAGGTCATCGTCGATGTGCTGGGACTCTTCATGGGGTGTGCAGTTCCGTAGCTGCAGAATAGCCTGCCCGAATGAGTCGCAGCCGTGACAGTTGGCGACCTATCGGCCAATAGGGAGGGTGCTGAGGATACTGCCACCGAGGAGGCTGACAACGCCAGCGAGAACAGCGCCGACAATGCCGGTGACGGTTTTGACGACACCATCGAGGGTACCGACAGAAGAAGCCAGGTCGCTGACGCCGGGAACCGCACCGGCAGTGATGCCGTTGGGAAGGCCTAGTCGGCAATGTTAGCGATTGGTCGAGACAAAAGGGTAAGGAGACTTACTGGCACCGGACCCACTGGAGAGGCCCGTGATAAGAGCAGCGAGTTGGGTCTTGATAACAGTGAGGATGGCCAGGGCCTGCAGCTTCTGGGTCGAGGTAAGGCCGGTAGGAAGGTTCTGGGTGATGTCGGTGACGTTCTTAAGCAGAGGCTGGAGAACGGTGGTGAGACCGGTAAGCTGCGCCGCAGAAATACCACCAGAGGGGATGACAGGAGTAGGAAGACCGGGGATCGTAGGGACCGTAGGTTGGTTGGGGAGACTAGTGCCCTGGCCTAAAGCGAGTTGTCAGATTAGATTGCTTCAGTGCAAGATGCGAGGTTAGTGGATCTTACGGATGTTAAGGATGGCGCCAAGGATGCTCTGGAGAAGCTGAGTGAGAATCTCGATGACGTTGGCGTTGGTGATGGCGCCGGTAGGAACGGCAGGAAGGCTGAGATTGGCCAGGATGATTCCGTTGGGAATAAGGCTGGTGATGGGGTTACCAGACAGCACGCGAACCTCGAGATCGCGCTTCTCAACCTGGTTAGCATCGACGTTGGCGATGGCAACCGGGCTGGCAATGGCAGCGCCGAGGAGAGTGGTGAGGATGAGAGTAGCCTTCATCTTGATGGTTGGGTTTCCGAAGAAGAAAGAGGTGCCGTTAAGAAGAGTAGAGAATGTTCCGAAGACTTGAGAACTGAGAATTGAAGCGGCTGACTATCCTGTAGTGAAGGCGTGGTGTGATGATGAGAGAAGAGATATTACCATCCTGAGGGCGGAAGATCAGGTCTTTTATAATCGATATTGTCGTCGATGAGCTGGCTGTCTCTCGCTCAGCCGTCTTCTCATGTTCGTCGTCGTTGTCGAGTCTGACTTCCGTCTTCGTCACGCACGCCGTCTGGCCCTTTTCGGCGCCAAGGTAACAAGGGATTGCTCAACGTGTAGTTCATGTTGGTCCCCTTGCCGGGCGTGACTGGCCGCGAAGTCCATACGCATTTCTTGCACAGGCCCATCACAGGTCGCTTCGATATCCAGTATCGCGAGTCAACCGCTGGACCCTTGTGCGGGCACGAAAGGCCAGGCGCCTTTGGCTCCAGGCTAAGGTGGTCTAGGGAGGGCGGGAGTCTCAGCCCGAGCGCCTTTGATAGCTCTTGTCGCCGAACATGGCCAATTGTCGGTCGGCCTTTCTGCTCGCGCGCTGCCTCATCCGTCTAGCAAGTCTCTTATGGATAACCTAAAACTAAGACATTCGTTCCCCGGTAGAGGATCGTGGCATCTTTCCTCTTTGATTTCTCATTGGCGCCTCTCATCTGCGAACGGCTGCCGGAATGTCTCCTGCGAAGAGCACAATTTTCCGTTCAGCCACGGCGAACCCTCCGTGGAGAAAGTCGCGAATCCCCATATCCACTCATACCTATCGATGAGACAACGCAGGGAGACCTCGGCCGAAGGGCTGTTGACGTTTGCGGGGATGACATAGTTTGGTCAGAGTCAGTGCATTCTGAGCCCGCCGTTGCTGCCGCCGCCGATCACCGGTAAGTTTGCATACCGCACGTCTCTTGTGTGATGCGATGGCCCGATGATGCTCAACAACATCCGGCAGCGTCGAGTAAATTGCCTCCCCCAAGATCGTCAGGAGATGATCAACGGGGCCTGCTTTTCCAAAACCCAGTCTGACGAGAAGGCTTTGAGCCTCTTACCGCGTTGTCTCGCTCTGGCTCTTCTCTATTCCCTTTACTGCTGGATTCTCTGTTTTCGTCAAGGACCGCTTCAAAGGCAAGGGGTGACGATGAGTTAGGATACTCGTTGCGAAGGGAGCTGGAGAAAAAGACAACAAGACTATTTTGTCTCGGCCCTCGAAGCCTCTCAGCCTCCACTTATCTCCTTGCCTCCTTTCCCGCTCTACCAACGGGAGCTTGGAACCCTAACCATCCCAGTCTAGTCGCAGAGACATAAGCTCCCCTAAGCTGAAGGAAAACGTGAAAATCTGCAACCTTCACAGGAAACAGAGGTCTCGCCGGAGACCATCGAATTACGCTTCAAGGGGCAGCCATACGACGTTCTCAAGACTCAATCTCAACAAGAAGCGATCGCAGGTCGGCGTCGATCACACTGATGTTGAAAAGACCCTCCTTTCTTACGCAATAGCTCGCCATAAAGGATGCGAGACATTAAGGACATCGTGACCGGAATGGGATCTTCTAGGGCTGATTGGGATGACCGCCTTGGTAGCGTGTAAAAAATGTGGGGTTCGCTCTCCGGGTACCGTAAACAGGCCCGGCTTTGTTGACATCGAGCCGGGACCAAAATGGATACTAGTTAGCCCAGGGGATTTGATGGAAGAGGCGGGAATCTCAGAGGCTGAATCAGTGTCCCACATTGGTCCGTTGCAAGCCACGTCCGAAGCTTGGCAACATGGAAGGTAATGGGGGGCTACTTGGTAGGTTGTCTGTGGAAACCGCTGACATCTGCGCGGATGAATCTCACGAGAGCAACGAGGGCTGAATCGCACGTCATGTACAAAGGGATGTTACTCTTTTGATGAGGTCGGGAAAGAGATGTCATCGGGAGGCAAAGATGACTTTTTCGTTACGCTTGCAAACTGCAACCGTTCAGGACATCGTCAGTGTGCGCATAGCCTTTTGCGCTCGACGTCATTCCCGACACCACAACGAGGTCATGTAAGAGAAAACATATCGGGTAGGTGTTCCGACCTTACTCCAAAGCCGCCTTCAACCTCTGCCTCGATCCCTCGATTCTTCCTTTTTCTCCTTACGTTGGTGAGAACCATCATCGAGCTCGGTAAGGGCGGCACTGGATAGAATTCGGCCCGGTAGTCGCCTACCGGCATCTCTTTTGCCTCACTCATCTCGGCCGAAGTCAATTGTCGCCCTTCTAAAGCGGCAAGTGCCTCCTGCCGCATTTTGTCGGAGGCTCTCGCTTGTTGTTGAGGGCTGGGCTCTTTTCCCGACTGCCAAGTCTGGATGTCGTGGCCGGATTCGAGGCTAGAACGGCCTGTATCGTTCCCGTAGACCTGGTCTCGGATCCTTTTGGCGGGGTTCGTGGGAAGACCCCGACCGGTAGCAGTGACAACCTTCTTCCGCCTGCCGTGCTCGCGAATCCTGCGTCTGCGGGGGCTTCTTCGTTCATCGTAGCGCCGCTGCACTTGGTCACGCCGGACTTGGCTCCGTCCCGCATTTCTCAGTGGCGCCTCCAGCAGCGAGTTTGCCTGTGCGCCGTACCAACTCCGTCGTTGCCCTAGCTTAGAGTGTTTTTGCAGCCGAAGCTCAAGGCGTCGATTTGCCTCGTGGATATCGCGCGCTGTCTCACGGCCCCCTCTTCTCGTGCGAAGGCTGGTCCCGCCCCTCGAAATCGTGCTGTTCCCGGACTTCGGCAATTCTCAACTATTTCTGCCTCAGCTCCAGGATGCGGATCCAGAACGACAGAGAACTCAGGTAGACGATGGCGCTGGACCAGGCGAAGCCCAGACACCACTTCATTGCCATGCTGGGAAGGAAAGAGATCATTTCTTGTTCTTTCCTCAAAGTGCAGATTGCCGAAGTGACAGAGCGGGTCATTCGCTCGTGGACGGATAAGAAGATCGTCTCGATCTGATCGGACGCGGGTCTCAGCTCCATAAGTGCTTGTGGCCAGTTTTGCAGGGCTGGTAGATGTTCTTTTCGTGTTGCCCTCAACCGTGTCGAACTCAATATTAGCATTCTCTTCTTTGGATACATTGCGGAAACCAAGTCTGGCTGCCTCAAGGAGTGATAGAAGGCTTCCCATTTCTTCGCTGAGGGGTCTTATTTGGTCGGTTGTGTTTTTCCCCAGCTGGCATCTTTTTATGTCGAGGTCCCTGCCGCTGTTCAACCCTTGATGAATAGCATGGTGAGTATCATGGAGTTGCGTGCCTCCATCCGCTACAGTACTTGGAGTGTGAGGAGTTGATTTGGAAGTTGCGATTCCTCTGTTGAACAAAAACAGCCCAGAGGATTTTGGGGCTGACTTGGGCGCGAACCACAGATCTGCGTGGCCACGTCTTGGGAAGTAGCCGAAGAAGCGATGGGTGGATGCCGATACTCCTTCTCGCAAAGACTGGCGAATCCTCAGATTTCCGTCGAGCTTCCAGTAGACGACGTAACTGGCGCTTTCTTTGATATACGCATCTGTGTACGACTCTGCTCTTTGCCACCAAACGCGCACATGAACCATGTCACTTCGCCGCGCAGGACCTCCCGAGCCCTTTTCCCACAGTCTTCCCCAGTCATCTTCCCAAATGACAGTACGTTCCTGACGATCTTCGATCGCCCATTTCGCGCCTTTAGGCTGGTTATGGGGAGTTCCGAAGCGACGACGGCCGTGTGTGTTCCGACATGGTGAGTGAGCTCGGACTCTGTCGTATGCAACCGGGTCTAGAACACGAGCATCATGTGTGTCGAGCGGCGAAGTTGGTTCGCTCGCAGCCTCAAGCGACTCGTGAAAAGGGCGGTAATTGTGGCTGCTCATAGTTTCAGGATGAGGAGTAGAATGAGGACGACGAGGAGGAGGAGGAGGAGGAGGAGGAGGGTTGAGTTTATTTTCCTCGATCTGGGCCAACTGCCTAGTGCGTCCTTGGTCGTCGTAGTTGATACCTAGTATGCCTAAATAGTCTGATCTTTGAGTTTCATCGGATCGCATGGAACCATCACGAGGACAGTACGTCATCTCTATCATGGTTCACTGCATGTCGCTGAATGGTCGAAAAAGCTCGCGATGCTCTACATACGAGGATCAAACTTCCGAAGTTGATGTTCGCTTCAGATATATACACGATTGCCTTGGGTGACAAGACGTTTCGGAAGGCTCAAATCGAGGGGTGTGAAACGAGGGAATAACAGAGAAATCCGGTCTTGGATCTGGTCTGCATGAAAAGCTGTCAGTTTCTCAGGTCCGTCTCTGATTGAGCGCCGGTTGTGAAGCGGAGGACACTCGGAACCGAATGGAAGATTGGCATGTTCGTGGTTCGGGCGCATTGTTGATCGAGATATGCTAGAGTGACGGTGGGAAGGGTTAAGTTCCTCGAGCGCCTTGTTTCGAGCGAAACAAAGTTGTTAATGAAAGAAGCGTAAATGAAGAATCCACTCAAAGATATAAAAGAAGCATTAAAGATGGTAATTCGGGTCAAAGGAGCTTCCATCACAAAGTATGTCCTCATAAAAGTTCTCGCCTGGTCGTGCAGAAGGAATGAGCATGGCCTATCTGGTCCTTCACTAGAGACAGAAAATAGGTTCCCGTTGTCGAATAGGCTACGGCATCTTCCGGTAGATTCGAGGTTTATCGTTTTAACGCTGCATCCGCCGAGTTATGTCTTTCGCCTATGAATTTACCTCTCATTGTCTGGGCAATACCAGCCACTGCCATGTTTTGCTGAATAGCCAATCTGAAGCCTCAAATATGCTCTTACTAGTCCATAAAATAGACTGTTCGTCCTCTGGTCAGGTATTGAAGCACAAAGTGACTTGTGAGAGCAGAAAATCGATGCACAATGATATTGATGAACAGTCGTCATGTCTACCATCTTCCACCTTTGTTCGTTTTCTTTGGCCATAAGTTAGGTCGAGATTGTGACAGAGTTATATAGATTCATCCTGAGCCAGTTCGAGATAGAGGCCTTGTGAGTCACGCCAGAGCACACTTACCACACATAATAATGTACACAACTTGGCCGACCAGATATTTAGCGATCCAGGTTCCCAGTTGACGTCATAACAATAGTAACATCGTCACTACAATCTTCAGCAGCCGTCGGAATAACCGCAGCCATGTGCTTCACCAGTATAAAATACGCCTGCGATCACAAGGAAAAGAAAGTCCTCAAATGCCGCAAGCTTTGGTCCGCAAGGACGGGCTGGTGCTGTCACCCCGCCTTTCTATTCGTCTTCGGCTGGCCGACTGAAGAGCCTTGCAGCGACTACCTCGAGGAGAGAGCCTTCCTCTCCTCGAAAATCTGCCCAGCGTGTACCAAAGCAGAGCAGTCCGGCCCCAATACCAGGGGCATCGTGCTGAGCAAGTATCGTCAAAGGCTCACGCCCGAGGCGCTGGACGCCTCGCGGAAGCGCATGCAGGAGGAGAAGGAGAAGGACGAGGTCGTCAAGGAGCGGTGGTATTCACGGGAGGAGAACTTCCAGGAGTCCTTGAGGGGGCGGGAGCAGGAGGAGCGAAAGGCTGCCGCCGGTGACGACGCCAAAACCGATAAAGCCCTGCCCGATATGCCGTCGTTCGTACACGTCCCTCTCGGTGAGCGCTGGGGTGACCCGAGCTACCACTACCCACAACACATTGCGGAAGCGTATGGAGCCGCTCCCTGTCGTCTGTCGAAAGCGCCTACTCATTCGGGTGTGAATGAGCAGCAGTTGCAACCTCCGCATGTGCCTGAACGACCAACTAAGAACATCGAAGTTGTGTTGAAAGACCGGGATCGACCAGCAATCAGCTTGGAGCAAAGCCAAACAGGAGGACACCGCTCAAGTCGTCACGATCATGAGAGAGAGCATATTGCGAGTCCAGTTGACAGTTGTCGGTATGCACAACATCTTGTGGGTACAACAGACAATATGGATCGATGCCAGTATGCAGCACGGCAAGTTACGAGTCTGGATCCCGGCCCTTACCGTCATATTGGAAAAGAGGTGGACGGAGGCCGGTTGCGATATGACCTTGAAACACAGCAGCAGAGGCCGAAGCAGTCGCTCGTTCCCCACCAGAGCAGGTACGCCGATTCCAGGAGTCTGACCGACACCAAGCCCACACCGGAGGCGCCCATCGGAGAGAGAAGGGGGCACAGACAGCCGCAACCCCTGACCGACAAACGTTCGCGGCCTAGAGAGCCCCGTCGCCGAGGCACCGAACCTATGCCTCCGGCGAAAACGCCAAAGTCGGCCTCACTGAAGGGGTTCTTCCAGGCGTTCGGAAACAGTTCGCGTCGTAGTGAAGATGCTCGTCGCGATAGAGTCGAGAGCCCGAACGTTACTTCGGACGACCACTCAGACATCAGCTCTTTTGTGTGCTGCAAATCCCGCGACGTGGAGAAGGGGAGGATGTAACTCATCTGCGACCTGTACCTTGCAAAGTGGAGGTGGATGGCGCGAAGGCAGTCTTGGTGAGTGAATGCTTATGTTTGTTGAACTATGTACCCGTTTCGTGCGTTCCGCTTCCCTGTAATTGACATAGACAAATAAAGCCTCCTTTCCCTTCCCAAAAAAACAAAAAGCTGATGACCGAATGCAGGCTACGCGTAGGAGGTCCGATGGCAACTCCTTGTGTGACAAGTATTGTAACTGACCAAGGTAACAGATCCAACGACTGACAATCTGTATACGCGTAAGCTCAAATTGGTATCTGATGAAAGTACTCCGCCTGTGAGGTGATGGCGCCTGCCTGAATGCTGCCATGCCGTGGGGCTTTGATCCCGCCTGTTGTTTCTCTCGCCTGTTCAACCGCTGCGTCCCGTGATGGTTCCGTTTCCCATTATGCTGCTGATCTCTGGTGATAGTGTGAGATAGACAAGCAGGGCAGTTGGCGCGGGGCTAGCGCGCAGCATGATATCCGAAGAGTTTGCGTCGCGCAGTACCGAGTAGATGTTTACTGATGGCTGGTCTGCGCAGAGTTTATTGGGCCTTGCCGTTCTTGGCGTTACCATTTGCCTTGGAGGCCCTGAACTTGGCGATTTCCTTCTCAACGGCCTTGTCTACGCGGCCCTTGAGCTCCTGTCGGTAGCCGAGCTTGAAGAGGAACTCGAGCCAGACGAAGAGAGGGGCGAGGAAGACAGCTTGGATCAGGTTGTCCAAAAGAGCCGGCGCACGTCCCTCGAAGGCGCCATGTCCGATGAACTGGAAAATCCAGCAGGCGATGTGGACGCCAATGGCGGCTTGATTCGTCAAGGAAGGGTTCTGGAGTCTGAAGGAGTTGCCAGCTGCGGTGGCGGCCAAGCAGATAATGGCCAGCAGCGTGCCTGCCACAGGCTCGAGAAGAACGTACAGACTGCCCCAAGTCAGAGCGGCCAAGGTTCCCAGATTGAGTTCCAGGTTGGGGACAGTGAGCCAGCTAGGGAGCGGGATGAGAGTTCCTGTGTTGGTGGCCTGGGGAAGTCTGCATGAGCTCAAGACGGTCAAGAAGGGCGCTCTCTCTCTCATTGGCTGCTTACTAGGCAAAATCCCGAAAAAAGAATCAGGGGCACACAGGCCATGTGAATGCCAATGTTGACAGTGTTATGGTGGTAAGCCCCATACTGTGAGGAGGTCATTAGCGACTGCAATGAGAAGACATCTGAAAAAATGTCGGAGTTCGAATTCACTTACAAAGGTCAAGTGCTTTTCCAAGTCGAGGGACATGATGGCGGTGGATGAGTGGTGGTTGGTGTTGAGACTTAAGCCAAGGCAAGGCAGGTGACTGAGAACCGAGGTTTGATGCAGGACACACCAGAACGAGGCTGCAGGGTCGTGGCTCGGCCGCAGGCGGATCGACAGGAGTTGGGGCGGAAGCGGACAAGCAAAACGGTTCGAGTGCGTCGTGCGTTAAGCGGCAGCGTCGATCTTTCAACAGGAGTCGGATGGTTAGATTGACTGCTGGCGACAGGGAGAGGTCAGAGAGCTGGTGATGTTGGGCAATGGAGGATGATGGAAAATGAAGGAATGCCGTCGTGTTCCGGACAGGGTTGCAATGGTGTTCATATGTGGTGTCCCACCACAGCACGTCGCCCGTACCTTTGGTGTGGGAGCGCCCGTGGGGCCGCTGGGGAGCGCGTTTTTGCGCTTCGGCTCGGGGGGACCGTAGGGAGTCCGCTGGGTTTCCAGCAGGCGACAGGCCACAAGAGCGGACAAGGGGCGGCTTGTGACTGGAGATTTCGGGGGGCCGAGTCCACTAAAAACCACTAAAGGTGCATGCACCCAACGTACGACGACGCCCTTCACCCAATCTGATTTCGTGGATTTGTCGTGTGAGCGTCTTGGGGGCTGGGGAGGCTTTTTGACCGACTCTCTTAGGGTTGGGGGAGTGCGAAAACCTCGGCCAGGAAGACTAGAGAAGTCATTGGTACAGGTAAGAAGAAGAAGGGGAAGCTGTGCCGCACGAGGGACACTTTAGGGTTGCGATTTCTACCGTTGCAAATGGCACCACCCGTCGCGTTCCTCTGGCATCCGATAGGCGCACACTAGACGGTTGAGAGGCGCAACGGGTTATTCCCGCCTTCTCGTAGTAGGTAGTCCACGAATCGGGATTCCCACTCGTTTCGGACCTTCAAGTCCAGAGTTCATACTTTCTTTCCCGATCATCGCGCTTACCCCGGCCTCCCGGAGCCATGAGCCACATGGGGCGGGCGTTCCGCGCTAGTGTTAAACTTTAGCGCAGGCGCGGAAGGTGTGGCAGCTGTACCTGTGGCTTGACACTCCCATGGTCGAATGCTTTTCATTCCACTTTTCGTGCCTGGGGAATGCGGCTGCCCGCAAGGCAAAAAATTCAGGAGCCACTTCTTCGCGGTAACAAGGCCATCTCAGCCTCGCCCGGCTTCATCTTGCACAACCTCTCCGTTCACTACCCGTCGAGTCACCACGCTGGCGGCGCATTTCCGATAGCGCATTACAGAGGCACCACGCGACATTCGATCGAGTCCTCGCGCTTCTCTTTTCTTCAGTCTTTCTGTTTTTTCTTTCTCCGAGGACTGACGTGCCGTGCGACTTCACACAGCTTCTCACTTGCTCGCGACCCCCGGCCCTGCACAGCGGTCTATCTTTGGAAGCAGCGGCTCGATTGCGTTCACTCGTCGAATCAAGCGCGTCGCTCGACCTCTTAACCCGACCTCAATCCACGTCGATACGAGCTCTAGACCTAGTCACATTTTAATACAGACGCATTGCTGTTGCGCGCCGTCGACAATTCGCAGGAGTCGGATCTGGGCAGCCGCGTTCACGACCACCCGCCGCTCTCCTTCGGACACGCTGCGCTGCGGAAACCGCCAACATGTTTTTCCTCTACAACATGGAGCGCAGGGTCACCCTGCATCCCTCCTACTTCGGCCGGAACATGCATGAGCTGGTGACGAGCAAGCTGTTGAAGGACGTGGAGGGCACCTGCGCGGGAAGCTACTACATCATTTCCATCATGGATACCTTCGACATCTCCGAAGGTCGCATTCTTCCTGGCAGCGGTCTGGCCGAGTTCACCGTCGGCTACCGAGCCGTCGTGTGGCGGCCCTTCAAGGGCGAGACGGTAATTGCTACAAATCTGCCTGGCTTTGTCGGGGAAGCGGTTTCTGACATGAACCCAGGTTGATGCTGTGGTCTACTCAGTCAACCACCAGGGCTTTTTTGCTCAGGCGGGACCTCTGCGGTTATTCGTGTCGGCACATGTAGGTTTTCGCTTCCGCGCTGGCCAGGCAGTTTTTTGTCGATAACTAACCTACGACTCCTCTTACCAGCTGATCCCGTCCGAGATCAAGTGGGATCCTAATGCGACGCCACCGCAGTTCACCAACAACGAGGATACTATCATCGAGCCGGGAACACATGTGCGCGTCAAGGTGATCGGCACACGTACAGAAGTCGGCGAGATGTGGGCGATTGGGAGCATCAAGGAAGACTATCTCGGGTATGTCATTCTCTGCAAAGCTGTGGCCAGGTCTCACTTACAAATGTTTCCCTGCGAAGCTGCCTTCAGGATTAAACATCCCCCGCAAAGGGATAGAAAGGGGGCCTTGAGAGATCACGTCCCGTGTGGCTTGCGCGGGCTTCGGTCAACGCAAAGGGGTCATGTTCCTCCACCAGAGCTAAGCCTCAGCCCCTTACCGTGGCCATCCAGGGGATTGGGCAAAATGCGCATCAAACAACGAGTGTTGCTACGGCGCAGAACAAGCTTCTGGACAAGGCCCAGACGAACTTCAAGGGGATCGTTTTGGGGCCAGAGACGAACATTCCGTTACGCTGACAAACCTGCATTCGAGGAGCAGAAGATAGAAAAAAGTTTGGGGAAGAGGGCATACGCATGCCCAAACGATCGGCGCGTTTTTTGATGATTCACAAGCATCATATCCGGGTTGCGTCTTGGAAGTTGTACAAAACCTGAAGCCACAGCTTTCTCAAGTTTGACGAAATAAAAAGAGCAAAAAGCGAAGCCGTGACCACACACCGTGCCATCAGGGGCTGTTTCTAGAGACCAAAAACCGTTGAGGGGGCCGCTCCTCAGGTCATGAATGTGTGTTTGGATAAGGGAGCGATGCTTGCTTTGACGGAGTGCCTCTCTAGACTGCCGACTTGTGATTGTAACCGCAAGCTGCGAGGTCGAGGTAGGTACTTTGGCCTGCACACTCCCTCCACGTTTTCTAGTTCTGGTTCCCAATGCAATGATAGTTGAATGTTTACCCCGCCGCCGCCTAGACGCCTCGCAGGTCGTGGTTTGTGGAGGGACAGAGTCTGCCCGCGGGGTCATTTTTCTCAGGGCCGGCCCATGAACCCGCTTGGCCTTCTTCCGGCCCGTGGCGGTTATGGGGGATCCGACCACAGTTTGGCCTGTTGGTTCCCACATCCTGCGTGCATGCAAGGTGGGGGGGAGGGGAATTAGCCGGCCTTGCTCCCGAGCGTCATTGGAAACCCCCGCACCAGCCCTTCTGATATAGGGCGCGGTTGACAGCGCCTGTTCACCATGAGTCCAGTCGCGGACGGTAGCATCGTACACAAGCGCACACTGAAGATAAAAGACAAGAGACTCACGTTGCACAAGCCTGCATCTTTCTCTATATACAGACTTATATAATTTCTACCTGTTCAAAACTACCCCGGTTCGCGGAAAAATGTCGGCAATGCAGGCAGCCAACCGGCTCCGGACGGCCTTTACCAAGGGCGCTGGCCCCAGCTTCGGGTTGTGGCAGATGATCCCCGGCGCCAATGTTTCCCGGGTTCTCGCGCGGAGTCCGGGAGTGGACTGGGTTCTGGTGGACTGCGAGCATGGAAACATTGACGGTAAAGGCTTTGAGGCCTTCATCCCTGGTTGAAGAACGCGATGTGATCTGACCTGCGACTCCAGATGGCGCCATGCACGATGCGGTGCCCGCCATTGCTGCGGCCGGTGTCTCCCCGATCGTGAGGTTGCCGGACATGCAGGGCTGGATGGTTAAGCGTAAGGGAACTCATCAATTGACGGCTCGCACTACAGGACTCGGCTGACGATGCTTCCAGGAGCCTTGGATTGTGGCGCTCACGGGGTAGGGTCAACATATTGAGACGGGAGGCCTCAGAAACTTCACTGACGCATTGACAAATGAAGATCCTCGTCCCGCTGCTCCGAACCGCCCAGGAGGCTAAGGACCTCGTCCAGGCCGCCAAGTTTCCGCCGTGGGGACGCCGGGGTTTCGGGTCGCCGTTGGCCATGGAGCGGTTCAACCCGGCGCCGAGCATGACCGAGTACCTCCAGCAGGCCAACGACAGCCTGCTGACAATGGTTCAGATCGAGACCAAGGAGGCGCTGGAGTCCATCGAGGACATCGCGGCGGTTGAGGGCATCGATGTCCTCTTCATCGGGCCCTTTGATCTTGGTCAGCAAACCCCGAAACCACCTTGGCATCTGGCCGTCTGACAAGCATAACGTAGGAAACAACATCGGCCACCCGGTGATCAACGGCATCATCAAAAAGGAGTTGAGCGATGCTATCGACCGTGTCCTTGAGGCGACGCACAAGGCGGGCAAGAAGGCGGGCATCTTCTGCACCAGCGGCGAGCAGTCCAAGGCCTTCGCGGACAAGGGTTTCGACATGATTAGCGTTGCGACGGATTACACAGCATTGCAGTTCACCTTGTCGGAGTCATTGAGCGTTGCCAGGGGGGAGGCGAAGCCAGCCAAGGGTGGATCGTACTGAACGGAAGCTGAGAGGAAAAGGAGGAAGAACGGAGTGACGAATAGGGGAAGGGAGTAGGTAGGCTATGCTGTTTGCTTGGGACGCTTGGCTGGCCCGCCGGCAAATCCTTCAGCCAAGCAACAGTGCGGCCGCTTTGGATGAAAGGGGGGAAATAATAACATCCCTGGCATTTCAGTTCTTGCCCTCAACCTGATCCATCTTGGCCTCGATCTGGTCTGGGTCGAAGCGGTGCATGAGCTTGACGGCCTTGCCCACAAGTTTGGGGTCCTCCTCAGGGGCGTCAGCTTTGCTGATGTGGATCTGGTATGAGTTAGAACATGGACGGATTTGGGGGTGAAGGTCGATGTCTTGTGCGGTAGGCTTGGCGTACATCGGACGTCTATTCTCCGCGTCATGTATTCCATGCGAGATAGACTAATGATGAGGAGGAAAACTTACCACAGGGACATCGAAATCATACAGATCCCTCCACTTCTTCGCATCCGGCGCGGTGACTTTGACCTCCGTAAAGGCAAAGGGCCTCCTGTCCCAGACATTGGAGAGGGCCGATTTGGCTCGCAAGCACAAGCCGCACTCATCGCGAGTGAAGAGCGTGATTCGGCACGTCTGAGCCTTCTGGAGGAGTCGTCGTGTTGACGTAAACATTGCTTTTTCGATCTCTGGACTTGAAGATCGCTGTGAAGTCAAGCGGCGGTAATCCGAGGAGATTTGGGATTAACTCGACGGATAACGTGTATCCCACCCACACGCATAAAGACGTGGCACGCGAATAGTACCAAAGTCAGGGCGACGGACTGGCTGAGGAAAGAGGCTCGAAGGCTATGAAACAGCCTCGTTCTCGCTCAGCTGATCAAGGAAAGAGAAAAGTGTCAAAAGAGGAGATCGGCAGCCAGGGACTAGGGTTGGTCGGGCGTAGGACGTCTGTGGGCGAATTTGATGAGCTGAGAAATGTGAGATGACGGGTCTGCCACTGCCTCTTGTCAATAACGAGGATGTGAGGGGGACGCTTGTTTGTTGCTGTTTCAAAAGAGTCCGATTGATTGATTGATTGATTGATTGATTGGGGGCCACCTCGAGAAGAGCAAAGTTGCAGCCGTCCAGAGTTGTATTGTGCTGATGGAATGGGCCAAAGGCAAAAGTGTGGGCTGGAGACGGACGTGTGTTTCCGACTGAACGTCTTCCACCCTGGTTGGATTGCAAGGACAGGCCAGAGAGTGACTTACGCATCTTCGGTCAATATTTCGCGTTCGCGGGGGGGATACGCTTCAGGAAGGCGGTGAGCACACCGAAGCAGCCCGCGTCCTACCACCTGTTGGGTGGCTTTGGGCGAATCATGAGTGTGTCTTCGAGGAGCTTGTGCCCATCATGCATAATTTTGAGCCGCTAAAGCGCACTGAGGACCCCTGGGAAATTCTGGAATCCTGGAGAACATAGTAACCCCTCCATCGACGACAAACACCCCTCACTTTCACTTCCATTTACCGGGCCCTTTCGACAATTTACAGTCCTGCAGACCCGCCGCCTCTCCTTATCCACCGCCCAACTCTCAAACGTCACCCGTCGTCAATTGCGAATTTTGCCTTCGCCTTACTTTCTGTTCAGTTTCTATTCTTCAAGGACTTATCAGGGAAGCGTCAACCCCATCCAACGCGAAAACGACTGCGAAGCAACGAAACCTCTATCTACCCCCCCGGCCAGTCCCAAAATGGCAGAAAAGTGCGTCCACCAGGGTTGCGGCAAGCTCTATACCGATGTAGAGGAGCCATGCGTCTACCACCCCGGCCCTCCCATCTTCCACGAAGGCCAGAAAGGTACTCAATCGCTCGCAACCCAGCCCATCTACCCACCATACAAACTCTACACATGTACTCCGTCATCTTCAATGGAGAATGTGTCTCTTCCGTTCTTGTCCCGTGCGATTGGGATAGGGATTCCCCTCCTTCGCCCAATTGACCCCTCTCCCATCCCTTTCCTAAGCTCCGTTCAGCCGCTACCCGGTCGCATCGGCATCTATTCACACGAGACACGACGGCTAACCTCATCCATCGCTTCAAAACAGGCTGGAAGTGCTGCAAGCCCCGCGTCCTCACGTTTGAGGAGTTCATGACCATCCCCCCCTGCACAACCGGCAAGCACTCCACAACCGACCTGCCCCCAAAGATCGAGCAGAAGCCGCAAGCGGACCCCGCCGCCGCGCCCTCCCTCCTCGACAAGCTCGCCGCCTCTACAACCGAACCGGGCCGCAAGCCCCTCTCTCAAGCCGCCCAGGCCGCGCCTTCCCCTCCGCCGCCACCTCCGGAGTCCGAGTCCGACGATGCCTCCCTCGAGATCCCCGATGGCGCCACCTGCCGCCGCAAGGCCTGCTCGGCCACCTACCGTAAGGGCGCATCCCGCGACGGCGAGTCCTGCGTTCACCACCCCGGCGTTCCTATCTTCCACGAGGGTTCCAAGGGATACAGCTGCTGCAAGCGCCGCGTGCTCGAGTTCGACCAGTTCATGAAGATCGAGGGCTGCAAGACCAAGAACCGTCACCTCTTCATCGGCAGCGGCAAGAAGAAGGATGCCGCGGCGGCCGGTGGTGAGGAGAAGCTCGACACCGTCCGCACCGACTTTTACCAGACGCCCTCCACCGTCATCGCCTCCTTCTTCCTTAAAAAGATTGTTAAGGACTCGGCCAAGATCGAGTTCAGATCGCAGTCCGTCGCGCTCGACCTGCCTACGTCGGACTCACCGCCCAAGCGCTACACCGCCGAGGTGCCCCTGTTCGCGCCCATCGATGCGGAAAAGTCCACCTTCAAGGTCCTCGGCACCAAACTCGAGGTAAACCTCGCCAAGGCCGGCGGTGAGTCGTGGCCGGTCCTGCGCAGTGACGACCGTCTTACCGGTGAGATATTACAAATCGGCAAGGCGGGGCGTCTGCAATAGACTTGAGTGTAGTAGATTTATGCTCTCGCGCTTCGCGTCAAGAGGGTTATCACACGGACTTTCGGATTTAGAGGCGCCAGAGAAGGGGGGGAAAAAGGACAAACGTCAGTGAGTAGAGATGAAGAGAGCGAGAGGGGAGAGCAAGTGTGTGAGACACGGGAAAGCCCCCTGGGCGCAAGAAGAGACAGGAGAGAAGCACGCAAGATACCTCTAGATAAGCATGCGAGACACGAGAAGCTCTCATGTCGCAATCCAAGGCCGCGGCGCTGCTCTGTAAAAAGAACGTATAACAAGACAATCACCAACGTCAAACCTAAGACATGTACCTGACCCCCACCCCCTTTCAAATTGAGGCCTCTCTCTATCTCTTGGTATCCGGGCTGTGTGAGACGCACTCAGACATGACTATCCGTCATGACATGTGACGAGGGTCCTGGCGGGAAACACGTTGCGCGTCCTCGTTCTTTGACTCGGTGTGCGAGTTTTTTCCTCTCTCCCCTTCTCTAGCCAATCTCTCTCTTGGAGAGAGAGAGAAAGAGAGAGACAAGAGACAGCAGCAGGTAGAAGAAACCGAGGAACAGCCAGACACACGGGCGCACATCAGAACGTGTTCAGCCGGGACATGCCGAAAACGGTAAGAGAGATAGACATACGCAATCCGACCAAAGTCTAGATCCCTCCCAGCCCAGCCGTTCGTCCATCCACGGGAAGAAATCAGAAACACGACCCTAGGCCTCTCTCGGTACACCTTTGCGCCCATGAGGCGGGCGTGATCAGAAACGAGAAAAAGTATAAAAAAAAATAAAAAAATAAACAAAAAAGAAGACGAATTGTTGAGATGACGAGTTTCGAAAGTCGGATGCCGTTCACGTCCCCCCCCTCCCTTCGCACCCCCCCTCGTCCGAGGGTCCTTGGCACTCGAACCATTGGCGTTTGCGTGTCTCGTCGCGGCGAGCGGTCGCTCGTGGTGACGAATACGTGTCTGGAAGAGGCGGTTGGCGATCTTTTCTGCGTTTCCAACTCACTCGCACTAGTGTAGTGCCGACGGCAGTGTTTGCTTACACTGAAATGGCTTATCTGATTTTTATTCTACCTAAGCCTAGTTTTCCTAGTGCCCCTTAGTTCCCACCCTAGCTTCCTCAACATAGTCCATTCGCCTTGTCCAAGCCTTGGATATCCAACGAATAAAACAAAAAAATACGACAAGGAGACGTGAGTGACCCTCCCCACTCCTCCGGCAACTGCTGAGATATTCAGAGGCGGATGAACCTTCTCGAGTAAATACCGACGCTAATGACAACACGCCCCTGGCTCACAACGTGTGTGAACCGGAAAGGGAGACAATCTCAAAAAGGATTAAAAAAAAATGGGGGGGGGGGGGGGGGGGGGGGGGGGTCGTGGACTTCTCTCCGCTGACTACAAAAAAAGCTCTTGGCTCGTTACGGCCTGATGCAGATGTGAAAGGCTGTTAAAGAGAAATCGGAAAAGAAAACCGGGGATTTTTATTTAATTGTTTCTTCAACGCCGACCCATGGCAGCTTTCTTGCCAGGGATGGTCGACCGCACGGATATTGGTTGCGTGCAGAGAGGGGACACACAAGCGGGTTGTGTGCACCTCCCGCCGTCCGCTCGGTGTCGAGTCAACCATCCCCCCCCCTCTCAGCTGCGAAACCCAAAACGCCAAGCCTGCAATGTGGACTCGAGAAGTGAATAAAACCTGGACAAGAATGAAGGAGTGGACGGAAATTCCGTAAAAGGAGGTAAGCCACAGATGGCGAAAGAAAGAAGATCGGGAAACGTAAAACAAAATGATGTAAAACAAAATCGGATCTGACGATGCGGACATCGTCATCCCGCTCAGGCCGGCGTCCGCTCAACGTCTTGGCCGCCGCGCCAGCACGGGAGTTTGCTGCTCCGCTTTGTTGGCTTGCCACGAGCTTGGCCGTCATGACTGTCCGTCTTGGTGAAGACGGCCCTGCTCGGCGCCCGCCCGATGGTCAGGTGATCGAGGTGGGAGTGGCTTGGCTCCCTAGTGCGGGAGGACCAGTGCCAACATGTCCGGCGGGCTGATCTTGGGGTCTAGCCAGCTGTGGGTCCCCCCTTCCCAACGTGGCAGGGATCTACCAAGATGAAAGCGCCGAAGAGGAAAAAGGGAGAAGCCCAAAGAGGATGGGACGTGGAACGGTGGAGAATAAGGCTTGCGTGCCATGACTGTCCAAGTGGGCGAGAAACGGGTGTGCTGTTGTCATAATTCTCCAGGTATGCGTAAATGGAGGTGCAGCGCAGAGTGGTACGGCGGCCCGTTTGCAGGGACACTGCTCGTTTGTGCCTGGCGTTATGACGTGGGGGTAAGCCGTGGGTATAGCCGCTGGGGTGTCGATCTGGCCGCCGGACGGCATCTAGACTTTTGCCTTTGACTTCGCCGCATCAATGCAAGGGTGGGGCCTGCCCGCTACGGGACGCAACGGAACCGACACGCCCCTCACCCTCAACCGGCGTTCTTGGTTGCTGGGTTGGGAGACGGCGTCCGCTCATCCTGGCCATTGTAAATCAGCTGGAAGCCATCGCGGCGGCAGATGACAATGGGTTTGTCATTTTCGCAGCGCCCGATGATTTCGCTCGAGTTTGGCAGGTTGTAGGGGACCGCGTCCTTGAAGTGGATGATTGGGCCGCCGTCCATTGTAAGCCCGATAATCTCGGCCCCCGAACGCCCTCGTCCTCATCAGAAGACTCGGCTTGAATAGTGTTTCTGAATTGTCATGTTAGCGTGAATAGCTCATCTTGGCGGGAAACCCTCGGGCAGCAATCAATTTCCCGGGGTGAATCGTGCACGTACACTTGGCTCATTGGCAGCGTTCCGGCGTCGCTGTGCTTCCTCTTCCTCGACGACGACGCCTTTTTCACTCTTCGTACCATGCACGTATGGAAGTAGTGGAACAACCCCGCGATGACCAGGACGGGCGTGCCGAGAGCAAGAGCCCAGGGCCTACAAAAGTTGTCAGTGAAGAGCTTCAAATATACCGGGGACACAACTCACGGGTGCTTTCGCTGCCTCAGTTGGTGAACGAGAGCCAAGATAACTCCGCACACTGCGATGAGGGATCCAACCTGGATCATGGTGAAGGTCGACCAATACAGCGACATGAGATCCTCGCCATCGCAGAATTGCAATGCCATCAACGTGAAGACCTCCATGATGACTGCGGCCAGCGACACACACACGCAACCTAGGTTGAACCATATGCAGCGTTTGATGGCCTTTTTCCGTTTTGCGTCGGTCTCGGGGAGCTCGGCAACAGCGTCTAATGTCCTAAATTACTTTATCAGCAAGGCGGTTCTGCAGGAAGAAGTCACCGCAGAGCGCAACGGTTTGCCGAGAAGCCTACCGAGTATAATTCCATGCTGCCAGGAATAGGATGAAAAGGTTGAAAACAAACAGAAGCCAATATAACAGGTCGAATTGCCATCTGTCTAGGTGAGATGCGAATCTGGCGTAGTGTGCGCACCGCACAGGGTCGTAAGGTGTGAAGTCTTCCTCGTTGGCGACCATCGTGAGTATTGGTTGATGATGGAGATGTGTCAACGTATTCTCTGATATCGTCTGGTTGATGATACTGACACTGACACTTGACAGACGGTGATGCAAGAGGCTCTGCTTCTTTATAGATAAAGAGTCGTTTGGTAAAGTCCCCGATCTGCAGGGTTACTCAAGTCGGTGCGGACTTGTCCAGGCTTGCGTGTGCAGGCAGGGAGGCGCTTTCACTCGGGCTCTGATGGTTGACAGGGGTCGTCAAGGTCTATAGCTCTGGAGGGGCACCCCGGTGTGTTCGTGCAAGGCTTGGGAAAGGGGGGGCGTGTGGAAGTGGAGATATAGATCAAGCTTCCAAGACTTGTCGGATAGATTGTGAGATTGGCTCAACCTGACGTGGAGCAGAATAGCTTACAAACTGCTAGAAACTCCCCCAGTATTGCAGTCCATCCAAAGCAGGCTGCTCCACCCAGTCTTTCAACAACTGGTGGATCCATGGTCAAACTCGTCTTGTCACCAATGATGCACCAATGCTGAGTCGAGTGCAGAGGTAGGCCAGGAATAGCGCTTGAAACAAGATGACAGCGAGCAGTGTTGTCGACTTGGCTAGTGGTGATCCGCAAATGGATGGCGATGCTGTCTGGGCGGTGTCTGGGCAGTCTCTTGGCAAGATGCGCGGGCTAAGACTTGATTGCCGATCTGTAGGCGGGCCCTTTGTGACGGTTAAGTGGGATTGGATTGGTCGGACGCCGCATTATTCTCCGTACTAGGGGGGGCTTAGCAACGACGTTCAGACTTGTAACCCAGTTGCCCAGATGCACATTTGGCCCATGGTGTTCCCTGAGCTCAACGACGAGCTTCCCTAGTCCATGTCCTCCTGCTCTGTCCATCCAATGGCGTTCCGAGGCCGCCGGTGCAAAGTCACCCCGCACGTCTCATCAATGAACCCTCAACTCGACATGTGCTCCTCAACTCATTCCCTCCATCAGCTCAACTCTGTCGAGCATCATTCCCTTCAGGCCAAGGTACTCCTTGAGAGATTCCCATTCGATGCCGCCCTCCTCGCCGTGTCGCCATTTCTCCCTATAACCCCACGCGCAGGCGATATCGTCCATGCCGGCGCGTTCCTCCTCGCGGAGCCAGCGTTGGTGCAACGGGATGCCGGGCGCCCAAGTGACTCGTCGCATGTGATCATTGACAGTGGTTTTGGCAACCATCCCAATTGTCGCCGTGAACCCCAGGTAGGCCAGGATGGCCGCGAAGGCGAACTTGGTGGCGGTCACGGGCTCCATTGTGTTCTGGAATGCCGAGAGATTGGAGGCAAGAGCGTAGACCCCAAAGGGGGCCGCACTCACGGCCGAGGCGGGCAGAAGCGCCTTCCGCAGCAGTTTTTGCCGGTAGAATGCTTGTGTTGCGTAACAGGCCTCAACGATGCCAATGGCAGCATCCAGGTTCTTGGCGTCGATGGCGGCCCCCAGAGCTGTTTCGGCCACGGCTGCCTCAATGGCCTTGTCTGCTCTGTTTGGGTTCTGCTGAACATAGGTGATCGATCCCTCGACCGCCTTTGCTTTGGGCTTTGACGCATATAATTCGAAAACATGGGGAAGTGTCTCGGGCCTGCCAAGCCTAGCTTGGATGTTTACGTACAAGTCCAAGACCTGGGGACCAATGGATACGGTGGGGTGGGCAATGATTTCGTATGCTGACTCGGAGATTGTGTCGACTGTATCCTTGACAGACATTGACGGGATCGACGTGCTGCCAGATTTAGCCGCGGCCGAGTTCGAGTCCAGCGATAAGAGGTCGGAGGCGGTCGATGCTGTGAGGGTCGAGGCCGGACGAATCTCCGACTTGGATAGGTATGGTTGGATCGCATTCGCGGCGCCTTGGCACGTTTTCAAGGCTGCGATGACGAGTTGTGGAGTAGGAATGCCGTCCGTAGATAGAAACCGCTTCTTGCTCTGGAGAACCACGGCCGCGAGCTTGCTCGGGTCAGGGAGCTCCCTGGACGATGGGCTATTCGTCACAGGTCTCTCGTGACCGTTTTTTTGCAAAGCCGAAGCAGATACCGTGCTCGCCAGACGGGTTCCCTCGATGACCCGTCTCAACGTGGTATTCTCGTGAAGCTTGGCAGATCGAGGAGAGACGATCGATGATATGTTTGGCTTGGCAGTATGTTGCAGTCGAGTCTGTTGACGACTGTGTGATGATAGGGTCACGCATAATCGACAAACGGATCGAGGTTGGCGAGCCGCCGGCGCAAAGATGGCGGTCCGCATCATCTTCGTGGTGATGATGGTGGAAGAGAAAGCTTCGGGTCGGGTGTTCGAGGAGTGCGCGCGCCTTCGGCGAACAAGGATTGGACGATCTGAAGCAGCATGCAAAGAGCGAGCGGGCGTTATTCGGAGTCGGCTGGTGTCTCTGAGCTGCAGTAGTAGGGTGAACAGCAAAGAGGTTGGGTGGGCAGGTCGTTTCGCGAAGACTTGGCCAAGAGATTCGAGCAAAGGGAATCGCCGAGCAGGTGAGGCAGAAGCCGTATTGAACAAGCAACCGGGACAGACCGTCTTGGGCCTCGGGTCTTGGTCTTGGTCTTGGTATATGTGTAAGGTAGTAATGAGCGAATGCCGACACAGGACCCGGGAGGTGCGAGGCGACGATACGAAGCGCAAGAAAAAAAAAGGAGGACTGAAGCTCTGGACGCGACGGAGGCTCCGGGGAAGCTGGGAGCTCCAGCAAAATTTCCACTCGAACCCCGTTACCCCCCAATAGCAGGTCGTCTAATTACCCGCACATGGCCCCTGGCCTAACAGGCGATCATTCACGCGCGAGGGAGGCTCTTCAGCCCGGCAGACGACGCCGCACCAATAAGGCTGGCAGTTGACCCTGCTGAGCGGGGTGGTACAGGCACTAAGTACAGAAGGGTACAGTACCTAGCCAGTACCTAGAGGCCACTGAAGAAACGTGGTTGACAAAGCCACAGCCGTCCTGGTACCAAACGTCTGCCAACGCATGCTGAGAATCTTTAGGTTTTTTTGGTACGAACTGCCACTTCACTCACACTATATGCATGTTTCTCAACACCATTTCCCCCAAGACATTAAAACTGTAGATCTCCATGTAGTACCGCAATAAACAAAGACTAGGTAGCCTTAGTACATCTCTAGTTTCTTTGGCTCGTTCCGGGTAGTTTTCGTTGTTGCACTGGTGGCTTTTCCCTCGAGCACTTTGTAGGTGCATCCGCAGCTGCCGCGTCTTGGGTTCGCGTACTCCCTAGCCACAGGTATGCCGAGAGACTTGTGAGGCTAATGTGTCGCGGGGTACCTTGTTTTCTGGTGCGGCTGTCGGCCAGATGGAAGTACCTCGAAACAGGCAGAGCCGCCTCAGCCCACTCTTAATGCAACGGTTGCACCGCCCACGCCTGAACGACGCCGCATCTTCCAAGATCCTACCCAAGGATGACGAAACACCACGCGGCTTGAAAGCGATCCCAAAGTCACAGCACCTCATCGCCCCTGAGAATGCACCGATCGACCCCTCGAGAGCTCATATTTCTCTACTACTGAAACAATACCCTGCCGTACAACCGTACCGTATCTGAACGACATCTGTTGCTCGACTGGGAAACCATTCATCTCGACCAGTCAAGCCTGGCTTGCATCAGCCTCTACCCAACCCCGACCGACCGACGACGTATCCATCATCAACCACCTCTCCGTCGGTGACATTCCAGCATCATCGTCCTTCCCACGACACCGATAGCGATATAATACTGAGGGGATAAGGAACAGCTTCATCATGCCTCCTCCACCCCCACCGCCGCCTCCAATGCCTGCGATGGGCGGCCCTCCGCCGCCGCCTCCACCGCCAGGCGGCCCTCCAGGAGCCGGTGCTTTGCCTGCAAGGCCACCTGCAGGAGCTAATAGAGTAAGTAATCATTGCTTGGATGGCGCTCCTTCATGGATTCTTTGTGGTGCTGGACTGATGCGACTTGCAGGGTGCGCTCCTCTCCGACATCACCAAGGGCAAGCCCCTCAAGAAGGCCGTTACGAACGACAGGTCTGCCCCGATAGTTGGAAAGCCATCTGGCGGCTCGGGAGGGCCGCCCGTAGGGGCGCACCGCCAGTTCCAGGCTTAGGAGGTCTACCTAAACCTCCCGGCGGCCTAGCCCCTCCAGTACCGGGGAATCGTGCTAGAAGCAATAGTGACCAGAGCGGACGGGAAAGCGCACCTGCGCCGTCGATGGACGCGGCACCACAACTGGGTGGTCTGTTTGCCGGCGGCATGCCAAAGCTGCGAAAAACTCGTGGAGCCGTCGATACAGGTGCCTCTGCGGACTCGTCGTACCTTTCGGACCCCGAGAGCAATGTGCGATCATCCTCCGCGCCAAAGCCGCCGACTTTCGGAGCGCCAAAGCCTCCGGGCGGTGCGGCGCCGGCCCCGCCGGGAAGGCCGCCTCTGCCTCCTCCCAACGCTGCTCCAACACTGCCTCCATCAATCGCCAGCTTGCGCAAGACGACGAGCGATGTTCCCAGACCAAGCTCGTCAGCATCGATGAAAGGGCCCCCACCTCCCATCGGCAAGAAGCCTCCACCGCTACCTGCATCCCGGAAGCCTTCTACTACGCCCTCCAGCCATCCTCCTCCGGTACCAGGTGCACCGGCCCCTGGAGCTCCTCCTCCTCCTCCTCCTCCTCCTCCATCCGCTGCTCCAGCACTTCCTCTATCTGCGCCCCCTTCTGCGCCCCCTTCTGCACCCCCCTCGGCGCCTCCACCACCCCCTGCCGCTGCTGCACCTCGAGCTCCAGCGCCATCACCACCCTCACGCTCCCCAGCGCCTCCACCACCTCCGCCAGCATCAAATGGGCCTTCGCCGCTGGCAATGCAAGCTGCCTTACGAGCAGCTGGACAAGCGTCTCCTAGTGCTGCTCCCCCGCCTCCGCCTTCAAGCGCACCATCGCCCCCTGCTGCCGCTCCTTCCCCGCCGGCCGCTCCCCCTTCACGGGCCCGCGCCGGTTCTGGTCTTCGCTCTTCTATGCTGGACCCAAGCGCATTTACTCTTGCTCCCAACGGCGCAAAGAGCCCTAGTCCTACTCGCTCTAACACCACGGCTACTCTACATGCTGGTGGCGGCGGCGGAGGTGGCCAACGTTATATTGTTCAGGATCCGCGGTGGAGGTTTCAAGACGAGGCCATGCTACCAAAGCCAAGGGATTTCGTTGGCGGTCCTCGACGCTACCGGGCTGGCAGGGGAAGCAGTGTTCCCCTCGACTTGAGCGCTCTGTGATGAGCTGATCAAAGACGGGCTGCTCGCCGCGGCTTCATCAGCACTAGGAGCCCTATCAAGGATTAGGTACACAACGAGGGGCTTTCTCCGACAATATACATGCTTCAAACGATCAACTCTTAACGAGCTCGAGTGGCAACGCGCTCCCTGTTGCAGCACTCCATGTCACCGCAAACAAGCCCAAAGATGAGTTCCAGTATTTCGACAGTGCACTCCCCTCTGCGATTCTATTGATAGAAAGCAGTGTGTCAAAGCAAGATGAGCAAGAGAGCCAGAACGGACGTTCGGACGTCAGGATGCACGCCGTGACAAGCATTTGTCAAGCCTTAGTCGAGCATTTTCGTGTCGGTGTGTCTGAGGGTGCCGTGGTATCGGACTCTTGTCTTGGCAGCATCGTCGAGCCTTGGCGAAACGATCGATTGAGACGCAATCTAGATCTACCGGTTGCGATTCGCAAGCCTTGGATTTTTCTTGGAAGCCGCGGACCTTCCAAACATCATCACGCAGATAGAAGCCTGCCCCTATCGCTGCTGGGGGTGGGTGGCGGTTCTCTAACATGGTCGTCGGGGGAGTGAGATTCGAAAAAGGGCTTGGCATATGCAAGCATCTTGGAGGGGCGGGGGAGGAAGGATCATCACGACAACTTCTGGGATAGAGGTGGGAAAAGGGAAGTGAAGCATCACGCTAGCGGAGTTTTTTGTCGGTCATTCATTAGATGATGAGTCGCGAAAGGTAGATTAAAAAAAACAATAAAAAAAAGAGAAGACAAAATTATCCAAAACATACCCTGGACGCGCGTGCCGTGCAGCTGGAATCTGCAGAAGAGGACAGATCGTGCGAGTCTCGTGAGAACGTAGGGGTCCCGGGTTGTCAACGCGAGGGGAGGTCAGATCGAGCGAGCATCTCGGATCGAAGCACAAGTCGGCCTGGAGCGAGACCTCCCCCCGGTCGAGCACATATTTGTGTGCTTCACACATGGAACGAACGTTGAACTCTGGGGACTGACCATGACGACGCGCGCTTGTCTCGTTTGGAAACGAAGCCTGCCAGATCACATCGCATCATGATGAGGTTTGAGATAGGGGGTCTGCGCATGTAGCCCGAGTAGTCGGCCATCGGGCCTGGCTTGTAGGGCGTAGTCGTAACCGAAAACTCTCTCAGCTGCTAGGCCGCTGGACAATCGTTGTCAGGATCAGCGTGTACGAGAGGGTAAGCCCGTCCCGAGGGGGGCAGCCGGGATGGGGTCCCCAACCAGCCTCCATTACATGCGTATACATCAACACAAATGAAATAGCCTGCAGGACGTGAACCATAAAACCGTGCCCTCATTTATTAAACTACCCTAGGAAAAGCCGAGCTGAGCAGAGCTATCCCGCAAATCCAGGTTTCAAACATACTCGCCGGCCATATTGCTAAGCAGTGGGAACACAAGGCTCAAAGAAAGAACGAAGAAGACTCCCCAAGACCTCAACCCAAGAGGGGGGCCAGACGAGGCGAGAAGTGTAAACATTCCCCGAGGACCAACGAGGTTGGACGACCGGATAACCTCACCCCTTGCCCTCCTCTCTACTCCTCTCCTCTTTCCCTTCAACTCCCCTAGATAGATGCCCGGGCAGACAACAATTCGAAACCCCCGCGCACGACAGAAAAGGCAAGAAGTGAAAAAAGCTTTCACGCCATGCCGGGCCAGTCCTTGGCTGCTCTCACTCCCACTCCCACCCCCAGATCCGGAGATCATTGCATATGGCAAGTGAAGAGACAAGACAAAGGACGCAGAAAAAAGAACGCAAATGACCCCGGTCCCCCCATGAATCCCCGTTTTCGTTTACCAGGCATGTTCCGCGTTTCTTCCCAAACTCGAGGGAAAGAATAGGTATCCATGAGTAAGAGAAAAAAATTCAAAAAAAGTCGTCTATATTCGTCGTAGCCCGTGTTCAAACCCGTTCGTGACGAAAGAAAAGAGGACCAATAGTAAAGTTTGCGTGTAAGAAGAGGACCCGAAAGACCTCGCAAGGTCCAGTATCCCGGATCCGCCCGTACGTAAATAGCATCCGACGCTTCATGATTCAGACGACGTGTTCGATGATCGACGCTGGTTCAGAATTCTTCAGGCGACGACGCTTCGGCCAACACCTGCCCCCCACCTGAGGCGGCGAAGACCGCCGCCGGAGGACCGAATAACTTCTCGTCCGCACGACGAAGAGTCTGCCACGGTCGAGGCGTTGACGCTTACTCCCGCCGAGAGGGCCTCCTGCCGTCCTACTTCGCGGCCGATCACATAGCCAGCGCCAAATCCTACCACGGACACCAGCACCACGACACCAGCGCTCACCACCCAGGTCAGCAATGTCGGGCTGATGAGGGCGTCGTCGCTCGCTGAGACCTTCTTCTTCTTGGCCGCCCTCGACGAGCGTGTTTGTGAAGAAGTGCGCTTGTGCTTCTCGACGCCCTCGCTCTTGGGCGACGAAGGGGCAGGAGGCGTTGTCGTTCTTGAACGCGCGGCGGGTGACTTGGCAGAAGGAGCGCCTTGAGCTTGGGTAGGTCTCTCAGCCATGAGCTCGGATTCGGGCATCAGCCGTAACTCAACAGGTTGAGAGCTAGGTCCGACTCCGGCGTGCGCCGGCGGAGCGCCTTGTCGCTCAGCGTCCTTATACTTGGGCAGACCACGGGCGGCAGCGGCGCAGGACAGCAGGGTGGTGAGTGAAGCGCGCAGAGCCGCGTCATTGTCGGCTTGATAGGCGGGAGACATGAAGTTCGGCGGTCCGCGATGGACTCTGGTCTGAGATCGCTGTGAGAGTGTAGGCCGTACGCCGCTGTGCGGGTGTTGGTGGATCGCCGAGTTGGCCGAGTGGCTTCTGTTCAAGCCCGATGGCGGGTGAGAAAAGGCATTTGGTTGAGGCCTGAAGACGGGATCGTCGGGAACACGTCCCAGGGCCGTGGCGATCTCGTCGCTGTCGTCAGAATCTCCCGACTCCTCTGGCACCTGTTGCTGTTGGTGGAAAGGCGCACGCACGGAAGGCTGGACGTTCTCGGTCGAGCTCGTCAGACACTGGTCCTCCTCGCTTTCGCTCTCCTCATATTCCTCCTGGCTGCTCGTGCCGGCATGGATGGCCGTCTGGTCGACGTGGAAGGACCGCGGCACGGGCTGGCTCTGGTGATGTAAGCGACGTCGGCGGGCTGCCATGGACCCGCCGACGCGAAGGCCCGTCGTGACGATCTCGTCGCCGATGGACGAGAGGGACGACGAGGATGGCTGCGATGAGATCTCGACCCATGATTCTACACGGTTTTGTGTGAGCATTTCGTCATCAACCTCACCGAAATGATGGTGTCCTTCCGGTAACTGACCGTCATTCCGCCTACGTGGGCCTACGGCGGGCTGTGCTCCATTCACCGACATCCTGCCGTTCTGGACGTTCTGTCCCGCGCGCTCGTTGCGCTGCTGTCCGTCCATCCTGATATGCTATTTTTTTTTTACGCCGTGGAAGAATGCGAAAAAGAAACAGCCGAGAAAGAAAAGAGCAAATGGTTCGTTCGTCGTGATCGTTGTCGTTGTCGTTGTCGAGGGAGGTGGATAGACGTGTGGGGGCTGCGTCCTCCGTCCGAAACCCCGCGTTTTGGAGATAAGATACGCTCGCGGTGGGATCTATTTAGTACGGGGTCCGAGGCTGTCTGTTCGCGCGCGATGCCGACGATGGTTCGAAAAAGTGCTGGTGTACGATGAAGCGAGGCAGAAGGCGGAAAGAAAAAAAGTTGAAGGTTAGGAGGGAAGGGTTGCAGCAGACCGCTTCAAACTATGGCTGGCTCACCAGGCACGCAGGGTCGGTGTGATGGTGTTGAGGCCCCGTCGCTGGCTGGCTGGCTGGGCCTTTGTGCATACGGCGAAGGAGGGGGAGGGGGCTTCTGTCCAAGGATTCCAAGCTTACGATACGGAGATGATGTACACCTGCGGCAGTCCTTCGCTGGCAAGGTACTTGCTGCCTCGCACCGGCGCCTATAAGTCCCGGGCACCGTACCGTGTCAGGTGCTAAGACCACCAACCACCACTATCAGCCAGCGCCGGCACGGCTGCAAACGGCGCGATAAGCACAGTACGATCTTGTCTGACATGGGATTGTGCTCGACATGGATGACGCTATCGTTACGGTCAGGGGGGGAGAACGAGACGTCGTGGTCGCCCATCACTTACCCCCCGTCCCGCCCCAGAACATCCCACCTACTCACTGTCCGGGCCGCCAAGTGCAGCATAGCAGGGGGTCAGGTGGGGTATACTTTGGCTATGGGAAGCGCGAGCTGCGCCCACCATTTAACCAGTCTGCAGCTTTAACACCGACACCGGCTCTTTGCACCGGCCACGCATTCCACGTCGACGCAGTGTAGAACTGCGGAGATGGTGCCGTTCGGTTGTGCTAGTGGTCCGCGACTTGCATCCCGCGACAAGGACGATCCCAAGACATGCCATGATCCTCGTCTTATAATCGTCCCCAAGTCATGCCAGATTCCACTGCCTTCGTCACCTCCTTTTCGCTCCACTGGCCACCCCAACAGATTGTGTCCGTTTCGCGCCTCGAGCCTCGAGGTCTTGGGCGGGAACATCGAACGGCTGAGCAGGTTTCTACCAACTCGTCTTGCTGACGAACGGGTGTTACCCCTGTGACCTTACTTGGTTGAGCAGGCGCGGGATGACCAAGGCACCAAGGGACGGGTGTTCTAGTCGGACTGGGCACACTTTAGGTAACGGCCTAGATTGGCCCGTCATCACGGGGCTGAGCAGACACCTCGTGCCGCCCAATGACGCACCGCTCGACGGGCAGCTGAGCACGAGGCTACAGTCGAATGGGAAGTAGAGTCGGGCCAGTGCTTGTTGACAGGAGAGACAATCACCACAATGCGGCATGAAACAGCCACGGGACGATCCAGACAGTTTTGGGGACAGCATCGCATTCATAGTCACGCTTCATGAGATAGGGACAGAGGTTTCATCGAGGAAAAACATCAAAACTTTTGTATTACAATAGGAGCCGATCCCTAAACGCCGGGTCCACCTGGCAAGTGCATTTGCCTTTTTTGAAATGACATTCACGGGGGAGAAGGTATACTTACTCCATTTTTCCTGCGTCGCATTGCATTGGTATCGTTCCAAGTTCAAGAGTAACCGTAACCGAAGGGAAGAGAAAAAACGCCTGACCAGCCACATCGACAGCCGAAGTCGTTGAAAGCAACCCCCAGAGCCCACAGAAGCCGTCGTCATCTAGAACTTTGAGTCCCCTCTAACGTGTCTGCAAATGTAAGACACTGAGATTCTTCCCCAGTTTCATGATAATAAGCCGTCTGCCCACTGTGAAGATGTTGCGAAGCAACACATGCCCTCTTGGTCAACCCACAATAGCGTACAGATCCCGCATCGTCTTCTCTCTCTCTCTATCTCTCATGGAGAAAGAGAAGAAGACTGCCACAAGCCCACGGTCCCAAATGAAAAGCCCTCAGGTCCATCTTGTCTCCGAAGAGACTGCTCTCAAAGCCCACAAACCCCGCAGGGAAGAAACTTGTCTCGAACCGACAGCCCACAGTAGCCCACAGGAATGCCCGCGTAATGCCCTCTGATTAACCATCATAAGTGTGCAGCTTGCGTCACCGTTTAGAAGGTGACCTTCTGGCCCTTGAAGTCGCCGAAGCCACCACGGTTGGTGGAAGAGAATCCACCGCGGCCGCCACGGCCGCCGCGACCACCGCGGTCACCACCGCCACGTCCACGACCACCGAAACCACCACGGCCACCGCCACGGCCACCACCGCGGCCGCCACCGAAGCCACCACCCTCACGCTGGGGCTTCTGGCCGGCAAAGTCCAGGCGGACAGCACGGCCGCTGCGACCCTCGCCAACGTACTGGCCGTTGAGCTGAGCGAAAGCAGTCTTGGCATCGTCAATAGAGTTGAAGGAAACGTAGCCAAAGCCCTTAAGGTTACCCGTCTCACTGGAATGTGTTAGTAAGTTGCGTACAAGGGCTTGGGATCATGGATTAACTTACGGGTCAGTGGGCAGGCGAACGCTAGTGACCTCAGCGGCTTCGCTGAAGAAAGCGCTGACGGTGTCCTGGTCGACGTCGAAAGGAAGGTTGCCGACGAAGAGAGTGTCACTCTCAGGAGAGACGGTGTCGCCGTGCTTCTGGGCGCGGTCGAAGGCGCGAGCCTGGGGGTTGCCGTCACCAGCGGGCTTCTGGCCAGAGAAGTCGATGTTCATAGCACGGCCAGCAAGCTCACGGCCTTGGGAGCCCTCGAGGGCGGCGGCAGCAGCCTCGGGGGTGGCGAAGTCGACGTAGCCGAAGCCACGGCTGCGGCCGGTGGCCTTGTCGGTGACAACGCGGGCACCGGTGAGGTCGGCGAACTCCTGGAAAGCCTCGTACAGGGAGTTGTCATCGACAGCCCAGGCAAGGGAGCCAACGAAGAGGGTAGAGCTCTTGTCAGAGATATCGGTGCGAGCCTTTTTGCCGGGAATGACAGGGTCGTCAAGGGCCTTGCGCTTCTTGGAAGGCTCCTCGGCCTTGGCCTCGGTCTCAGATGCTTCCTTAGAGTCGGAGGAGTCTTCCTCCTCATCAGAGTCAGAGGAGTCGGAGTCGGAAGTCTGTCAAGGCACCGTTTAGTGGGATGTACGAATGGAAGACTGCGACGGTGTAACTTACGGCTTCAGCCTTCTTCTCGGTCTTCTCGTCCTCAGAAGAGTCGGAGTCATCAGAGTCCTCCTCGGAGTCGTCGCTGTCGGAGGTCTCAGCCTTCTTAGCAGCGCCGTTGGTCTTGGCCTTAGGGGCCTCCTCCTCAGAGTCGGAAGAGTCGTCAGAGTCAGAAGACTCAGCCTTCTTGGCAGCCTTGGGGGCAGCCTTCTTGACGGGCTTCTCCTCCTCAGAGTCGGAAGAGTCGCTGGAAGCCTCGGCCTCGGAAGAGTCGGAGTCCTCCTCCTCCTCGCTGCTGTCGGAAGAATCCGAGTCGGACTCGGGCTCGACAACCTTCTTGGACTTCTTGGAAGCCTTCTCCTTGGAAGCGACCTCCTTGGCGATCGCCTTGGACTTGGCCTTGGGGCTCTCAGCGGCCTTGGCGACGCCGGCGTTCTTCACCTTGGTGAGAGGGTCAGCGGCCTTGCTGCCCTTGGTGGTAGACTTGGTCTTGCCCATTGTGAAGGTGTGAAGAAAATGTGATTGAGGGGGTATATGGGAGGAAGGGGAAGGGTTTGAAGGGTTGGAAAAGAGCGAGAGAAAGACTTTTTTCCAGAGAATGGTTGCACGAGGGAAAACTTCTGAGCAGCTTCGAGGCGGGAGCTTGACTTTTATGGCAAGGGTCCGGTGGTTGGGGCGAAGGGTCTTGCGACAGAGATTTTTTTTGCGATTTGCCAACTTTTCAGCGGGGCGGTCCCTCGACCGGTACGGGCGGTGAGCGAGGGGCTGCATGGCTGTGGGCCAGCAGAGTACGTACCGAAAGCCGCAGCCGAGACGCTCTGGGGAGCAGGCCGTGGGCCTGGAGCCTGCGAATTAAGGCCACCGGAATCTGGCTGACCTTTAGCTGCCGCCAGGTTCCTCCAATCCCGATAGCCATCTCAAACCCGGCCCCCGAGACCGACATCAAGAACCACAAGCTCAACCTCACGCCGCGCGACCTCCGACCCCGGTGACCCCGTTTCGTCCACTTCGAACTCACGTACCTTAAGGAGAATTTCCCTTTTCCAATTCGAACATAGCCGTCACGATGCCCACCCCCGAGTCTGATATGTTCCTGGCGCAGAAGCCAAAGGTGCCCCCAACCTTCGACGGCGTTGACTACGACGACACCAAGGCGTTCAAGCAGGCACAGGATGCCATCATCCGCGAGCAATGGGTCGGCGCCATGATGCTGCGTCTTGTCGGCGAGGAGCTGGGCAAGTGCTACAAGAAGGAGGGCGTTAACCACCTGGAGAAGTGCGGTCAGCTGAGAGGTTCGTTGGAGTCCTGCGGCGATGGGGTGGGAACCAATCGCTGCCAACCAGCGGAGATGGGCCTCTCGTTAGATACTAGTTGCTGACAAGAAGAAACAGAAAAGTACTTGGAGCTGCTGAAGGAGAAGAAGGTCAAGGGCACATTGTTCGAGCAGCAGAACTACATCAGCAAGCAATAGACGGGCCATGTTCTGATTGGGATGGATTTGGAGAGTTTGGGTACGGACCAGGAGACGGCGCTCTGATAGAGACCTCTTTCTACATCTGAAAGGGGAACGCAGAGACGAGGCCATGACGGTATTCACGTCAATTGGCCAGCGCGTGATGGGCCATATCCCTCACGATATGTACAAATGAATCAAACAAGGCTTCCGAGGTTATGCATCTATCCGTTGTGTCCGGGCTTTGCCATCCGTTTGTCCATGAAATGGCCAGCTTGGCTGGCGAAAAACAAATAACGGTCATTTAGCAATCCAATTGACCTTTTTCCATTGTCAGAGTGCCTAATTTCATTATACAATACCCCGACTGAAAGTTGAAGCTCCATAGAGGTCCTAGTACCTGAACTGCCTTCCATGCCAAGTGCGCAACAGGCACGTCCCGCCCGCCCCAGAATTTTTCCACTGCACCACAAGCTCAAGCTCACGCATCCTGCAACACCACCATAGTCGAGGTGATCCCCCCGACGACAACCAGCAACGCACACCGGCCGCAACACCTTGTCGCGCGCGTTCAACACCACAAAGCATGATTTGCAGAACATGCCTGCGGCGGGCCTCGGCTCTGCCCCGTCTTCAAGCCCCAAGGGCCGCCGCCGTCCTCGCCATCAGACCCTTCTCCCTCTCCACGCCATCAAGAAACGCAGCAGCAGCGGCCGATGACGGAACCAAGACGAAAGCGACCGACGTCCCCCCGAACCTCTCGACCCTTAAGGCCGACGCGCCGCCGTCCGAGCCCATCTCCTCGTGCCCCGCCGGCACTGTTCTCAACGGCCTGAACTACTTCAAGGGCCGGACCGACCCGGTCGCCCTCCGCGATGAGGAGTACCCCGAGTGGCTGTGGACGGTCCTGGAGTCCAAGAAGGAGACCGTCGAGTCCGCCGACGATCTCGCCGCCGAGATGTTCTGTATGTCAAACACCACCGCCGCAGGCGAATACCCTCGGCCACCACCTCCCTTCCCCATGAAAAAATCGGGCCATGGTCATGCTAACCATCATGCGAACCCATAGCCAAGTCCAAGAAGCAGCGCAAAGCCGCCGCCAAGCGTCAAAAGGCCATCGAGGCCAAGCTCGTCGCCTCGGGCGATATCGAGGCCCTTGCGCCCAAGGTCCCGCTGCCGCAGCAGTCCATCAACCTGCCCGGTGAGAAGGGCGGCGACGTCGAGCACAACCTGCACGCGGCTACCAAGAGAGACGAGCTGCGCAAGGCAATGCGCAAGGAACGCAAGGCCAAGATCAAGGAGTCCAACTACCTCAAGTCCATGTAAGGGGGCGGATGTGGTATCGGCGGTGGTTCTGCTGCGGTTTGTGTTGCCACTGCTGGCGTGGCAGCGTGCCTGTACTGGAGTTGTGTGTCATAGAGAGTCAAAAAGAAGGGACTATTGTACAATATCTACTGTCGGCATGGCCGGCTTGTCATATCATCACTAAAACATCATACCTGGAGGAACAACAAGAGACAGTTCCGGCAAGCGCCTTGGCTTCTGGTATTAAAGCTCGTAGACTTAGTCTTCTAACTGTACATGGCCGTGAAATATGTGCATGGATTGGCCTTTTGTAGGCGCTCGAGTCATCAGCATGGCGATGCTATCTCAGTGTTTTGGTGCTGCTCCTTCGGGACCTCGCCCGATGCGTCCGCTAGTCTTCATCCTCCTCCTGTTCTCCGATGGATGCTTGCTTAAGCGACAGCTCTGCTCTCAGATCCTTCAAACGAGCCTCGACGCGGTTCCTCAGAATCTTATTAGTCTGGTTCGACTTCTCTTGCTCCTTCTTCGCGATCTCGTTCTTTAGCTGCGTAATATCCTCCCGGACAGCCTTGACCTCGTCCAGCCGCTCTTTGTCGTCGTCATCTTCATCGTCGTCGTCGTCTTCGTCTTCCTCGCTCGCGACTGACTCCTCTCCGTCACCACTGTCCTGAGCATGGGGTGCGGGCGTGCCGGTGTTCATGGTCATCGGCGTAGCGGCCTCAAGTTGTGTTGCTGGCGTGCCAACCTCTGTTGTAGCCTGGTTCATCGCCTCCTCTTCGAAAGCAGCCATGAGCTCCGCCTCCAAGTCTTCGTCGTGTTCATCGAGTTCGCCATCGTTGTAGCCGTCAGCCGGGAAATAGCCGCTGTCGTCCGCCTCGCCGTCGGCGTCTTGCTCGTCTTCGGAATACTCGTCTCCAGACTGCATCTTTCTGTCGTCGACAAGTTCATACCTGGAAGACATGGCAGCCGCGTCGGCTTGCAGGAGCTTCTTAACCTCGTTTTCCTTTAGTTCGATCTCCGAGCGACTGATGATCTTGGCAAATCTTTGATTGGTAGCGTCGTGCATGGGTGGTGTCAGACCGTGTGGCCACTTGAAGCCGGGCTGAATCATCGCGGGCAACGGCGCCTTCTTCGCCTCGTCCTCGCTCCGTACCTGCTGGAATACGAGGAGCATATGGCAGATATCAGCGGATTTCATGAACGTCTTCCGGTCCCAAGACTTCATGCCTTCCGTAATCGTTGGCAGTTCCACCATGACGGCGGCGTAAGGTTGGCCCTTCACTACCACCATGGCGCGCCGGCTCTCCTCGTCGAAGAATTTCATCAAGATGTCCGCGCCGCCATCCTTTCTAGGAATACCGACCTTGCCTTCTTCGATGCATTTCCTGACATATTCGCAGTGCTCACCGGGCATCATGCGCAAAATAAACTGTTCCTCGATTGTAGGGTCTTTCTCCTGGTCACTAGCCTCCGAGTCGTAACCATCACCGGGTGGGTGGACTGGCGGTTTGCCCTTTGACTTGACGACTATATGACCTGTTCTGGGTGTCGACACAGTCGGTGTTTTTAAGAGCTTGATCTTCTTCGATGGCTGGTTCGTGCCATCGTCGTCCTCGTCCTGTTCCCGTTTTTTGGACTCGATGAGCTTGCTTGTAGGCTTGGGTTGTCGTCCAGCCTTCGTCTTGGATGGGGTAGGCGCCGCGGGCCCAGCTGGTGTCGGCGGTTGTGAAGGTTTCAGTTTGATCTTCATGGATGAGGATGGCGTCGAAGCCGACGGCGTCGCGCCATTCTGTTCGCTGAACGAGGGTTGTCGCGAGCCTACGCTTAGCTTCAACTTCGGCCGCGGCGGCGGAGCGCTGATGTCTGGCATCTCCCGAAATCGTATGCCGATCTTTCGCTTTCGTTTGCGGTTTCTCTGGCTAGAGACGGTTCGAGTGGTTTGTCTCGATGAATGTCAGGAAAGGATCTCGAAACCGAAGTGGCAGGCGCGCCTCGATCGTCGCGGGGAGTTAGGTGGAGCGCATGCGGATATTCTTGGGTAGCAGCAGCTGGGGGGGGAAGATGATTCTTATATGGCGTTAATATAAGCAGGGGATTGAGGTTTTTTGTCAAGATTCAGGGTAGAAAGAAAGGTGAAGATTCACTGGCGAAAGGCGGCAAGCAAATCTAGGAGGTCGGTGCCTCAATTCTGGAAGGCGCAAGTGAGGTATCGGACCACGGTACTTGGGCAGGTACCTCCTCACCCTGGAAGGTACTTTTTGCTGGGGAAGGAGCGAGCGAACAGCCTTGCAGGTCGCGTGTTGTAAGTTTTAGCGTGACAAACGCCTACGCCTACGTCGCGCCTATCTCCACCCATGGTATCTACCTTATGCCGCACAGACGTTGTTCTTTCACCACCACCGACTGGCAACAAAGCTTGGCAATAAACCGGAAAGCTACCTTAACTGTGAACGCCTACTCATCCTGTCGCATCACTGCATTCTTTGTCTGGCTTGGCCTGGTCCTAATGATGCAACCGCTAGCTTATTAATGTCTCGAATGTTCCATTTTTTCCTATGTTGGTTGTCGAAAAGTCAATTTGGACTTCATGTCTTTATTAATCACACGCTTCGTTCTGACTCTGGAGTGTTCTACTATAAGATGAAGCACCAGACTACCGGCGTTCATCAACAAGCTTCTGGCCAGCATTGTACTCCTCAGTAGCTCCTAGAAGGAGAAAGAGAGTGTTAATGAGTCGGTTTGGGCGAGAGCTCGCTCTTAATTCAGGTATATTGGGGATAACTACATCACGACGATCCGCAACTTTGGCTTAGAGACCATTGTCGTCAGACCAAAAGATAGCTAGCCGACCAATCTGCCGTATAGATGTTCGCCTATCTCACCATAGTACTATATAGGAGCAGTAACTTGTCGCGTTTCTCGTTGATGGAGTGTCCATAGGAAGGGCGGTTCGTCGTGAAGTAGTCGTCTTTGGGGATCCCTGCACAAGGCATGTGGTCAGTGTTGAAGCCCGCGCATAAACCTACCTTTGAGGTGGGTTAGGTGGGTTTCTACTCCCCTTTTCGAGCTGCGTAGAATGGCTCGAGAGTGTTTGATTGCGTCGATGACTGGAAGTAAAACCTTGGATCGACCCAATTCTGATAACGCGGATCAGCTTCATGATCACGGCAGGTGTGGGTTTCGTGTGCACCAGCTTGGGGGGAGGCATAGAACTGGGGGCGGGCTGAGCGAATCTCTGCTCTATCTTTCTTTCTGAAAATAAAATCTGTCAGATTTGCCATTTTGAAGAATGACATCAACAGACCAGTTTAAGTAGTTTTGGGCATATTTCATGGTTTCCAGAACATAAAAGTGTAACATAGATGTTAGTGGCGCAGTCCCAGCCTACACTTGGATCTGTGTCAAATATTACAATACACACCAGGCGATTTGTCTTGAGGGAGCACATATGTGAGAGCCCAAGAGTCCGTACTGTATAATTTTGATCGTTGCAGTGGCATGCCTTTCTGCCGACGGTCAAACAAGTCAATGTTTCCAATGCGCCCTAGCCACACCTTCTATAGCGCCAAGGGAGAATGAACAACTGTCCAGAATAAAGACTCTCGACACTCGATCTCGTACGATTTCTTTACTTGTTACTTGGGCTTCGCGGTCATCGCTATCTCGGCTAATACACATTATAGACAAAGAGAAATGGACCGCATCCCTTCATTGCCACCAGACCTCCCCCCAACTCTACCGAATTATTCCTGATACCCCCTTTTCACAAGACAGTGAGTGTAATGGCTGCTACCACAGCACTCAAGAGAGCTGCAACATAGCCGCTCTGAGTCGTCCTGCATCCCGCAGAGATAGGGTTGAGCCCAGCCGGAGCGGTTGTCACCGCGAAGAGCCCACCAGTGGGCGCCACAGCGCCGACAGCCGTGGCCAGCACCATCGACGTCATCAGAGAGGACGGCAAGGTGATGATGGGGGCAAGGGGGCGAACGGAAGTCGTCTCACCTCCAGACACAAGCTGTGGTTGAGCTGTTGGCTGGACATTTGGTGCTGATGTATCGGACCCAGAGCCACCAGAGCCACTGTTTCCTGAATTATTGTCGCCGGAGCGGCTACCATCTCCATTGCCAGAGCCACTGCCGGAACCAGTCCCGGAGCCACTGCCAGAGCCGGATCCACTGCCGCTTCCGCTGCCATTACCCATTTCATTGCCTTTGTCGCCGCCTTTATCCCCTCCAGTCGAGGGCGTCTCTTGAGCTTGCCCACCTGAGCCGGCTGAGCCACTCATGGTCGGCGTAGGTTCAATAGACTGAATCGGGTTCAGGGGTGCGAGACCAGTAGGCGAAATTTCACTCGAAGGCAGGTTGCTGTTTGAACCCGCTGCTGAGGAGGGCATAGAGGGCTGAGGTTGCGGGGAAGCGACGGGAACGGGAACGACCGCAGCCGGCTCGGTAGCCGGAACGGCCGGCACACTAGCGGGAGTGCTAGTATTCAGTTGCGGAAGAGTAGCCATCGGAATACTGGTATTCAGCTGCGGAAGAGCAGTGACCGGAGTGCTAGTATTGAGCTGCGGAAGAGTAGCAGCCGGAACACTAGTATTGAGCTGCGGGAGAGTAGCAATGGGGATACTGGTGTTCAGCTGTGGAAGGGCAGCGGTCGGTGTGCTAGTATTGAGCTGCGGAAGAGCTGCGGTTGGGGTGCTGGTGTTCAGCTGCGGAAGAGTAGCAATTGGAATACTGGTATTCAGCTGCGGAAGAGCAGTGACCGGAGTGCTAGTATTGAGCTGCGGAAGAGTAGCAGCCGGAACACTAGTATTGAGCTGCGGGAGAGTAGCAATCGGAATGCTAGTGTTCAGTTGCGGAAGAGCAGCGGTCGGAGTGCTGGTATTCAGTTGCGGAAGAGTCACGATCGGAATGGTCTGTACAGGAGCGGACGATTCCGGCAGTGCAATACTCGTACGGTTTGCCGGGACTGGAGCGGCAATCTCAGCTGGCTGCGAAGAAGTAGTCGGTGCCTCTGGAACAATGCTGGTGAGGTTTGCTGGGACCGAGCTTGTAATCTTAGCGGGCTGAGTAGTGACAGGAACCAGAATCGGGGTTGGCGTCTGTTATATGACATTAACACAATGCCGATGCAAGTTCATGGCTGGGTAACTTACTTCAGCACTCAGGATAGCTGTCTGGTTGTTGGCAACCGGAAGGGTGGAGACGGACTCAGGCGTAGTGGAAGCCTTGGTAACTTCAGAAGTAGCTTTAGTAGCCTCAGGGGTTGAGGTCGTCTTAGCTGGGTCAGGCAAAGACCCCGACTTCAGGTCCTTGGGTGCTGCGGAGGAAGTGGATGAAGGTTGAGGCTGAGCTTTGTCACCATTTCTTGCAGTGGTTGAAGTAGAGATCGTGGTGTCCGCTTCACCGGCTTTGCCGTCCTTGGGGGAAGAAACCTTGGCCGGAGGGGCTTCGACTGGCGCAGACGGAATCGGAGTAGCCTCGGAAGAGGTAGCCACAGCGGGAGTAGACTTGGCAGCAGTTGACTTGGCCGGTGCAGATGTGGCAATGTCAGACTTCTCAGGAGCAGACGTCTCAGAAGCAGACTGAGCTGGGGCTGTCTTGCTAGACGTAGCTTCGACAGGCTTACTCTTTACGGATGAACTTTCAACTGATGTAGATTCAGCGGCAGTCGATTCGGTGGGAGTAACCTCTGCGGCGACGAAATTGGCAGGAATGGCCTTGGGTGGCAGAGCCCCAGAGTACACGACCTTGGGAGGACCAGCGGCCACAGTTGAGTACTGAACCTGGGCCTCGTCCGCCCCGAGGATCGTCTGGACGACAGGCTGCTGGGTAAGCTGGTTGATCTGGAAAGGCTCGGATATGACGACGGCCTGGGCGGAGTCGGTGATGATGATGGCGAAGTGTTCGAAGGCTGTAATAGAGGCGCTTGGGCTCCAGTTCAGACGGCCGATGTTGTCGATTTGCACTATAGAGCCTGTCAGTTTCAAGACATTCGTGTCTTGATATAAGAGGATGTCTTACCCCCAATCTTTTCGGCAACAACAGACAGGTCCGTCTTGCCGCCGGGCACAAGATTGATGTTGATGGGTGCCTGAAGACCTGTCGTCTGCCACTCGATCTCGAACTGCTGGTTGGGTTGTAGAACGTCTCCTCCCCTAGGCTTCGAGATTTGTGCTTCGCAAAGGGCAATGCCCAGCACCAGCACCAGTGACTTTGTGAACCACATCGTGTCTTGGAATTATTGGTTGAAAATAAGAGGACGTCGAGCCTATAGTCCACCGATACCGAGAGCCTTGTGCCGAACCGAACGATGAATTAAAAGAAGGAAAAGAGCCGACTAGGGCCCGCGGGTATCAAGTTCGAAGGAGTGTAGCGAATGGACTTGCTTGAAAAGAAGCTGACCTGCAGACCGGGTAGAAGAGAAAAAAGGAAGGTATTCCGAAAAGACCGATAGTAGACAGAATCGAACGTGAACTGCAAAAAAGAACGGAACGAGAAGAGAAAGGAAGAGTCACGATCGGATGGAGAAACAGACTGGATGCGCAATTAGGGGGGACCACCTCAAAAGCGCTCCCCATCCCAATAGACGACGTTTTCATGATGGAGCACTCTCTCGTGTGTAAGCCGACCCTTGACGCTGGAAGGTTAAGGGGTGCTCCTCCGTGACAGACTTCCCCAGAACGTCATCCTATGCCGAGGAGTAAAGGCTGGGCAGGGGTGATGGGGTCGTCTCATCGGCCGACACACGCTATGACGAGAAGGGCGAGCAGCGGCACATCTGAACTGCTTGATGGAGTGGGCCTGGCCAAGGCCATCAAATCGACCCGAAGCTTAAGAAGCCTATTTCTTAATGGGCTTATCCACCCGGAACCGACTTAAGCACTCGATGGAATGCGAAACGCCATGGTGAGGGGCGGCGATGGAAGTCGAGGTGGATGATTTCGCAAAACAGGCGAAGTGTGGCTTTCGCGACCACCCGAGGCTTGCTTCATCGACTGCTGCTAACCAGCTAGGCGCCCTCTCTCCACTAACCACTTGGTAGCGTGCCGCATTGTGCAGCAGATGCAGTCTGGTACTCCAATACAGTGTCAACAACGTCTTCATAGTCTTGCTCGTAGCTCCATGGAGCTTCGTCTTAGGCTTGGATTTAGGCATGAGATCTGGCAAGGAAACGCCCGCGACCTCGGACAGCTCGACGGGTCGCCTAGTATCACACAACCGGTTTTCGTCCAATCTCGTGGCGATGAACCCCTGCAGAACCCATCAATCGAGCTGTCGAGAAATCGGATGTCTGGATGACAGAGGAGCTAGTGTCGTCAAAAAGCTGCGGCTGAGACATCGTTCCTGGGGTTGATCAAACCTAAACTTCTTGCTCGGAGCTAAGCGAAGATGCGGTACCTTGTTAAGAACAACAATGCCGAGCCAGCTGATGCACTAACAAAGCGCACTGACCACTTCCCCTGTCCACGCAAACCGGCGGTTCTAGGATGAACCGCCATGTATCACCATTTTCCCCGTGTTTGACCCTATCGCCTTTCGACTCCATGGCATATGCTGGGCTGTGTATGCAATGTGCTATCCGTGGATGCGACGGCTTCGCGTTATTCCTGCCAAGGTACAGTTGGTACCGATGAGCCGCAACAATCTTGTTGATTGGCTGATCGGGGGTGGCTGAAGTCCGATTGAGCTGATAAAATTGCATTGCACCTGGGGCGACGGTCATGCATTCTGTGACCAGATCGGGGCCACTGAAAATGCTTGGTAGGACGGCAACCTTCCGGTCCTTCTAGAATCATTGAGTACAAGTGGAATCAGTGAGCGAGATTGGCAACGTAGATGGGACCTGAGAAGGCCTGGTTCTTTCCATTCTTCAAACCGTGTTATACCTTACAAACCCTTGCACCTGTCAACGTAAAAGCCATAACAATAGGACCAACTGTGGACTTCGACCACGTTAAGCCAGCCACCAATCCACCTAAAATATACAGTCCGTTCCCTGTCCGAGGCGCGTCTGCCGGTCTTATCTAGAACAATGATACGAAGTACTTTTGTTCTCCTTAGGCACCACCCTCGGACTGGTTTCCTGGCGTGTTGGTACTAGATACACCGTGGAAAGCATCGCCGAAGGCAGAATCCTCCATTTCCATGTTCATGTCCAGGCCGTCTCCTATGGATGCTCCATAACTAGCCATCGCGTCACCCGCCGAGTCGAGGTCACCCAGAGAACTGAAGCCGCCAGGAGTTTGGGTCTCCGCTGGCGTTCCGGCAGCGGATGATGCTTTGGCAGCTGGCTTGGGTTCATCACCCTCGGTCGCGCCGGTGCCGGCAGCAGCAGCGGGGTCGGGTGACGTACCTCCCTTAGGCACGACCACCCACTCCCCGCTGCCAGTCCCCTGATCAGGCGCAGTGGCAGAAGTATCCTTGGTAGACTCTGTGTTGCCCATCGTAACATCCTCTCCCGGGCCAGCAGAAGCGCCAGTAGAAGCCTGAGCCTCAGTCTCCTCGGGGATGGTCGGAGGAACTGGCGCAGGCGAGGGAGCGTTCGCGTTGGCTGGGGTTCCGGCCGTTGAGTTTAGAGCAGACACGTGAGTTTGAGGCGTAGGGAAGTTGTTCAGTGGAGTGGAGTTGGCAGAGAATCCGGTGTGCATCTCATCCAAGAGTCCTGCCGCAGTACCGCCCATGTCGATGTCTGAATCGCCAACCATCACCCCGCTATGGGTAGAGCCAGCCTGGGATGGTCGTCGCGATCCCGAAGCACCTGCATCGGCGCCGGCTGCTGGCGCTGGAGAGCTTGCCGGCGGCGGGACGGGCGAAGGCTCCTTGACGGGCTCCGGAGCGGGCTCCTGGAATCCACCGTCTTGTATCCGGTGTACGTTATGAAGGACTTCAATTTGTCGGCCGAGGTTAGCTTCGACCTGAGCGACAATCTCGTCAACCTTCTTGTTGTGTTTTTGTGACCATGAGCCAGCGTTATCGTCTGATTCTGTGGAGTGGCCCTCGATGCGCCATGGCTCTGGACCATGCTCCTGGACAGAGTTCTTGACATCCTTCTCGGCGTCCACAAATACCGAGCTCGCCTTCAGGCTAGCCAGGTTCTTCGCATGTTCCGCCTTCATCCTTTCCATTTCGGCCTTTGTTGCCTCAAGATGCTCCTGGACTCTCTTCCTAAACTCATCAGCCAGCCCGGGCTCTAGGCGCCCAATGTACGGCTTCTGAGGTGGTTCAGTGAGCGCATTCGCACTCTGTGCAGAGAAGATGCCGTCAGTCAGAGACGCCAACTCTCCCTTGAGCCCAAGGCCAAGATCAGGAGGTGCGATCTGGCTTAGGCCGTAAGGAGAAGACACAATCTCCTCCATCCACTCATGGTTTTGCTGGTATCGCGCGAAGGAGATATCTCTAGGGGTCAGGTGGTCAAAGAGATCCTTCTCCAGTTCCTCATCGTCGTGCAAAGCCTCAGCATGAGCGAGAGCTTGTTGATGCTGCTGGGCTTGAGCCTGCACCTGTGCTTGTTGGCGGCCACGGCGACCCTGAGGACCAGTGGGAGGATAGGCCATCTGCTGCGGGACACGCCGCGACTGCGCTGGTGGGTTGTACATCTGTGGTCGCCCACCGTTGCGGGGGAACTGGATTTGGGGCCAGCTGGCGCGATCCGAGAGCATAAAATCCTTGCGGGCAATCTGGCCGCACTTCTGGAGATGGTTGCGGGTTGCCATGATGTGCTGCGTTTCTTGCGAAACGGGGATCAGGTTGACCGGAACGCGATCGGGAGGGTCTGAAGGACCATAGTGCACAATCCAGAGACTAATATCAGGCTGCGGCGCATTCATCACGCCTGTCTGCGATGGCACAAGACGGAATCTACGACGAGCATGCATGGCAACCTGCTCACCCGGAACGAATCCAGACTTGACGTAGTGAATCTCGAGAGACTGTAGCCACGGTCAGTTATTGCATCAGTAATGCAATGGATATCCATACCAGTCCATTTCCAACATCCTGTCTGTGGTATTGCTCTGGGCCCCAGATCATCCCATCACTCGCGAAATTTGTTCCGAGCCGCTTGAGGGGTTGCCATGTGAGATATACTTGGCCGTCGCGGGGTCGATCGAGGTAGGTCCAGAAGAACGGAGCCTTGTCTTTCGCAACTTGGGGTGCAGCCATCAGCCATTTTGTGACTTGATTCAGATCGACGCGTGCCTGGTCGGCATAGTGGTTGGCAGAAATGAGGTGAGCGTGATTCAGCTACATTTTCATGAGTAATGATTCATTCACGGTAAATAATGGTACTGCTACTGACCAGCTCCTGATCAATTCCATCACTCGGGTCCTGCGCCATGGTGGATCGCGGTCGAGGACGCAGGGTGTAGTGCTGTGGGTTGGATGGTGCTGACGCGCAATATTTTAGGGCGGAAAGCAGAGAACTGCTGCATCAGTGTGCGGTTATGATTAGGAAGGTTGATGGTCGCGGAACAAGCTCGATGGGTGATGTCGCGACGAATTGGAAGGCTGTGTTTGGTGATGAATTGGCGTGTAGGTCGGTTCGCGATCCCCAAAATTGTCGCGACGAGGCTACGGCGCCTGAGAAGATCCTGGCTATGCCGTAGCCAATCAAGGTTGCGTTGGTCATGGGGGCCGTGCGCACATGTCCCTCAAAAAGTACCTAGTCATTTCATCGTGTCTGGGTGCTTAGTCATCGAGAACAAGCGGGAGCTCTCCTCGTCCGCATTGTTCTTCACTTAACCTTTAGTCCCAAATGCTTCTAATGTGCTACAAGGGGACCGGGTAAGAATAGATAACAAGATTGAGAGACTGGCAGAGAGATAAGTGGCCAACTCTTAGTGCCGTCTTAACACCGAATCATCGGCCCAATTTAACTTCCATTAGTCGGACTCGGTCGGGGGAGGCCCCGGGTCTCGCAGCATGTTATCACAACCAAGCAACGAAAGTCACATCTACAGGCAATGGTGGTGTATGTTTCTACCAATTACGTGGAATCATTTCATTTCATTCTCCTGGCACCATTATACCAGGCATCATAGCGTGCCCATTCCTAAAGTCTACTCGTAACCCATACAGAAACCTTTTATGCGTTATAGTTGGAAGCAGAGACGTTGCCTCCGCGGCCAGTCCAGTTAACGTGGATGTCCTGGCCCTCAGGATAGCGCTCGGATGACGCCTCTGGCTTCACACGGAATGTGTGTGCGCCAAAATAGTCACGCTGAGCCTGGAGGAGGTTGGCGGGGAGGTCCTTGGTACGGTAACCATCGAACCAGGACAGCGCAGTAGAGAAGGCCGGGGTCGGGATTCCGAGAAGGGCAGCCTTGGAGACAACGTCTCTCCAGCCAGGCTGGGCAGTGTGGATAGCCTTGTTGAAGAAGTCGTCGAAGAGGAGGTTCTCGAGGTCGGGGTTGTTGCGGTAAGCGTTGGTGATGTCCTTGAGGAAGACGGAGCGGATAATGCAGCCACCGCGCCACATGAGGGCGATGGAGGGCTTGTTGAGCTTCCAGCCGTACTCCTTGGCAGCCTGTAGTATGTACTGTTAGTACGTGGCAACTCAGAAAGGATGTTGTTGTTGATGCATACCTCCTGCATGAGCATGAAGCCCTGGGCGTAAGAGACGATCTTGGAGGCATACAGAGCCTGCTCAAGGTCGTCGATGAACTGCTCCTTGTTGCCCTCGAACTTGCTATTGCGGCCGACGTACGACAAAAGGGTAGAAGCCTTGGTGCGCTCCTCCTTGATGGCGGACAAGCAGCGGGCAAGAACAGCCTCGGCAATGAGGGTGACGGGCATGCCCAGGTCGAGGGCGTTGACGGCGGTCCACTTGCCGGTACCCTTCTGGCCAGCCTTGTCAAGGATCTTCTCGACAAGAGCAGTGCCATCTTCGTCGTTGTAGTACATGATGTCGCGAGTAATCTCAATCAGGAAAGAGTCCAAGACACCCTTGTTCCACTTAGCGAAGACATCACCGATCTCCTTGCTGGAGAGGCCAAGACCGCGCTTCAGAATGTCGTAAGCCTATAACGGGTGTTAGCAGTAATAACAGACGGATCTTCATGCGGATATACCTCGGTGATGAGCTGCATGTCACCATACTCGATACCGTTGTGGACCATCTTGACGTAGTGGCCAGCACCCTCGTCACCGACCCAGTCGCAGCAGGGCTCGTTGTCGCTCTTGGCACTGATAGACTGGAAGAGGTCCTTGAGGTAAGGCCAGGCCTCCTCGTTACCACCGGGCATCAAGGAAGGGCCGTAGCGGGCACCCTCCTCACCACCGGAGACACCGGAACCGACAAAGCGGATTCCCTTAGAAGCGCAGTACTTGGTGCGGCGGTTGGAATCGGGGAAGTGAGAGTTACCACCATCGATGATAATGTCACCCTTCTCAAGAAGGGGGATAAGGGTCTCAATGTAGTCATCGACGGCCTTGCCGGCCTGGACGAGCAGCATGACACGGCGGGGGCTCTTGAGCTTGGAAACGAACTCCTCGATGGAGTGAGCACCGACGATAGACTTGCCCTTGGCCTCGTTGGCCAAGAATCTGTCGACCTTGGAAACAGTACGGTTGAAGGCAGCGATGGTGAAACCGTGCTATACAAAATCGTCAGCGACCTGTGGGAGGATTAACAGCATATGTGGGGGTTGACAAACGTCGGCAGCGTTCAGGATAATGCTATGTTATTTGTTAGCGCACAATTCATTTCGGGAGTAGAGTCGAGACACTTACTTCTGACCCATGACGGCCAGGCCGATGAGGCCCATATCAGCGCTGTGATGCATCGTCAGCTTCAATGTTCAGGGGTCGGAGGTGAGTAATCAGTTGCGAGAGAAACGGAGCGGGACCTCGGAGCAGGCACAACGCCAGCCACAATGTTGGCCAGACGAGCGCTGCATTGCGAGTATGAGTATGTTGTTGTGTCGATGTTGAATAGGAGGAGCTAGTAGCTTGTGGCCAACGTCCATTGGCACCTCCCATAAGCCCGCACCGAGTCCGAAGCAACACGACGGACGCCGACATGCGCGAATTGGCAATCATCATCGCCGTCGTCGTGAGCATCGGAGGTCAGGAGCGGGGTGGTGGGGTAATTTGGCTTTCGAGAGAAGAGGGGTTGGAAGCGGACGGAAACTACTTACACAGGTCCAGACATGATGAATGATGTGTCGGTGGTTCAATGTGGGGGGGTTGTTTGATAGAGGAGAGGTTCAGACGCGCGATTCTCTGATGACTGCGGGAGCGTCGAGTTATTTATCTCAAGGGAATGTGTCAAGAAGAAACAAGAAGCTGGAGCTTTCGTCAACCCGGACGAAGTTTGTAGGGGGAGGGTCGACGGAGGGGTAGGATGGGAGGGGGGTTTGCGTTAGTGGCAGGGGCCACCCTGACAAGCGCCAGATGTGCACACACTCCCAGACCTCCCAGTCAACCAGTCCAGTCCTTCCCACCAAGTTACACCAAACCCAGCCCGGTGCTTCGCCAGTGGGCAAGCCCACGGCTGACTTCAACCTTTTGCCTTTGGGGGTGGGAATGGAAATCAGTGACAAAGACTGGGCAGAAAAGCGGGACTGGACGGCCCCGACGACGGTCGACAGGGCTGCTTTGACGGCAGGCCTGACTTGTAGCGATTGGCTTTGTTGGCGGGACAGAGCCAGAGCTTACTCATGGACCAGGAAGTACCGTGCTAGTATCCTGCATCTTGCATCCCACTTTCTGTTCCAGCACTTCCGTACGGATACCTGTGTACAGTAAAGAAGACGGACACATACATCACCACCCAGACGTGGAGCTCCATCAAGGCCCTCACCCCACCCCCCATTGGACGGCTTGTCATGGAGGGGCAGATATGACGATGGTCTCCTGCTACCTCGTGTTTCCTGTGTTGCTCAACTCCTCCCCAGCGTTGATTTTGGTCAACTCTCGCAGAATCTCTCGTCTCTTTGCGCAAGGGGAAAGCAGCTTCAGACACCACCGAAATTCAGGCACAATACAGCATCAGCCACCTCTGTGTACTTACAGTAGCGACTCCGGCGTCGGTACCACGGTTGACGCATTGTGCCATAGGCCGGCCCGCGCGGCGGATGGCGGCCCAGCAACGACCATCATGCTTGCTCCACGCCGGTGGTGTTTTAGTCAAGCAGCGCGCCAGCCTGACGCAGCCCGTCGTGCAAAAAGGCGCTTCTGGATCCGTCCAGTTGTGGTCCGATTCGGCGATAGGCACCGTTTCCTATTGGTCACCACGGGTGTGTCTCACACTCTGGATGTTCCAGGGAGCTGTGCGACTCCGGTATTCAAACTCGATGCGTCAGACCCTGACGTTTCGCAACTCACGGCCGCGGAGGAACACACTGCGCTCGGTCTAACAGGGCGCGGGGGCCTGCTTAACGGGAAATGCTAACATGCGCGCGCGTTGCCTGCCTGGCGGCATATATTATCTCCCTCCCAACGGAGCTCCGGTACTTGCTCATTCTCAACTCGCTTCGCTTCGCTCGCTCCTGGACTATCGTGGGTGGCAGGGGGCCATAGAAAGAGATGGTGTCTAGTCGCTCGAAATATTCCTCGAGGGCCGCCCTGCACGCACCAACATGTGCCTCTTGCCACGGACTGCATTCGAGGCCATTCCGCTTGATCAGCATTAAAAATACCCCCGTGCTCCGGGCACTTCCTGCAGCAGAGCTTCGAGAAGCTACGGGTGCCGTTGAGTCCCAAACGAATGTCGCGCTGTCGCGGTTCGTTCAAAAGCGCATCCTCGGCATCTCGTCTGAACGCGGAGAAAACACGGATGAAGGTGCAGCTTTTTGCTACGGTACCACCAGCTCACTTGAGCAATGAGTGAGCAATGGCAACAAGATAACGCATGCACCTCGCGTTTACTATCCCTAGCAGGCGGGTAGCGGGCCTTGCCCGGCATACGCGACAAATCAACTATGCGCTTCAATGGTGTGCAGAGGCAGTCGGTCCCAACCAAACCGAAGCTGGCCGTAAGGAACCCCTCTGATTCCTCCAGTTGGACTGCTTGGCCGAGCAAGCAACTCAATTCATTGGGTTCGTTGAGACCCACGTCCTCAGCAGAAGGGACAGAAAATATCGCACCTCCATCTCCCAAGGTACCTCAAGGTGTGGACGGAGGCAGACAGCGACGGTAGATCCGCGCTCGCTGCTCACAAATCGACACATCTGGCTCTGACATAGGAAACGAGGGGCAACCTCAGTTGCAGTGGGGGTAAACCGCCGCCTTCGGGCCTAGGGGCGGTCGCACGACCCGGAGTCGTCGGTTGCGAACTCCGCTAGAGCTCCGCTGTGAATCCACGCGCATTATTGATTGGCATGGACCCGACCGTGGGAAAACACAGCGTTGGAGGCCATGATGTCAGTCAGCGATTCAGCGGCGTAACACCGAACAAATGCACCAACAATTATCCGCTATGTCCGTATGGTCATGTCCGACGGATAAAATGCAGCTGATGCAGGAACAAAATGCGATGGTGAGTTGGTCTCGGTGGTGACAAACTCAGCTAGGCGGAGCGAAGCAACAGGGCCGATATCAAATGGCTCAAGACGGAAATTCCGTCCTTGTTTTCCGCCTTTGACTTCCAGATCAGACTTGGCGTTGGCGGCCTGGGCTGCACGGAGGACCTCGGGGTTCGACGGGCTTACTTAAGCAATGTCGTTTGACTGACGGCAGTTGCGGTCCCGGCCCACACGGGAGAAACTGCCAAGGTTATTATTGCTGGCCTGTAGGTAGGTACCTAGGAGCGTAGCGGGGTCATATTCTGCACGTGACTCTATCGGACTTAGCCACCAGCCACATCGGCTGAACGCCTTCGCCGAGGCTGAAGCACTATCGTCATATTTTCTCCGATTCCATCACCAACAGACCATTCTCTGCATTTGCGCCAGCTCCGATAAACAGCACGTGCACCGTCGGCAATAGCAAACAGCAAAGGAGATCTTGACTTCTTTGAGCGGGAAATCCCAGGCTCAGAGGTACGTTGCCACAAAAAAAGCTTTCAAGCAAGCCCACGCGACTTGCCCGAAAAACACCTTCAAAATCCGCAGTTCATTCATCATGGCCTACCCGCCCCCTCCAGGTATCTCAAGCGGGCCTTCCACCGGCAATCCGCCCTCTCACCCCTCTCTGCCCGCGCGGCCACCCCCGTCCAAGACTTCCGGAGGTTTCAAGCCTGCCTTCAAGCCCGCTTTCGGCGCGGCAGCCTCTCCGGCAGCGCCCAGCTACTCGAGCGCACCGAGCTACGCCAGCGCTCCCGCCGCCAACTATGGCACCTCCTACCAGTCCTACCCGCAACACTCCTCGCCCGCGGTAGCCGGCGCCGGCCCCTATCAGGCACCACCCTCCTCTTACAACCAATACCCACAAGCCGGCGCCGGCTACGGCCAGGCCACGAGCTACAATGCGCCGCCTTCAACCTACGGCGCCGCGCCGCAGATCCGGAACCCGTTCCCCGTCCCCGGCAGCGCTACCGACTACGATCCCGACATGGCGATGCAGATAGCCCAATGGCAGAGCGCATATAGTTCCCGGGACGCGACGAGCAGAGACGCCGTCAGCGGCTCCGGCGGGCGTGGCACCCCCGCGACAGGCAGCTCTGCAGCAACCCCCTCCGCCATCCCCGACCCCGCAGCAGTCGCCGCGGCAGCGACAGCGGCGAACCAGCCCCTCGAGCGCAAGAAGACCGTCGTCCGAGAGGGCGGCGGCAAGAAGTGGACGGACGACACCCTCGCCGAATGGGACCCGAGCCACCTGCGCCTCTTCGTCGGCAACCTCGCGGGCGAAGTGACGGACGAGTCCCTCCTCAAGGCGTTTGCGCGGTGGCAATCCGTGCAGAAGGCGCGCGTCATCCGTGACAAGCGCACCGCGAAATCAAAGGGCTACGGCTTCGTCTCCTTCAGCGACGCCGACGACTTCTTCCAGGCCGCCAAGGAGATGAACGGCAAATACATCCAGAGCCACCCCGTCACTGTCCGGAAGGCCAACACGGAGATCAAGATCACCAACGTCAAGGACAAGGACCACCACAACAACCGCAAGAACAAGAACAAGAAGCATTCCGGTAACGGCGGCGGCGGCGGCGGAAACAAGCACGCCGGCGACGGGACCGGATATGAGCCCCACCTCGGCCCCGTGCATAGTCACGGCGTCACCAAGCCCGGACAGAAGACCAAGAACGGTCTCAAACTGCTTGGATGAGCGTTTCCGCCGGTACAGTGTAGTTCTGTTTGTTCGGGTAGACGTGGGGCGTTCTGGAGTTGGAGGTTCATCATACCCATTCTAGTCATTAACACACGACGCAAAGAATAGAAGCATCTTCTTGAGTGAAAACAAAGTCTTTTGTGATGTTTGCATCCGTGATTGTCCCCAAGCGCTGGAGCCCTCAGTCAGAGTGATGTAGTAGTCTATTGACCACGACATGGATATGTGCGAGAGACCTCTTCTTAATCTATCTAGGCTTCATCACATCATTCTTCGCAACCAGCCCAGCAGGTCGTAGTTTGCGCATTGTTCCTAAATATGCGCGCGTTCAGCGTATACAAGGTTGCAATCCAAACTTACCCAGGCAACAGAATTCCGTCGGTGATGGAGAACTAGGCAAGCCTATCACACCTCAAGTCGTGGATAAGAACACCCACACCCTTCTCGTTGAGATATTGAATCTCATCTTGAATAGCATCCTTGCAATGCCCATGCATACGCAAACAGAGGCTGCAGCAACAGACTCTCCGGGCTATGATGACACTTTGCGTTGCCAGGCGTGGCCGGGCGTTGACCGTACTATCAAGAATTACCCCAGTCAAAAAGGCCCAGATCCTCCCGTTTACATGCACGAGTTCGTTGAAAACATGTCCCTCGCAAGTGGTTGGTCATACTTAATATTCTTGTGCATCTAACCTCTCCAGGCATTACACTAAGACAATGTCCCAGAATCCAGCGGCCTGGATCTTAACTTTCGTCAACTCTGTCGCCAATGGTATATCCACCTCGTTTTGCAACTCTTTCCTTCTGAACCTAACAACTGTGGGTTTCCCATCCATCAGGAGAGCCCGCGAGTATATGTCCGTTTTGTTAATATCTTCCTCGGGGGGCTGGAGTCCCCTTCCCATGTAAGTCCTTTGAACTCCTTGCCTGCCCTATATGCCAATCGGCGAAATATCTTTAACCCTTTTTTTTTGAAAAAAATGTACAGTTTGCCTGTCGGATCCCTCGACCTGGATATACAACAAAAGAGACGGGCACGTCCGAGGTGGACGTGTCTAGTTGTCACGGTGAGCCTGGGCCGTCCGTGACTCCTGCGCCGTATGTTGTGGGTTGGGGAGAATATCACCGTCCGCAGTGACGAGGTTGTCTTCGTATTCGGTGCTATTCCGCAGAAGGCCCGCCTCCTCGCCGCCGTCGTCGTTGTCGCTGCCGCTCGAAGACGAGCCGGACGCGACCTCCAGGTGGCCACGCTGGACCTCCTTCTGAGCATCTTCACGCATCTGAGTGATCTTGATGTAGTTGTACGCAACGATGGCGCCCATGGTGGTGATGAGACCGACAAAGTTGATGGGCGTCAGACGGTCATTGAAAACGAGAGCAGCAGCAGAGATGGTGACAACCTCCTTAAAGATACCGGCGATGGAGAGAGTGACGACTGAGGTGCGCTGCAGCAGAGCGAACTCGGAGGCGGTCATCAGGAAGGCGATGCAGCCGGGGAAGAGGAGGAACAAGGGGGTCGTGACAACACCCCACTCGGCCACGAGGACCTTCAGGCCCTCGATGAGGGCCGGGAAGCCCTCGACGGGAATGGCGATGACGATCAATGTCAAGAACATGACCGGCGCCAGGAAGAAAATGCTGGAAAAGGGGTTCGAAGTCGCCGGGTTGCGGAGCAGGAGGATCTGCGTCAGACCCCAGCGGAAACCGGAGAAGAAGGCGGCAGAGATGACGAGGATGAAGCCGCTAACCTTAAATTCGACTTCTCCCGACACCATGAGAACGACACCAAGAGTCATTGTTGCAATGATGGCTACAAGACGCCATGTGGGCTTCTCGAGTCTGAACAAGAAGGCGAAGATCAACACGAACGCCAGGGAGGATGATTTGCACATGGCTGGCTACTCGTTAGTGTTTGTTGAAAGCTTAGGTGGCGCAAAGCACTTACTGTAAAATGTGAGAGTGATGAACTTGAGCGAAGTGTTCCCCAGTCCGATATCGAGACCCGTCGCAGCACCGCAAGGCCCAATGCGCGTCAGATAGAACATCTTGGTCATCAACGGCCGGTCCGGTTCGGACTCGTGCCGTGAGCGGCCCAGATCTGAGTGACGCAGGCCGTTTGACGGGCGTAACGAAGGTATTAAGAATAACACTAAAGATGCGAGGGCGAATTGTACCAACATGTGGCACGCAGTTGTGAACAGGGGGAACGCAAAGTTGAGGCGGTCCTGGTCGAACATCCACTTGTTGTACTGCGGGGATGAAGAGTCAGCTTGCGATTCTGCTGACAGGAGCAAGGATTGGGGAACAGAAGTGGGTGTTGGGCTTACCAGCGAGATGCTGAGTGAAAAGAAGTACCACAGCAAGATCAATGCGACGTTGATCACGGATCTTCTAAAGACGTTTTGGTCGGCCTCTTTCTTCTCCTCGGCCGAGATCTCTCCGCGGACGATCCTCTGGTCTAACCGCGTGTTGTTCCTCTTCTTCTTCTTCTTCCTGTTCTTGTCCTTCTTCGTCAGGCCCGTCTCCTCGTCGTCGTGGAGGTCCTCGTCGGAGAAGCTGTCGTCGTCCATGTCTTTGGAGGCTGATGGCGTCGCCCGTAGTTCCTCCTCCGATATCTTTGGCTCATCGAGCAGGTTCCCCTGAGTCCTCGACGGGGTCTTCTGGTGATTGCTGGCGCCGGCGTTTTGCATGAGAGAACTGCGGCGCCGGCGGTGACCGGCCCCTTTCAAGGGCTCCATCTCGAATTCTTGGTCGGCGACAGTGTCTCGTTCGCGGGAAAGGCTGTCGTTGTTGTTGTTACTGCTGTTGACGGCCGAGGTAGGGCCCAGGCGCGAAGATGCGTGGGCGAGATCAGTGGCAGCGGCAACGTCTCGTGACCGGGGATCATCCGGGTTTAGGGATATAGTCGAGGTGGTCGCGTGTCCAGGAGACGGGGCGGTAGGCGGTGGGAGGAGCAAAGGTGACGGGCTCAGGAGGCGTCGGTTGGTAGCAGTAGTAGCGTGGTCGTGAGAGGAGGAGGGGAGGGCGTCTTCGTGCTCAATGGGATCGGGGGAGGATGATATGGCACTGGGAACGGCAGAGGCAGAGGCGGATCGACTAGGGTCGGGAGGCAGCACATGCACAAGTGAGGATGAGGTCGAGTCGGATGGGGAGGAGGATTGGGGCATGATTTAATCTGGGATTCCACAACGGGATTCGCAAGTTGCTGGGGCGGGCTGGAGAGCATCTGCTAAGGTCGGGTCCAGGTCCAGGTCCAATTTGCCGCAAGGTACGGGATGCTGCTCTCTGGCTCTCGCTCGCTGCGCATCTGATTGTTGTGTACGGCGGTCTAGCTGCTTGTGCTTGTGCTTGGCTGTCGGTGGATGGGGGAGGGGGGTCGGGGTCGGGGTCTTTGGTCGGGACGAGAAAATGGGCGCCGCCTATTCGCTGTCTGGGCTGCGCTGGTCGTGGTGCTTTGGCGTTTGGCTGCCCACTTGGTAGTGCTGGGCTGCGCTGCGCCTAGGATTCGGGGACGAGAGGAGCACAGGTTCCAGGTCACGACGGTGCGGATCATTTCTCCAGTCAAGTGTCGCGCCCACACGCCGAACCTACATAGTACATACCTACCTAGGAGTGTGGGCTGGGGTGGGTGGGAAAAGAGGAGAGGGGGGCCGGGGGGTTCACGGGTACGTACCTCCAAGGCACAATGAGATGAGCTAGGTGGCTTGGTCTCCTCGTGCCTCACTCCCTTTCTCTCTGGCACGGTGGTGGGTGCATTTGCAGTGACTACGGTGCCTAATGCTGCGGTATCGTTGCCCGCCCAAATGTCCCCGTGTCCACAGTGTTGCAGCTTCCTGCCGCCGCGCGAGCGGTGCGGAGCATCTACCGCCAATTACCGCCAACTGGTCTGCTGGCCCAATCTCTACACTACCAACCAATACGTGAGGTATCCAATGTCTTTGCTTTTCTCTCCCAAGATGAATTGTGGACATCGCCTTGGCATGCCTCATGGTGGAGACGGGCTTGTGGGCTGCTGCGGTAGGACTGGGCTCGCTTCTAGCGTAGCGGCGGTCAGGGTCGTCATCAGGGATGACCTTCCCTGTTGCTCCCTGTGACTTGACAGCTCACCATCATGGATGCAAACGTAGTAGAACAGAGACAACCACAATGCGACTGAGGGGGAGGCGAATCCGACCAAAACCCAGCGCGAAGCAGGCGGCACACAGCAACCGGTCAGGCACCGCGGGGCTTCCGAGCTCTTGGTCTCCATCGGCCCCCTTCACCGTACCCAGTTATGTCAGTCAACTAGTGTAGTGCATCCGCAACCAGATCCGCATCTACATCCCACCTCGGGCAGGATGAGGATCGTGGGCCGAGGACCACTGTTGCTAGAAGTCTGAGGGAAGGAAACATTGGATCTGTCCCGAGTCGCCAGCTTGGCCAGCTCCATCACATCTGTCGTGTCGTGGCCACCCTGTACCTTGACTCATTGCTACCTAATGGCAACCGAGTCGGTTCGTGCGAACAGCGCATAGCGGCAGTAGAGGAAATCTCTGTAGGTGGTATTCCCACCATCCGTATTCAACACGAGTTATTGAGTCATCTCGGAATAGACGTTGTTTGTTTGGTTTTATGCTTTCGCGCGGGCCGCTGTTAGTGCCTTTCTCCCCTTTCTTCCAAAGTATAGGAGATTACCTGCGAGGTAGGCGAAGCTAGCTGCAATATGCCAGGCTGATTGCATTAGCCCCTTTTCGTAGCTACATCTTTTCAACCGGAGTAAGCTTATCACGAGACACAGCAGATGCATAACTCAAAAACGGACCAGATCACGGCAAAGTGTAAGGATCGTCTGAAGAATCAGTGCTTCAAGTTTCACAGACGTTCGTCTAACCATCCAGATGCCAGGCTATCCGACACCACGAGAATCAAGAGCATGCAAGCTCCCATTTAAGCTTGGTCCAGCCGTCTCTCACATCCGGAGTCGCAGGTTTCCTCATCCGCTTGGGGGGCCCTGTTCGAGTGAACTTTACCGCAACATCATTCCCTCCACCAACCCCCGTTCTCTTCCATCCCTCGGACTGGCTGCAGGCTCTCGGCTACCTCCCTGTCCATGTGGTTCAGTGTCTCGGTCGTTGACAGAGCTCCTGTGCCCTGTTTGTAGGCAACTGCGAAAAGCCAGCCGAGATGGGTGCTCGGGCGACCAACTGCCCAAGGTGATCCAACCTGCCCACTCGTCAGCACCCGTGAACCAACCGGAACCTCTCTCCCACCGTCCCAACCAGACTTCACCGTGTGTTCCGAACCGGATTTCTCGGGCGGTGCCGCGACCCGCCGCCGGCCAAAACCCGAGCCCGCCCAGCACCCAGATTGGTTTGAATGTTTTGGAAGAGCCACAATCATTCCCTTCTGAGGTGTGCTGAGAAACAACCAAGACCGGCCTCGTTTCCAAACTACCGTTGCATTGTTTTCCTTTCCGGGCCCAGTTCTTCTGAGACGCACCTTGCGGAGTACAGAGCTAAAAAGGCACACAATGCAAGTTGCTTCCTCTCTGGTGCTGTCTCTGTTAAACAATCAAGGTGTTTCTCAGCCGATGTTCCCGCCTCGTCACATGGACTCATCCAAGAGCATCACGCCCACAGACGACGGGGAGCAGACAGTCCGAGCTTTGGTGGCTTTAGATCGGAACTACCAACTGACAGATGCAGCATAGACCGCGAGCGGCCAGCCTCCCCCCACAGAAAGGAGGAGGAAGAAGAGGCGGGCGGCTTGGTTTCTCGGTGTTGGAGCCCGTTAAATGTCTTGCGCCTCTCAGCCGGCGCCAACCCCGTCGAACTACACAGAAGTGGTTTCACCGGCTTCAAATCTTGAGCAATCGAACGAGACACTAGCCTCATTCTTAACCACCCGTCACCGCACTTACGGTTGCACCGTTGCATTTCTTCCGAGTGCCGTTTGCCGGCTTCTCAACGTCTCGAACAACAGGAAGGGGGAGGATCGGAGAGGCAAATTGCACATCGAGCCCCAAAAGGGAGAGACACCTAGACTTTACCATGATGTCAGGTGCCGTCATCCGTTACAATAGCTCACGTGTGTAATCGAGATGTAATCTAAATGCCTCCCCCATATCCGTAATACGTCGATCGGATCGCGACTCGGATGAGAGAGAGACGCGGTGGGTTCTTTCGCAGAAACAACCAGGAAATATCCATGTCGAAAGGGGCCATTAGCGGACGGAGAGAGCTTTCGGTTTGATTCTGTCTAAGCTCCAACAGGGTAGCTCTGCGCGCGTGCGTGCCTGGCCCAGCTTGGATGTGGTGCAGATCTGGCAGCTCGCTAGAGAGAGCTCCGAGTGGGCATCAGCCGCGGCTCGATGCGCCAACCGTATTTTGAAGCGTCATCAACTTGATCCTTGGCATCACCAATGGATCAATTTGTTTTCCAATTTGAGTTCTTCGGGAACCCTAGCCAGCCCGAGCCAAATGACGCTGCAGCTAGTGCTCAGGAGAAAGAATGGATAGACAGAGAAGCTGCGTCAGCGCCCGATTACTCACCGTCGATTAGGGGCCCGCGTCTTAGTGGACGTTGTCATTGAAGGGCAATCGTGACGAAACCATCAATCGACATTGGTCTAACGGTTTCCCTTCCACTGGCCGCCACACCCAGCCGCATATCGTGGCTTCTCATCGCTCAGTAATCGCCGGAGTTTATCCTCCCTTGCCTTAGACCCAAAGCTTGACCTCAACTTTACAGCTTCCATAGTCTTCGATCTCACCAAATCTGCTTGTGTACCATATTTACCAGATAATAATCTACACGGCTGCTACCTCATTCGCCGATTCACCCCACGGAGAGCAAACTGATCGCAGACACACTTAGCTATTGAAAAAGTGACGATCTTCGTCAGTTGTCTTTAACACCTCAAAAGCCTCGTTCCATCCTTCCAAGAGCCGACGTCATGGCTCAGCAATGTTCGACGAGACATGCTGCCGGCAGCCACGCCGGGTACCTACCCATCGAGGACTATGGCATGATCGGCAACATGCACACCTGTGCCCTCGTTGGAATGAATGGCTCTGTTGATTTTATGTGCTGGTACGAAATACCTTTCGCTGCTCTGTGTCAGATGCACGGTCTCGGCCGCGGTCACATTCGGCCGAGTGACCACTCCCATAAACCCTCCCGCCCAAAACACACCCAATGCGTCTATCGTGTGTATTGGGAATGATGAACGCGGATGCTTCTCGTTGGATTCTAAGCCTCAAGTGAGCGCGAAGGCCAAATGGTCTTTGGCCCGAAGCATCCGAACGTCCTAGCATTAATGCCACGCCGATGAACTTCTTCCTTAGACAGATCAACAAAGCTCAACATCTAACCTTCTATTCAGGCCGGACTTTGACTCGCCGAGCGTCTTTTGTCGGCTCCTCGATAAGGACAAGGGGGGCTTCTTTAGCATCTGCCCTCCTTCAACCAAGCGGTGTACCACCAAGTGAGCATGAGAGCCGTCGTTTATCAAGGCTCATCTGAATAACACGTAAAGGCAACAATATCTCCCGTCTTCCAACATTCTGCAGACGAGATACATCCACGATGATGGCGTCGTCGACCTTGTGGACTTCTTTCCTCGTCCAAAGACCGCCACTGTCTTGTCCAAGGGTACCCGCCAGAGCGCGTTCCGCGAGACCATCAAGATTCAGGAGGAGCTCAAAAAATGGCTTGTCCGACGAGTCGAGTGCATTCGTGGTCGTTTAGAGATGGGTAAGCCGAGTTGTTGATGTAACCGGGACGAAGCAGTCGGCTAATCTGCCGTAGAAATCGAGATCTTCCCAGCCTTCCAATATGCCACCGAGACTCATGTCACCACCATTGTCGAACCAACTCACACCACAGGCAGCCCGAGCAAGGCGGTCACCTTTCACAGCGAGCATTACAAGTTGCAGTTGGACGTCACCGTTGATGCAGAATCGGACTCGGCTCCTAGTGTTACCTTTAGAAAGGAAAAGCGTGACGGGATGCTAGGCGAGGGTGTGGTTGCCCACATCGAGATCGAAGAAGGCCAGGCCATTTCGCTTGTTCTGCGCAACGACATCCCCAATCATGTTACCGAGAACATCACGACCGCTGTGCTCGATGGCCAGCAGCACGACACCCAGTCGTTCTGGTATAACTGGATCTCCAAGAGCAAGTACAAGGGCCGGTGGCGCGAGGTCGTCAACCGAAGCTTGATGCTGTTGAAGATGATGACCTACGAGCCAACCGGTGCCATCATCGCCGCTCCCACATTCTCCATTCCGGAAGACATTGGCGGCGTGCGGTAAGTCCTCCCTCTCCTCTCGCTCTGTTGTCCAACACAGCTCACAGAAGCACTCAGAAACTGGGACTACCGCTTCTCCTGGGTTCGTGACTCGAGCTTCACGATTTACATCCTGCTCCGCTTGGGCTTCTCTGCCGAGGCCGATGCCTACATGGACTTCATCAGCGAGCGCTTTATCAAGTCCCGCGGCCCCAACGGCGAGCTGCCCATCATGTTCACCATTCGCGGCGAGACAGACATCCCCGAGATCGAGCTTGACCACCTCGAAGGCTACAGAGGCAGCAAACCCGTGAGGATTGGCAACGGCGCCGCATTTCACCATCAGTTTGACATCTACGGCGAGCTCATGGACGGCATTTACCTGTACAACAAGTACGGCAAGCCGATCAGTTGGGACCAGTGGTGCTCGGTGAAAGAGATGCTGGGTATGACTTTCTGAGCCCTTAACCTTGTCTGCTAGACGAGCTAACCCGAGCACTCAGACTTTGTTCTCACACTCACAGATAGTAAGTCTCCGACCTTGGGCCAAAATGAAGTCCCCCACTGACATCAGGAACAGAACCCGACATGTCCATCTGGGAGGTCCGCAATCATAAGCAAAACTTCACCTACTCCAAGGTCATGCTCTGGGTCGCTTTCGACCGTGGCCTCCGCCTCGCAGACAAGCGCAACTTTCCTTGCCCCAACCGCAGCAAGTGGCTCGCGGCCCGCGACGGCCTCATGGAAGAAATCATGGAAAAGGGTGCGTGTTGGCTCTCGATTCTCCTACCCCTTCAGCCCCGGATATCCTGGCCTCGCGCCTGAACCGTGAGCTGACTGTACGTAACAGGCTACAACAAGGAGATGAAGTGCTTCGTCCAGAGCTACGAGAACAACACCATGCTGGACTCCTCGATCCTCATCGCTCCGCTCGTCTTCTTCATTGCCCCCAACGATCCCCGCTTCCTCAACACCATGGACCGCATCCTCCTGCCCCCCGAAAAGGGCGGCCTCACCAGCACCGGTCTGGTCTATCGCTACGACACGGAGCTCACAGAGGACGGTACGTCTCCCCCTTTCTCTTCAGTGTCCCACAAACACACATGCATCCCCGCATGCTCTCCCATGATAACACACAACAGCTGACACGCTTCCATCCCCAGGCGTCGGCGGAAGAGAGGGCGCCTTCAGCATGTGCACCTTTTGGCTCGTAGAGGCCATGACGCGCGCCTCCGCCTACGAGCCAAAGTACCTCGTCCGCGCCGTCAACCTCTTTGAGAACATGCTCAGCTTCTCCAACCACCTGTCCATGTTCTCCGAGGAGATTGCACGCAGCGGCGAGCAGCTCGGCAACACGCCCCAGGCCTTCAGCCACCTCGCCCTCATCAGCGCCGCCTTCAATCTCGACCGCGTCACCGAGGTTCATCGATAGATCGAAACGAGGGAAGGGTGGGGGTCTATTCAAGAGAGGTCAATTTTGCATGATTAACGCTTCAACGTTGTAGAAAGGGGCACACCACATCCAGGACGCACAGATGATGGCCTTCTCAGTCATGGTACAGAATGAAAGAGTCAGAATGTTATGTTTTTGGCATAGTCGAATTTTCTATGCAATAAAGTCCAGCCAACGAGCCACGCAGGCTCAGACCACGAGCAGAAAAGCATCATGCCCTCGTGAGACCTGCCTATCCATACCGCCAATACGGCCTCGAGGACCGAGTGCTTTTTGTGATGTGCTGATTTTGTTTCCCTACCCCCCGAGAACGCCGCGCTATGCCTTGAAAACACCGAAACCCTTCTTCGCCACCCTCGAGCGGCTGCCGCCCCTGACCCCACGAACGGGGTCCTTGTTCCCGCTCAATGTCGCGCTGCTGCCGCTGCGCCGCCCGGTCCGCCGCCTCGTCCCCTACGACAAGTCCATGCCGTCCCGGTCGTCGCCCAGCCTGTCGCCCACGGAGCTCAGCCCGGAACTCGGCGGCCTCGATTCTTCCTTGATCCGCGGCGACGTCGCCGAGGGCGCGCTGCCCGGCGGGGGTCCTTGCATCTTGGTTCGCCACGTGTGGATGCTCGGCAGGTCGCCGCCCTCGACCTGGACCTCGCCGACGTCGTTGCCCTTGCCGATGATCGTGCCGTGGTACTTGGAGTCTTCGCCCGTCTTGCTGTGTTTCTTCTTAAGGACTGTGAGGGCGCAGATGTTAGCTTTTCTCTTGCGTCGTAAGTCTCCTAGCTCCAGTCTTATGCGCAGCTCCGGACAAGAGAGGAAGGGAGCAACGAACCGTTCAAGTAATCGCCCAACTCCAACTCCCCGTCACCCACCGCCGCCTCCCGAATTGTTTTGTTCCGCGGCCCGGAGAACCACTTGATAAACTCCTCCACGCCCCTCGTATCCTCAACCCTCTCCCGCTCCCGCGCGACCTCGGCCAGCGCTGTCGTCATCGCAAGGTCCCCCTCGGCGTCGGGCTCTTCCCCTGCTGCTGCTCCTGCGCCTCCCTCGGCGCCTCCGTCGACAGAGTCCAGGATCTCGCCCAGGATCGTACCCCTGCCCTCAGCGAGCACGTCGTCCGGCGGCACGGCACCAAGCTCTTGCAGCGCCATGCGCACGTCGACGATGCCGGGCGCCTCGCCCTCCGGGTTGTTGTCAGCGGCGTGCCGCGCCGTCGCCTGACACAGCGCGTACATGTACCGCGCCGCGAGCTCCGTCACGGCGTCGAGGACCACGGGCCGCGCCGCGTGGTAGCCCGTTGCGCGCAGGATCTGCAGGACCGCAGGCCGCAGGAGGGCGTGGAAGAGGAGCGGCGGGGGCGTCATTGTGTATTAATGTATTTGTGGCTTGTATTTTTTTGTTTCTGTTTTATTCTTGTTCTCTGTTGGCGATAGCGGTATTCGGCTGTCGTTTCGCGTAACGCGTATAGTATCTACCCCACGTGGAGTCGAGAGAAAAGGAGAGCGGTTCGAGAGGGAAATCGCGGGTGCTGTGGCTGGGCTCGTGGATGCGATTCCGTCTGTCACCTTCGGTTATGTTGTTGGTTCGGAGAGCTTCGCATCGTGCTGCGACGCGCGTTTCTTGAATCGCAAGAGCCTTGAAGTATGTATAGGGTCGTATCACGCCTTTACCGCGCTGGTCGTCGCAAACAAATCGGTCGTCGCACGAGGGAGAGGTGAACGAGGTGCAAGCCCGCGAAATTTCAGCCTTGTCGAGATGGAGGGAGCTCGGACCAGAAGAGAACAGAACCGAAAGGTGAGGCAAAAGCTCCAGTTACCAGGTACTAGTGTGGAAGCACCGCTGGGGAGAGCTGTTTGGACAGTGCAGATACTGTAATGGTACCCGCCATTGAACAATCACCGTTGCACCTGCCGCAGTGTCCCTAATCTCTCCTTCCACTTCGTTACTATTACTTTCGTCGTAAGGTAAAGCGTTCATATTATTGGACAATAATGTTCAACTTTTACACCTGCAATCCAGGATCAGGCACCTTTCCTACATGCCGATAATGTCCTTTAATCTCCGACCATTAAAAGAAAATGCGAATATTCAGAGAGTCGTCTCCTTACACAGCAATGTAACTGGATTTGCTAGCGGTCACCAGCCCACACCTGCCAGCCTTAGTTTTGCCTGACGGCTAGTTCTTCAGACTTTTCAATACCCGTGTACTTGTTGATCCAGCCCAGAACCTCTCTGTGCCAGACAAGCGAGTTCTCAGGCTTCAACACCCACTACGAATATGTCAGCATCTGCTATAGAAGCCTCATGATGTTCAGCACTTACGTGGTTCTCATCTGGGAACATCAACAGCTTGCTGGGCACGCCGCGAGCTTGCAGCACGTTAAACATTGCCAGACCCTCGGAAATGGGCAACCTATAATCCAGCTCGTTGTGGATGACCAACTGAGGCGTCGACCACTGGTCAAGATGGTGGGCAGGGTCCCACTTCTCGTAGCCCTCACGGTTCTCCCATAGAGGGCCGCCGAAGTCGTGGAGAGGGAAGAAGAGCTCTTCAGTAGACCATTGGTTAAGTGTTGAGAAAACGCCGTCGTGGCACACCAACGCCCTGAACTTTCTTCCGAGCTCGTGGCCCTGGATCCAGTCTACTTGGTGTTAGCTTTAACAACGGCAATCTGGACGAAGTATCAACTTACTGATCATGTAGCCTCCGTAGGAAGCGCCCAGAGCGACGGCGTTGCCCGAGTCAATGTAGGGAATGTTTTTCTCAATGTGGTCAAAACACTTTACCAAGTCGACGTACGGGCGGCCACCCCATTCGTTCTGGATGTTATCGGTGTGCTGCTGTCCGTAACCAGTGCTTCCCGTCGGGTTGGGCATGACCGCGATGTAGCCCTGCTCCGCGAAGATGGCTGGGTTCCACCGCGTGCTCCAGCTGTCCATCCACGCAGCCTGCGGTCCTCCGTGGATGAGAAAAGCAAGGGGGTACTTCTTGTTCTCGTCAAAGTTTGATGGTTTCACCACCAGAGCGTGTACATCGTATCCCTCTGCTCCCTTGAACCAGAACTCGTCACACTGTGACTTGGACAGGCCGAAAGACTTGCCATGCTTCGAGCTCGACGAGACAAGATCGGTCTTCTTGCTGACCGGGTCCAGGACCGAGTAAGCCGAGTTCTCGACTCGAGATGATGTACTGATGAAGAGCCTCTCGCCGTCGTCTCCCAACAGCTTAGCCTCAATGACAGAGCCCTCCTCGTAGATCGCTGCTGGCAAACCTTTCGCCTCGTGCGGTGTCGAGGGCAGCTTCCAAAGCTTCGCACGGCCGTGCTCTTCGGCAGACACGTAGAGCTCCGAATCGTCCTTGCTCCAAGTGATCCATTCGGGTCGCGCGTCCCATCCGCCAGCACCGTCCTCTGTCTGGTAAAACTCCTGTACACTTGCAAGATCGAAAACGTCTGGGACGAGCATCAACCTCGGCTTATCCGTCTCGTATTGATCGCTCTTCATCCGGGTGAAGGCAACTTTCTTTCCGTCCCTGGAGAATACGGGTGATGCCGAGTACCCACGCAGCTTGCTTGTCTTGACAATCTGCGGCACTGGCGGTTTCGTCTCCGCGAAAGACTTTAGAGGAATGAAGTAGAGGTCGGTTTTCGTGTAGATCGCAGGGGATACTTCGGGGTCCCGCGCAATAAACACAATGCCATTCTTGCTGAGGTCGAAATCACCTGCGCCACCAAAGGGGGAACCGGGGACTGTAGCTTCGAGCCCTTGAGAGCATTGACCAAGCCCGGATCCTCCAGCTTATACGTCTTATCGTCCTGCTTGAGAAGACCATACCAGATGGAGTTCTGATTTTCAGAAACCCAAGCGTCCCAGTGTCTGACAAACAAGCTCGAGTAGATCTTCCCCGTCGTGTGTTGCTTCTTCTCGGCGGCGGGGTTGTACATGGCGCCGTCAGGAGTTGTCAAGACACAGACGGCGATGGCGACCTCATTGTCCGACAGTCGCTTGGCTTTGAGGCTAGAGAGGCTGCCTTCGAAATGACCAACCCGGGTTACTCTGTCGTTCACTCGTCAACAATGGACTGCGATTGCAGGTCAGGGGAAGGGCCTACGTGGACGGCCTAGTGACGTCTCCCAACAACAGGCTGGTGGTTCCCTCGTCGCCGCTCCTCAAGAGAAGAATCTCCCGGTCTGAAATCCATGTTGCGTCGCTGTAGCTTGCCTCTTCATAGAGAAGGGTGGAGTGGCCGCTCTCGACATCGAGAACACGAGTTTGGGATGTTTTGCTGTGGGAGTCGAAGGAGTAGGTCGAAACCTGGCTTGGTCAATGCGTGCTCACAGCTTCCATTGATCTTCACTTGGTCGTAGAAAGAGACCCAAAGACCGGTAAAGCTCGAGAGTGCAGACAGGTAACTCACAGTATACAGCACCTTGGTGCCGGTGGGGTTAGGAATGCCAGGGGACCTGCGCGGGGCAGAGAGCAGGACCTCTGGGGTGAACTTGGAAGCTTGAATCGTCATCATGAGGAACTGAGGCAAGTATGCGACACTTTGAACTCGATTATACAGCTATCAATGGGGAGAAGTTGAAAGTAAGAAACGGTTGGGAGAGAATGCTGCCGTAGATGTATGTCGGTCGGTCAACAGCAATCCCCAAAACTGCGACATGACAACGGGGGATCGCCCGTCTGGGTTGCAGCTCGGTTGAAGAGCCCCGCACTAGCTACGAACAGGTTAGCTACGGCTGTTCGAGGCGACTGCACGGTGCCGACAAGGTTCTCACTTGATGCTCAGACGTTGGACAGGCTCAGGCCCCCTCAGGCCCCCTCAAGCCCCCTCACTGTAGCTCGTCCCCGTCGTCTCCGAACCAATTGGTGCAGCAGGCCGGTTGGGAGCTGGGGAATCAGATAGCCGACGCCTAGCACCTTGAGAAGAAGCTTCGTCAAACGGCAGCAGAGGGGTAAATGCTGCATCATGCAAGGGACCTGCCGAATTGAGATGTGTGTAACGAGGGGTCTTTTGACTTTTCCTCACGTTACTCGGACGGATCAATATCCAGTGGAATAATCCCAAGGGCCTTGAAAGAAGTTCATGTTGGCGATCAATCATGGGGCCTATCCTAACACGATTCCTCCGCAGTTATTATCGTAGTGAACCTCATTGTACCTACCTTAGTTCACGACACTGCCGAGACACCTCGAAAGAGGCCTCTTGTCATTTACAGCTTTGATTGACCGGGAAAACTTTTTACGCCGGAAAACCTGTCGACCAATGCGTGGGCAGATTTTGCTCTCTGCGTAGTGGTATGTATGACAGGCCTAGGAACGCAAAAGTTCGTCTCCACTAGGAACTTTTGCAGCGTCTCGTTACAGAAGTGCCCGCAAGTTACCGTAGTCTGGGTCACACGTACGTTTCTGGCCGTATTGTGTTGCATGCCCTCCTTCCTTTGGACCCAAGACTAATTACATCTCAGCGAAGACGAGTCAAGAAGGGAGACCATGTTGTCAGATCATCAAATTGGGAAGGAGAACATTATGGAGTTCTCCGTCGGGTATCATTGTTTTCCGGAACTCCTCAACTCCTCTAGCCTTCGCCGTCATGTATGATGCTCCATCGGTTGCTCTTTGTCCCCAGGTAACGATGCGAGTAGCCCTAGCGGCGCGCGACAGTTTGTGAGTTGACGGCGAAAGATCCCCTCGCGATAACCAAACGCTAGTACTGGAAGCCTGCGAGAGCCCCGATTGGTTTGAAAAACCAAGATCGCCGTGGTTGGGCCTGGAAGATGTTTACAGTCTCCCAGAAAGTTGTCGTAAATCGTTATAAAAATAATGCCTTGGCGGGCTGTCTACCCAAATCCGCAAACAATGGCGAATGGCATGCCCGAGCTAATTCACTTGCGCCCAGCCCCAAAGTTGATGCGCTTCTTATTCGGGGCCTGGGAGTCGTGATCGCTATCTTCTTCGTTCTGCTTCTTGTTCTTCTTTCCTGACTTCGAAGCTGTCGCCGACGTTGGCGTGGCATGGTTGGAGCCGGAGCCGTCCTTGAAGGACGTAGACAAGGGAGTGGGTGCATGCGATGCGGGAGTCGAGCCGGGAGTCGTGGCTTCCTGCGATAGAGGTTAGCTTATGCCATAAAGCAAAGAATGGAATGACGCACACTGCCGGGCCGATACGAGACGGACGACCGCGAGAAGACGCGATTCTGTTCCGTGGCGCCAGCCTTGCGACGCTGGGCGGCCGCGCCCGTGCCCTTGATGTAGTTATCGAATCCCGCGATGATGTTGCCGTTCGGAGTGCTCTCGAGGTACGCCGTTTCCTTCTGTTCGATGTCGGCTTCGATGTTGGCAAGTTTCCGGGCGATAACAGCTCTCTTGTCCAGCATTTGCCTCAGACGGGCCTGTTCCTCTCTGTACATCTGCATCGTAGGCGCCGGCTGCGATGCCGTGTTGGCGGTGTTTGGCTGGTTTTCGCCCATGTTGTCGGAATAAAGCTGCGCGTACGGGATCTAGGATCGGCGATGCTGTGTTCGGCGAGTTTGTCGGTGATGAACTCGATGCGGCGCGGTCGAGGCAAGGAACGGTCGCGATAGGAAAGATTGAACGACTTGTCGCGCCGGAGCTTCTAGTGGCTCAGGAACCGACGCTTTGGCGCAGATGGTCGCCGTTGGCAATGCACGACGCTCATTGGCTGATTCGGATCGTATGGATCTCCGAGTGCTTAGTCAGGTTGACAGGCGCCCCACCGTGGCTGCGGACCTGCGGCTACCTACTTAGGTAGTCTACCACGAAACCCAGGACGTCCGCGCTCCGGCCGGGTTAGTCAGCAACGCCGCTCTTGCTCGGTGAGCATCACCTTTGATCACCTCAACTTCGCCCATCCCTCCGACGAGCTGCATGCTAACCTATTACCTCTCACCCACCCATTTACGAACTGACACTGTATGGCCTTAAATTCATGCGTCTTTCGCCATGGATCAGGTTTCAGTTGATTGCGACCAGGGGCGAGGCGCGGGCAGATTGGCTAGCGAGCCCGGAGTCTGGCGACCCTCTTCATTCTCTTGACACATGAATGCCTGCCTGATGCTCAGCCACGAGACACGAAAAGTGCGCATATCATATTCGCAATAGCGCTGGGCGCGCGCTGGGCTCTGGTCATGAGTATATGAGACGCTGCGGTCGCTTGTTTTCCATCTCATCCTACTTCCTACCTGCGCAAACCGATAATACCTAATTCCTGCTCTTACTCTCTGCGGATTTCGGCGACGGGTGATCACTTGATCCTTGAACCCGTGAGCCTTGCGAACAGGGCAGTGATCATGCCTAAAAGGAAGAGCGCCGAAGATTTCTTTCGCGGCAGGAAGAACAAGGGCTCGGTACAATGCGCTGAAGGAAGCGCCTGAGGCGGATTTACAGCCAGGAACGTACCGAACAAAGCTGGGAGGCATATCGCGTAGCCAGGAACCAGAAGGGGCGAGTAACAGGAAAAGCACTGCGAACCATACGCCGCGAGAATGTGGAACAGGCGGCAGAGTCGCCGTCGTCGCTATGGAAGCTCGCAAAATGGTCATGCAACAGGCAGAACATCTTCAACCGGGCTGTAGGGACACTCTTCCACTGCAGGTGGCAAAATCTGGCAGTACATGCTTGGAAACCCGACAGAGTTCATAGCTCCGACCTCCAGCGGGAACGCAATAGCCTAGTCATAGGTTTGAGCTATCTATCCCCCATTCCTCAAGGTAGACGAGCTTGTCGTTTGCCTGGTCTAGCCAGCCATCCAGTACTAAGTCCCAATTACCAGGGACGCTGGCAAAGCGGTAGACAGAGATAGCATCCACAGCGGGACACTCTGTGACTGCAATGACGAAAGTACATCCATGTGAGAAGTCTCCGCCCACACCTCCAGTTGAGACCAGGATAGGGTTGTCAGGACCCAGCTCATCTCGAAGGTGGGTGGCACGGCCGCAGAGCCGGCCTTGAGCGTCGTCCCCCTGGCAGGCTCTGGGGTCAGGTGTCATCGGCTCATTTTTTGGTGGTCAGTACACATTCTGCCAGCTCGATGAAATCTGGTGTCCTACCTGCAAGTTGAAGCTCATGATAGCTTCTGGCCAATCCTTCCAAACCTGACCAGAGTGTGCGCCTTGATAGTTGAGTATATGTGACAGACGCGCGTCGTAGGCATCAAAAGCGGTTTGATCTACATAAAAGGCATCCCTGCCGAAGGTGTCGTGATAAATATCGCTGAAGATGCAGGTCAATAAGGCTGTGGCGTGTCTGGGAGGGACCTAAGTGCAGGCAACCTACGCGCGATAGTCACCCAAGAGGGAGTTGGAGTCATGGGGAGAAACGATCGTCTTGATGTTGCTGTCCTTCAGCTTGAACATGACCCTGTCAAGCTCATCCAGACATGCATCATTGTATTTGCCAATCGCGTCCTCCAGGGGAGGCATTGTGCGGACACGTTGGCTCCATTTCTCGCAGCCAGGCTGGTGGGAATTCACCCAAAGACGGATAACCTTGGTGACATACTCAACCAGTACTCTCGATCTCGTCAACGCCCTCTATGGACTAGCGGTGTGTTTCTTCATTGGGAGTCGAAATCCAGAATGCTTGTTGAATAACAATTTTCACATCATTTTCCACGTTGAATAGGAGGGTCACTGAGCAGAACTACAAAATGGAATGGACAGTAAGTACTTTAACATGTTTCATAAAATCTGAGAAACCGACACAGCCTCAAGGGTGCGATGGCCGAAGCTAGTGCATGGTTTTCTATTTTCCAGATGGTTGCTTGGCTGCTGTCAGGACAAGCCTTCTGTTGAGTTGATGCTTGGTCAACTCAAAGCGGATATAAATGGAGTCAGGAAACTGACGCTGTCCCATGAAATTGAACTTCCCGTCCAGTACAGCATCTCTGAAGAGTGGGTGCTGACAACCAAATGAGGCCACAAAGTATAGCTTGAATAAAAGATTCTGAAAGAACATTCATGTGCGACTAGCTACTCATACAGGGGAGATAAAATGGTCAATTTCAAGCTGTAGGAGTAGTCCTGACTGGTAGCTGCAGGTTCACGGGGTACTCGAGAGCTGGCCTGCCGCTAACAGGCAGAGGATCAATAGCTCTCAGAGCATTCCAGGTCTTCATAATCATCTCCAAGTATTGCTGGAATCCAGATCCCGGTCCAACGTCACCGTCGCCAGCAAACTCAGAAGCGAGATAGATGAGCTCGTCAAGGGTAACATCCCTATGATCGACAACGGAGATGCACAGGATATAGGCCAAGATGTTCTTGTGCACATCGACCACTCCCTTGCTACCGAAGGTGTACTTGTATGTATACATGTCGACACGAATGATAGCGTTGCTAGATAACATTGATCAGCATTTGTTGGCTTTGTAACAGAGGTCGAAGGAGCTCATCATACTGCTTCATACAAACGAAGAACTTCTTGTCATAGCTTTCGCCAGCTGAGGAGTCGCCGAGAATCGCAGAAAGGCCTGTCTTGACCACGGATTTGAAACCGTCGAGGACGCCCTTGGTCCCTGTATCAGAAGCGCCGAAGAAGGAGTCGACGGCATCCTCAACGCCTTTTCCGGGCTAGGGTATTGCAAGATTAGCGACTGGATGCTTGTGAAGGACTCAGGGGTCGGTTTGAATGAAAACTCACAGTGCTTTCAGCATCAACAGCGACATGACGCTCAAATCTCAATGCCCTCCTTCCTGGCACACTAGTCTTCATCGCCGACTCACGGTCCAGGAACATTTTCTCCAGCTCCCCTTGGAATGTGTCCAGTCGTGCATCTGCGAGCTTCATCATTAGCTCCAGTTGTTCCTTCTTCTTCCTCTCATTCTCGTCAGCTGCTTCATTGGGAGCGATTAAGGCACTGATAGCATTGCCCATCTTAAAAAGGAAGAATTGAAACGAATTACGGTGAAGAAGGATGATGATGAGAGAACGAGGTGTTTAATGATTCAATTCTACGTAGTGCAAGGGCGAACGCGCCTTTTTATCTTGCGCATTGCTTTCTTATTGCGACTGACCTCATGAGCTGGTGATTCTAGACTACAGTACAGTCCAAATGTCCGTCAGCATCAGACGAACTGGTGCCGGATCGAAATGGTCTCGAACATTTCATTGCCAATAACTACCCACCTCAGGGCATATCTTCGCGATACTACATCCCGCATCACATCGCCCTTTTCGAAGACGACTTACCCGATGCGCGGCATCAGCCAGCCATATGGCCTGATCGGCAAGCTGCAACACTATTTACAGGTAGACCCAGCACTTAGTTGATCACCGAGGATATGCTAGGCTTTCCGAAAAGGAAATGGATCAGCTGCACGAGACTCAGCAAGCTGAAAGCTGAATCCAATTGACCCCGACACCTCAATGGCATACAGTTAAGCCCGAGGTCACACATCACAGGAAAGGTTCGATAGCCACCAAGCGGATGGGTGTGTGATCCAGCAACAAGGCAGCTGGAGAGTTGGATGTGTGGTGGGCCGAAATTACTATCCTAGCCATTGTGGCTGGCTGAAATACGACCCGCAGTTTTCCAATACTTGGCCTCAGCTGGGACTACAGAACGTGAAAGGCAGAAACAATCGAAAGAGTCTTGGGTATGCCTCTGTGGGTGGAAAGAAGGCTGTTTGTCAAGCGTTCGTGTAAGCTCCCAAGCCAAGAGTGGATGGTATAAAAGTCGACAAATCCGCTGATGAAGGGATTCCTATCTCCACATACCTGTCGACGTCTACTTACAGCTTACTACATACCATTCTTCACCATGATCTTCCTTCAAGAAAACCAAAGGCCTGCGGTAAGCATTACTGAATGCATATAAGGACATTGTGAGACTAATTTTGCCATGCATTCAGGAACCGTATATCAGAGATCTTGACAAGGCTAAAAGTGTTCAAAACGGTGTGGAGAAAAGTCTGGGAGAAATTGCGACCGAAACGTATTGTTTGACGTTCGAAGACATCCGCTATATCCTACGTGCCGGTCTGAACCCCCGTTCTTGTGCGGACTTGGACGCTGCAAAAGCATTGCTAAAAAATGGCACACACTACAAGAACGAGAAAGGGGAACAGAAGCAAAGTCTCCCGGACTTCATTTCAGTCATGGGTGGCTTCTCCAGATTAGTTGGAAGCGTTGTCAAAAGCCAAAGCCTGCATTCCATCGAGGGCAAGCCTGATGTGCATGTTGAGCTTGAGCTGACGCTCTCAGCTTACGTCGACAACCGCAATCCAGACGATGTTCCGCGCCTTTGGGGTGAAGTCGGCAAAGTTCTGGACAGCTTTACAGTCGAACAGAGAAAGTTGATATGCAAGAAAGCCACAAAAGAGCTTATCACTGGCATGAAGAAGATATCGCAAGGGCCGCATACTTGCCTTGTCATGGCACCAGCCCAGACTATGATGTCGACGGACAAGGAAAGTTATGGTGGTTTTGGGAAGACAGGAGGGTCGTCCATGAAACGTGACGAGTCCGATTTCGACCGGAGTGTCATAATAGACTCCTCTGGTCAGTCTTCTCAAGTTGCCTGCGTTCCAGCTCGGCTGGTTTGGGCCTTTGCCGAGCATGCGGAGAGATTAGTTCATTTTCATTCGAACCGACCACTCTATAACTACGTTCTGAGTGTGGTGGATAGCTAGCACAATTGACTCTTCAATACTCTTGCTTTTTTTTTTTTTGCTTTTTTTGTGAAAAGTTCCATGTATGCTCATCTGCCTCCGACTGAGCCACTGCTCTCTAAGGCCTAACAGAGAGCGAAAATGCCGTCTCGTTTGTGGAGTTGACATATGTTCTATCAAAAAGCGTCTCGAGCTCATCGCTACTGTGCATTGCACCCTCGCATGGCCAGTGTAAGGTGTGGTGATGTGTGGTTGTATTGTGGAGGTTCTAGGTACCTGCCCTGTGTGGGCGGATATAACAGCCAGGTACCTTCCCCTCCTGTAGGTGCGGTTCCAGCTGAACTGCCCACCCTGGTTTTGACCACTAATGTAAGCAAAGAGCTACCCTGAAAATACGTATCTGCAGTCTACCTAGAGTGGGTGCTTAGCCATCGCCCCTGCCAAGTATCGCATTTAGGCAAGTAGTCCAAGTCAATGGTGAGCCGGAAACGGTCGCGAGCCCCAGAACTGACCCGTAGCCTACTGCAACCACCTCCTACAAGAGTCGTCTTTCTCGTCAGAATGAGAATATGTCTGTAGGCATCGTACTCACGTCAAATATTCCAACAAGAAGCAGGGTAGAACGAAAGGCAACTTTGCTAAGTCACGTGGTCAAGCGCAGCACGGTGCAGCAGACTGAAAGTTGACGACAACGCGCGCGTAGGTTTCCAAGTACAATAGAGAGGGAGACAACATGAGTGGGATTCCGATAAGGGTCCTGGACGAGCTGGCGAGAAGCTATCGACGATGCCGTTTTCTGGCCTCGCGCCACATCGATCTCTCGTCCCCTTCGACGCGGCGTGAGCATCCTTTACGCACTGAGGTTCTGGAACCGGGCGCGGGGGCAGGGGGCCTGGATGCCCCCAAGCGCTGGCACACAATGTGTTCTCCGTGTCAGCGACTGCGCAATTGTCGCCTGATCAGGGGCTTGATGGTCAGGCTTTGATCACCCTAGATCACCCTTACGTTTAGGGTAAAGCAGCGACAACTCAGGTTCCACGCCAGATATGGATTTGGAAGGCAAGATTTGTCGGGGGTGACTACATAGTATAGAGGAAGGAAGGAAGGAAGGAAGAGGCTTGGAAGAGGGCCGGTAAGGGGGAGCAGTTCATCGAACTCGATCCTTCGCTCGGCATCTCACTCAGCACCATTTCCAGAGCACAAGCTCCTTACCTCTTTTGTTCTCTTTTCATATTCAGTATTCTGAATACGGGCGATAATCCTACTGGGTCTTTGTCATGCTCTCCCAAAATTAACACTGTTCCAAGCCCCATTCAACTCAAGGTAGCAATATGCATCGACCCGGGCCCCCAAGCGCCCACGGCACCCCCGCCAGTCCTAAAGCTGGTTGTCCGAGTCGCATGAACCAAGACGGATCATCATCTCTACGCCAGTCTATTTGCAACGTAGACGGGCCGCTCATCACCGTTTCCCAGGTTTGCCCCTGGCTCTGGGGCTAGAGACAGGATGACAGCCGGTCACGTCCGAAGAAAATCAGCACAGCGTTTGGAAATGCATTCATGTTCTCACCGATTACGACAATCTGCTTCATCAGTCTGTGCATTCGACGAACGCCCACCCAACTTGCGGACGGGAAACCAACGCCAACCAGCCTCCGTCAAGCACTCAGCCGCCCTTCCGGCACCGACGGCACCCTCAACTGCCCCTCCCAAACCCTCCGAGCCGGGGGTAACATCAAGGCTCCGCACCATCAGCCGCAGCCCGCAGCCAATCGCTGGCACGCAGCTGCATCTTTTTGACAGACGAACAGAGAGGCTTGGCCCCTGTTTCGTTTCACCACGGCTACCTCGCAGAGGCCTCGCCGATGATCTGTGGCCAAGGATGCACCCGTCCCTTCTGTTCCCCCCTCCCCGTATCCTGGAGAGTCTTAGTCTTAGCATTTTTGCCAAAAACTTTACCTTGCTTGACCGTTCGGCAAAGCAAGGTCGTTCCATGTGGGGGGCAAAAGCTGCAAATCAACTGGCGCAAGCGCGCGGACAAGACGGAGGATCGTCACTGAATCAAGGGGGACGGGCATCAAGGCACTGGCTCCTGCGTTCGACTAAAGACTCAACATGGCACCGTTGGCATGCGCATGACCAGCCTTGCTACCCTACCGCTTCGCCCTAGTGAGCCGTCAAAAGATGCTGTGTTCAGGGGGCTGTTCCCTAGTCCTGGTCATCCTTCGGTCAAAAAAAAGACAAACACCTCCTCCTTGCCTGATTTCTCGTCAGTTCGCTTTTGTCTGACTGTGTCACTCACTCGTTTCCACCCACGATCGTTTCCACCCGTCGACTTCGCCCGGCTTGGCTTTTGTTTCCATCGTTTGCTTCGCTCATACAAAAGCCCTTCGTTTCTTTCTCTCTGTCACGGTCACGATCAGTATCATCACCACGCACATCCGTCGCCCACAGCACCCGCACTCCTCTTACACGGCATCAACCGTTCCACAAGACCGAACGAAATGATTCTCAACGGCTTTCTTCCCGTTTCCCTCCTCGCCAGCCTGGCTCTCGCCTCGCCCATCCTTACTATCCGCAACAACAACGCGACAGACATCATTGCGGCCGTCGCGCCAAAGTCAGTATCATGCGCCGGCGTGACGGACTTCCCTGACGAGTGCGCCACCGCAAACCACGCAGCCCAGTACATCCCGGCGGCGTTCCAAAAGTATGGCATCTACCGCCCCGGCGAGATCGCCGGTGTTCTCAGTCTCATGGCATTCGAGACTGGCGATTTCCGCTACTCCCGCAACCACTTCCCCGCGCCCGGCCGCCCCGGCCAGGGCACGCGCAACATGCAGATGCCCAGCTACAACCTGATGTACGCCCTCGCCATCCCCGAGCTCAAGGACAACGCCACCGCCATCGCCGGGGGTGTTACCGACGGCTCGACCCTGTCCGACGACAAGAAGAACGCTATCCTCGACCTCGTGCTCCCCGACGACTACTCCTGGGGCTCGGCTGCTTGGTTCCTGTCGACCCAGTGTGACCAGGGTGTGCGCGACGGCCTCGCTGACGGCACCGTCAAGGGTTTCACGCTCTACATGGAGTGTATCGGCACCTCGGGCACGGAGGACCGCGTCGAGTACTGGACGAGGGCCAAGGCCGCTTTCAACATGGCTTGAGTACGAGGCTGGCCTCCGTACCCATCTTTCTTCAACTTCCTGTACATATAGTTTATTTGGGTTGCATAATGGGATAGGGTATACGGAAATGATAACGAATGTTTTATTTCATTTCAAGAACCGAACGGCAGTGGCCGAGTGAGACAAACGCTACGAGTGTAGCTCCCATATGTACTGACTTTCCCATGTTCAAATTCGTAGTAGCAAAAAAACATGTACGTGCCCCAAAGGTGGGTGTGCGGGGTGGGTATGTGATGTCTCGCGAGCCTCGAAATCTCATGTCACACCCCCACCTTTCGGAAGCAAGAAGAAGAGAAGTTTCCCCCTGAGCTACCGCCCAGTCGCTTTCCTACCATAGGTACAGGTCCGTTGCCGAAGCAAGGATAAGAAAAGTCGAAACAGATACACACGATAAATACACACTACTTAGGAAATTAAGCTGTCGAATGTCGAGTCGATGGATTAGTTGTTTTGTTGTTGTTGTTGGTTTGTTGTTGGACTGTATGCTTGGTGAGTTGTTTCTTTGTCGATTCCTATATGCTATTCTTCAGTGGGTGACACACACGCACACACACGCGTTACAGCTGGGACGACAGGCAAGGCGACGAAGTGATGTTATTAAAACGTCCTATAAAGTCTAAGTTATAATCGGTACTCTCAAAAGCGAGGCGCGTCGTGGAGTGTTGCGCAGCACTCGTGGTCGGAGAAGGCTTGCGACGGGCAGAGGGGGGAGGAGGGGGAGGAGGCTTGCCTATGCCGCCAGCACAGATACCCGTCCCCATGACCTTCTCGGCCGGGACAAACACGAGCGGCTCCCCGGTCCCGCTCTGCGCCCTGAGCACGCCGTTCCCATCCGTCACGTACGGGCGGCACTTGACGACCTCGAGGATTAGCTTGCACGGCCGGAACCCCGTCTCGCCCGGGTTGAGCGACACGCTGAAGGTGTGGTTGCTTCCGACGTTGGAGTACACGCTCACGACCTGGCCGTCGTCGTACCCCTTGCGCATCACGATGACGTGGTCGTCGTTGTAGACGGGCAGGGCGTTGTAAAAGAGGTACCCGCCGTCGAGCGCCGCCAACGTCGAGCGCAGCGCCACGAACTTGGACACCCACCGGTACAGCTCCGACTGCGTGTCGTACCCCGCCAGCCACAGGGCCTCGCGGTTGTACGGCGTGTCGCCGCCCGCGAACCCCTGCTCCAGGCCCTGGTAGATGATGGGGATGCCGTCCATGAGCAGGGTGAAGGTTAGCGCGTTCTTGAGCAGGGTGCGGTCGCTGGTCTGGTGCAAGAAGCGCGCCTGGTCGTGGTTCTCGAGGAAGCTACCGTAGAGGGTCAGGTCACGGGCGAGCTCGGCGAGCTGCTTGACGCCGTTGGCGAGGTTCCAGATGCTCCCCGTCGTCGACTGAAAGGCCTGGGTGACCCAGTAGTAGACGGGGTAGTTCATGACGCCGCTCATGACGTCCTGGTAAGGGGCGACGTAGACCGGGTCGCCGTGGAAGACCTCGCCGATTGCAAACACTCCCGCCGAGGCCTCAAAGGGCGGCCAGAAGGACATCTCGACGTGCTTGGCGCTGTCGAGGCGGACGCCGTCGAACTTGAACTTGTGCACGACACGCTTGATCCACGCGTTGAAGACTTGCCGCACGCGCGGGTCCTCGGTGCGCAGGTCCGGCAGTGAGACGGCGTCGCTGCCCTGCCAGCACTTCTCAACCGACTCCTGGGAGTTGTAGTCGATGACGCAAGGGGGAGGTGGTAGGCCGAGGCGTTGGAGAAGGGGCGGTAGATGGAGAAGTCGACCGTGTTGCTGGGCCCGCGCCAGGCCATGTGGTTCGTCACTACGTCGGCCATGAGGTACATGCCGCGAGCGTGCACGGCGTCGGCGAGGGCGACGAGGTCCTCGGCGGTGCCGAAGCGGGGGTTGACTGACCAGATATCCTGGGCCCAGTAGCCGTGGTACGAATCGCTGGGTTCCTGTTAGTCTTGGTTCTGGGTTTGTTCAACAACCTTTCCGACAAGCATCCCGTGGGTTTTTAATGTAAGCCTCTCACAACCCATCCGCACAACTCCCTTCTCGACCCATCTCACGCAGGAAGAACAAAAGGAGAACTCACCCGTCGAGTGAATTGCCCTGGATATTCTTGACAAAGGGCGAAATCCACACGGCCGTCGCACCGAGGCCCTGGATGTAGTCGAGCCGCTGGGCGATACCCTTCCACGAGCCGCCGCAGTACGTCTGCTCGCCCAGGTCGCACGGCACCGTCGTCGACCCGTCCGTCCGCGCGAACCGGTCCGTCATGACCTGGTAAATCGTCTGAGACCGCCACTCTGCGGGGCTCAGGGCCGAGACCCGGGCGCCCTGGTGCAGGGCGGCGGCCGCTAGAAGAGAGGACCAAGCCGTGAGGGCCTTCATCGTTTCGCGCCGAGCGTACCGTTGCCGTTGTCTTGAGAGAGTGACCGAAAGAAAAAGAAAGGGAGTGACTGAACAACTAAAAAAGAAGGGAAAAAACAACAACAACAAACAACAGAAAAGAGAGTGTATGAAACAAGCCGAATTCGTGAGGAATCGTGAGAAAGAACTTCGTGAATCGGGACGTCGTCGAGTCGTAAACTTATATACTGGTCGTCGCCTTTGCGCCCTCTGCCATAACGGGTCTAGACGCGAACAAGAACCGCAGGCGTAAACGTAAAAATACAACTCTCATAGAGTTTCTAGGGGTGTAGCCGGTATCTTTCAGATTAAGGCGTCGAGTCCATAACTCAGCAGCGTCTCTTCTCAACTCCTCGCTCTATTCACGCTGGTCCGAGCAGGGAACCCCGGAGCGGCCAAAGAGTGCGATCTCTAAAGGCGTGGCTTGTGTGCGCGTTACTGGATGTTCCGGAGTCGAAGGGGCCGGGGTCTCTGAAGTAGCCCGCGAAGCTTAAAAGAGTAGTTTAGATGAGATAGGGGTTAAGGGCTGCGTTCCCCGAGAGCAAGGTACAGATGAGTCTTGACCTTTTTCCCAATGGGTTAGATGCAGTTGGTTGGTTTTGATAAAGACTAGGTTGCTAATTATTCAACCTTTTCGATTGAGTCCCCGCAAAACTGTCAGGAACCAGGAACCAGGCACCAGGGAAGCGACGCGAGTTGACATTTTAATATGTAGCGTAGGCGGGCGAGGTCCCAGGGTCCTACCTAGCTATGTCTGCTCCCCCGAGTATCCAGCAACTCGTCAACAGGGCAAGTCCCGTGGACCCACTCTCTGCTTGTCGATTTTTTTTCCCTTCTTCTTTCATTTTCGGTGTGCGAGGGGCCGACCGCCGTATCCTGTGAAAAAGGGGGTCGTATCAACTGGGGTACGATCGGCCCTATCGGCGAAGTGGTGTTCCCATCCTAGGTCCCTCACCGCCCCGGGGGTGAGATGGACTCCGACTTTTTCTCTGCGTGGGCCGGTGTTAGGACGTCTGCTGAAGACCGGGGAGATAGGCATGTAGAGTTTTATTCAAGCAACGGCCGGGAAATGAAGTTGAAGCTTGGTGGTTCGCCAAGTCGGTGGGACACCGCCGATCCCAAGTTCAGTAGAGAAAGTCTACATTGTAGCATTTACCCGTCCAGGCAAGAGGAGACGAGTTATGGAAGAAAACACGAAGTAAACAGCGTCAGTTACGCCGGTACGGATGCAGCATGTGTCTTTGACGACCTCCTCGCACCGCAGGAACAGCCAGCCGCATGACTCGGCAACGTCAAGTGGACAAGACCATTGTGCCGAACAACCATCGATCAGTAAATAAGGTAACACGAGGTCCCTTTTACTGCCCCCACCACGCGCGCGCAGGCCAAGGCTCCCCCGCATTATTTCCCCAAAAGTGACAGGTTTGACAGTGACACTCTGTAGAGTGTTGTGCGTTCTGCAGGACATCGTCTTCACTAAGCGCCCCCAATCTGTCACCCCCCCCTTACAGCGACTTTCAACCACGAGCCCAAAGGGACGGACCGAATCCTGCTGCATACCGCCGGCGTGGACGCCGAATACCACTCCGGACGGACGGTCGTTCCCCCCTCCCCACGCCCGGTTGGGCAAGTCTATCATTCCGCCCAAATGTGTCACTCTGCGGCCGAACAAACAAACGTGGTCGCTGTTCATCCAATGTGACCCTCGAAACGCGGAGACTCCGCGACTGTCATCACCTTCGGGCCGGTTGACATGACATTCTAGTGCCAAATCGGATCACATCGTCACATCGTACCGCAACTGCAAGGGAAGCTTTGCACGTGTAAAAAAAAAAAGGGAGTAGGGTATTTTGTAATCTTGTCCAACATGGCCTAAAGTGTCAAACACCCTTCTATCCTACCAAGCCCCGTGGCTAACGCGGAGGGGAGTCTATTCCCCGGCTCTCCTTTTCACCCAGCTGAATGGCCCAATCGCTCAGGCCTTCCCGATTCTGTCATTGTAGTCGTCATCACATTATCTACTTCCTGGCTCGATCACCGTTCCACCGCACCCCGAATCGGTCAAACTAGCCGGCCATGTTGTTGCCGTTGACTCTGCCAAAGGGGTTCCCGGAGGCGTCTGTTTCCGGCGAGGACTGACCCGGATAGACCTGCTGGAACCCAGTGTCGGGGGCCCAGTTCGCGTTTTGAGTGTACGTCTCGAAGGCGTTCTAGAAGCAGTGTCAGCAAACAATCCTACCATATCATTGGCGGAGCTGAGAACTTACCCAGTCGAAATTGGCAGGGAAATCGGCGCCAGCCTCAAGGTTCGTAAACATTGAGAATGGTGACCCCGCATTGTTCATACCAAGGTCGCCTTGGAAGTTGGGCGTCATGCCCGTCCCCGCCATAGGTAGTGACACCCCGAAATCCATGCCGCCAAAGTTGGTCGACGCTTGCAAGCTGTTCTCGATGGCAGCTGCCGTATTGGGCGTCATTCCACCGGACAGCATGCCCAACGTCATAGCAGCGTTGTGCTCCGACTCCATCTCGGGGCTGCTGTCGAAGGGCGGGTACAAGTCACCCTTCAAGGCCTCCTCCTCAGCGGTCGGACTCTTGATCTTCTGCAACATGATCTCGAGGACCTTTGACGCCTTGTAGGCCTCGATCGACCCGTCGGCGAGACCTTCCCATATGTCTTTGGTAAGCTCGAGGCTCCTAATCATCTCCATCCTTTGCTCCAGCGTCCAGAACATTACTGTCTCCGACGCTCTGCGATCACTGCTCGTCTCGGCGACTCGATCAAAGTGGAGGTCAAGAGCGACCAGCGAGGCTGAGAGGAGGAAGTCCTTGGTCGCTATTGAATTGACAAACCACCTGAGAGACCGGAGTCTGCCATTTGGCTGTGATTCCCGATCAAGGGTGATCAAATGCCGCAAGGTCTCCAATGCAGCCTCGACCGCGGTCCTACGTGAATAGGCATACCGCGGGTTGCGTCTGGCCCGCGGAATGTACTTCTTGTGCAACAGGCAGACGATCTTGTTATAAAGGACGTTGATATTGAACCTCGCAACGATCAAGGTGACGGGATCGTGTGAGCCCTCCATGGAAGCCACTTTGAGATGCGGCGGGATTTCATCGTTGATTTCCCGAAGGCGGGCGTCAAACCGCAGAATTTCGTCGTACGGTAGTTGTCTGCCCACCCGGTTGGTTGCCTGTAAAATGTCGCCCATCTCGGTGGACAGCCTTGATTTCGCAATCATGTACGCTATCGGAGTTGGCTCCGTCTTCGGCCGCGAAGGGGGCAGAACCTTGGTGTCCGGTCCGAACTCCTCATCGAAGATGTTATTCGGCAACTGAGTATCGCAATCGTGGCCGTATATCATCGATGGGAGACCGACCTGATGTGAAAAGAACACATCGGCCATCCTCACCAATGCCCACGTTCGCCTCCTCATTTCCTGGCAAAAGGCGTCAGCTAACACTCGAGAATCATGTTGCTCTGGGGGACTTACAGCTTGGAAAGGGGTAATAGTGGGGAACCACTTTGCATCGCGGTGGTAACCCATCCGGAACCCAACTCTGATGAGTAGCGAGACGATCAACCAGATGCCCAGATCGGCATCCCACCTTGACGAGTATTCCCCAAAGACGTAGAGAAGCATAGTCTCTACTGTGTACTCGACTGGCTTCGTGTAATCGGCGGCAACCAAGCATTGGACGGTCCGCAGCCGGTACTCTGCTGCCAAATCCAATGCTCTTCCTTTCCACTCAGGCGGCTCATCCCCAACCTTGTGATAGCTCAGCATAGCGAGGCACAAGATCGAGTACAGAAGGCCCAGCCACATGATTGGCGTTTTTGAAGGGTCTTGCCAATGTGCGCGAAGTTGTTGCTGGAATGTCGGCGCGTGGATGATGTTCACCGCATTGTCCATCGAGTTGAAGTATCGTGAGCAAAGGGCCAGAATGGCCGACTTGGGCGGTAGCTCTGCTCGCAGCTCGACTTCGCTAGCGGGCGTTGCTCCCAGGAGAAACGTGGGCCCCTCTCTAGCGCTGGGCGGTTTTGACATCATGACCTTTTCGTAGCTCCTCTCCAGATCTTTCTTGTGGTTATTGAAGTAAGTCTTGACCTCTGATATATCCTTCAAGATCGTGTGCCAATGCTCCTGGCCGATATACATGGACTTGCCCTTTTCAGTGTCGACTTTCAAAACACCCAAAGAAGTCGCCAACTCGCCATCAGGATCGCTGTCGTCGTCCTCGTCGTCATGCATCTGTGCTTCGTCGTCGAGGTCTACCTTTGCCGACGGAGGTGTGCTGTCGGTGTTCGATTTCCCGGTCGACGAGCCTGTTGCTGCGGCGGCTGCTGCTGCGGTAGAGGGATCAATAGTGGCACCCCCGTGCATCAAAGACAAAACTAGGCCTTCTAAGCGGTCAATACGATTCTGCATATCATCAGGGCTCGAAGCGCCTTGACTTTGATTCTTTTTACGAGCGGAAGGAGTCGCGTAAGAACATGAGGATGTGTCACCGCCCTCACGCTTCACGCAGTTACTGCATGGGTGACCCCTATCGCACTTCCTATGGCATGGTTAGTTCACAGGGGAGGTTGTGTTCCGCAGAAGTCTTACAATCTACGAGACGCGTTAGCAAGTTGAAGCGTAATGGCGGGATTTGCTTTCATGCTTACTTCCTAGTCCGACATGGGTAACAGCTGAGAGGAACTCTGTTTCTCTTCCTCACGACTCGGAACTGCTCCTCAGGAGAGCGACCCGACCCTGAGGAGGGCGTCGTGGACGGTGGTGTGGGAGTCATTGTGGCAATAGAGTCCGTGGAAAGAAGATACGCTTTGGCCGCGACTGGTGACGACTTCCACGGATTGAAAGGTGAGTGTTTGGACTTAAAGTCTTGTCCGACTGAACACACGTGGATGCAGTTCCACTGCCTTGGGAGACGAGATGAGAGCTACTGCAGATGATCCTTATACGACAGGCCCCTGATCCAAGGCTCGACAGGAGGGCCGTCAGATTCCCAAAAGGATACAAAGGTAGCCACTGGAACTATGACAAACGGCCGGTGGGTGGCAGCCTAAACCTGTAGGTCGGTGGAATTATCGCGCGCTTCAGCAAGGGTCCGTCCAAACGGATGTTGCGCAAATAGCAGGAGCGTCGGGCTGCTAGACCGTTGCTCCTGGAAGTTCGTTGGAGGGGCGGAATGAGACTTCTGACTACGTCCGATGTCGACGACGTCGTATCGGCGACGAGTTGCTTCTCGCCGAGCTCTTGGCCTCTCAGGACGTGACCGATGCAGGATAGTCTTGCGTCTGGATAAGCAGCAGATGTAGCTGCAATATTGCGACGGAACAGGGAACGCAGGTTCGCCACAGTTTCGAATCGATCTCGGTAATGGCGAATCGAGTCGGTCGGCCCGCGTACCACGAGGATTGGTGAAGGGGGGGGGTCGGGCCAAATCCCGCGAGGCGCACGGCAGATGTGTAGAGACGGCTGGCTTGAGGGACTAGGTAAGATTGCGGGCGCAATAGATGGCGGCGTCGATGTCCCGCGCGGTGCTCGTTGCAAGTGTCGGAAAGTGATAGCGCAGCCGGCGCGGGGGAGGATGAAAGGATTGCGGGAGAAGAAGGCAAAGTCTCGTAAGGTCGCGATCACTTTGACGGCGGCGGCGTCAGCTTTTGGTGGTACGGGTGATGGAAGGGTTGCATCGGTCCGCGACAAAAAGAGACCCAGAGTACGGGATGCAAAGTCACCACTCACCGCTGAGAAAGGTACTTTGGCTCAGTGCTAAGTTTGGCGCGTGAAGGAAGAGGGCGGAACGATGACCAAACCACGAATTGGCAATATTCCCCTCGGGATGTCGCCGTGAGAGGTTTGAGGCGGACCAGGTTGCGCGACTTGCGAAAGTGGCAGACGAGGGCAAGGAAGTGGATGGGAGAGGTGAAGTCGTAGCCGACACACTCGGAAGATTCAATAATATCATGAACAGAGCAAACCGCCCGCATCAGCTTGATCGGCACCCCCCAGCGCTGATTGGCAAGGGGGGACGGGATGGCATAACTGTACCTAGGTACGCAAGGGGGGGGCTGCTTTGAGGGTACCCGCCACCAGCAATCCCTCTCTCTTGGAGGTAACTCTACCGGTACTGTCCCGAGAAGCTGGCGTGTGATTATGTCGATACCAAGTACACAGCATTTTATTCAGGTATGGCGGCTTACATGTGCCGTGCTGGTGCCTGCTGGTGGCCTGCTGGCTCAGTACGAAAACGTGACGACGGTACCTAGGGGTCTCGAGTTGCAGTAGGTTGCGGGACACGCACGCATGCTTGGCTCATCAGGACTCAGGCAACCTGCCGCCCCCTGCTGTTCAAACCCCCCGCCCGGGAACTGCCTGCCAGATGCCTCTATCGTATTACATTTAGGAGCCCTAGGAAATCTTGGAAACTCTATCCCTCACCCAACAGTGAGTATCTTGGCTGGGATGGAACCCTGAATAAAGCAGGTTGCCAGCGGCTCAAAAAAACCAAGTCCAGACCTGCGCCGGAGTTAACGGAGACAAGAGCGGGTTCTCCTGTCATCAGCTACCGTCCAGTCTTGCGCTCAATTTCTTTTCAGTTGACACTGCCAGTGTAAGAGATTCAGCGTGGCATATACCAAGAGTCATTCAGTCGAGGCCGAGGAGCAATGAAACAATAAAAAAAACCCCATCCTAGCCTCCGTGACTCCACGGCTCTGCGACGAGTCTCTGCGCAGTCCGCAGTTCATTCGAACATTGCGCCGGAATATCATCGGCTCCTCGCTCGACTCACATCAAGCTGAGGAGACGAGACCGTCTTGCCCACGCGGTATGCCTGAGTCAGTGACCAAACAAGTTGCAATTGTGAAAAGCTTGCTTCGCGCATGCCAAAAGTTATGAAGTCGTTCCTTGGGACAAGACGCGGTGCATCATTCTCCTTATCGTCTATCTCTTCTAGTGATACATTGTATTAGGTATGTAACGATCGGTGATCAGAGGGGGACGTCCGAACTAGTGATGACGAAAGCGGGGTGGCTTGGAGACTCCAGACCCCGGTAGGAAAGCTTGCTCCACTTGGTGCATAACCGTCCTGGCTGCTAATAGCAACCCGTCCTATGTAGTGTACTCAACGTCAAACCGACCCCAATTCTCCCGCCTACCTATGTACGGACGCAGCATACGACCGATGCAGCAGCAATACGCGCCGTACATCAACAGTGCGCCCGATTGCTGAAGCCCAACGTCCAATCTTCACTTGTACCGATAGTTACACAAGCCATGAGACGTACGCAGCAGCCTGGACAGAGACCAACAACTCTTCTGTCAATCTTGTCGGTGGCTCCGTCCAGCCAATCATCACCCCGTTACCTTGCGTCGACAGGGGTGCTGTTTCTCTTCTCATGCGCGGTTTCTCACTCTCTCGCCGGATGACTCACCCCTCCCCATGGCATGGCACATTAACCGAGGGGGGGAAAACTCACATCATGATCGTTTGTTCCATCGTCTAGAACCATCTAGAGCTAACAGACGTTTCTATCGCCGAGGACGTGTGTCGTATGCCGAGTTGGAGTCTGTCGTCGCGCCCCGATTGTCAAAGGTACATCGCTGGCCCAAGTCAAATCGTCTAGAAGATGCGTTCCAAAGCAACCATGGCGGCTCATCACCGTCTAATCATGACGTCGGCAGTCTGCCACAAACTGCTCTGGATCACCGCCCCTCCGCTGGCCAACGTCGGTACCTCTCCCTGCCCCGTGAATGAAGGCCCATCCTCCACTATCTCTTTCTCTTTCTCTCACGTGGAAAGACCATTAGGGCAGGGCGCTGGTCGCCAACTCCATCCACTGGTAAGGCGGGGCACCGCCAAGTGGTTGACTTAGTCTATTCAGACCTCTGCCCTGCAAGGCTCGTAAAATTTGCGCCGACAGCAAGGCTAGACTAGCTAGCAACCAGTGAGGCGGCTCGAGCTCCCCAGTTACTCAGTGGATCCCAATTAGTAATCAGAACCAACCGAATCGCTCGTTCGCCCCTCCCGTCAGTACTATGTACGTAAGCCTGGAGAGTCTTCGGCTCCTGCCGAAACGCAGGGCCAAGCCGTCGGGACTGTACTTGGTTTGATCCGACTGTCGCCATATGACGCCAGGCGTGGGCAGCCAATCCATCGTTCCCCTGCGCAAGAATCCAGCCTTTCGGCAGTTCAAGAATAGAACTTCTCGCCCGGTAAGACAGTGCTGCGATCCCACCTTGCGGAACAGATCCGATCGAGTTGTTTAGTGTGTGCTTGCTGTGCTGCCTGACAAAAGTGCCCCTAGCGGGGACAGCGTACAAGCAGGGCGTCGACGGTGCTCCTACAGGAGCAAACATACCTAGTGCTTGATCGGGGGCTTTGTTACATGGACGGTTGTTTCGAGCTAAGACCCAAGATACCAACAAGATCCTGAAGTGCCGGCAAGAACATACTTCTCTGATCGTTAGGCCTTACCAGGATCGTGTAGCGGATGTCCAAGGCCAGGCCCGCTCAGACTGAGCGTATGCTTCTCGACAAAGTCAATCAACCTACCAGGCGAGGCGCGTGCACTTCCATCAAGGCAACAACGGACGATGCTGCGGACCGAAAGCAAGGACTCTGTGGCTACCGGCTATTCCTTGCTGTACCAGAATGCAGCGGGGGTCCAAACCGTTGCTCGAGATCTTAAGTGAAGACGTTGTAAGGCTGAATGAGCATCGTCCATGGGTATGGCCCGTCATTCCACTACTCATAGTGGAAACCATGAGCGCGGTGCTAATGGGCATAACCAACCATGGAATTTCGCCGTCGACAGTCACCATGGTCATTCGGGAAAGCCAAAGTGGAGCAATCTTGCCGTGAAGTCGGAGTTCTCATTTCTATCTCGCTCGCTCAATCATCACTCATGGGCACGGCTCATGATCCATATGCAAGCTCATCAGTCGTCTGCTAAACAAAGAGCCCCTCCAAAAGATGCAACGCCTCTAATGCCACGAAATCAAGCCACGAAACCAATGCAAACCAAGTCAGGCAGCGAACACACAAAGACCCCTCATGCCAGGTTGTTCTTGATGTTGGCGTACTGGCTGTTGGGATAGTTCAACAAATTCTGCGTCGGGTCGAGGGTGCCCATCTTGCTCGCCAGCGCGCCCACGAGACTGCCCTCGCCCTTGCGGTCCCCGGCCGCCTCCCAGAACACGGCGCCGCCGAGTTTCTTGTTGAGGAGGTAGTCCGCCTTGAAGTTGGCGCTCTGGACGTTGTCGTACGTCACCAGCTCCCGGGAGCTCGAGTCGTAGCTGTACAGTGCGCCGGCCGTCTGGTCGAATACCTCGACAGCGCCGGCCCGTGGAAGGACCTTGTAGTGCCACACGCCCGGCTCGATGGACCCCTGCCCGATTCCCTGGTACGGCTTGCCGATGCCGTCCGTGTTCAGGAACGAGCGGCCGTAGAGCGGCAGGCCCAGGACGATCTTGTCGGAGCGGATACCCTGGCCGAGGTAGTACGCCAGCGCGGCCTCGGTGCTGAACTTGGTGGCCTCCGGATTGGACGGGTCGGGAAAGAGGTTGGCCTGGTGGCCCGTCGTGGTGTCCCAGGACCCAGCGTAGTCGTAGGCCATGAGGTGCCACGCATCGACGTAGGGGTCCATGCCGCGGAGGTCCATATTCTGGTAGTGCGTCGGGCCGGCCGGGCAGGCGATGGTCAGGGCGAAGTGGTATCCCGGTGCATACTGCGCGGCGTGCTTGTCGAGCTCCTCGCGGCAGGTCTTGAGGAGGGCGACAAAGTTGGCTGCTTCCTGGGCGTTGCTGGGGTACTCCCAGTCAATGTCGATTCTGTGTTGTTGGTTAGCCCCGGACTTTGAGCATCGTGTGTCCCATCGAGAGGGACTTACCCGTCAAAGCCCCAGTCATGCATCAGCTTGATGGCCGATGTTGCAAAGCGCTGGCGGCCCGCGTCGGTTGCGGCGACGGGCACAAATTTTGGCGACCAGGTCCAGCCGCCGATGGAGAGGATGAGCTTGAGCTGGCGGTTCTGCTTCTTGAGGGCGTACAGCTGCTTGACGCATCCGTAGGCATTTCCGGCCTGGCTTGAGTCGCCCGGGTACTGTCGTTGAGTGTCTGACCAGGGGTCGGACGAAATTCTGCGGCTGTTAGTGTCTGGCATCGGCAAGCCTGGTTGGCATCGTTGACTTACACCTCTCCATCGGCAGCGATGTCGGCAAAGGAGTAGAGCAGATGCGTCACCTTGTCGGCGGGAATGTCTGCTGGCTGATAGTTGGCTCCGTAGACGCCCCTGAGTCTGTTAGCAACACTGTCCACTGGTCTTTGAACGGCTCAACGCACCAGTTCGTGAAGTACAGCACATTTCTGTAACCCGATGGAGGTGCTCCCGGGCTCGCGACTGGTGGAGACACACCACCGGTGCCCGATGTCCGAGGCGGGGACACGCTCGACGGAGCCGAGGGCACCGCAGAGGAGATCACGGACGATGGGGCCACGGACGATGGGGCAACGGGCGATGAGGCGACGGACGATGGGGCAATGGGCGATGAGGCGACGGGCGATGAGGCGACAGGCGGAGCCGGCCCTGTCCCTGAGGAACCAGGAAGAAAAGGGGTCACGACGATGGGACCCGGACCCGGATCCGAGGAAACCACCGGTGGGCTGGAGGCCGTGGCCGCTTGTGATGATGGTATGGTAACCGCTGTAGACTGAACGGCGGTCTCTGGCCTTTTGCAACTTGGCCGCGCCGAGCGGCGCTCGTTCGCCGGCACGGCGCCCGCGATGGACGCAAGGAGAAGGTGTAGGAGGAGGGTTGATCCAATCATGGCTGCAAACTAGTGACTGGAGAGGGCTGGTGATGATCGACAGGGGAAGAGTAAAAGGGAGAGGCAATAAAGAGCATTGTTGAGAAAGACGGAGGTTCTTATTGCTTTCTAAATCTCTTGTCTCTTGGGAGAGGCCGAGGGGTTGGCGAGAGGAGGGGAGAGGGGCGAGCTGAGCTGCATCATGGGAGAGGAATGCGCAGAGTTGGTGGCACAGTTGACCAACCACCAAACCCCGGGCGGGTGGTGGTGAAAAGAAGTCAGAATGGGAGGTCGTAGTCTGCCTCGCTCGCCGGCCCCTTGATATCAGGGTTCGTGATCTGGAGACCGGCTGCCACATCGAGGAATGGGGGCCACTATGGGGATTCGGAGCCCCAACTCATGGGACGTCCGAAACATGTACCCACGAACAAGGGGAATTTGAGACTCGAAAAGACACTTGTTTTGGTCCGGCTTGCTCTAGGGTGAGGATCACTCGTATCGCTAGACCATGAATTTCTTCCGAGTTATCAAGAAACCATCCAATCACGCTGATCGAGTTCGGTCATCGTGTTCTTCAGCACTTCCATGACCGGCAGGAGACCGGCAGGGGGGAATGTCTTGACCCATGGCGGTAGTTTGGACTGACAGACCCAATATCGTTACAACAATGTTTCCTTGCATACGATTTCCTGTTGCCTGCAGACAATGCTTCGAGTCGGTTGGGCCCCACGCAGAACGATGGGATGTCGTTGAAGCGAGGGTGTGCTAAGTTCTGCAGGTTCGCAGTCGGGACGCCGGACAGCCGCAGGTGGCGGCGCATCGACCCCCGCTTTCTCTCCAGGCACGCTGCACTGCGACACGCTGAAGAATGAACCCTGCCACACGAACGCAGCGGGACCGCCCGAGGCCCTGACAGCTGCCATCCCATCCTGGGGCTTGCGTCCACGACCTCGAACGCTTCCAAGACTGTCCGTCTTCTTCTCACAGTTGAGAACAACCTGGGACAGATTGGGTAGGAAGATCGGTTTTCAAGATGCCTGTACAGTCTGGAGTTGCGGGACTTGAGCCACGCATGGGCGAGCCTCCCACAGCGAGCTATAGATCCACGTTCCAGCGGCCAACCTCACTTACAGACCCATATGGTTGGAATGGTGCGCCGCCCTCAAAATCAATGTCTCGGCCAAAACGTCGTTCCAGGCAATGCACTTTGGACCTTGTCCCAACTTATCGATCAAGGGCAATTCGGTATTCAATAGCTTTGTTTCATGGTCTCAGTTGCAGTAATAATAATTTTGACAACCAACACCAAACTCGGTGTACGCAGGGCTGACGGCAGCGGCCCCTTCGCTTTAAACTCTCAGTATTTTGAGTCTAGACTTTCACGAAAGGCATTCCAACAATCTGATGCCCCTGCTCCCCTTTCAGCCCCGTCTCATGCAACGCCAATGACAGGCTGATCCCACAATAGCACCACTAACATCACCACTTGTGATAGTAGTATTGTAGGCCGGGTCTTCCTCACATTTCCAACGCTCCCTCGCCCTTGAACCCCTCCCTTTCCATCAACCCGCCCCTGCGCCTCGACCGCCATCAGCGCAGCAGGCATCGCAGCAACAAAAAAAAAACCCAACCTGCCCAGTACCTCTACCCAGTACATCCCATCCGCCTCCAGGATCCAGCCCCCGTGCCCTTTCTCATACACCAGGAACCCGAGAACCACCTCCGTGCCGGCGAGGAACGCCTTCGCCAGTCCGCCAACGGCAAGCCGGAACCATGCCAAGCGCGGAACGTCGTGGGCCACGAGCTGTTTGCTGATGTGTGCAGAGGGTCCACGAGAGCAACGTGCTTATTGTGAAGGTGAGGAGGAAGTATGGCAGCGCGATGGGGAAGATGGAAACAAGCGATGGCGACGTCCCAGAAGATTTCGACGACCAAATCCGTCGTCTCAAAGAGGTAGGTAGTGTCCCGTCATACCATGTCCAGCGAGGGAACGTGTCTTGGTGATGTGCAAATGTCTTTGACTTGAATTGATTGACCTTCTTGTTCTCTTTAGTTTCTCCCAAACTGCCAGAGCCCAGCAATTTACTGTCTCCTATATACTTCAATCTGTGCTCACGCAATTCTGTCCTGCTGTTCTGCTGATTTGACAGTCTCATGAACGCCGGGTGTATGGGGTGATCGTGGAGTGATGACATTTGGGGGGTTGCGGGCAGTCTAATACAGTGCCATGCCGCACAAGGCTCCGTACAAAGGGAAGCTGGTGATCGTCCCTACCGAAACCCGAAAGTCTCAGTATAGACCGTGCCTGGTTTTGTCCGACTGCCATCGCAATGTTGTAGGATGAAGTGTAATTTTGGGGGGTATCGTGTCTGTCTCCTCACTCCTGTAAATGGGGGGCATTCCTCTTGCGTTCCATCTTCTAAACCTGTAAACCAAATAAAACGATCCGTCCGACTCTAAATCTCCGTCTTGCCCAGCTTCTTGGCCAGATCGTCCACCTCCTTGTCCTTGAGCTGCACGGTGGGCTCCTCCTGAGCCTCCTCGGCCTCCTTGATGAGGATCTCGGCTCTCGTCGCAGGCTCCAGCTCCTCCTCCTCCTCCTCGTCAGAGTCCTCTCCCTCGAGATCGCTGAGGCTGTCGAGACCCCATGCGTCTTCATCGACAACGTCACCACCAATCTTCTCCTTGCGCTCCTCAAGCTGCTCGCGGATAGAGATAACAGAGGGGTCCTCTTCCTCGAACTTGTTGCCGTTGAGCTCAACCTTCTTCAGGGCAGGCAAAGAGTCGGAAACGGCGCTCGCGATGCCAGCCAGGGCCTTGGGGGTGATGTCGTTGAAAGCCAGACGGAGGATCTCGAGCTTGTCCTGCTTGCCCTTAGCAAGTGCCTTGGCGACGAGGGCGGTACCCTTGGCCGTGAGGTAGGCGTCGTTAAGACCCAACTCCTGAAGGTGTGTCCAGGTCGGGAGAACGCTGGCAACAGCCTTGGCGCCGGAGACGGTGAAGGTGTTGTCCTGGAGATCGAGGATGCGCAGCTCGGTCGCGTGGTTCAGACCCTCGCTGATGAGGTGGCTGATACCCTCCTGGCGAATTCCGTTCTGGACCATCTTGATCTCCTTGATCTTGTTGTGGAGGCTGAAGGCCTTGGCCCAGGCCTGCATGCTACCATTCTCCAGACGGTTGCGACCGCAGATAACAGTCTCAAGGTACGGGACCTCCTTGCCTTCCTTTCTCGCCTCCTCCTTCTTTGCGTGCAGCTCAGAGAGCGCATTCGCCACCAGGATGCCGGCGTGAGGACCGAGACCATTGTTGTTCAGGTACAGGTGCTGGAGGGGGACGTGGGCAGCCAAGAAGGCAACGACGGGCGCCTGGGTGTTGATGCCGAAAGCATTATCGTTCAGATTAATCGTCGTAAGCTTGGGGAGGTTGAGGATCGAAGTAAGGAGGGAGGTCAGAGCCTCCGGGATTTCGCTCAGGAGACGGCCAGTGAAGATGTCGGAGAGGTCGGCAGACTGGTTCATTTCGTTAGCAGTTGCGCATGAGTCTTGGCGTCGCAGCAGCGTACCTGGAGGTTGTTCTTAGTAGCCAAAACCTCACCGAGAAGCTTGCAAGCGCCGACGCCCAGGGTGTTTCCCAGGAACTTGACCTCCTCGACATCGGTCGAGCGCAACTCGGCGATGTGGGGTTCAAGGTCGGCAGCAGTGTCGAGCTTGAGACCCTTTCCCTCAAGGGAGAACACCTTGCGCGAGGACGCCATGATGAGTATGATGATGTGCAAAGAGAAATAGAGTGCTCGGGGCAAGGTGGCAGCGAGTGCGCAAAATGAGTGTCTGTCCGGGTGTGTGGTGTTGGTGGGGGCGGGGGAATAAACAAAACGATTTCGACTTTCAAAGACCCCTCGAGTCATAGTTGCAGGGGAGGAACCCGGGTGGATGCCAGGCACGAACAAGGGGCGGGTCTGCCAGCTGTCAGGCTCAGCCCCAGCTGATGGACACTGGCCACGGGCCACGGATACTCCAGTGAAGTTGGTCCGCTGATTGGACCCACCTTCCAGAGCTCCGTGAGCCATGGGCTCGTCGCGACACTGGTTCGAGCCCAGGCGCAAACATCATTAAAGTTGCCAGGAGCGAGGCCTATGTGATTACTCCAGCGATTGGTTTGCACTCGATTGGATCTTGCCATTTAACCCATCATCTACGATTCCCCCACTGGCAACCATCTATCTTCTGCCATCTCACCTCCTAATTCACTATCTCCGGCGACGATTGATCCTGCACGTCTCAGCAGCAGACAGCTGACGATAATTCTTGCATCCCTCGAAGAGCATTTCCATCCCTAAGACGGCGCAGCATGGCTCGTGGAGACTCAACACCGCCCGAATCGCCTCTGTCCTCAATGGACAACAGCGATGCTTCCGATGAGGAGGTCCACGACTACGAGGACGAATCGCTCCTCCGCCCTTCGAAGCGACAGAAGCTGGGAGCGGCCTCGACGACATCTCCTGCGGTCGCTGCCGAACCCGAACCCGAAGCAGTGCCCGAGCCGGACCCATTGGATGGCATGTCGGACGTCTCATCGGACACTTCTGGTGACATTCCCAGCTCCCCCATCAATGCCAAGCTCGACGAAGAGGACTTCCAAGAGCAGGTCACGGCTTGTGCTTGGGAAGGCTGCGACGCGGGTGACTTTGGCAACATGGATAAGTTGGTGGACCACATTCACAGCGATCACATCGAGAGCCGACAGAAGAAGTACACGTGCGAATGGATTGGATGCAACAGAAAGAGCATGGGCCACGCCAGCGGCTACGCGCTCAAAGCCCACATGCGTAGCCACACTAGGGAGAAGCCCTTCTACTGCTACTTACCAGGTATGCTACACCGGTCTCCCGTCGGTCCGAATGTAATGGCTGACCGAAACAGAATGCGATCGCTCGTTTACGAGATCTGATGCCTTAGCGAAGCACATGCGGACCGTTCACGAGACCGAGGCTCTGCGCCCTTCCGACCCTGTTCCCAAGTCTATGCAGGCCGGCCCTACAGGCAAGGGCAAGCTGAAGATCATCATCAAGACCCCTCAATCACACGCCGCTGGGCAGGACGACGCCATCGACGATGGCGTGGATGATGATGAGCTCTCGGCTGACCTGTTCACGCCTTTGACCGAAGAGCAGGGCTTTACCCCCGAGGAGCTCAAGATACCTCTCGAGAAACTTTACAAACTTTGCAGATTCCAAGTCAAGTGGGCCCAGGAGGAATCGGCTAAGCTTGCGGAAGAAGTGAAGTACTGGGAGAAGCAATACAAGGACCTCTGGCGCGAAAAGGAAGTTCTCTTTTCCCAGGTTGTGAAGAGCGAGGTCGACTGGCATGAACGTAGACAGGCGGTGCTTTCGGGCGCGGCAGACGTTCAACTCTCGGGCGTGCTTGAAAGCCAAGAGGGCAACACGGCCGCAACAAACGGCGATGGAGCAGACTCTCAGCAGGGTTCTAGCGCGAAAGAGACTCTGGCCAACGGGACCGGCTCGACAGAGGTTGCGGCAGCTAGTTAGAGTCGGCCGGTAACGTCTAAGAGCTGCTTGGGGAATACATACTGGAATGGCGACCTCGGAGAATTTGCAGGGGAACCGCTGGGCATGGGCGAGCCGAAAGTTCCCTGCATCTATTGTGGCCAGGAATATTCTTACTATTATCTTGTCGTAACACATGAGCAGACCTGTCTAGGTCTACGTGCATTCCTGACGACTGAAGACAAGACGACACAGACAACGACTTTGACGCCTCCGAGGCCAAAGCAGACCATACGGAATATGCGGGAGACACAGCAATACCATACTCCACCTAGCAAGGACTTGTCAACCGTGCGGAAGAGACGACGAGTCCACAGTCCTCCTAGCAAGGCCTACCATAAGACAGAACATGCTTTGGAACTCGCTGGAGGAGAATGGTCTCAACTACTCTGCATAATAAACAGCAGGGAATTTGGCGTGGAGTAGGTGGACCCCATGGTCTGCATGCAGTGACGGGCGTCAGGGAAAGTTTGGCGAGAAGCAAATGGGGAAAATGGCGCATGGCGTATTGTATCACTAGAAGGATGGTTCATTGTTGGCTGTAATTGATGAGCAGCGGCACAGTCGCCTTTACAACGTCTTGATATTGGTCACCTCATGTTGCGTGTGTGGACTTTGACAAGACATGTGAATTGTGTACATTATGACTACATGGCTCTCGACTCCGCAAGATATTGGAAACGACGATGCTGTGCCGACTTCCAAGGCGCCTGTTGTTTGACTGCGCGTTTCGAGGCAGCGACGTTGACTTGGTCAGTGAGAAGCAAAACGCACACTTACATTCCCTTCTTCTTGGTGCGGTAGGATTCGGCATTCTTGAAGGGGAACGAGCTCGTGTCCTTGTCGTAGCCGTGCTTCTTGCTGCGGCGCGACTTGTCGCCGGCGAACATGAGGCACCAGAGGCCGAAGACGGCGAAGACGGTGCTGCCAAGGCAGCCGAGGACGAAGGCCGTCTGGCCCGTCCGCAGATACCTGCTGTAGCAATAGAAGCCGGCGGAGGCGTGGTGGATGGAGGAGAGGACCAGGGCGGCGTTGGCGTAAGGCGAGACGGTCCCCGGGGGCGCTGTTGGGGGTGTAAGTACGACGCGGAGAGGGTCCTGGGTAGGCAAGAAGACGGGCGTGACTTACTTTGGTCCTCGGATGTGAGGGGGATTGCGCCGGAGAGGGTCACGACGAGGAGGCCGAGGGTGAGGAGGGCGAAGCCTAGGGAGCGGGCAAAGTAGTCTTCAAGAGCTGGTGGGTGGTAAAGTTGTCAGTTCACATGTCCCCGGGAGGGGCAGGGGATGTGAAGGACTCACAGCCTGCGGCCTGGTAGTCCTCAGGACGGAGGAGGTTGGTGATGAACCCAGGCCATATGATGAGCGGGACGGCCTGGGTCGCAAGCCAGCCCAGGTTGCCGAAGCTGAAGGTTGATATCGCCTGTCGCCAGAGGAGCTTGTCAGCAACATTTGTGATGCGCGGGATGGGCGGGGAGATTGCACGTACGTCCATTGTGGTGTTTGAGGGGGCAATCAGTAACCAGGTCCTGAATATTTTCTGCTTGCGGGCGGTGAGGTTGCTAATGGAATGTTATAGCCTTGGGAGCGCGCAAGGGAATATCTCGAAGCTGGGCCGGAGCTTCAACAAGCTCCATCACGCGTGGATGACCTCAGGTAAACGGTACGTAGAGCAAGGCGGTGCCAGTACGACCAGCGACGTCATTGGGCCGCCCCCCGGCCCGTCGAGAGGCGCGCGTCCACCCCTTGCTGTGCCTGGCCTGCCAGCTGCACCACCTGCAAAGAATGCCCCTGTATTTTTGGGCCTCTCAGGCCCTCTCAGGGGTCCTGGGCCGATGCCGCCCGCGGGGGGCGCTTTCCCAGCAGCCATCCACCCCCTTCGCCCGCTTTTTCTTTGCTAATCCGCCACCTGCCGATTTCGCAGCGCGTGCCCTGTGGGTTCCCCAACTTTGCCTGGCCGGCGACGTTTCCCCTGCAAAAGCCCAGTGGTGGGGGGCTGATTTGCAATCACGTCCCGTCGATTTTATTTTTCCTTAGCTGCCGAGCCGTCAACCATTTGCGCATCTCCGGGTTCGCGGAGTCAGAGAGAGAGGGACCACTCACTCCCAGCAACATTCTGACAAAAAGGCGACCTGGGTTCTTATCTGTTGCCTTTTTTCTTTTTCTACAAGAGGTGCTGATTGTTGGATCTGCCCGACTCCTCTACAAGTTCTTGCGGCCCTGTCCTTCCTATTTCTCTTCTTTCCGCATCGCAACGCAAAGCGCATTGCCCCGCCATTGTCGACATCCCACCACCCTCACCAACCCTACTCTCCTAACCTCTCACGACTCGCCCCTCCCCCCAAACCGACAAGATGAGCGCGATCCTCTCGGCAGACGACTTGAACGACTTTATAAGTCCAGGTGTCGCCTGCATCAAGCCGATCGAGACCCTCCCCTCCGCCCCGCCACCGTCGTCGCAAGACCCCTCCCTCGAGCACGAAGTGATCCTCGACGGCCAACCCGGCTCCGCCGCCGCGGCAAACGCCCCGCCCGCCGAGATCTCCCTGACGGACTGCCTCGCCTGCTCCGGATGCGTCACCTCCGCCGAGGCCGTCCTCGTGAGCATGCAGTCCCACACCGAGGTCCTCAACACCCTCGACTTCGGGCCCGCGCTGCGCATCGTCGGCCCGGACGGCAGCGGCCAGTTCCGCGTCGACGGGCTTGAGGACGAGAGCCGCAAGCTGTTCGTCGCCAGCGTGTCGCCCCAGACGAGGGCGAGCCTGGCGGCCGCAGCGGGCAAGGGAACGACGGAGAAGGAGGCAGGGTACATGCTCGAGAGGCTGCTCGGCGGCCCCGAGGGCCTCGCGAGCGCGGGGAAGCACAACAACGGGTTCACGTGGGTCCTGGATACCAACGTCGCGCGCGAAGCGTGCTTGGTCCTCGGCGCGGACGAGGTCTTGGGCGCAGAGGACGCGCCTGCGTCGTCGGCAACCAAGCCCATCCTCACGTCGTCGTGTCCCGGATGGGTGTGCTACGCCGAAAAGACGCACCCCTACGTGCTCCCGCATCTGTCGCGGGTCAAGTCGCCTCAGGCGCTGATGGGCACGCTGCTCAAGACCACGCTCAGCAAGAAGCTCGGGATCCCGCCGAGCAGGATCTGGCACCTGGCTGTCATGCCGTGCTTCGACAAGAAGCTGGAGGCTAGTCGCGAGGAGCTTACGGATTCGGTCTGGGCGGGCGACGGGACGCCGGGCAGGGGCGTCCGCGACGTCGACTGCGTCATCACAAGCAAGGAGGTCCTCATGCTGGCGGAATCAAGGGGTTTCAATTTCTTCGACCTTCCCCGGAGCAGGCCCAACATCGAGCGCGCGCCCTTCCCCGACGCGCGCCTGGAGAAGTTCCTGTTCCCCGGCCGCGGCGCCCACCGCTCGTCTCAGGCGGCGGGCACGTCCGGCGGCAACCTCTATTTCACCCTCCAAACCGTGGCCTCCAAGCACCCCAATTCCCAGATCCAAGTAGTCCGCGGACGTAACGCCGACGTCGTTGAGTTCATCGTTGCCTCCTCCACCGGCGATCCAATATTCAAGGCCGCCAGATACTATGGTTTCCGGAACATCCAAAACCTGGTGCGGAAGCTGAAGCCGGCGCGTCCATCTCGCATGCCTGGTGGCAAGGCGTTTGGTGCCGCCAGGAGGCCCGCCGGCAAGTCTGCCGGGCTCGAGTATGCCTACGTCGAGGTCATGGCTTGCCCCGGCGGCTGCACCAACGGCGGTGGGCAGATCAAGGTCGACGACCCCATCATTGTCGAACGCAGGGGCTTTGAGACTAAGCCTGGTCCCCTGGAGCAGAAGGTTTTCTTGTCCGAGGTCGACGAGGCTTACTTTTCAGCGGAGGATTCTGATTGCGAAGATGCCGCCCCTCAAAACGGCGACCTTCGAACGGATGCTGTTGATGGAATTTCGCCCTCTTACATTCGAGATACCCTGGCGCATTGGGCGGGCATTACTGGCATAGATCTGGGTAGATTGGCGCTCACCACGTATCGCGAGGTGGTCAGCGACGTGGGCAAGGACAAGGCGAGCGACACGGAGCGCGTTGTCCAGCTGGCGGGCAAGATTGGCGGAGGCTGGTAGCTTTTCATGTCCATAGGATAAGTAGTAATTCAACCCTCCTTGGTGCCTCGCTTGGCGAAGCCGAACCCTCCTCTTCCACTCCCATCTGGTCCGCGTGGTGCCCGGAAGGCCTGCTTGGGTTGATCCTCGTCTCTTGGCGTAGACCGGCCAGAATGCGAGCCGGGATCGCCCCCTCGCTTCTGCATCGCAAAGCCTCCCCTGGGCGCGTAGCTGGGATCGTAGAGCTCACGGCCGCTCTCGGAGCGGACGCCGTCGGCCCGACTGCTCCCAGGCCGTCGGTAGTCTTCCTGTCGGCTCGAGTTGTTTCCTCGGTGTCCACCACCGCGACCGCGCCCCCTACCACGGCCGCGGCCTCCTCTCTCGTTCTCACCGCCTCGGGGCGGGGTCGTCGTCCCGGGGCTCGAGGCACCAGACGAGGGGTTCGACTCTCCAAAGATCTTGGCGCGGGCCTCCTCGTAACGGCGCTGCTTCTCCTCGAGCTCGCGCTGCTGCTTGGCGCGGATCTCCTCCGGGGTGAGCTGGGGCTTCTTCTCGGCGCGCTGGTCGTCGGCGTCGTCGTCGGCGAGGGAGAGGTGGGAGAGCAGGCCGGTGACGGGGTCGCGGCGGGCGATGGTCCGGGGAGCGGGCTTGCGGCTGAGGACCTTGACTTGGGGCTTGAAGCCCGTGGCCAGTGGTACCGAGGGTTGGGCTTCGAGGAAGGTCAGAGGCGTGGGGGAGTCGCTATCGGGGTTGCTATGTCAGTGGCTGCTCCCCTAAAGAACGGAAGACACAGTCGATGAGGAAATTGCGTGGAGGTGCTACTGGGAGATGGGGAGGGCCTCCTCAATGGACGTACGCTGATTCCCAGAGCTTGCGGTTCGACTCGGCATGCTGTGCGAGGCGCTCTGCCTTGCTCAACGGTGCAGGCGGCTCAGGCTGCAACGGTGCCCCACCATCGATCTTGTCGGCGGCAGACTCCCAGTCATCGTCCTCCCAAGCGTCGGGAACAGGGCCTTTCTTGACCATCTTGTTCAAACGTCGGCCGGGGTATCAGGTGCGGTGTACAGGCTAGTCAGCAGCTGTGTGGGGATACTGAAAGCAGCCTTTCAAGACGTAATTCGGCCCAAGAAAGAGGTGCTTTGGGTGAATGAGGTTGGTTGAAAAGATGGGAGCGTGCTGTGACCGTGACGAGGCGAGCGGTGAGGGCAGCTAATGTGGGAGCATTGGAGGGGTTCGAGGAGGTGAACACAACCCAAAATTGGTGAGCCGTCTGTCTGGGTCTGAAGGAAGCTGGCTGTCCGCAGTTGCACGATGGAAAAAAAAAAAGGTGGGATGAGATGAAGTTGACGGACCCGACCCCTTGTTGGCTGTGTGCCTTGGACAGAGGCGTTCCGTCGGGACGGCTGTTTTTTTTATTTTAGCTTCCCTCCGCTGGGGACGAGGACCTTTGCGCTACTCTTTTCCGGCACCAGGCCTTGGCCATAAGTGGATGTACCCGCAAAGTCTCGTCTCGTGGCTTGTGTGGAGGGGCACCACCAGGGGTCAGCAGGCGCATCGGATCTTGGAAACACCCTTGGGAATGGTGGGGTTGCCCGGGCCGGGTGACAGCTCAGCTGGACGACATTCCACCCTCACTCATCACTTGTCCAGCTCACTGCGTAAGCAGGACCGCAGCTAAGATTCCGCCTTTGCTTTCATTCTTCGAGTATCGTTATAGTGCTCCTAACTACTTTATCTCCATCTTGTCGAATATTTGGTCATCTCTGGTGCCTAGGTTGCTTTGCTTCTCTTGACGTCTATTTCCAACTGTTCTCTTGGCGCATCCCAGGTTGCCGAATCGGGTATTAAAAGTGAGCGCGACTTGTAAGCCCACGCCGACGGCCCGCACCCTTTCTCCGCGGCCTCTTACCACAGTCCCAGGTCTTTTGAAGACTATCTCGACTTGAGACACATACACAAGCAATGGCTGCCGGGTCCGCGAAGCTCCAGACCCCCAGCTCCGAGGCCGGAGGCAGCGCCGCCGACGACTCCAAGACGGCGCCCGGCTGGAACAACAAGAAGCTCAGAGAGGAGTTTGAAACTTTCAAGGCAAAACTCCTTGACCAGCGCTTCGACCCTAGTAAGTGTCCCCAGTAGCGGTTGTGTTGCCCCTAGCTGTAGGTTTGGAACGCAGTCCATGCCTCGCAGCTTCCGCGTATTGAATGATTCAGCAACCGACAAGGCCGGTTGCGATTACAGAGATAGATCTAAATGCTAAAACTCAGACCAACAGAGCACTTCCCCGATCCTTTGCTCCCCAGGAACGGCTCCGACCCCCGGAATAATCCCAAAGGAACGCCGGAGGCCGAAAGGAGGATCGACCAGATCATCGCCGAGTACAATGCCCAGGGTTGAAGGGTACGATCGCAACCCCCTACGGCGGGCTGGCCTGTCTCTAGCCACAAAGGGCCTTACTTGTACCGGTCATACTATTCGAAGAACTCTTTTCGGTATTTGTGTGCGACTGTGTTGTGTGAGCCGCAGCTGCGTACCTCTATGTGATTCAAACAAACCCTTTTGGAGCTTTCGATTGTTGGCCGAGAAAGAGCGTTTCATCGTGGTAGTCTCTTTTTTTACTCTCGCTCCGACGAAATGAAACGGAAGCATCAAACCCCGTTTTCTTTCTGTTCTTTCTGATTCGTTGGCCTGCCTCTTCTGGTGAGTTCGCGGCCCTTAGTGATGTGGTGCTGCCAGGAGCCTTGTGGAGCTTTGGGTGAATGGAGTGGTGGTCACGCGGATGGGTTCGGCCGTGGTCATTCACCTCTCCCACCTACCCATATGATCCTTAATATGCCGTCATTGCTCTGCCCTACGGCGTAGAAAAGCCAGGCAACCGTACGCATATTTCGTCTCAACCTGATCATTTATCTCTGGGTTGGGAAACATCACTTGCTCAGTTATTCACATCGAGATCAGCCTGCCTGACTCTCGACCTATATCTTGACTTTCCCATAGCTGTCCTTTCCCACCCTCTCCGTTTCCTCGGAACGTCTCCAAAAGCATCAAAACCGAAACGGAATTTCCACGGCAGAGTCAAGACCTAGTTTGCAGCTTACTCAAGAAGTCCAAATCCACCGTTGAATCCGTGATTATCTCCATCGTCAGTTACCCACGTCAACTCCGCCGGACGGCTTACATCAGTCGCATCAAGCCATTCTGACCACATCATTGCCTCAGTTCACCTCAAAGTCGCCAGAATCCTCGGAGAATATGACTCCGATAATCTTGGACCAGGAGTTCATTAGGAACGGCTCTATCACGAAGCATCAACTCACAACCACCGTAACCTCAACTGCCCCGCCAGTCAACATCCTCAGTAAGCTCCAACACCTACACCTTCACTCTAGACTATCCGTCAACTGACGCCTCACCTGTAAACAGAACAAGCACTCGCCACGTCGCGCCGCCACCGCCCCTCCGACATTCTCGTCCTCCCGCAGTCCCCACCAGCCGAGGACATCATCATCGTCAGGATGGCCCCGGAGGCCGCGATCCTCCCGAGCCCCAGGTTCCACCGCGGCCTCCAGCAGCAACGGCTATCCATTCGAGCGAAACCCTCGCCCCTCGCCGCGGCGCAGAAGCGTCCCAGGATCCTGCTCTCGACCAAGAGCTTCAAGTGGGTCAAGACCGACGACGCCGTCTGGGTCAAGGTTCCCCTGGCGTCGAGGAAGCGGCGAATCGTCCTCAAGACGAAGGAGAAAAGCATGCATTGACGGCCTAGACGTGAAGGATCTGGTTTGTTACTGATATTTGGGTCATGACAGAGAAGCATACTGGGGGCGTTTGGGAGACATTTGGGCTAGATATCATTGTCCTACTTATAGGATTATATTGCATGGGGCGGTTCATCTCATGGCGTGGCGCGGGTTGCAGTTACTAGACTAGATGCATCGGAGCGGTTCCCAACGGATCCTGGAGATCCAAGTATAGCGAGTCTGTTTTCATATAATACGAATGCATGTCAACTAATATCCATGGGCCTTGAGCAGCGGTATGTGTTCTGGATAAAGAGCCAAAGGAGACCAAGGGTGTTTCAACTCGATTATGGTGGGACAAATGTCGTCGTTCAGGGGCCATAAAACGCCTAAAAGGGGCATTAACTTCCCTTCAGAGTCCTTGGAAATCAGGGTTGCATTAATGAGCATTGGAGAGCTCCACAACAAAGAACATGTCCTGTGCTCTCTTGTTACTCTCAGATACCGGGGATCTAATGCCGACAGCCTGATCAACCAGCATCTGTTGAATGTGATTCCTGTACTTGTGGGACGTGTTTACCAACACCACTCTTATGTTTTGAGGTATGGATATCTGGTCCGCAGTGTAGTGAATGGACAGGCACTCAGAGTTTGTTACCAACTCTATGGAGTCAGTCAAAGGCACGATATCAACCAGGAGCTTGATGAGTATGGGAGACATGTGGCTTGACGAGCTGGGCAAGATCAAACACCAGGCCCGCGCCATAGAAGTAATTAGGGATAACGGACTCGGATCACCCAATACCGTGAAGTTACGACATTAGGTAGCTGTGTCTCGTCAGGTCGACCCTGCATTATCCGGCAGTAGCACATGGCAAAACGCAGGGTATTAACCCCTCATCGGCGGAACGCGGGAGCACAGACATCGAGCTTGCATACAGCTAGACTCATGAAAGCTCTCGGCGGCAGACTGCAACCAGTGAGATAACACCCCCGCAGTCACTGGAAAGTTGTTGATGCTGGCGGGGCAGTGTTTGAGCTCCGAGAGCTTGTCCGTACCAGACGAAACTGACACTGGCATTGGCTTCTGTCTCCTCACCTGCCAGCGCCTTCGAGCGTTCATGTGAGAATGGGGGCCTGCCGGACGCACGAAGGGTCGCACGAAAAGCGCCTAGGTTCTTCGGCATGTGGTCTCCGAATGGGGGGCAGCCGAGAGGAAACTCGGGCCTAAAGATTAGACAGACTTGTTGCATTTTACCAGGAGACAGACAGCTCGGGATTGGCGAGATGCAGATCCGGCGGTTCGGGTCGAATCTTCTTCGGACGAGAATTGCTCCGGGTTGGGTTTGCGAAACGTTGACGAGGGACACGCGGTCGGCCGTGCTGTGTCGTTGAGTCGAGAAAAGAGACTTTTGAGTGCACGTGAAAACAGAGCTAGGAAAGGCTGTGTGGTTCATAAAGTATGCTTGCCATCAGACAAGGTTCATACGACTTCTGTATGCCTAGGCTCTCTTGTTTAGAAATGAGTCGGCGTCTTGCGGCAAGAGATGTTCATTTCCACGCCGAGAGAGAATGGTGGTCATTTAGCGTGAACGTAGATCAAGCCTCAGAGGGGTTTCTAAGTGTACGTCCCGGCTGCAATGTTTCTTGTATAGTAGGACAAGCACCCGAGCTATGACCGGAAGGCACAAAGTCGGCCGCGACAGCGATCGTGCGGTATTGAATATGAGAGCCCAATGACTCGTCAGCGTAAAACCGGCATGCCTCGAACACTGGGCAACGTCGGATGGAACGGGAACAAAGTTGGAGATCCCACGTTGGGCAGGAGGAAGCAGAGCAATTGACGTAGTGGATTCCACCAGTTACGTAGAGGCGGGACGGTTTCTCCACCGAGGGACGAACGGCGGGGAAGATTGGCGGTGGTCGTTCGACTTGCGTCCATCTTGAACCATGCGTGGGGTGAAAAGTTGGGGGATTGGATCGTCAAGCTCGAGCTTGTCACCTTGTTTAGCGAGCTTGCTCTGGCCGCCAGATGAATCATGGCACGGGCACTTAGGATGCAACAGACAATTTAGGGCATCCCGAAATGTAAGCGTGTGGTTGCAACAAGTGAACCCGTGCCGGTACAGTGCGTAATGTCGGCGAAGTATTGGAGATGGGCGGTGCTGACAAGAAAACCATAGGTAGATTCGCCAGTCGTTGCCGCACTGTCAGTGGCTCTGCTTATGTCTTGCTTGTTGCAGTTCGCCGATGATGCAGTTGTGTAACGAAACGGAAAGGACAGCCTAGTTTGAGTGACGATATCGACCAAGTAGAAGCGCTTACTTCACGGACAAGTTTGCCCCCGGTCGAAGACGCGGCTGCTGACGGTCCCTTGTTTAGGGGTACTATGTAACCTCATGCCTCGATGAGTTAGTTACCGGGGCGGTGAGAAATAGCCTCTGCGAGATTTGTAGTGTCGCCCCGTGTCCACGAGAAGGCGAGCATACTATCGTCAATATGTAAACACCCTTACCGACCTTGTCCATCATTGTCAGAGCATGTCATCTGAGAAAGCAGGGAATGTAACGACTCGTGCTGGCATGCTGGCCGGTTAGTCGAACGAAAAACCAGTGCTATGCCCCAACAGTTGATAGGCCAAACCATGGCATCAGTCTCGTGGTAAACCCGCCTCTGGAAAACCCGCCACCCGGGACAAGGACATGATATCGTATTGAGATGTGCGAGGGTTGAGGGCGCGAAGTTGGCCAATAATATCTGGTAATCGCCGAGCTGAGTGTGCATAGTTCGCACCGCATCGCAGGCTGACATTGGGGGGTAACTGCAGGTAAGAGGCGAATTCATGAGCCGGGGTTGTCCCGACATTCCAGACCCTGATGGTGTCTGAATTCGCAGAGTCCATACAAGTTGCTAATGGGACAGTGTGAGGGAAATGGGGGCCGGGGAGTGGACTGGCCAAAGCAGAGCCCCCTTCTTGGCTCAGCGAGGTAATCAATTCTTGCTGCAGGTGCGGCCATGGGAGGCAAAGCGACAGGTGATAAGATAACTCTGCGCCTGGACGACGGGTTAATGGCCAGAGGGTGTTGTGCCGGAGCCAAGGCTTCGGTCGATGTTGACGTTGATGTTGGTTCGTCGGCAGGTCTTGACTCATCCACCTTGTCAATCGAATTGCCCATCCATCCCACCCACCCCCGCGGTTCGCTCTCCCATGTCAAAACGAAAAGGGTGGCCCGCTGGCGGGGGTCGACGGTTTCCCGAGAGGGATCCCTCATGTCGGCGGTCTCGGAGGGAGGCCGGTGAGAACCCCACAATCCTGGCCTGGGCCAGTCGAAGCCATCGTGCAAGCGTTCGCGCTGCCCCCTGGATACTGTACAGGCTGTATACAGTATACCTATATGGATGGTGTGCTCTGTGTTGTCCGCATCGCTCCGTTCCAGAGGTGCGGTCTTAGATATTCGTAGGTTGTTTGCAGCGAAAACCTCGCTCAAACCAGGACGGCGCTGAACATTCCTTCGCATGCCTGTTTGGTCGGTTCTAGAAGGTTGTCTAGAACGGTACTTCCCTGCAATGGAGCAAGCCTAACCGAGCCCGGACGAGCTGTCCGGACGCTTCATGAGCGGCATGGCCCAAAGGCGATGCCAAGTTGGATTTGTGCGGCTGGAAATGAAGAAGAGACGCTTCCGATAACAAACTACATGTTGGCATGAGAGACCGGCGGAAACAAGAAGGGTGTTCAAAGGCGAACCCAGAGAGAGAGAGAGTGTGTGTGTGAGAAAGAGCAGGTGGTCGAAGTGGACGCGGCAGGCAGGCGGGGACAGCGTGGGCTTTGCTATGTTTGGGGAAGTGAAGGCTTGCAGATGACGGGGCAGGTGCGAGTGAGACAATATGGCCATTGCATGTGCCCTCGGCGGACAAACCTGCAGTCATCCAGTCATCTTCTCGTTGTTACCTTCCTTGGCTGCCCGTCTACGGTCAAGGCGACCAAGACTGGTTCGTGGAACGCAGGCCATCCAGAACACTTTGGAAGTCTCAAGATCCCTAAAACGGCAATCCGGGCCAAGTACCTACCTCACATACTTGAGAGCAGCACCAAGCTTGCCCTCCATCCTAGCATCTTTTGTACACGGGCTGACGGCACATGGGCTAGCGCATGCTACCTACCTTCGTAAGGCGACGCTCGATTGGACGACTGTGACTAGAATCGGGGTACCTCTTCTTCTCCCTACCGTACCTCTCTCTCACTCTCTCCGTGACTACCTACCCAAGACGACGAGGTACGTATGTAGCATAAGGAAGCGTCCAGCAACCTTGGAAGGTACCGCCATTCTTGTGGAGTTACCTTTGGCCGCCGGACTGCACCGGCCGACACACATCACGTCTCCTCCTGAGTGGCCCAATACCGGGCTTGGACTGTGACCCCCCTCGACATCGTCAACCTGAGGCTGGGCAGTCTGCATTTCCAGTTTCTTTTAAACCTTTGCCCCAGGCATCACCGCCATCCGGCACGGCAAGGCACTTTATACCAAGAACGGGATCGAATAGGACTGGATCTCCATGACAGGCACCTACCTTTTCTAGGCACCCCACCACCCCCAGAGCACAGGCTTGATTTCTTGCCTCTTACCTCACTCCGCCTCATTCACGCCCTCTTCTCTGCTCACGTACGCCTCCTTTATACTCACCTTACCTCACCTCACCGTTGCCGACCATTCTCAGGTCTAGGTATCTTGCGACCGCGCAAAGCACTTTGCAAACGAACACCTCAAATCACCTTACCTCACTTCACCAACGACCACTTCCTCTCCCGTCTCTGACGTCTCACGCTTGACCTCACTTTGACTCGACCAGCCCCACCTCGAACCCGATTTTTTCAGCTTCTCAACATTGGGAATCGGCTCCTTCTCCTCATGAACCTTCCGTCGTTCGGTGCCACTTCACGATCCGCCCTCTGCGACAGCCGCATTCTCACTGGCCGAGGGTTCATCACCACATCACGGACTCCCTGCCATACATTCGGGCCTTAGACCAGTCCATTGTCATCGACTGGAGCGCTGCGCTGTCGCCTCCCCCCCGCCCCACCCCTACACGACGCCGGACGCTCGACCTGCCCTGCTGCTGGTGCTGCTGGCTGCCCTGTCCCCGTCACCGTCTACGTCCTGCTACCTTATTCGAGGTCCTATTCGCCTTCACTGCCAGCCGGTTGCTGTGTGTAGTCAGTTCGGCAAGGGAAGAAGGAAAGAAAACGCGGAAAAAACCAGGTAGCAAGCAGCAGGCCTTACCTGGACTCACTGACGCCTTCCCCTCTCTTCCTTCCTTTCCGCCCCCCTCCTCTCAGGATCCCCTCCCCCTCCACCCGCCCGCATCCACTCCCACGCACACAACAGACCGTGGCCGACCTTCACTTCATCCCACTCTCAACTTCTCACCCCCTCCAGAGAAAAAATCAAGTCTCCAATTCCAACTCCAAAAAACCACAACACCTGCACCGAAACCGCACCGCACTGCACTCGCCGCCGCTGCCTCACGCAAACCTACCACACCACTCTCTCACGTACGCACACCACATCTGCTGCTCAATCTCTCGCATCGGCCAATCCCTCAGCAACGCTGCGATATCTCGGCCTGTTTTGACGCCAATCACGGATTTGGGCCTCTGCCTCGACTAGGCCATCACCGTCACACGAGTACAGCCGACAACCAGCGACCATGTCTGGCGCCGAGGGCACACATGCAAACACAGGCGGCTTCGACCTGCTGAAGCGGGCGACACAAGCCATGATGATGTCAGGCTCCAGGTATGTGCGGTTTTCTGTTACCCATCCCCACCACTCTCGCTGCCCTTCGATACCTATGCACTCGAACCACCCGAGCATCCATCCTCATTGCTGTCTGCGCCCGCCCTTGTGTGTTTGGTCTTCCTCTTGTCCCCGCGGGCCTCCCTGTTGCCGCAATACCCATTTCTACCCGCTCAACACACGGCGCATTTTATTTTTTGGACATCTGCCCTGGCCAGTGGCCTACCTCAACAACATCTTCCACCTGGTCAAAGCTGCGGCGCTAGTTCGCCTCCTCCCTCTGTCCGGTCGGAGTTGTGACGCCTCTTCCATTCGCCTGATATCTGCCTTCTCCTTCCTTTCCCAGTTGGGGGGTTTGTCCCCTGCCCGGCCTGTCAATTGCCGCTTATCCAAAGCTGGAGCCGTGCAATCAAGACCAACATTTCCTTCATCACCTTGCCTCTCTTTGCGCACAAGTCTTGCCTCTATATGTCACCAAGGCCTCTTCGTCACCTGTCGTGGCCGTGTTCAAGGTTGTTGTTCCCGACGCCCAGAGTCTCAACCGGAGCTGGACCCTTGAATAAGCCTCTCGTCTTAAAGGTTGCCCCCTCCTTGCGGCATGTCTACGTCGTACATACATGCTACCCAAAAGCGTGGCGACGGAGGGGTGGCCGGCGAACGAGGTGCTTTTCCTGGGACGTCCACCGTCGCTTGCTTGTTCCTGCACCTGACGGTTTGAAGGAAGATGTTCCTCATCTGGCTAGTGTCAGTGGCATCAGACTGCCGTCAACCCCTTCACCCTACCGGCGAATGGTCCTAGACGATCCCGGACGACAGTCCGACGCTGCAAGCAACTGAGCCCAGTTGGCGGCCCCTCCTCTCTCCTCACCTCGCCTTCCCATCCTACCGCTTCTACCACACCCGCCACTCCCACTCTCACCCCTCATGCTGGCACCGGGGCTTTCATCTGCCGCTGGCTTGCCTCGCGCGCGCGCCCGTTTTGTGGTTGTTAGTGGCACTACCTGACGGTCTGCGTGCTCAAACTGACCTCTGCTCCGCGGCCCATGTTGTGTGTGATATACGATGCATCCAGTTCAACGTTCAGTGAACCCCCTTCACACTCGCTTGCACATGCAAATGCAAATCATTACATACCCCTCGTCCCATCCTACCCCATTCCATCCCTAAACCCCATGCCCACCATCTACCTGCCTTACCTGAACCCTTCGGTTGGCCGCCAATGCGGCGACAACACTAAAGGATCGCAAATAGAGGAGCCGGAGCGCGGGGGCCGCCTCTGCCAGTGCAAGTCCAAGAGCCAATGCTGCAAGAGGCTTATCAGGCGAGGCCTGACTCGTCCGTTGACGGTCCAGCAGCCGGAGCATGTCTCCTCGTCGCTCCGGGAGCATTGAAGCTCTGCCTGTTGCCTTCTGCCCATCTTGGGTCCAACTTGCTTCCCTCTCCCTATCTCCCCCCGCTCATGGCGCCCAGCGTCTCTTTGCCCCGCCATCGCGTTAGGTTCAACTAAAAGCGCTCCGATTAAGGCCTTGACTAGTGTTCGAGGATAGGACCTTTGGACGACGGGGCGTTTTCGGAACAGAGAAACCCACTTTGCTCTTTTTCCTATTTGACGACGCTTCCCTTTTGGCTCTTTGCATCATCCCCTACAAACTGCACTACCCGGCTAGCTATTGCGACGGCATCCTTGCTTCCACCCAAGCCAAAGAGGACGAAAAAAATTTCCCCGTTCTTTCCCGTCAGTCACCGCAGCACACACACATAGGCAAAACTCCCTGCTACTCCGCCTCTCAATACCTCCGTCCTCGTCAAGTGGCCGTGGGCTTGGCAGCCGTCATGAGCTAGCTCTCCTACTTTGGTTCTGCCTCCGCTTTTCGCCCTACCGCTCAGCGTGTTCATCCCTCACCGTCCCCGTCGTCCAACACAGGATTTCCCTCTTCGCGCATTTCCCGCCACAAACCCGACGATGAATCTCACTGTTAACCACCACAGCAGGACCCCCGCGGCCGCAGCTGACGAGGATGGCGCGGATCAGATCGGCTTTGATACGCCCCGCTCCGGTGTGGCAACCCCTCAACCCGACCTCCATGACAAACGCCTGCCGGGCATTATGAGCTACTTCGGCCAGGTTCGTACAGATTCTTCTCACAATTCTGTATCTGCCCCTGTCGCGTCGGATCGCAATCAAAGACAATCGCTTCCTGGTCCCTCAACGAAACAAGTCGAGACGGACGGGAAGGCTTCTCAGGTCAGCTCAGTGGATGCTGTGCCCTGTGGCGATCCTGAACCAACTTCCCCATCACTTCCCCATCATCCCGAAGAGCGGCCTTCATCACCATACACCTCACCCATGGCACTGGTTCAGACACATCAGTATCCGACCCCGCCGATATCAAGACGGTCGTCGGTGGGACTTCTCCAGAGGAGTCTGTCGTTGCGCTATGGAGAGACACGGTTCGCTGCATCCTCATCGGCGCGACCGTTGCTCCAAAGAGGCGTCACGGACTACCCAAAGAAGTGTCACAGCCTCACTCTCATGTCCCAACCTTCGAGCCTCCTCACAACATCAGTCGTGCATGCGCATCACATTTCCAACCCCAGTTTTCCCAAGCCCATCACACCGATATCTCCCACCCATTTCCACGTTGGTTCAGCGCAAAAAGCCACTTCCCTTCACAGCTCTTCATCAGTTGATCAGCTCAAGAAGCTAACACAAGTCGCGGCGTTCAAGAGCGGTCCACCAACTCCCACCAGGGCGCTTTCGGCCGCGCAGCCTTCTCAGGCGGAGGAGCGGTCGACCTCCAAGAGAAGCAGCAATGAGACTGTGCCTCCCAGCGGCACGCAGACGCCCAGGAGCGGAACCACCGGGGCTCAGGTCCCCGCCGCCCGAGGCAAGCTCACGATCAAGATTGTGGAGGCTAAGGGCCTGAGACGCGCCAAGGACCCCTATGTCGTAGCCGTATTCCAGAGAAGCGAGCTCATCTCGGGAGGCCCGCGCTCTGTCGAGGAGGAAGAGGACGTGAACCTGCCGGCGCCGTCCTTTGGAGGCATTCCGATCCAGAGGCAAGGAAGCGACTCGGGTCGGCCCGCCATGTCGATTCCGATGCGCAGCCGTCAAAGCAGCAACACCAGTATCTCGGACTACAACACATTCCGCAACCGGTCACGGCGATCTTTCACCAGCCCAAAGTGGGACGCCGAGGCAGAGTTGTAAGTTGACACCACTGACGAAACTGCTGGGTCTCTGCTAAATCTGAACAGCGATGTTGTCGATTCGAACATGCTGGTGGACATTTCTGTCTACGACCACAGCGCAAATGGCGAGGAGTTCCTGGGCCATGTGGATTTCCAGGCGAACAGGGACTCGAACAACCCGGTCCGTGGCTGGTTCCCCCTCAAGGGCCATGCCGATACTGTGGCGGAGAATGCTCCAACCGGAGAGATCTATGTCGAAGCCGTCTATCAGCGCACCGAGCGGAAGCACTTTGGCCCTGAAGACTTCCAGATCCTTAAGCTGATCGGCAAGGGTACTTTTGGCCAGGTCTATCAAGTTCGCAAGAAGGACACCGAACGCATCTACGCCATGAAGGTCTTGTCCAAGAAAGTCATCGTTCAGAAGAAGGAAGTCGCTCACACCGTCGGTGAGCGTAACATTCTGGTCCGAACAGCGATGTCAGACTCGCCCTTCATCGTGGGTTTGAAGTTTTCCTTCCAGACCCCCTCGGACCTGTACCTGGTCACCGACTACATGTCTGGCGGAGAGTTGTTCTGGCATCTCCAGAAGGAGGGTCGTTTTGATGAGCGAAGAGCCAAGTTCTATATTGCAGAACTGATCCTGGCCATCCAACACCTCCATAACAACGACATTGTATATCGCGACCTCAAGCCAGAGAACATTCTGCTGGACGCAAACGGCCATATCGCTCTCTGCGACTTTGGTCTGTCCAAGGCGAACCTCACCAAGAATGACACAACCAACACCTTCTGCGGAACCACCGAGTACCTCGCCCCTGAAGTTCTCCTTGACGAGTCAGGATACACCAAGATGGTGGATTTTTGGTCGCTGGGAGTTCTAGTTTTCGAGATGTGCTGCGGCTGGAGCCCCTTCTACGCGGAAGACACTCAGCAGATGTACAAGAACATTGCGTTTGGCAAGGTTCGATTCCCTCGGGACACCTTGTCACAGGAGGGCCGCAACTTTGTCAAGGGTCTGCTCAACAGAAACCCCAAGCACAGACTTGGTGCCACCGACGACGCAGAGGAGCTGAAGCGCCATCCCTTCTTTGCAGACATCGATTGGGATCTTCTTGCGAAGAAGCTCATCACTCCTCCTTTTAAGCCCAAGTTGACATCGGCGACGGACGTATCCTACTTTGACCCAGAATTCACCAACGCTTTGGACAACAATGGCTCGCTCAACGAACGCGCAGCGGCCTTGTCCAAGGGCTTCGCCACATCAACACCCCTTTCGCCTTCTGTACAGGCCAACTTCCAAGGCTTCACCTTCGTGGATGAGAGCGCCCTCGACGACCACATGAGAGATAAGAACCGATATGACGATGAGGAGATGCGTGATTCCCACCATCAGGACGATGACTGGGATGACCTCGAGGACGTGAACCAGAAGAGCAACCGCATGAGTGGTATCGTGCGCACAGCCAACAACGACGAGCAGATGATTGGGGGAGGACACTTTGACGATTAATGAGTGCATTCTGGCTGTGTCTTGGTCATTTTTTTTGGTTCTACTTTGAGGACAAGAAAAGTTCATCAAAGCCTTCTCATTTCACAAGCAAAACACGGTCATCATCACGAAGTCAAAAACGAACATTCATGGGTTCAGTGCATAAGGGCGGTCAACTTTGCATGTGATCAATAGGGGTGTAATTGGTACATGGCGTTTGGGCTGAGAGCGATGAACATTCGGATCCTGGATCGGCCTTCAGAATGCTGCCTTTAGCTGATCGGAGCACTTACAACACATACACACTCACACAACGTGCCTCATGACGAGACTCTTGAATCCCGTGGAACCCTTGAAGCATTGGTTGCCCCAGTGTTTTTTGGTTCACTCACTTTCATGATGTCTTACTCCAAGCATGCATGTTTTTTACAGGCCATTGCAGGGTGGTCTCGCACGCAGGACAGTTGAGAGAGAAACCAGGCAGGATACAGACACGTCAAAGACAGATTGGATGGGGAACGCGATTCTCCTGACTGCAAGGCATTAACGCCTGTCGTGGGAGCGATCTCTTCCCACCCGGCATTCACGTGCCCTCTGTTGTGACGGCCGAGGTCTAGGGGACTCGAGTTGGTGTGGAAGATGACCGATCCGACCTATTCAATGGCAGCAACTTATGGTGGGAGCGGGAAGAAGGGGGAGCGGGGACCGGCTTGCGACGAAGCCGTCTGTAATACTGATTAATCAGTTAGCTAGAAGACAATCAGTCTTTTATCTTACGTGCCACCATGGTGATGTCTAAAATCGGTGCATAATACCTCGGGGGTTGTATTGGCATGTGGTTCTTCCGACGCTTAAACTCTTCCTCGGTCGTCTACGACATACAGCATGGAGGTTGTGGACCTAAATGGAATCGGAGTCGGCCGACGGACACACACACAGAGGCGACCCGTGAGTTCTGCATGCCGGGCCTGGGCAACCGGCCACCATGCGAAACTGCGTGGTTGGGTTTTCGCATGAAGAAGCCCATGCTATGCTGTTGTGGGGAACGTCCAGCAAAAACAAGGGACATGGGAGCTGCGTCGGCCGTGGTTTTTTTTTTCCCCTTCCCTTTATGTTGTTGTTTGTTGTTGTTGTTGTACGGGGCCGGCGACGGTTGCATTGAAAACGCGGGGAGAGGATGGGTCCTCGATGACTCTTGCTAACGGCTCACATCGCGGGTCCGTCGCCTTCGGGGTCAACTCGGTATCCTCTCCTCCTTCTTCAACGAGTCGTATGTGCCTTTGTCCGTCGTCACTTTTTGAAGTTTTGGGTGTTGGCTGTCCCCGGGAGTTTCCGGGGCCCACATGCCCGTCTTCTGATGATTTCCACGGTGACATGTGCAAGGCTAGTCTGGGAACAACTGGGGGTTGGCGTTGAGAGGACGTCAAGTGTAATGGATTACGAGCAAAGCAGGGTCTGGCGGTGACGAGAGTGACGCAAGTGGTTCGAGGAACGGGACATGTCACATCAGGTACACATAGACACAAGCACCACGCAAGCCAAGGTTCGACGGGTTTGAGCGCATGCAAATAGCATTCCTAGCCAGCGAGGTTCAGTTGGACAATATACACGGGATTACCACCTCCCAGCACACCTTCTTTCCCCTCGTTTCTCAGCTCTCCTCCCTCTCTCTCTCCATCAACACACTCCCACTCCTTTGGTCCGTCGGGGCAAGCGGCAGGGTTTACAAGATCCCAAAGAAGGCGAGAGGTGGAAAAGCACTTTTTCCCCCAGTCGCTTCCCGGGATGGGTTGGTTCGATCGGTTGTTTAAAGACGGGGTTGAAAAATGCGGTGTTCGTTTGTAAAAAACTTTTTCGGTATGGGGCCCGAGAGGGTGACCCGCGTCTAGTGGTGAGGCTCCTCCTCGTCCTCCTCGATCATGAGCCAGTCGTGCTTGACGGGCTCGCCGTTGGCGGCGAGGGCGGAGGCGTCCTGGCCCTCAACCTCGACGGCCATGCTCTCGTACTCCTTCAGGCTGGCGGCGAGGTCGGCCTCCTCGGGGACTTGGGGGTCTGGGGGATGGAGAAGGTCTGGACCTGGCCCTGGGCGTCAGAGTCCTTGATGGGGGTGGGCTTGTAGGCCTTGAGCTCCTTGAGGTAGAGCTCCTGGACGAAGTCGGCTGTGTGGGAAGGCTTGGTCAGTATATCTGGTATTCGGAACAACATTCGGCGGTAACGGCGACAGGGTATGATGCTCAGCGGAAGGGAAGGGGAGGCAGCAGCGACGGGGCTTTCGACGGGATGATGAGGTGCGTATTGATCGGATGTCGGATTGACGATGGGAGGACGATGCTCGACGACGTGTTTGTTGATGTGACGTTGTTGATGACCGATATCGTCATCCGAGGTCGAGGCGCAATCATAGGCCAGCTTCGGAGCTTGATCTCCCTTGGCCGCACCGGCAATCCGAACCACCTCTATCCGCCGCCGCCGCCTCCTCCTCATCCGCCTCCGGAGCCATTGCAAGTTGATAATTGGGGAAATGAGAGAATGACGAACCTCTTCGCGAGACCGTGGGGGCGATGAATCCCCTCATCTGGACGGCGCTGGGCCTCGCCAGCCGAGAGACAGCCGAAGCGGCGCGCTATTTGCACCATGTCAGTTTTTTTCCCCTCTGCCTCGCTCTTCCGATCGACCGCCGCGTCGAAACCCCGACGGCGACCGTAGCAAAAACTCCATCACGGGAAAGGGGGAGAGGACGTACAGTGGCACGGGACAATTGGACGAGCATCTTGATATGTGGACGGTGGCTGGCTCAATTGGGGGGGAGGACACCGGGGGGGAAGGGGGTTGCAGAGGGCGGAACGACGGGTGGTTGAGGGTTTTGTACGGGATGGGAGAACAAGCAGCAGTAAAAAGCTGGAGTGAGCCGGTTCGGTTCTGGTTGGACACAATGATCCAACCGCTGCGGGTTTTCGTTGGTGCCTCAGGCCTAAGGCTGCAATCGACTCGAGACTCGACTGCTGCGAAAAAAAGGCAGGCGGGATTCGATTCGATCTCTCTGTCGCCTGGCTCCACTTTCCCACGCCTTCCACTGGCGGGCGGGTCGGGGAAACAGCGACCGTGGAACAGAAGCGCTGGAGATGGAGCGGTGGACTGATATCACGTGAGAACTGACCGTCACTTTTCTTTGCTTGGCCCGAACGTGGTTTGCCAGGGTTGCGGCGGTAGTTCGATCTTTTTTCTTTTGGAGACGACAGTTTCGTCCGTCCAGAACCAAGACGCGCAAACCACCGACATCATAGGTTCGCATGGCGCCCTACACCAATCGTGCAGGTGTTGCTTGGCCTAAGCTCCTTGCGATCTGGCTAGCTCGCTGAGAGCTGCCTCATCGGCGTTGCATGACCTCACACACACACATACCTACACTCACACTCACACTGGCACACCAACTCTATTTGCCTACCAACTCAACTCATATCTGCCACAAAATAGTCCTTTGCGTCACCATCGGGCTTTGTCTATGGTGTTTGAGTGGTCACCCAGTCGACCCCCAACATTCACTAGCTTTCAGCAGCTTGAACTCACTGTTCTTGTCTGAGAGGGTTGCAAACACCAAAGCCAGCGTGCTTGGGGTAGATCAAGTGATCATAAATTCACTACCCCTTCGTCAACGAGGTGATATCATTACCAAACGCCTTGTAACTCCCAGCTCTACCCGAAATAGCCACTTGTCAAGATGCTGTCCTGGCCTATGGCGACGACCATTATTGAGATGGCACCCCCCAACCGACCCTTGGTATAAACATTACAAAAAAGCAAACCGAGAGATTAATGAGAGACCGGTCTCAGTTGTCCTCCGTTCCGTTATGTTCCGGGCCCCTTCCTCGGACCTTTCAACCTGTCTAGAGTACCCTGTTGTTTATTTCTTTTGGCGGTAAGGGATGCGCTGCTGGGAGTCCGGGGACTCGTGGCTCTGCTCGCGCTTGACGGTGCGCTTGGACCTGCGCATCTCGCCCCAAGCAGCGGACCCAATCCACGCAACGCCGATAATAGCGGCAATAACGGAGTACGCAATGACATAGGCCCGGGACGAGCTAGCAAGCTCGAGGCCCAGTCCGCCGTTGATGATTCCGAGAACCATCAGAGCCCTGCCGTACCAGATGTGTGTGTGACTGACGATGCCTCGGGTCTGATACTTCTTGTAGTACTTGTGGTGCGCCATTCCGAGGAACGGCTGGATGGCCAGCATGGCGACAACTACGGTGCCCAGAAGAGTGTGGGTTTGCGCAAAGAGCTACGTCTCATCAGCTTCATGGTCCTGGGTGGCAGGTCGGTTGGATCAGGGAGGGCGATCCACCGTTCACAAAAAAGAAGGCAACTCACATAGCCGTTGTCGCGGGCATAGACGTAGCCAGTGCCGAAACCAGCCCACATGAGTAGGAAAGCGACCGACTGCCAGGCAGCGTGTGCCATCCACTTGCCCAGCAAGGGCATGAGGATGGCACCAACAGGGTACAAGAAAATGAACACGATCGACATTATGATGCCGTGAGCGAGAAGGACGTTGGACAAGCCGCCGCCGCCTCCGTTAAATACAACACCACCGCTGGTGGAGCCGCCGTTCCCGCTTCCGCTTCCGCTGCCGTTGCCGCTGCCGCTGCCACTGCCACTGCCACTGCCGCTACCACTTCCATTGCCACTGCCACCACCGGACGTGGCCACGAACGGGTTGCTGTCAGTCTGGACAGTCGCCTGGGTCAGGTCGAGGTTGAAGCTGCTGTGGTCATCGTGCTGCTGGATGCTCTCGCTGTTGCTGGCCGAGTTGATGGCGCTGCCCGCCTTCCAAGCCGCAATCCAGGAGCTGGTGGCCGAGTTGAGGGCCATGGTGCCGGAGCTCCAAGACGCGCAGTTGGTGCAAAGGACGTTGGCGACCATCTTGCCGTTCTCGATGCCGGAGCCAGCAAGGAGCTCGAGGTTGGTGCTTGTGGAGAGCGTGGGCATGTTGTGGCCCCGCGCCGTACGGGGACCGATGGTGACGTTACCCTTGCCGTCGGTGTACATGAGGAACATGTTCGAGTTGGACATTGTCGAGCCGGTGCCGAGAGCGACCCACTGGTAGCTGGTCGGGGCAGACATCTGGAAGTACATGTTGCCGCTTCCAGAGCTAGAAGCCTGGCTGGGGACAGCGACCTTGAAGCAAATGTCATTGGGGCATGCTTGAATGGGGTCGGCGGAGACTGACGCCGCGTCTGTCGTAACTGTTAGTTGTGATCCGCAGAGGAACACTGTTCCTTTACGTACAGAGGGCGGCCGCCAGGGAAGAAGCTGCAGAAGCCTTCATCGTGGACGATGTTGTTGGTGACTTTGTATGTATGAGATGGATGCTGCTATACTGGATCACTGTGTCAGTGACGGGCCAACCATTGGGGGACCGAAAAGGCTGATGGGAAGAGATATCAAGGCAGTTGAATAAACGCCTTCGGTATGGGACACGGGCCGGAATATAACGTACGTCCTAATGTGATAGTATGCAGGGAGGCTCTGGACCCGTCTTTGGAGTAGCGCGGCTGTTGGAGACGATCTGAAGTGAAGGCAGGGTGGGAGTTCTGGGGTTCTTATGTATAAGTGTCGGGTGCTCGACAATAGCCTAGCTCCGTGGAATTCGATGGCGGAGACGTGCGGTGCTAGGTTCAAAGCGGCGCTGAGAGAAGGTACGGAGCAACCCCGGTGGCTCTGCTTGTTCTGCCAACCGTATGGCTGCGATTTGCGTTCACGGGCACTTTGCCTTCCTTCCCCACGCCCACAGCACATACTCATGAGACCTTGGCGTGGGAAATGGATAACGTCTTCATACACTAGCTCAAAGTCATCCCGACTTTGACTTCTCGAGTCGCTCTGGGCAGTCAAGCCCTGCCCCATGCCTGCTGCCCCCCCCCCGGTCCATTCATTTGTTGCTGGAACATGACTTGGGGGAGTGCGGACAGCAAATTCTATTCCCTCTGACAGGTTCAGCCACGCTGAGGGCCACCCCTGGAGCACATGTAACAGACGCACAAGGTGTAAGATGGCCGGCTGCAAGCTGTACCGGATCACCTAGCAAGTAGCCGTTATTGGGTTTCCCTCCAGGACGCTCTAGGGCGGACTAGAGATCAGCATGCGTACGTCGGCATATCTTGGCTGGCACAGCCACGCAAGAGAGGAGTAGTCGTAGGCTCGATACCACAATAAGCATCTAGTGTCGTACTATGAGGATAAAAGTGACTATGGGGAAAGTTGGACCCGCGTTGGCGGACCCGGTCGGTACAACACGTTCCCCCGGGCCACCAAAGCCTAAAAAATGGGCGGAGAGACTAATCAGGCACAGCTGCCCCTGGTTGTAATCTTGACTCCTTGCAGCACATGCCTTGGATACGGTCTGCCCTTTTCTCATGGTGTCAGACAGAATTGCGGGCAGCGTGATTGGGCACACACGGTTTCCCGGCCCTCGAGTTGGAGGGGGGTGCAGACAGTTTCCATCCTGGACAAGCCGACGTCTGAAATGGGAAATTGGCTTGGTTGGCCCTGGGGCGGCACCGACATCAGACATCTCTGAAGCAGTCACCGAGAAGGAAGAGGTCTCGCTTGCTTGTTCGTTTGGGGAGGCGCAAAGACAGGCCAACAACGAGATGGCACTTAGAACGTGGTTGTAGAGGGGGTCCGGGCCGGGACCATCCTGGCGGGAACCGGCAGAGTTCTACGCAACTGGGACTAGCGGGTTGGCAGGGTGTTTCTGCTGTCCATTTGGAGGCCGTGAGCAGCGAGTGCCCGGTACGAACTCTAAGGGGATGAGTGAGTAGCGGGAAAAGTAGCCCAAGGTGGGTGAGGGGGAAATAGAAACGAAACGCCTGATTGATGGCCATCAATACCCTGCATATGCGTGTGGATAGTTTGCTGAAGGCCAACCTGACAATGGCTCGGGTGGGAAAAGTCTAGGTGAAGGGGCCAATAGACGGGCTGGGCAGCTCAGCCTCTCGGATGCAGAATGATACCGTGCGGGCGATCCTTGGTCTCTGCTGCCGTAAGCCTTGGTCAGAGTAAGAAACAGTGTTCATGGGCAGGATATCGGACATTTGGGAAAGAGAAAAAAAGGCGTACGCAATCATTCCAAGGGAAATGCTTGGCTTGAGACAGTTGGGCCAAAGAGAAGGAAGAAAGAGGTGGAACGCAGCACCGATCGCAGGGTTGAGCGCATCACGCCGCGCCTTCGCGTTGCATCCTCCGTCATCACTGGCTTATCGAATGCCGGTGGGCTGTTGGCTTGGCTTCCGGGGTCGAGCCATCAATGTTCATGGAAGGACGAGGAGCGCATGAGAGAGAAAAGTTGCCCAGCCGGGGGTTACGGGCGCACAACTGTACACGGACGGACAGCATCGTAGGTGGAAGCCACAATGTCCCGGACAGGTAGCCAAGGGCATACCAGAGACTTGGTTCTCGTCCTTCCGTTGTTGACATTCTTCTCAGCACGCCTGCCTCACCACAGGCACGCAGCGCTTGGATCGAAAGGTCTACTTCCACGCCCTCGACATCACAGTGGCGTCTGGCCAGAGATACACACTCACACGACTCACAACGTGCGCCTGTTGTTATTTGCCAGGTATCTCCGCCGGGCACGCTGACAATGTACGCAGCCGCCAAGGAAGGGGCTTATCTGACGGCAGCCGCACCTCTCGGCACTTCTCCAAGTTCCCTGTTGCTGCATCTCAGCCCGAAATCATCGCAGTCACCGACGGGACGGGCGGTGCTATTTTCATTCCTCAGAGACCTTGTACACCAAACCTCCAACGTTCGCCCGTCGGTCAAGAGCCATTCTTCGTTGACCGAGGAGTGCCACCACTGCAGCCCCGACCACGTGTAAGTCGTTCTCTCCTCGGCGGTGTGGTTGCAAGGACGAGCTCATGGACTAAGGGTACCTGCACACCGCAATCTAGGCATCTGCAGTCAAAGACGATCAAACCGTCCGACTAAAGACCCGTACATCCGTCTCGACTTGTCCCAGTTTCTCTCACTAAGCCCGCACCAGTGGGACAAGCGCGGACGAGCACCAACGCAGGCCGCGCAATGTTTTCCCTGTTTAATTCCGTAATTCTTACTAGAACAAGCGGACCGGGCATTGGGCGACGATTCAGACAGACGGCAGATCACCGAAGAGCCGCCAACGGACCACATCGCCGGTCTGGGCCCTGGTGGACCTTGATAAGGTTGGCTAGAGATACCAAGCTGTTTGCCCAAACCGGAAGGATTCGACTTGAGCCTAGATACCCGCGCGCTGTTGACGCCATGTTCAAAACATGAAACTTTACTACTGCACGGTACGGGCTTGCAGCGATGCAGCTCCTGTCTATTCGTCTGACATTGTGCAGGTACTGGCTGGTTTCCTCCGTTACTTGGCTTGACAATGACGCACTTTGATCCGAAATATGCTTCACTTTCGAGATGCGTTGTCTTTCGAGTATGAACACATCGATGGAGACACGGCACAGCCCAGGACTCAAGACGAGTAACTCGGACTGGCCACTGATCATGCTCCACCTCGTGGACTCGGGACGGAGACCGTCTGACTTGTTTAGTTTGCTGTGCAAAAGGTGCATGTCGAAGCTGGTGAGAGCCAGTGACGCTTGGGTATTCCTCAACAAGGCGCAAACAGCACACACAAAAAACCGGACCAGTTGCATCACCCCAGAACAAGCACACACATACAAGAGCCTTATTGCCGAAAGGACTGAAAACGGTGCAGGATTGCGTCACTGTGTGGCTCAAGGTTCTACCTTCCATCCAGTACGCAACGCCAAGATTCCCACCAACAATTTTGCTGGTAAGCGGACGGTGTAGAAGGACTCGAGACCCATCCGAGTCCGCACCAAGGGAGGGCTCCAACACTGTAGTCTCATCTAGGATGTTGTGGATCACTGATAGAGTTGGAATATTATCCCCTCTCCTCAATTCCCCCACATCCTACTGTACACTTGGATATGCCGATACGGGAAATGAACATGGGGTTTCTCACAGTAGTGTCCGCGACTGGTCCCAACTAACTTTATTCGCTACACGTAGGTTTACTGTAACGGCGGGAAGACAGATGCTTGCAGTACGTCAGATGAGGATGGACGACGGTTTACCCCAAACATCGGGAAGCCCTGAAGGCAACTCGTTACGACTTGCAAAGTTTTTCACGAAACCTCGTGGCCAGCTACGCCACAGTGCCAACCCCAAGCTGTCACAGCGCCGTCAGCGGCCACCTAGCTTTCGTCGATCATTGTCTATTCACCACTCCTTACGGCAATCGACTCAATATGGCGATCTCGATGTCTCAATCCGGCCGCGGTGGCCGGGCTATGGGGCCGGTGCGGGGCTTCACCTGGTCCGGCGGGAAATTGGGCTTGCCGTTCCCCAGGTCGTCCAAGATGGCAACCGAGTCGGCTGCGAGTCGGGTAAGCTCCCTTGCAACGCTGCGTCTAGGGCATGGTGCAACTATCATCCCGCCCTGAATGAGAGTTGCTCCGGCTCGACCCCACATCAGCTACCATTATCTGTCCACATTGCACATGCGGTCTACTAGTGTAGTCTTTACTCAATGGTAACCTGGTAGAGGCTGAGCAGGTGTCAACTCAACATTAAGTTTTCTTGACCCATGAGTTACACCACTTGACCCTGGGCCCAGGCCTCCCATGAAGATGGGACATCGCGAACCCCAACCGTGGAGCATGGGTTTTGTTTGCACTCAAAACGGCACTCGTAAGGCGCTCTCCCCGGGGTCCGCAAACACCGTCAACTTCACCAAGATTGCTCCTTCTGAATCCATCTTAGTTCACTTGTTCGGACGCTGATGACAATAACAATAACTCGTTGAAGCCCGATGGAACGTATTGGTGCAAATGTACATCTTGTAATTCGTCAGCAGCACGTCTGCATTTTCCGGTGAGAGCACAACATGGCCTCGGCTTAACCCGGCGCCGATCCCGCGACTGTTCTGGTAAATCAACGAGTGAAGCGAGCACAATTCGCCCAAACGAGGCCAAGCATCCACGATCGCCCAACCACTCGAGACGACGAAGTTAGTAATTCCACTGCTTAGGGCTGACTCGATCAAACGTCAGACCTGCGACCTCAATCCCCGTGAATGGCCTGTTACACGGATAGGGGCTCATTGCCGCGCGGCGAGGGACAGCAACGACGGCAAATGCCAGGTAAACACGAGATCAGCATCACGGCCATCCGATGTCAACGTCGGCAGCACCGTTCGGAGCGTGGATCCCCCATCTTGCTCCATGAAACACACGGTCAACTTCACCCTCCAAGTAACCAAATCCTCCGTCATGCACCTCAAACTATGTCGTCCGACTCTGCCGTACATGTCAGCGGAAACCCGAAGTTTGCATCTCTTCCGCCCGTGTGGGGGGGCACCGGAACGGCGTGACAAGAGATTCGTCACTCTTTCCTGGCAGATGTACGCGCTGCTCGTTTACGGTCGATCCTTGAGGAACCGTGGCGATTGCCGGATGCCGAAGAAACTCCCACCGTGACATGTAAGCCCAGCATGCCGATATCGTGCAAGGGATGCTATCCGATTCACGGACCTTTGAATTTGCAAGGCAGCGAAGTCTGCTTTTGCCAATCCCGAGGGCGAATCAATAGCACGACACGCTAGCTTGAAAGCAAGATAGATGTACCAAGCGAAAGGGAGACTGCGCGGCAGTCGTAGGACTCTTTGTCCGAGAAGGGATGAACAGACTTCGCAGTCGCGTACAAAGGGGAACCCCGAGGCGAAGGGGGGGCAGGGGAGGGATATTGACTTTGAAGCAGCGACTTGGCGGGTTGGCTAGTCATGGCTCCTGGCGTTCAGATTGTCGCCAAGAGCCAAGGTCCAGCGGACCAAGGGTTCGCAGGTCATCGAGCCCACACGGATCGCGAGGTTGAACACCCAACACGGCTCAGAATAAGGGGCAGACAGAGCGAGACGACGGCAGGTGGTCTCAATGCTCGCTCGCTCACCTCTTTTTGCCAAGGTGAAACTCAAATACCTCCTGTCTATTGGGTACAAAGATGCTCAATCAACCCGTGTGAGGGGGGGAAACACAAACTACGACTAGTAATCCTTCGGAACACGAAGGAGAAAAGACCGACTATCAATGCCCGTGTACTGTTTTTCCAAAAACCAAGCCGCGTGATTAGTAGACACGGAGCTATCGCCCAGGTCTAGTCTGCTCTGCATCACCTCGTTTCAATAACGCCGTACTGGACAGAACTCCTTGTCCGCGCCAGCTCCCAGTAAAAAATCTAAACTTTTCTTCTCCTCATCACTCATCCGCACAGCATCTTATTGCCGCCAACGCCGTATACTCTAAGCTCCTTCGTCTAGTGATCCCACTCTACGCACCCTGTTCTACACCTCGGTGGAGAATCGAAACGCGTGGCTCTCCAACATGCTGCTCGACGCAACGAAGCTGAAGCCGCCAAAGGGGTCGTCCTCCTTGGCCGACATGGCGCTCCACGGGTCCTTGGACGTGATGACGGGGCTCAGGGACAAGTCAGTGAACTCGGGCGCAAAGTTCTCGGCGAGCTCGGGGTCCGTGATCATGGGCTGAATGGGCGGCTCGACCTCTCTGGCCTCCAGCTTCTTCCAGTTGATCTTGTTGAAGAAACGGTGGCCCTTCATCGTCTGGAGGTCCTTGGGCATGTTGGCACCCAGTCGCTTCTTGGGATCCTTCCTGAGCAGGCGCGTCAGGAGGTCCTTGGCGTCGGGGCTCAGGAAGTAGGGCATGACGAGTTTCTGCTTCACAATGTTTTGCTGGATCTTGGCGTGGTTGCCGCCGCGGAAGGGCGGGTTGCCAGTCATCAGGTCGTAGCCAAGCGCACCGAAGGACCACCAGTCGACCGCCTTGCCGTACTTCTGTCCCTGAATGACCTCAGGGGCCATGTACTCGACCGTCCCCAGCATCGAGTTGCAGTGGTCCTCGGAAGTATCGATGGCAACCTTGGAAAGACCAAAGTCGGTGAGCAGCAGGTGACCCTCGGCATCCAGCAAGCAGTTTTCAGGCTTCAAGTCACGGTACACGACACCCAGGGTGCTATGCAAATGGGAGATGGCCAAGAGCATCTCCGCCATATAGAAGGCAGCGACGGGCTCGGCAAACATCTTCTCGGTGCTCAGGTGGGTGAAGAGCTCGCCGCCCTGGCCATACTCGAGAATCAGGTACAGCTTCTCGTGGTCCTGGAAGGCGTAGTAGAGCTTGACGACAAAGGGGTGTCGGTTGACCGACTCAAGGATCTGGCGCTCCGTCTTGGTCTGTTCGATGAGCTTCTTGTGCACGGTCAGAGAAGCCTTCTTGAACTGCTTCTGGGCGTAGAGTCTGCCGGTGTTGCGCTGCTTGACCAGCAGCACCGTGCCGTAGGTACCCTTGCCCAGGCACCGGAGCGGCTCAAAGTCGTCGGCCGTCATCTTGCGCTGCACGTCCTTGTTGCCCTCGATGGGCACGATCTGCCCAGTCCGCTCTCGGACGCTCTCGTCGACGTAGTCGTGCTCCAGGTTGATCTCGTAACTCGTGGACCCGCTCTCGGAGCGCTCACTGCCGGCCTCGCTCTGGCTGCCGTCCTGACTGCCGCAGCGGCTCATGACAGCGCTGCTGATGCCAAGGCCCTTGCACAGGCCGCCATGGCCGTTGCTGCCGTTGAGAGTCAAGGTGCTCGTTCGGGAGGAGGCGTCGAGGCTGAGGGGCTCCATCTGCATGCGGAGCTTCGCGATGCCGGAGACGGCGGGGGAGGAGGCTCCGCGCATGTTGGGGCTGCAGTTCGCGCTGACAACGTCGTCGATGTGCGCGGGCCGGCCGCCGCGCTTCTTGGAGGAGAGGGGCGGGGTAGCGCAGACACCGTAGTCGGAGTCCTCGTCGCCCGAAGTGACGGGGGTGTTTTGGAAGCCACGCACCGTGTTGAGTGCGGGCGTCGCCTTGGCAATCATGGTGTCGGTGGTGGGTGAGGATATTTAGGGAGGTCGCTCCTTGTAGTAGTGAATATTGCTCGTAAACGAGGGGCGCGCGTCGGTGTCCCGGTCGCGCCCTGGACTGGTGAGAACCGTCACTTTGGGGGGAGTTTAGATGCGAAGCACAAGAAGCGTGCCTCGTCGTCGCTCGGGGTCGGCGCGTGGCTCGGAGTCGTAGTTTCTCTGGAGTTTCTTGTGGCTCGGGCTGCGCATCTGGCGGCGGAAGAATGAGCTGGAGTGGTCGTACGAATCCTTTTTACTATGCATTGGTGGTTGGTCGGGGTTCTTGGGACGGCGGTCAGTCAACTAGACATATCGAGAGAGGAAGGGAGGTTGTATTCACCCAAATGGTGTTGGTGAAGAAGAGAGGAAAAGGGAAAGGAGGGAACTTCGAAACAGGGCCCGGCTTTCGACCAGAACAAAATCCAGGAAAATTCAGCCCGCCCAGGCCGGTCCTTAGGCCGGGACAGGCCACCCACGGGGAAGTAGCGAACGAGTCGACCAACCAGAGTGCGAGCCCATGTCAGCCGGCGAGTGACTTTTCGTTCACATGGTAGCGGGCAGCAGCAGCAGTAGCCAACAACTGGGCCTCCCATTTACCACGCTCACCTCACTTTTCCCGCTGAGGGAGGGGGGAGGGGGGGGCGCCACTTTAGAGGGGGGGGTAGGATTGGCAGGCGGAAGCCAAAATTTCGGGAACCCGCGCTGGGGCCTTGTCGGGCCATTCCATTGGGCAGGCGCAGGGGCTGGACCCATCATCAGTCGCATTTGCTTTGCCTTGTTCCCATTTCAGCCCGAAATTCCCAGGCTTTTCTTGTTTTTTTCTTCGGCCTGTTCATCCCTTGTGGCCGCGGGTCTTTCATGCCTACCACTCTGCAGTAGTCGCTCGCTGCTCACCCTGACTTTCATGTAGAGGCATGTCTGACACCCCCTCTCAGGCACCCAGGTCAGGGCCTTCCTCGTCGGTGTCTTTGCCCGGATAGCAGCGGGTGTTCAGCACGTCCCCTTCCTCTCATGCTCTTTCCAAAAACAGCCAGCGGTGTCAGCGGACCGGGAAGGTATCATCCGGTGCAGAGCCGTGATTGTCGATTTATTCTAGGCGGAATTCCACCAACGGCTTTCCTGCTTTCTCTGCACGAGATGCGCCGACTTCTGGCCGCCTGAGAACGGAGGCAGAAAACAAGTCTTCTCAAGCCTCCCCAGATCCATGTTCTCCTAAACTACGGAGATTGGGGTGCGTAGCTCAGGAGGCCGTTAGTCCAGCCAAAAAAAAACCAAAAAAAAAACCGGTAACAATGAGTATGACGTTCCCGATTGTCACCAAAAGGTGGAGTGTCTCCCGTGCCTGGAATAGTCTGACAACGGGCTTGTCCATTATCAAACACGTACATAATAGCGCCGGCTGCTCGCTAATGATCCTCAATCTTACTATTTTTATGCGCCAGCCCTGCCTCGACTCTCGTGTGGCCTTTGCGCAACTCAAAATCGAAGCATGCCCAAGGGAGACGCAGACACAAGAAAAGAACAACTTCGTAGGTTGGAATGTGTTGGCATGAAGTGGCGTCCTGAACAAAGGGGAACAATAACAAAATATCCACTGGGCAGGAGGAGATAACTCTGAGGCACTGTCTCGGAGAGGTCAACACAATCGGCTGAATCGAGGCTTTCCAGATTATGCAGAACGCGACACTGGCCCGAGCATCGTGTCTCACTTTGACAGAGCCCATTCCGGACTTCGCCAGTGAACAAATCAAGTAGACGGACACTCGGCCCTCGATTCGCGTTAGAGGACGGTTCATGCGTATTGCCAGCGGGTGTTTGTGTACTGCTAGGAAATCATCCAGATCGTGGGTTTACGACATGGATTCGACCTGCAACGCCGCAAACACAAGTTCGTCGCAGCAACGACGAACGACTTCCCGCTTCCCCACCGGTTCCCACCAAATAAGGTGCTCCATCCTCCGCAACCAACCCTGTTGAAACCGCGACGATCTGCTTTTTAGCACGTCAACCTCACGTCACGCCTGATTGACCAATGCGCAAAAAAAACACATCACTAACCACATCCGATTACACGCACTCGAGAGTAGGCTCTAGTTCTCCTCCACGTTCGTTCTGTAATGCGTCTCCAGACTGAACCTCGCAAACGGGCTCCTCTGCCTCAGCCGCTTGCTGAACCGGAAGAACAGCCACGGAGTGACGCAAAACGCCGCCGCCAGCGCCGCAAGCACCGATCCGGCAATATTGGCGTTCAACCCGGCATACATTTCGTGCGCGACGAGCGGCATCAGCCCCGACGCGACGGCCCGCACGAGCGCGAGCCCTGAAAACGCTGAAGCCGAGTAGAGTAGGTACGAGTCGGCGAGATACCCGCTGAGCGTGTGCGCCGTCTCGTTGACCGCGAAGCCCACAAGCACGAGGGACGCCGTCGGGACAATCCAGTGCAAGCCGTTCACCGCCGGCGGGATCGTCCAGGCGAACCAAGCGAGGCCGATGGCTTGGGCCGGAGCGGCGAAGGCGAAGCCAATGATTTTGTCTTCTCTGTTCTTCTCGTCAGTTCCATATAATAGGGACCGCAAGGGCCTCTTACGGTTGGATGGGCACTTTTGTGCGCTGGCGGTCCCGGACGACCTTCATATCCCACAAGCGAGGGAGGAACGTGAAGAGCACGCCGACCGCGATGGCTAGGAAAGGCAGTGAAGCTTGGGTCTTGGTGAAACCCAGAGAGAGGTAGACTACAGTGAGCGACTCGGTGAACAAGTAGATCATGCCCCATGACGAAGCAGAGATGAGCGCGACCATGACGACCAGCGGTTCTGTGAGCAAGATCCTTCCGGGCCTGACGACGCTGATCCGGACCAGGGCCCGCCAGTCTCGCGCCTCGTCGGGGTTATGCCACTCCAGCTCTTGTATCGTCGTCTCCCTCCTGATCTGCTTGATAATGCCGCCCAGTAGAATGCTTGGCCTGCTCTCCTTGACCCCAAAGAGGGCCACAAACAGCACCGCCGTGACGATTGCCGCGCTGTCAAAGATCCACCGCCACCCCGCGGCCTCGGAGATGTAGGCGGCGTAGATGGGTCCGAAGCACAAGCCGACCGTTGTACCCGCGTTCCAGAGGACAATGATCCATACCCGGCGCTTCGTGTTGAACATGTCTTCCACGCTGCCGGCGATGACGACGGACGGAACGGCCGAGGCAAGGCCTGCTACGAAGCGGCCGATGTAGACTGCCACGGGGGAGTGTACGACGCCGGTGAGGAGACTGAAGATGCAGAAGGCGGCGCAGGAGGTGAGGTACGGGAGGCGGCGGCCGAACAGTTCAGAAAAAGGGGGGATCAGGAAACCCCCTAGCGCTTGACCAAGTTGGTACCTGTCTGCGGTGAGCTATGGTACTCGTGCATGGAGAGTTGATGGTTTACATGAGAGTGAAGCCGACGAGAGATGCTTGTCGACCGAGACCGTAGTCGGGTGCGGCTTCCGTTGCGGCGACGGCCTACATGATGAGTTAGCACTGCAATGGATCAATATTATCGCCTAGATATGGTGTTCTCTTGATGAAATCCATCAAGCTATTCCCAGGAGTCTCGGTATAGAGACGATCCAGAAGTCGGCACGCCCCTCGGGTCGTGCCGCCATGCGGACCGCATCTGCAGTATTAGTGGGCAGGTATGTAACACAACGCAACAACTTACTCCTGTAGTGCTTATGATGGTTCTATATTGTGTTAGTTCTGGCAGAAAGGGATACAAACGCGAAAATTCTCACGTATACAGCTCAAACAAGATGATGACTGTAGTATCAAACGTCTTCCGCCGTGTCGACCAGTTCCTTGGATGTGTCTTGCAGTCCCGTTGCCAGTTGACCAGCCCGTCTGCCCCTCTTTCGACGCCATACTGCGCCAAGGTCGCCCCCTCGTCTGCCTCGAAGACGGCATAGGCACTCTTTTCGGAGACGAAGTCCTGAGCGTCGTGGACCTCGAGAACCATGGTAATAGTAGTCAACACAGAACGAGGGAATGGAACACAGGTTGACAAGTCGAAACAACCTCTGTGCCGCAGACTAGGTAAACGAGTGAATAAACTATGAGACGACTGACAAGAAGCGGCGGCGAGGCACCCTACATCCTACCAGTCTCCAGTCCATGGACATCTCCGCTCAGCGGCTTACTTTCCACACCGCTCGGCTGGCGGCATCGTCTTCAAAACACCAGTAGGCCCGGAAAGGCATGTCGCCCGCCAGCCTAGGGAAGCACCCAAGAGGCAATACTGAACTCCAACCTCCCAAAGGGGCGAAGACATGAATCCTTGACTCAGCCCGGACCTTGCAAGCTTTGATTTCTAGCAGCTTTTGCGATCTCCGAGGCTCGTCTGTTGACCTCCGGGCCCGAGAGGTCTGCAGTACCAGCTGCAAGTAAGACCTCGAATGGTCACATCAGCATAAGCACTTGGAGAAGGCGCGTCGTTGGCCTACCCAATCGCAACACGGCATCAAGCCCGGGGCCGCGATGTGTCAGCGGAGGGCTGAACCGAGCCCGGGGGCATGTTGGGCGCGAGGGGTTGATTGCGGGAGATTGTGGAATCCGTCCTGTCAAACTGGCTTGGCCCCCCGGGCTCCCGCTTCCTGGAGGATCGTTCAGCTGTGGTTAGATAGGCGAGGGCCGTTGGGCGATATGTGCCTGGGCTGACTGTATGATCTTGCGTGCGATGGAAACAGCTTTGTGTGAAAGTTCATAATGAACCCTCAATGATGTGAAGAACTCGTTCTCTAAACCGCTCACGTTCGTGGCGCATTGTGATTGTCTCTCGACTAGCCCCGCTCCTACGTCCGGCAGATCATCACTAAGTCCGGATAATTTGAGACGCACATATACAGATGTATGCCCCTGTAGGTGAATTATCTTGCAGCTATGTGAATTTTTCATTGATGCTGATGATGCTTGCCTGCAACAATAGGCCAAATATAAACATTATGACCAAAAACGAGCACAGCCCCATACTCTGGGGATCTCCCCAAGAGACAGGTTCAACGTTTGACTTTCGGAGTGAGTTTTCGTTGTATACCCCCTGATTCTTCCCGTTGCTTCTCTTGTTCTCATCTCCTGCTCCCCCTAGAGCCAGCGTTCTAACATTGATTGCAGGCGATGTAATCACAACACCTTCCCAAGGCATGCTACTTGCCATTGCTAGAACCACCCTGCACGATGATGTATACGGTGAGGATTCGACAACCAGAAATTTTGAACAAGAAATGGCAAAAATATGCGGGCACGAGAGCGCGGCGTTCGTCCTCTCGGGGACAATGGCGAACCAGCTTGCCCTCCGATCTCTCCTCCACCAACCGCCCCATGCCATTCTCGCCGATGCTAGCGCCCACATCATCCACTGGGAAGCGGGAGGGATCGCACACTTGTCCGGGGCTATGGTCCAGGGAATCCGCCCGAAGAATGGGCTCTACCTTACCCTGGACGACGTCAAGAAACACGCTGTCGTCACGGACGACGTCCACAAGTGTCCAACGCGGGCGATTAGCATAGAGAACACTTGTTCAGGGGTGATAATCCCTTTGGAGGAACTGCAAAGGATCAAGGAATGGGCCTCCACGCATGACATCGCCATCCACATGGACGGGGCACGGCTGTGGGAGGCAGTCTCAGCCGGGGCGGGTAGCTTAGAAGAATTTGGCAGATGCTGCGATGTGCTGACAATGGACTTCAGCAAGAACCTGGGCGCGCCGATGGGCGCTATGGTTCTCGGCTCGTCTGAGCTGATCAAGCGCCTGCGACGGCTGCGGAAGAGCATCGGCGGCGGTATGAGGCAGGCTGGTGTCCTCGTCGCTGCAGCACGACAGGCCGTTGTAGAGAACTTTGGACTTGGGCCCCACGATTCTCGAGGTGTGCTTGGTATCAGTCGGACTCTGGCAGAGGAGGTCGGAAGAATGTGGACAATGAGAGGAGGAATAGTACTGAAGCCTATCGAGACCAACATGGTCTGGCTAGACCTCAGCGGGTGTGGTATCGAAATGAGTGAGTGGAACGAAATGGGGAGACAATATGGTATCAAACTTGATGGAAAAAGGGTCGTGCTGCATCATCAAATTAGTGAACTGGCTATGAAGCGTCTGGGTGCTGTGATGGACGAGGTGCTAGGTCGAGTTAAACAGACGGCAGTATTGGGTGCTGCGACGAAAGCCCGTTTGTGAGTGTTCATTGGGAAGAAACATGTCGTTAGTATTCGTTTATGCTCTATGTCACAGATCACATGATGCTTGACATTTTACCGTATGTAAAGGTTGGTAGAAGTCTACCTCATTGTAAGTGTCTTCCCTGAACTTAATGATGCCTGACAGGGGCCACTTACATTTGGGATGGTACGGGGATGCCTGGGAACCGCAGTACGGCCAAAAGAAGTACCGTTGCCGAGAATTTTTACAGCGGATCTCCAACTGTGGCGGGCGGGCAAGCTCAACTCTTGGAACTGCCTGCCAAGCACCGTTGTAAGCTCAGGAACACCTCCAGATTGTTCTTCCGCCAGGCTGCCATTGAAGCTCAACCACATCCTCCCCCAGCACGCCCACTTTCCCGAACCCCAATTTTCAACTCGCTCACGAGACCTTACCGCCGAACGTGTGTCTGGGCCAAACGCCCCCTTTCGCCCAAGATGATGCACCCGTCGCGACAAGCCTACGTCGAGGAGGCGATGGATGAGGATCGAGGCATTGCACTGGAGGATATTCCAACCGATCATGACTACGAGATTCCCTCGGCCTTCTCTGGCGCCGCGCCAGAGAAAGCGTCCGCCGTTCTAGCGCAAATGGAGAGAAAGAAATTGGCTGCAAGCATCGCGGTACCAACGGACGACAACAGGGTGCGAGCGAAGCTCCGAGAGATGGGCGAACCGATTACATTCTTTGGCGAGGGCAAACCCGAACGCAGAGATCGTCTACGAAACCTTCTTGCCATTCAACATGAGATGGCCGGCCTCGAAAACGGTGACATAGAAATGGAAGACGCAGACGAGGACGCGGAAGAGCAAGACGAGGAATTTTATACACCAGGCGGCCAGTCATTGCTTCAGGCGCGCATCGATATTGCGAAATACTCCCTCCCGAGGGCAAAACGGCGGGTCCAGTTTCAGAAGGCTGAAGCCTCCATTCCTTTGCGCACACACGTCAAGTTCCGGAAACAGATCAAGGACAAGCTGGAGGGCTTCGAGCTCCAGGGCAGTCAAACAGCCGGCGACAGGCACATCAGCATGACGAGACTGTCACCAAACGGAGAAATTGTTGCTGTGGGCAACTGGGGAGGAGGTCTTAAGCTTATCGAGGTTCCCAGCTTGGAGGCAAAGATGAACCTCCGAGGACACACCCAGAAGATCAGTGGTATATCATGGTACCCCGGCTCTACACTGCCCGAAAGCAACGTATCTCCAGATGCGGTGAATCTTGTCTCTGGAGGAGCCGAAGGCTCGGTACATCTGTGGTCTTTGAACCAAGATACTCCCCTTTCGACCCTCACTGGCCACGGCGGCAGAGTGTCCCGCGTTGAGTTCCATCCTTCTGGTCGTTACGTTGCGTCAGCTTCAGACGATACGACGTGGCGACTCTGGGATGTCGAGACGACCGCGGAGCTACTGCTTCAGGAAGGCCATTCCAGAGGCGTTTACTCTGTCAGCTTCAACGCTGATGGCTCCTTGTTGGCAAGCGCTGGCCTTGACAGCATTGGTCGTATTTGGGATTTGCGTTCAGGAAGAACTGTTATGATCCTCGACGAGCACATCCAACCTATTTACGCGCTTGACTGGGGTTCTGAAGGCCACAGAGTACTGTCGGGATCGGCAGACGGCTGGGTCAAATGTTGGGACATTCGCAAAGTCCAAAGAACAGCAAACTTGGGAGCACACGCGAAAGCTGTCTCTGACATACGATGGTTCAGGGGTTTGGACGATCCCATTGATGGAACCCCCCCTGGAACCGATGAAAAGGGCGCACAGCAACCCAAAAAGGCCGGTACGTTCTTTGTATCTGGTGGCTTTGACGCCAAGATCAAGATCTTCTCAGCCGACAACTGGGGCGTGATACAGACGCTGAGCGGACATTCTGGCCCTGTCGCCAGTGTGGACGTGAGCAGAGACGGAAAATGGATCGTGAGTGGTGGACATGATCGGACGGTGAAGCTTTGGGGCCGCAATGACGGTGAGGGTCTTTAAAGAGACAGTCTACACCGTTGGGTGGGGAAGAGGAGATCCAAGACCTATAGAATACCAAGATACCCCAAGAAATCAAGAAATCCAAAGGAGCTTCTCGAGTGCTCTCAGAAAAGCTACCTACGCAATCCTATGCATGTGCACGGACTTAGCTGCAGAAGCCAGGGTCTTAAGTGATCACGTGGCGTCTGCGATAAGATAACGGCGCTCAAACAGGACCGAAAATCCACCTCAGCTAAACCAAGGAAGGTACATCAATCATCAATCATCAATCAACAACCAACCCATCTTGCGACGACGAGCGCCTCTTCACTCATGATCAATTCATCACGACAAACTCCACCAGTCGCCGATCTGAAAGCATTCCATTAAGCTCGCGGCGATGGCTAGTATCGATCGCTACCGGCCGTCTAGAGAGGCCTACCAGCCTCCTACTCTGCCACCGGGGCCGCCACGACCGGATCGGCTGTCACGATCTCCTGCGCGTCGCCTCGACGTTCCGCCGGCCGTTCCATCACCACCGACGCACTCTTCCCGGACGTCGCCACCGCGACCTCTTTCCCAACGCGATACGCGCTCGCCACAGCGCTCGAGGGCGCAAACGCCAGGCCCCCCGCCTAACCAGTGGTACTTTACTCCCGACGAGACGCTGAGCACACCAAGTATACTGGATGGCATCTCTCCAGCGGAAGAACGACTGCGAAGAGCGAAAGGTGTCAACTTTATATACCAAGCAGGTGTCTTGCTTGATTTGCCTCAGATCACCCTATGGGTCGCAGGCGTCTTCTTCCACCGTTTCTACATGCGATACAGCATGGTTGAAGAGAAGGGCGGCATTCATCACTACGTGAGAACAAACTCCTTCCTCCTCATCTCTCGCGACGATCCTGGCCGTGTCTGATTAGTGTCAGGCGCGTCCCACGCTTCCTAAATCTAAGCGAGGGGTGGAGAAAGCTCAAGCAGAACCAATGCTGACGGGATCGATTGAACAGAACATCGCGGCTACAGCACTCTTCCTTGCGAACAAGACCGAGGAGAACTGCCGGAAGACGAAAGAAATCATCATCACCGTCGCAAAGGTCGCCCAGAAGAATCCTAAGCTCATGATAGACGAGATGAGCAAGGAGTACTGGCGGTGGAGGGACAGCATTCTTATGTACGAGGAGCTCATGTTGGAGTACCTGACGTTTGATCTCGTGGTCGAGAACCCATACCAACGTCTCTTCGAGCTTCTCGGTCAGCTTGATATCGTCCACAACAAGCACCTCCGGCAGTCGGCTTGGGCATTCTGCAGCGACGCTTGCCTTACGTCAATTCCCCTGCTGCTTGAAGCCCGCGATGTTGCCATCAGCGCGATCTTCTTCGCCAGTGTGCATACCAATCAGAAGATTGAAGATCTCAATGGCGAGCCGTGGTGGAGGGCATTGAACGGAAACGAAGAGAAGTGCGCAAAAGCCATTGACATTGTGCGACAATTCTATACCGAGAACCCGCTTCGCAAACAGAACCCGTCGTTGCCATCGCCGGCCTTCGACTTGGCCAATACTAGGCAGCCAAGAGACCCGATGAGCCAAGACGCTCTGTCGTCCACGGCAGGCACGCCCTTTGAACTGGACAGGGGGACACAGAGCCCAAGAGCTAGGGTTAATGGCCGGGACGATGTCACCAATACCGAATCAGGCTCACAGGCCACGCTGAAGGAGCCTGAGAGGCCGAACGGCAACGGCGCTACTTCTCCCGGCAAGCGGAAGGAAGTCGATTCGGACTCTGAGGGCAGGGACCAGAAACGGGCACGGCTCTCGGACGAGGACGAGGGAGAGGTTTTGGACTAGTAATTTAAGCCTACAACATTGTAATTATTTAGGGACCAGGCGTTTGGAGGTCCATCACATTTTACGGCAAGGATTCAGACAAGGGATCGATAGGGGCAACAAACAACCCCAGTGTACCATATGGGACACCCTTCCAAGGCAGCTTCGAGAGCGAGCATCTTGGCTTGCGGAAATATTCATGGTATGCCCAAGGACACGGCGTTAACGGGATGGTGGTCTGGCTGAAGCCATGGCACGAGCGATGCTTTTGGGGACATGATACCTTAACAGTGCTTTCTACTCATAGTAAACCATCACATTAGGAAAATGCGGCGCATTGTGGATCTAGAAACGAAGAGGTCACGGCACGGGCACTGTTGAGCTACCTACGGACTCGCGACGGAGCCCATCTGTCCTACCCGTCTTGCGGTTGATCGCATCGTCCATGAAATCTATGACATCCACCATGTTGTCGAGCGAGAGGAGCGCCGCCCGCTCATGCCTATTCAGCAACGCCCGCTTGTCCGGGCCCATGCCCGGCCCGCACATTTCGTGGAGGTGGTGCTGCACCAGCTTCACGGGCATCGGGGCGCGGACTACGTGACGCATGAAGGTTTCGACGGCCTCCCAAGGGCAGGACTCGTGGCCAGCGTAGAGAGCCGGGTTGGCGAGGATGCCGCGAGCAGACATGAGGCCGGCGAGCTTGGTGCCGCTGGGGGTGAAGTCCGTGTAGCCGTTGTGGCCGTTGATTGTCTCCGGCTCCGAGGGTTGTACTGCTGCTTTGGAAACGGTTGATAGGGGCAGGGTCGCCATGGAGAAGACATCGCCTGAGAGGAGAATAGGGAGGGTATCACCGTACTTTTCGAGGAGGATGCCGAGGGATTCGGTGTTGATTGGGATGCTGGAGGCCGTGTGGCGGGTGCGGGGGTGAATGGTCAGGAAGTCAATGTTTCGGTCTTGGGGGTTGCCGATGACTGTGTCGATGAAATCCATGGTTTTCCTTGTTACATGTTAGTACGGTTCTGCAAGAGAACTTTTCTGATGGCATTGATGCTGTCCTCACGAGCAAGAGACTCACCTCAGATCTTTATGGACACGAATCTTGACGCTTATACTCCTCCCCTTGGGACTGTCTATATCGCGTTCCTTGCCGACATGCCATCCGTCGCTGGCCAGGCGCTGGCGAGTCTCGGTGACCATGTCGCGGACGAGCTCGCGCTTCTCCATGAGCGCGGCGCCAAGAGTCTCGGCGCAGGCCCAGGACTGCGGGCAGCCGCAGTTAAGGTCGACGCCGTTGACATAGGGGGCGGCGAGGGATGATGAGCGGGCGAGCTCGAGGGGGCTGCTGGAGCCAAACTGGACTATTGTTGGTGGCTGGACTCCGCGGGTTGATATCGTGAGATCTTTGAAAAGTCGTTGTTAGCTGTTGGATTATCTCCCGAGTACGAGGGAGATACAAACCACTGTCACGGGCAAACTTGTTGCGGTTGAACTCCTTGGACAGGATCATGGGCGTCCAGCAGAGGTCGGTTCCATATTCATGAACGGTTTGACGGAAGGCAAGCTGTGAAACCATGAGCATTCAATTTACGTGTTTTTTCATAAGCTTTTTGTGAGATTACCTTGCTATATCTCACCATAGGGGCTGAGACGTAGAGGAACCTGTCCTGGCTCTTGGCCGCATCGAAGATTTTCAGAGGACTGCATAGAGTGACATGCTGTCAGTCATTGAGACAGCAGACAAGAGAGGGGATGCATGAGGGAAATAGGAGCTGAGCTCACTGTGTTCTGTCTGAAATGGTACCATTGTAGAGATCGGCCGCCATAGTGACAGCGCTGGCACGTTCACACGCGATGAACTGAGTCTTGATCAAATCAGCCAGCAAGTTTGAGATGAGAGTGAGTTTTGAGTGTGAGTCGAAACAACGCTGTGAAGGCGCTAAAAGCGCAGAACTACAGCGCTTCTCGGTGGAGCAGGGGGGGCCTGTGGCGTCAAACCCAGACGGGCGATCCTCACCTGGGCAGTCATAGTGGGGGTGGGGCTTTCTTGCGACGATAACGGCGGGGTGTTTTTTCACCGCTTGCCCAAAGAGGTAGAAACCTTCAAACTTCCTGCGTCAAAACTTTGCTCTATGCCCCCGGTGCGTGTTTGCATTGATGAGTCGTTTCTTCCCTGGGGAAACACTCTCCACCCTCTCACTCACCATCTTTGCTCTTGACCATCGGCTCCTTTCCTTTGGTCCCCTCGTCCCCCCGCACTTACACTAAATCACTCTCCGTCGACTTCTCCCATAATGGTCAGGAAGCCTACTATCGGCCTCCTTGGAGGCGGCCAACTCGGCCGGATGCTGTGTGAGGCCGCGGGGCCGCTCGGCATTGATATCGCGATCCTGGACGAGGCCAACTGCCCCGCGAAGCAGGCGAACCAGAACAGCCGGCACGTCACCGGTTCCTTCAAGGACCCCGCCAAAATCAGGGAATTGGCTGCCATGTGCGATGTCCTCACCGTCGAGATTGAGCACGTCAACACCGAAGTCCTCGAGGAGATCGCGACCCGCGGTGTCATCACCGCGCCGGGAACCGTCAAGAGGGTGCCCGTTCACCCCCATTGGCAGACTCTGCGCCTGATCCAGGACAAGTATTTGCAAAAGGAGCACTTTGCCAAGGCCGGCCTTCCCATTGCCCCGCAGATGGCCATCGAGTCCGGCCCCGCTATGCCGGAGAGCCTGACGGCGGCTTACAGGACGTTCCAGTTCCCCTTCATGTTGAAGGCGAGAAAGGGTTCGTATGACGGCCGCGGCAACTTCAAGGTCAAGGGCCCTGAGGATTACGAGGCGGCTGTCCAGGCGATGGGCAAGCTGTCTTTGTACGCTGAGAAGTGGGTTCCGTTTGACATGGAGCTGTCCGTCATGGTCGTACGGACTGAGGATGAGGACGGCGAGCTGAGAAAGGTGCACACTTACCCGGCCGTCGAGACCATTCATGAGGAGAGCATCTGCACCAAGGTGTTCTACCCGCCCCGGAAGGTCCCCGCCGATGTGTGTGAGAAGGCACGTCAGGTTGCTGGAGACGTCATCAAGACGGTGAAGGGACGCGGTGTTTTCGCCGTTGAAATGTTCTTGCTGAAGGACGGTGAGTTCCGTGATGACCAAGACTCCTATAATTAGACCTAACGGTGATGCAGGCACCATCACCGTCAACGAGGTTGCCCCTCGCCCTCACAACTCGGGCCACTGGACCATTGAGGGTGTTCCCTACATGTCGCAGTACAAGGCGCAGCTCTACTCCATCTTGGACATGCTCCCGCGCTCCATCAAGCTTCAGCCCCGCGTCTCTAGCGCCCTCATGCTGAACATCCTTGGCGGCGCTCGCGAGGACTCCCATGAGGAGCTGGTCGACCTTACCACGTCCCTGTACGATGACAATATGGACGTCTTCCTGCACCTCTATGGCAAGTCTTCCAAGCCTGGCCGCAAGATTGGCCACATTACAGTTACGACCTACTCTCCCAACGCCAACCTGGAGAGACTGGCCGCGCCCCTGATCAACGAGGTGAACTACATGCGTGAGGCTCGTCTTGATGCTTCTTCCGAGCAGCTCCGCCTGCAAGAGTCTCCGGCCAAGAAGACGAGCTCTCGTAACGCGGACAAGCCCCTCGTGGTGGTCACCATGGGTTCTGACTCGGACCTCAACGTTCTTAAGGGTGCCTTTGAGATTCTCGAGCACTTCGATGTTCCCTACGACCTCGACATCACCTCCGCTCACCGCACTCCTCACCGCATGGTCGAGCTGGGCAAGACTGCTGCGCAGCGCGGCATCAAAGTCTTGATCGCAGCTGGTAAGTTTTACACGCCTTCTACTCTTTCCACTACGTTACTGACATTACCTTCAGCCGGTGGTGCTGCTCATCTCCCTGGCATGTTGGCATCTGAGACCACGGTCCCAGTCATCGGCGTGCCTGTCAAGGCCACTCACCTAGACGGCCACGACAGCTTGTTGAGTATCGTCCAGATGCCCCGCGGCTGCCCCGTAGCGACCGTCGGCATCAACAACTCCACTAACGCTGCGCTCCTGGCTGTCAAGATCCTCGGATCCTCCAGCCTCGAGTACCAGCAGAAGATGGCCCAGTACATGAGCAACATGTCCCGCGAGGTCGAGCACAAGGCTGCCAAGCTGCAAAGGGTAGGCTGGAAGACTTACCTGGAGAGCAAGTAAGCAGATTTAGGGGGGTTTTTATTGCATACTTGGGACATTGTCCCGCCTTTGACAGCATTGATTGATACCAGCAACGGCGTATATAGGAGGATAAGAAAATAACAAAACTCGGATGGTGAATCCAAGATTTCTATTCAACCCATACACTTATTTTCAGTGACATTTCCGACGCAGTACTGTGCATTGCCCTTCGATAAACTATGATGCTCTACATTCAAACAACCAACAAGTCGCAGCACTGGTGCCAGGAAGCGCAGCAGCGAAATAGCCTTGAGAGGATGCATGTGTCGCTACTTAAACATGAGACCTGGACGAAACAACTGGCTTGTCAGAAAGCCCGACCCGAGACCGTGCTGAGGTAGAATTCAACAACCGATGTTGAGGCTTGATACCGCGATAATGGGCATAATCCTGCGCTGTCAGCGTACTAAAAACCTCGACATTATTGCCTTCCTAGAACATATCTAGAAAGGCTTCGTACCTCGAGTTTTATATACCTCCCCTTTATCTCGAAACTAGTACGTTTTCTGCCTTGTGGGTAGGCAATAAGCTACTAGAGAGGTCTCGGTTTATTCCTGTAACCTTTCCGACGAAGTTGGACACTGGTAGCAGGAGTTTCTGTACACGTTTAGAACCATATTAGTAGGGGCTGACATGGTACCAACTGGGCTTCCTTAGTATTCATGGGATACCTCTACTCATTGAACATGTGCCGGAAATCGAATACGAAAGAACTGTCACAGGATGAAGCATTTCGTATCACTATGAAGATTTTGGTTTTTGTGTACAACATCTCCGAGTAATCTGGGGGGTGGTTGTTGTGACCACCTGCGAACCTGTGCTACCCCATGAATAGGACCGATATTTGATCATCCAGGCAAGCGCTTAGCCACAGCTCACGAGTTGATGTTCACAGAATGGTGTTCAAGGTGGAGTTTGCGGATCAAGAAAGTTGTTTTGGTGAGTCGTGCTCCAAGGGGAAATCTTTGCCTGCGGAGTTTGCTCACGACTACCATGTCCGTCCCGCTATATCGATGCGAGGAGTATACGTCTCGTGTGAGACTGCTGATCAAAGTCTGACGATCGCTAGGGAAGCTCTTATTCCTGAAAGTACACAGGAATTTCCATGGAGAAAACATGGAGGTGCGAGGAGGAAGGTGCGGAAGTGACGAAGCTGAGCGGTTCAGGGCTTTGGGCGGATCATGTCTCAATACGGCGCATCCGCCTTCCTGGATAAAGATCACCCGCAATACCACCGCCGTCAAACTCGCAACCTACATTCGATTACGCAGTAAAACAGTGAAATAGCGATAGTGTCGTGCCAGAACAGTAACGAGAGGCAGGACTTGGGGCTTCAGGTAAACAGTATACCAAACAAGGAAGAAACCAGTAGCCATCTAAGACGTTTCTATTCATAGCTTGTTGCACGTTGCAAACTTACACATCCCCTCTTCCCCCAACCCGCATCTGGGGCTCAAGACGAATATATCTCGTATGAGTGGTATACTTTCGCTTCTTCCTTCTTGCTCGCCGAGGAAAAACGAGCTGTCATCCTTAGACTGATGTCATGCAGTCGCTAGCCGTGTATAGGTAAGGATAAGCTCGCACATCGGAAACCAATTTGCCGGCGCATTCCTCCCAAACCATGAAAGGGGTTATACCATCACATATCTTGTTTCCGGCTTTGCGTAACTTGCGATGTTACTACTACATGGGCCTAGAAAATACAGCGGCGGCATTATGTTGACAGGCTTGCCGAACATTTGGCAGAACATATTCCAGCTCGAGAATCCCCTGCTCGTGTACTGGACTCAAGCTGGATTGCCATGACCGCTTCTCTCAACAGACGGACCGATGCTGCACCCGCCAGTTGTCATCAATCCGCACCTCCGGATGCGACCTGTCGAACAGACTTGGAGGTAACCGGTCGATACTTATCCGCCCAGACCGTTCGCCAGCAAGGGGTCTAGATCGACGCCTATCCAAGACAAGCGGCTTGGCAAGAACGACACAATCCGGAGACCTTTATGCCAGCTCGCCCTAGTGGCTGGCGACCAGCCACGAGGTAGCACAAAATAGACGATGATGGCTTGAACTGCCACGATTTCGTCTGCATTTCCTACATACAAGCGAGCCCATGATGGCTCAGTTGAAGTTGCACCGTAGAAGGTATTTCCTGTCTCTGGTTCCCTGAAAACCTTTCGTCAGAATATCCCACGGTGCGACAGAAAAGCCGTTGCCTGTCTCATTGGGTCGTTCGCCTGTCTTGTCCGAGCTCAGAGGTGTCACGAACAAAGGAACCGTGTCAGTGTGACGCTTCGTAGCCCCATCCGCTTTCGCCTTTGACCTTTCGGAGGAAAGAAAAGCCTGCTTTCCTCGTTGCGGCGGGGCACCAGAGACCAAATAATCGCAAACAGCCAAAAAAGTTGAGACTTTGACTCCATCGACGATCCTAGAACGTCAAGGACTATCAATCACTTTGCCCGCCTGTGCTCGAGGCGGACGCTATTCTGCGCACCCTGACCGGATGCGCTCACTCTCCCGTCTACCACGAATCTGGATGCTCTGATCTCGTGTCTAGCCCATGTTGTATTCCTTGGCGTTTTCCCAGGCAAAGCGGAAAATAACCAAACCAGAGTTGCCACAAGAAAACTAACAATCAGGGCGCGTCTGCCGGGTCGGCGCAGTGCAATGAACAGGACCAAGGGCCGAGACAGTCATGAACCCATGTCCGCTAGCCTCCGTCTTCCCGTCATGAAGGCTATCCTTAAACGGATATCGGAGAATTTGCAGAGAAGCACGCCCTTGCGGTAAGGTGCAGAGGATATATAGAATCTTGGGCATCCAGCCTAGGTCCAGTCGAAACTCACACACCAACAAGCACTCAGCAGTAGCCGACTACGCCTGACATCTCACACTACCAAGCACAACATCAAACGTCACTGTTCAGTCAGCGCTACTACACACGAGGACGAGATGCTTTCCGGTCAATTCTTGACGGTCCTGGGCCTCGTCGGGTTCGTCGCCGCCTCCCCACAGATCCAGCTTCCTCCCTCCGGTGCAGCCGACTGCCCTCGAACCATGTGCATCGACGGCATCAACACGGAGTGCAGTATACGATGGGGAGGCTGTTACGACATGTGCAAGCCGAATATGCGGCCGACGATGCCGCCATGCAAGTCCACGCTCAGTAAATCAATCACCAAGACGCTGCAGCCCGTCATCCCCACATCGGGTCTTCCGAAGCTCAATTTGCAGGTCCTGGTTGGGAGCGGGCCGATCATCAAGCCACCGGCTCCGACGAAGCCACCTTCCAATTCGACTCGGCAGCCCACATCGAGTGAGAATTGCAGTTCCCGGACCGTTTGTGTAGACTATATTAATGAGTGCGGTCAGATGTACGGGGGGTGAGTTCATCGCCCCCAGCCTACTAAGTGTAGATGTCGCAAAGCCAGTCACTTACTCGACGGATTTGAAGATGTCACGCTGATTGCCGCCCCTGGCCGTCGTATTCCAAACCCCCTTGCACATCTAGCGAGGTTATTGACCCGTCGACGTCGCCTACCTGATAATAAAAGGGGTCGAGATACAAAACTTTTATGTTTTATAGTTTATTTTACGGATGCAAACGGTGGCGTATTGATGGAAAGGAATAAGCTTTGATGAAGGTCTATGAACGAAGGTTTACGATTCTGTTTAGCCAATAGGGATTCTAATTCAATGGTATATATTAACAACTTTACCTGATGGAACCGGCCAGCATGTCGAATGCCAGGCTATACACACGTGTACCCCATCTTATGCCGCCTCACCAGTTGATCAGGTCCAATACATGTGGCAAAACCGGAGCGTAGTCTTTGAACAAAATGAATTTCTCCTCCTACTTTACACGTTTTTAACTCCAGAGCCAAAGCCCAAAAGCCTGCGGTGTATGCACCAGCCCTAATAGCCTAGTTTCCAGGGTAGGTCGCGATATCCCCCACGTGGCTCACCCACGATCATTAACTAAATTGTCCGTCGTGGTATTATGACTGCCTTGATATGCCTTCCGCTGCTCTCTCCTCCGCCTCCTCCGTCTGCTTCCATCTCCTCACACATTCCCGGTTTCCTTAGAACACCCGACACCAATTTCTAATCGAAACAACTTTAGTACACACGCTTGAAAGGAGGAACGGCCTTGCACTCGTTCTCATCCAGAGTGTTGGCAATGACGCCACGGTAGCCGAGGTCGACCTTGCCGTGGGGCTGCTTCTGGAAGGACAGAGTGTGCTTCATCCAGTTGGTGTCGTCACGGTCGGGATAGTCCTCGCGGGCGTGGGCACCACGAGACTCCTTACGAGCAGCGGCGGAGGTAGCGGTTTGGGAACTGACAATCAATTAGCATCTCTGATATGTAAAAACAAGCTGGCTTTTTAAGACTTACGCGCAAGTCAAGAGGTTGCGGAGCTCAAGAGTCTCAACAAGGTCGGAGTTCCAGATCATGGACTTATCCTTGATGGCGACGTCGGGGAACTGAGCATCGATCTCGGTCATCTTGCGGACACCCTCGTCAAGAGACTCCTGTGTTCTGAAGACGCTGACCTCAGTCTGCATGGCCTTCTGCATGGCCAGACGAACATCAGAGGTAGTTCTGGTACCCTCGCGAGTGCGAACGTTGTCCAGAGTCTCAATAGCCTCAGCACCAGCGTCAGCAGCAATAGGCTTGTGCTTGGTGCCGGGGGTGAAGTTGTCGCGGATGGTGTGGGAAACGGCACGGCCAAAGACGACCAAGTCGAGGAGGGAGTTGGCACCGAGACGGTTAGCACCGTGGACGGAGACACAGGCGGCTTCACCGCAGGCGAAAAGGCCAGGAACGATCTTGTCGTTGCCAGACTCGTCGACGGTGATAACCTCACCGGTGTATCTCGTGGGAATACCACCCATGTTGTAGTGGACGGTGGGCAGGACGGGGATAGGCTGAGTGCGAACGTCGACACCAGCGAAAATGCCAGCGGTCTCGGAGATACCAGGCAGACGCTCGTGGAGGACCTCGGCGGGCAGATGACTGAGCTGGAGGAAAATGTGGTCCTTCTCCTCACCAACACCACGGCCCTCACGAATCTCCATCGTCATGGATCGAGAAACAACGTCACGAGAGGCAAGATCCTTGGCGGTAGGGGCGTAACGCTCCATGAAACGCTCACCCTCGGAGTTCAGGAGGTAACCACCCTCACCACGAGCACCCTCAGTGATCAAGCAACCAGCGCCGTAGATACCGGTAGGATGGAACTGGACGAACTCGAGATCCTGGTTGGGGAGACCGGCACGGGCGACCATGGCCATACCATCACCAGTGCAGGTGTGGGCAGACGTGCAGCTGAAGTAGGCACGTCCGTAGCCGCCAGTGGCCAAAACAGTGTGGTTAGCAAGGAAGCGGTGCAGAGTGCCGTCCTCCTGGTTGTAGGCGACGACACCGCGGCACTCGCCATCCTGCATGATCAGGTCGAGGGCGAAGAACTCGATGAAGTAGTTGGTGTTGTGACGGAGAGACTGTCCGTAGAGAGTGTGAAGAAGCGCGTGGCCGGTACGGTCCTCGGCAGCGCAGCAACGGTAGGCCTGGCCACCCTTGCCGAACTTCTGAGACTGACCACCGAAAGCGCGCTGGTAACTACAAGCGAAGGGCTATTAGCGTCTGCATGTCACCGCGATGATGAACGGCTTCAACTCACATCTTTCCGTCCTCAGTTCTGGAGAAGGGGCATCCGTAGTTCTCGAGCTCGACAATGGAGGCGGGCGCCTCACGGGTCATGTAGTGAATAGCATCCTGGTCACCGAGCCAGTCCGAGCCCTTGACAGTATCGTACATGTGCCATCTCCAGTCGTCCTCGTGCATGTTTCCGAGGGCGGCATTGATACCACCCTGAGCGGCGACAGTGTGACTTCTGGTAGGGAAAAGCTTCGAGATACAGGCAGTGTTGAAGCCGGCCTCGGCGAGACCAAAAGCGGCACGGAGACCAGCACCGCCAGCGCCGACAACGATGGCATCGTACTCGTGGTCAATGACGGGGTACTTGCTGGAAAGGTAGGGCGAGGCCTCCTTCGCACGAAGTGGGCGGTTCGCAAACACTCGCGCCGCGGGTCTGGTTGTAGAGAATGCGCGCGCCTGCGAGAACTGAGGTTGAGTTAGCTCTGTTCTTCGAAGGCAAATCCAAGTAATGATGTAGTAGCGAGGGGTGAAAGGGATCAGGGGAGCAACATACGGCAGGCTTGGCAGCAAACCTCCTCAACGCCATTGATGAGGCCATGTTTGATGTGTACACTGTTCTATAGTATCAGTATACGTTCTCGTTGTATTCGTGTGAATGTTTGGGTCGTGAGGTGCGGAGGGGAAGATGGTGGCGGCCGAGGATGTTGGGATGAAAGAGGTTCGCCTGGGACCGGATGTACGGATCGGTTACTGACCGTTATCGGAAGAGGGAGATCAGGCCTAGGACTGATGACTTAGCAAAAAGACGCCAGAGTTGCATGAGCTGTCGAACACTTACCGTCGATTTGAATTGGTCTCCAAAACGAGGTGCTATCTCTAAGTGATGGGTAGGCCTACAACCAGTGTATGGAGAAAAGTACGGGATGGACCACGGCAAACCTCGCACACGTCTTCTACAACAAGTCAGCTCGGCACCTCGGGTAATCACACCGTCATTGATTGGCCAGAGAAGGTGTGGCTGGTGGATCCGCGCCACACCTCCAGGAAAGCCACAGCTGGTTTCCGGGGCATGGTTCACATGCAAAGTCCCGTCAAATTCCGAGATCGATTCCGGGGTATCATCAGGGCGAGCGGATGAAAGCTTAGCCTCTGGTGATCAGCAGCTCGAAACCCGAGTATCGGTTGTAGAGATGGCATTTACTCGACGCCTATTCCATCTATAACTTCACTCAATTGAGTAAGCCTTTTCCCCAGTCGTTTCTCTTGTGTTACTTGAATTTACCAACTCCTCAGTGGCGTGCGGAAGGTGCTTTCCCGTTTCCCGAGTCGCATTGCCGAGGTGCGAGTGGAACTAGGTCTCTTTGTCGATGGAGAGGAGCGAGTCCATGACTTCACGACAAGAACTGCCCATCGTCGCCCCCATTTCTTTGCCACATTGTAAGCCAGAGCAGAACCTCGGCGGCAAATCCACAGTTTTCACCAGCGTGACAGTCTACTAGTTAATTGAAACGCCGTTTGTTTTTAGCAATGTGAATAGCAAACGCGAGACATGTCCAAAATAAGTAGGTTGCAGGTTAACGCTTTTTGCGCGGAAGACTGAAATGATAAAAATAGTTTAGGGTTACTTTAGGTATCTATGGTGAGGCCGCCGTTCTGCAACCAGCTGTAATGTGGCAGCACCTCTTATTGCTTCAGCCTCTCCCGTTGAAATTGGCACCTCCGCGACCCTACGTAGCAATCTGGGGCCTTGACCGTCTCTTACCTTACGTCGCTCGGGCACTTTCAGACACACGCAGGGCAGTCTCCCATGAGTTACTGCGGACTAAAGAAAACAAAAGAAAGCCTGAATTCAAAGTCCCCCTTTTAGTGTGTCCAAGGAGTTCAAACTCCAGCCATGCTCATAAAGTACACACTACCTAGTATACAGCCAATATCGCGCCGCCCAAGATTATGACTCCAAACGTAGACACCACAAGCTTCTTAGAAAGCCATCTGCTTCTTGATCTCGGCAATAGCCTTGCCGGGGTTCAGGCCCTTGGGGCAAGCACGTGTGCAGTTGAGAATCGTGTGGCAGCGGTACAAGCTCATCGAGTTGTCGAGGGCGGCCTTGCGCTCCGCCTTCTTCTCGTCACGGGAGTCGGCGAGCCAGCGGTATGACTGAAGGAGAATAGCAGGTCCGAGGTACTCCTCAGAGTTCCACCAGTAAGACGGGCACGAGGTCGAGCAGCAGGCGCACAAAATGCACTCGTAGAGACCGCTCAGCTTCTTTCGGTCGGCGACGCTCTGGCGGTATTCCTTGCCCTATAATGGGGGTTAGTCTAAATGGCCACAAACACAAGGATGCACAGGGTCGCATACATCAGGAGCAGGAGTGTCTCTCTGAAGGTAGGGCTTGATCGAGCGGTATTGCTTGTAGAACTGGGTCAAGTCGGGAACGAGGTCCTTGACGACGTAGGTGTGAGGCAGAGGATAGACCTTGACGTCCGACGCAGACTCCTTGGGGATACGGCCTGTTATTTGGCATTAGCACTATGTCCTCTGTCACTCTACTGAGGCGATGCGCAGCAAGGGGCGAATTGCAATGCGTCGAGAAACCACGTACAGAGGCAAGCCAGCGTGTTCTGGCCGTTGATGTTCATGGCGCAGCTACCGCAGATACCCTCTCTGCAGCTTCGGCGGAAGGTCAAGGTAGGGTCCAGCTCATTCTTGATGCGGATCAACGCATCCAACATCATGGGTCCGGTCTTGTTCAGGTCCAACGTGTACTCCTGCATACGAGGCTTCTCGGTCGGGGTATCGGGGTTCCAGCGGTAGATGGTGAACTTCTTCATCTCGGGCTCCTTAGTACGGGGCACGCGATCGCTGGGGGTAGCCAGACCGCGGCGAGGGACGGTGACGGCAGGGCGGAAGGCAGCCTTGGTGGCCGAGCCCAAGACTCGGGAGGAAGAGCGGAGAGATGCCATTTTGGCGGTGTTCGGTTCGGATTGGAACAGATGGATGCAGGTAGCAAGAGGGACGGTTGACACACCAGATGGAAGATGAGCGATTCCAAGTAATTGGCGGGGCGCGGTGTGGAAAGGCGGTGGTTCACCGTGATATTATCCTTGGTGGCGTTCAGGTGAAGTGAAAGACATCATGGAAGTTTGCTTCAATCCCTCGGTTATTGAGTCGAAGCGGCCGGAGCACGAAAAGCGGGTCTTTAGCCAATCATGACCGAGTGATTTTCAACCACAATCGGATTGCCGCTTTTGCTCGCACATGCCCTGTCGTCTATCTTGCGCCACTTGAGATACACTGAGTGTTGTAGAATCAATCTCAATATCAGATAAAACAATGGTACTGTACCAATTGAATTCACACTCAAGGACGCATATCGACTGCACCATAGCAGTGATGAAGGGAGACGGCCAGGTAGCAGGATGGTGGCTTACCGTAATCTCAATGCTAAAGCAGCGCGAACCATTCCTCCCCCCTCCCCCCGGCTTCCGAATGGAAGAAACCGGCTATCAGAAACGGCAGCAGGTGATCGAGAGCTGACTCAGCGGAAATACCCCGGACAATATCCCTGTGAAATCTGGGGTTGGACCTTTTCATATGACATCAAACGGATGTTGCATTCCCTTCAGACGCGACCACCTATCAAAAATTGTCTGTCCAATTGATTTTCGAGTGTTGCGCGTCGACGGAAGCTCTTCATCCAACTTTTGCAGAAAGTTTACGGGGACCAGCAGCGTGTTCGCTATGTGATTCCTGTCACAATCGCAACAAGAATTTGGGACAGTTAACATGCGGACTGCGGAAGCACCGCATCTACAGGAAACACTACACATCGCTGCACATTGGAAGCAATGGCCGCAACGGTGACAATCTTGCGCCAGCCTCTGGTCCTTCTCCCTAAACCAAGGCCTCTATCAAAGGGTATGTTTCTCTTCTTCACATTGGATATCTCTTGACTAGGTTCTGACGGTGCAACCGCAGCTTGCACTAGTCTTCCAACATACTTTGCGCGGCATCAGCCGGCCCCCCCAGCCCGCGCATCCCATCGATATCTCTCGACAACCAGAAGCATGAGCTCCGCCTCGGCTGCAAAGCTCTCCTTCCACGTCGCAGCGTCCTTCACAGCCAAGGACCATCCATACGATCCGTCAACACATATCTTCCACTTCAACCCCTATAACCGTATCCAGCAGACCCGCAACAAACGGTCCAGACCAGACAGCGGCCACGATGCCTTCTTCATCAGTAGGGTGGGGGACTCGGGTGCAGTAGCCCTTGGTGTTGCTGATGGTGTAGGTGGCTGGGTCGATTCCGGGGTGGATCCCGCGGACTTCTCGCATGGCTTCTGCGACTACATGGCCTCCACCGCCTACGGACACGGCTCGATCAAGAACGACCCGACGACAAAAGGCACGGGCGATAAGGAACCGCTCCGAGCGCAGAACCTGATGCAGAAGGGGTACCAGGCGATATGCGAAGACAGTACCGTCATTGCTGGAGGAAGCACGGCTTGCGTCGCCGTGGCGTCGCCGGACGGCAATCTCGACGTTGCCAACCTGGGCGACTCCGGCTTCATCCAGCTCCGTTTGAACGCCGTACACACCTACTCCGAACCCCAAACACACGCATTTAATACCCCCTACCAGCTCTCCATCGTACCTCCCAGCGTAGCTGCTCGCATGGCGGCGTTTGGCGGCGCCAACCTCTGCGACTTCCCCCGCGACGCCGATGTCACCCAGCACAACTTACGCCATGGTGACATTATTGTCTTCGCCACGGATGGCGTCTGGGACAATCTCTTCAACCAGGATATCCTCCGCATCGTGAGCCACGTCATGACCTCCACGGGCGCGTGGCTGATGACCAAGAACGGCGTCCGCATCGTCGATAACCTGAAGCCGTTCACAAAACCCTCCGAGGACGCCACCGAGAGGCCACCCTCCAAATTCCTGACTCTGCAGAGCGTACTTGCGGCCGAAATCACGGCCGCCGCCAAGTCGGCCAGCCTAAACCGCAAGGTCGACGGCCCCTTCGCCAAAGGCGTGCAGAAGTACTTCCCGCAAGAAAACTGGCACGGCGGCAAGATCGACGACATTTGCACCCTCGTCCTCATCGCGTCCGAGGACAACAAGGCTGAGCCCAAGAGCCGCCTATGAAGTTACTGTATCATTATCAGCATGCCCCAGCACCCGGTGGTTTTCTCGATTTCAAATCACGTTGTTTCAACATAGATGCCCCAAAAAGGGAGCGCCGCCGCCGTAGTTTTTCAGTTGTATCGTAGTAGTTTTTTTTGGTCTAGCCATTGTGAAAGGGCGGGCAGTGATGGTGTAAACAACGTATACCAAGCCATTTTCTCAAGCACAGTAACGGCAACCCGTGAAGCGCTTTGTTTCAGACAGTCTTGGAGAAATACTACGAAACTCGAAAAAGTTCCCACGCTGGGAAATTTGGTCCGCATGGCCCGTCGTTGCTTCTTTTGTCACAGCCACCGCCTCGCCCTCTGAGACTCTCCACCGAGTAAACTACACATTCGTTGGCTCATCCCCGGATCAGCGGCGGACCGGTCTGTCAAAAAAAGGGCCCATGTGGCAAACGTCCCTGTTTTCTCTCGTTTGTTCTGTGCGTCTTGAAGACATGTAGATCGCGGGGCGGAAAACCCCCCTCCCCCTTGCTTCTTCCTTCCAAGGCGGCAGACAGCCCCCTTTTTTCGCCGTCTCCACGTTAGTGATGCGCCCATCTCCATATTCTCCCCCGCATGGAACCAATCTTCCTTTACTGCGGCCAGTGTGAACTGGGTCCGAAACGTCAAAACGGCGCTATTTTCCTGGGGAGAGGGGATCTGGTGGTGGTATAACGATGATGGAAAGGACCCCTGACTACTTTGGACGCACCGCCGATCGGGATCTGGATTTGTCTTTTGACCATCTTGCGTAAGTTCGACGTCCGTCCTGTCAGATGCACCCTAGGAAGAAGGCCCCGGACGACAGTGCATGTCGGCATCCGCGTCAGTTTGGGTGACATCAGAGCACGGGCGGATGAGAGCAAGAGGAGAATAGAATGCCCAGGACAACAATCATGCTGTGCATGCAGCTTGATTGGGAAAGACAAGACGCGGGGTTTGTGGGGGCTGTGTTACACGTTCGGGAATGTCAAGCAGTCACGGGCGGACAAAGTTCCAACGAGACGACTGATAGAAGGCAACATTGGTATGGTTTTGCCAGTTGATTTCGTGTACAGACCCAGATAACTAGGTTAACCTCGAAGTCGCATGCTGTTTGCTTTCAACCTCTGCCTACTGTAGCTTTTTGCTACTCGACCCTTGCTTCAATTCAAATGCAACGCCTAATCCTAACTGTTCTTGGATCGCATTACTGTATTATAAACCCTTGTTCGCATCATATACCAGTCATAGGACTCCATATAACCCGGATGCCCTCACTTCAAGAGTACACGCTTACTGGAAGTAAAGCATGGCCGCGATGGTGAGGCCGATGAGGGCAATGGGGGAGCCAAGACGGACAGAGTCGCTGCCGGGGACAGTGGTGGGAGAAGTAGTGGACTCGCCAGTGGCGCTGGTGCCTGTTGAGCTGGTTAATCGAGTCGTCCTATAGTTGGGTGATCTAGAGATATACGTACGGGTGCTAGAACGGGTGCTGGTAGAAACAGTAGAAGCCGCGGTGGAGTTAGCGGTCGAGGAAGCAGAGCTGCTCTCAGCGGAGGTGGAAGTGAGGGAGGCGGAGGTGGTGATGGTGGAAGCAGCAACGGTGGTGGTGATAGTGCCCGAGGCAGTGGAGGCGGCAGAGGAGACCGAGGCCGAGGCGGTAACGTCGGTGGTGATGGTGAACTGCGTGGAGTAGTTGGGGGTGCTAGAGCTGTCGGAGATCTCAATGGCGTACTGGTCGGTGGGGAGAGTGGAAGAAGGAGTCCAGCTGTAGGAAGTACCAGTCTGGCCAGCTGTGATAATCGTCAGGCTCAAGCTCTCATGACTTGCAGGACGGTTGACAGCACTTACACGCAATGGTCGAGACGGTGACCAGGTTGGTGCTGGGGCCGTTCTTCAGGGTGAGAGTGACGGGTCCCTGGGCATCAGACCAGGTGATGGTGAAAGCCTCACCGGCCTTGACATCGAAGTCGCTGTTGGTAAGCTGAACAGCCTGGGCAAGGGCGGCAAAGCCGGCGACGAGGACGGAGGTGAAACTCTTCATTGTGACGGCTTGGGTGGTTCTTTGGAAATTAAGTGGTGAACGAGTGTAGGAGTATTAGGTATCGAACTACTGTAATTTAGCAAAAGAAAGGTCAACAACGAATGTCGGGAATAGGCTCGTGAGGAAACAAGAGAGAGAAACGGGCAACGAAGGGAGGGGGGCGGAGGAGTAGAAAAAGGCTTCCCCATCTCGCAGGCGCGAAATTAGGCGAAGCAGAATCAGGGGTAGAGCATGGAAGGAGCCTGGGGGTGGTGTGTGTGTGTGCGGGTTTGGCGGAGGCATGAGACTTACATCAGTATCCGTGCCTAAATGGAGCTATTCCTCTTATTACTCGAACGCGCTGCTGGGGGTGTATGGATGGATGGATGGATGGTTAAAGCAGAACCGGTGAGTCTGGGTTCTGGAGGGTGTGGTATGTTCGTGTGGTGGTAATCCAAGTATACCTGTTTTGTCTGTTGATGATGGTGTTTGTTTGGACGAGGTGTGGTGATGGAATGGATGGACTCGCTCGGCAGGAAAAGATGGGCGCACTTGGGATTTAAAGAAGAGGCAGGTTTCACAAAGGTTGTCACAGGAAAGGGAGCGATCGCAGCCATGCTGCTTGGTAGAGCAATATCGACATCATAACAAGCAGCCGACGTAGCAACAGCAGTAGCAACCGCGCCCCTTCTCTCTGCGTCGAGGAGGCCGCGGGCGGCATCACGGCTCCCACTGGCGTGAGCTACAAAGTCGCGCCAGGGCGTCCAGTCTGCGCCGGGCAAGTCGTCGCAAATGAGGGAAGCGATGGCCGGCGCGGACGGGTTGCTTCGCACCTTGCCCAGAAGCCCCAGCAACAAGTGTGGCACTAGCGCCGGATGGGGACTAGGGTGGAAAATTCTGGGAGGGTACCCCTGTTGCAGAGAGGAACCTGGCGAACCCAGGAGAAGGGCTAATGAGAGCACCAAGCCTCAGGTTCCTGTGGTTCGTTTTTCCGTCTTTCTTCCTCTCCCCTCGCGCCTACATAGTAGGTACGGTGCCACAAGAAGGTGCAGCAGTAGCAGCAGCGTTAGCTGGGTATTCGACCTGGCCTCACCTCACCATTTGCGCGTCGTTGTCCAGTATGTTCGATTCGATTCGAGAGATAGCTCCGAGGTACCGACATGTGTAAAGCTAAAGGCTAGGGAAGCAATATACATAGCACTATGTACCTTGCGTGGCTTCGAGGCACAGCCTAAAGCATAGCTCTCCAACGACGCGTGACCATCGACGTGCCCCCCTCACTTTCCAGGAAAATGCAATTGGATGGTGCTCAGCTTCTCCTTGTATCCCCCGGAGTCGCTCGCGGTCACCTCATTGGGTTGTCCAGCTGGGGGTCATCGAAAGATCCCTTCCAGCGAGGGCAAGAGGCCTGGACCTGAACGGCTCACGTCTGGGCCAGGGTCCTTCCGGGCGGTTGTCAGTGGTCACCGTCAACAATTGAACAATGCGCCTGGAAAATGTCACAGCCCTCCATATGTTTACTTCCCTGGTTCTCTCCCCAACTGCCAGCCCACAGCGAGTGACACCCCGTTGGAACCCACTGGAACGGCCCAAGATGCTCCAAGACACCCCTTCGGTTGCCCTGACTCTCGCCCCATGTTCTCGCAGGGCCCGCTTTTCTCGTCCTCACCCGATGATGGGGAAAAGTTCCTGTCGATCTGGGTCTTTCGAGGCGCAGCAAGGGAGAGTCAGAGAGACTCCCCCCCTCCCATTCTCGCGCGCACACTTCGACAGCCGCCACCCTCCGAGGATCTCTCCGTATTGGACAGACAACAGTACGGTTGAGACCTTTTTCGCCCCCCGTGGGAATGCGCAAAGTGCTGCTACTGCACTACTCGCTGCCGCTGACGCCCGGCTCAAGCCTGCAATTGCGTGCGCAACCAACAGCGTTCATCCCTCCACCCTCCTTTCCAGCTCGTGTTCGATCTTTCGAGGCCATAACTCTGCCTGCCACGGACCCGTAACCAGCTGCCTGCGATCCGATCATCGATGCCAAGTAGCCCTGGCAGCTCAGGGCTCTCCCCACTGCGCTATTGGAGGTGACGACGCCTACGGATACTGCAAAATACAAATGATGCTATTTGGGTCTTCCCAAGTGTATGGTACATGTATTTCCAAGCAGCAGCATTTTGACCGGCCCGTCTAAACCTTGATGTGCCGGGGGCCATTATGCAGCGGTACACTTTCGGCGGTAGCCTTGCCGGACACTCTTGCTTCCGCGGTCGCTCAGGCCAATATTTCGATGTTCACCTTCTGTGGGAGCACAGATATGACGCAGGAACCATCGGATCAGCGTAAGAACGCAGATACCTTTTGGTGGGTGTTAATGCTCAATGAGATGGGCGTGATGGGTTGGCGCTTCTCTGAAGGGTGCACATCGGTCCTGGTTCGAACCGCGAGTAGCCAGACGCACATCAGTCTGGAATGGGGCAGACGGTTACCGATCAATGAAGAGACAGGTTGCTCCGCTGCTGTCATTCTAGTCGCCTAATGAGGATCTCCCGCGGACCACGGGCGAGATACTTCCCCTCGCCTTCACCCGCCTGCCGCCTGACCCGTGCCGCCATTCATCCCGACCCTCTCGTCATGAGCATGCATAGATAGTACATGCCGTATTACACATTCAATGTATGGAGTACTCTACGGCCCCTACTTCCCGTTCCTCAGCGGAACCTACCACCACATCAGCACAAGGGCAGCGCAGGACCGGTAATCTCGGTCGACTGGGGGTGCGTTCATAACTCGGACAATATAGGACAATAAGACGTAACGACGTCAGGCGCTTCTCCGTTGTGCTTTTATCGAGTCCAATTTCAATACGCACCTCGTTGGGTCCCGTTGTGGAGACCTCCATTGGCCAAATCTCCCTAGCATCGCGCTATTCCACGGCTTGCACGGTACCTGCATCCATGCGCCACAGTCCTTGTTTCTGAGATCCATTCGACGGACCCAGGCACTAACACCAACTGCTGGCCCAGAGCTCGTCGGCTTTGCAATCGGGGCATTTTACCTGCCCTGTCCACTCCTGAGGAAACCTGCCGAGCATTCATCCGAAGGGTTCCGCGGTCGACAGCCCGCCAACGGGATGCCCGCAGCATCTGCAGGGCGTCGCCTAGCTCGACCGTCGTCCGAACGCTCCAATATGACTGTCAATACTTATTGACGTTGCTTCCCACGAAATATAACCACACCAGGGGCCATCGGACCAAATCATTGGATGCAGCAACTCGCTTAAATTTTCCAACGTCTGGGCATCTTTTGAGTTTCAAACTGCCACCACCTTCTCCGTGACAGGCTTGGCTCCACTTGCTGCGTATACTCAGATCCGCGGCCTTTCTACCAGCCGCACGATGACATCTCGTGGCAAATCGCCCTTGGCTGAAATGGATCAGGCCTATTCGCCCTGGTACGCGTTTCACTCTGACACCCTACTGGAATGGAAATGCGCCAGAATCGCGGCTTCTTCTGATTCCACTCAAGTGACGTAAAACAAGAGCAAACCCCGGTATCCGATGGCGATGGCGGGAATGCGCGGCGCTGCTGTCACCAACGCTATTCGTGGTGTTCCAGTATAAGCAAGACACCGAAGTCAGGGTAATGGAGATTCTGCAGCGCCATAGCCGCCCTCACCAATCAGGGCGAGACTTATCACGGGTTCAACGCCCACGGATGGGGTGTATGGGTTGCAATTACCATCGGACCCAAAGACTGGAAGGGACAATGTCTCGTAGAAATTTCAGGGCATACGTACAACGAATGCCCAAACTTCAGCTAGCCCTTCACAGCCCTCACGCTTCTGGAGGAGTCACCAACCAAAATGTCAACGAGGACCGTTGCCAAGCACTGGTACACCAACTCCTGTACCTCACCCTGAGACGTTTCTCGACTTGACAGCCATACCCGAGTTCGCCCCGAGCATGTGGCCGTTACGCCAAGGCATTCGTCAACCAACAACACACGAGGCGGAGGACGTGGCACAGAAGCGCCGTGGGAGCCGCAAAATTGTTAGAAAATGGCCTCATCGACAGCTCAGACTAGAACGAAGTCTATTAACGGGCTGCACTCAACGTACAGCGGACGACTCCTCGCCGGACGCCCTCGGCCTCCTCTCTGACCTGGTCCACTGTTGCGCCCTTTCCTCTGGCCTTGTCCACGAAATCATCGAGTGAACCCCCAACTCCAAAGTAGAGCCTCTTCGCTCCGACCAGCGCCTGCGACTGGCAGTTGCTGCGCTCGCTCTGCTCTCTGATAAGAATGGCGAAAACCATCTCGTTGAAAGCCTCCAGCGCGAATGGCGAGTATATCGTCTCGGCTCCCACCAGCAGGGTATCGAAATTGTCGGACTTGTCCAACTTGGACTGAGTCTCGTATAAGAGATCGACCAGCTCGACTGACCAACCACCAGAAATGAAGTTAAGAGAAATTTGAGAAGACGTAAGGAAGTCCTGGAAATGCTGCAAAACCTCGGGTGTAAGTTCGAGTTCGTCCTCCAACGCAAATGCCTCCTGCAGGGAAGGGTTCTGGTCTCTGCTTTGGAGGGCCCAGGCGAGGATGAAGTTGGGTAGCGTGACCAACTGCAGAACCGTCGGGTTGTAGTCGGCGAGGGTGAGCAAAAGCGGCGATCTCGGGGCCGAGTCCTTCATAGCCCACTGCAGAAGGGCCAGAGAAGGGAGCGCCGTGCCGCATCCAAGCTGTGCGGTGTTAGCTTCTGTCGCCACTGGAGCAAGAGACGCGCGTCAGTCTCGTACCTCGATCACTCGGAGAGGCCGTTGCTTTAGCATGTCCAAGTACTGGCCACTGGCGAGCACCTTGACGAGATCGACGCTGCTCTCCCAGCTCTTGAAGCCGCCCTCGTAGACACCCGTCTTGACGTCGTGGCTGCCAAGTCCCTCGGCTTCGGGACCCTCACTGGCGGCCTCATCCTCGGCCATGAGCTGCACTCGCACATCCCACAATTCTCGCCGAGGAACTTTGATGACGCTGCCGTCGTCAAGGGTCACGTCCAGGATTCCAAAGGCAACTTTGGAGGGCAGTTTCGCGAGCATGTCCTGCAGGACGTGACCGGTAGGCGGTAGCTGGGGTTTACCAGGGACCGGGAAGGCACTGGCCGCAGCGGACTGCGGGGTCTCGGGCTCCGGGACAGGCGCGGAGGCCTCGGCGCCCGGGACAGAGTCGTCCTCTATGTCGTCGCCGCCGAAGCCGAAGGAGAATGCTGAGGATGCCATATTCTGTGAAGTGGGATGTGCCGCGGGGTTGCAGGAATTTTGTACGTACTTGCAAGGTGAGTAAGAGAGCGACCTATCAAAATGTGGGGGCGGGCTCGCCCCAAAGTGGTACAAATTGCCGGCTCCTATTGGATACTCACCGAATTGGCCTGACCGGGAGGTATTGGATCAAGTCAGGCGATGGCCGAGAAACGAATCCTCTGTGTTATTCAAACGTTTCGCGGTTGGTGGCTCAAAGTGCTGTCTTTGTCGCAACGGGTCGATCAAGCTTGATGTAAGCAGCTCGCGTACAACAAACTGGTTCGCGTTGGACCAACGATTGATGATTGGCCCAAAGCCTATCCATCCATCGTTGTTGGTCAGAGTTGGTGGCACTTTAACAGTTTGCTTGTTTGACCGAGAATCAGATGCGCGCTCGTCGATGGATTCAAATGCACACACGTCAGGCATCATTGGTCAAGCATGAGGTCATTGCGGTTGTTTGCCATAAGGACTTGGTATCAGTGCCCCATTGTTCGAGGCTCTTTCGATTCTGTACCAATCCGAACACATATCACTAACAAGATGCGCGGTCGTCGCAAACCAGCCAATGGCCGACAATTCTGAAAGAGGAGGCTTCCTGCAATGCGGCATCCGGGCCACAGATGTACTTTGCAACCATTGTCTTTCCGTTTTCGAATCCTCTTCTTGGTCTTCGGATTGTAGGCTTACTTTTCGGTACGTCCCGCCGTGCTGAATGCAAACCGCGAAGGCAATGGCGATTGCGAACTTGCCTGCAGCCCCTGATAGGTTGCCCGACGTTCGGAAAGTTCTCCGCAATTGAGCCTATCCCTAGCACGTATCTGACTGCGTCTTCCACGCATGCTTTACACACGCGCCAACACGTACAAAAGCCTCAAGCTGAACACCGGCTGCCTTGGCGCCATCCTGCAAGCCATTATCGACTAGGTTCAGAGCTCAGCTGCAAGTGTCTGGCAGACAGGCAGGCACCCACACACATCTCCGCATTTAGAGACCCGGAGGATCTTGTGCATTTGGGCTTCGTGCTCCAAGATCTCATGTATCAATGGTCAGCAAACGCGCAACACCCCCGCTGTCCATCCTAGGATGCGGCGCCGAACAGCTTCGCGGCCGATCAATGCTAAGCGCGGCACTCGCGATTCCTTCCCTCGGCGATCTGCATAATGAGGGCGTCGGGGAATTCCCGTGGGTGTCCATCAGCAGCTGGAATGCAAGCAAGGAAGCAATGGCACTGACGAAATCGCCGATGTTAAACCACGTTAAGCTTATGGCCGCTTCACCTTCCTTCCCGAGATGGCAGCCGCCATATCCCACTGGTCGTCCTTTTCTACCATGTGCCCTAATCTACAGGATTCGTGCCCGCTCCGTATGGCCCCTCGTCTACGACATATACTAAGTCTACAACCCGGCTCCGGCTCCAGGCCTCCATCGTCCAGCGCGGCGAGGGTCTTGATTCGCCACTCACTGTTCTGGGTCCCAAGCCTTGACACCCCTCAGCCCGGTCCCTCATCGTGGTTGGATGGTTTACGACCTTGTCAGTCCGGGACCCTTTTTCTAACCGGACCTTGCTCGACCACAACAAGCTAGTAGAGGTGCAGATACGCCATTTCATCAATTCTGCCGCAGGACTCATGGGCCAGCCTTGTTCCAGAGTCGTTTGGATAGGTGCAGCCACACCATGTGCCGTTCCACCAGCCAAGATTTACAAACGGCCCCGGTCGTAAATCAGCCAACAATGACGCCCGTTGCGGACCCTCTGTTGCCTCGACCCCAAATTCGAGAATGACAGGATCCATATCCATTGGCGTTTGTTGCTTGTCTACGTGAGCTGTCTCCTTTCCCATCATGAAGTCTATGCTTCCTGACATGAAGTCGTGCTGCATTAGCTTGCAGCTCAAGGTGATGGGGTTGCGTGGGTCGACGTATTAGTTGTGTGTAGGGGCCGTCGAGCTCACCTCGGAATTTGCCTGTCACTGGTGAGGCCGGCGATGTCTCTCCCAAGGCCTGCCCATGCCAACGGGTTTTTCGTTGCTTCTTCCTCTTTAGTCCATTTATCTCATCGTATTATCGACTGCAGGCTTCTTTGTCTCCATTGGCTATTCTCCGTGACAAGCCCAACGCACCACGCGTGCCGTATACCACGTTCGCCGCCCGCTCCCTCCTCTCCAGCCGCAACTCCGCCAAAGGGACAAAAGAAGTGCGCTTGTTCGGGAAAGGACTCCTTGCAGCCACTTGCCGGCGCCTTCTTCAGAAACCTTGACCGCATCTGCAACTTGACTGAGATATAAACCACACCATCCGGCCTTGTCATTTCCCACCTAGTCATCTACTACACAACAACTTCACAATGACACGCCAGCTCCCTCAACTCTCTCGACATGTCGACGCCCAAGGCGGCGGATCCGGCCAAGCTGCCCGAAGCAAAGCTGCCTACACAGTACGTGAGGCGCCGTTCGGGGCCCCGCGGCCCATCCGTATCATCGGGGTTGGCGCCGGAGCCAGCGGGATCAACCTGATCCGCACCCTCAGAAACACGCTTGGTGCTTCGATGTACGAGATTGTGGTCTACGAAAAGAACGAGGACGTCGGAGGCACCTGGTTCGAGAACCGCTACCCGGGATGCAAGTGTGACGTGCCCAGCCACAACTATCAGTTCACCTGGAGGCCGAACCCGGCCTGGTCGAGCTTCTTCGCGCCCGCAGCCGAAATTGAGGAGTACCTGTGCCAGATTTGTGACGAGGAAAACCTGCGGCCCTACATCAAGACTTCGCATCAGATTGTAGGGGCGGTTTGGTCCGAGCCCAAGGGCATGTGGGATTTGCAGATTAAGAGCTTGGAGACCGGTGCTGTCTTCGAAGACCATGCCACCTTTTTCATCGACGCAACCGGTATTTTGAAGTACGTTTTAAGCTCAGTCATGGTTGAAGTTCGCCGTCTGACTGCTACAGCAAATGGAAGTTCCCCGACGTAGAGGGCTTGTCAGACTTCGAGGGTACTTTGATCCACAGCGCAAACTGGCCCAAAGATTTCGATTACGCGAACAAGACAGTGGCTGTCATTGGAAATGGAGCGTCTGGTGTCCAGATTGTTCCGGCCATTAGGCCCCGTCAGTTGCCCTGCTCGCCGCTCCATTGGTTCGCAAGACTTACGCCGGGTAGACGTGAAGAAGCTTCACCATATCATCCGTACACCGAGCCTAATCATTCCGCCTCGGATCACAACAATGAAGATGGGCCATTCTGCTTCTCTACTTGAGGAAATCGAGATGGATGAGGAAGAGCGCTTCTCAGCGGCGACGATCGCGAAGTTTCAGAACGACCCGGCTTTCTACAAGAAGTTCGCGCAGACCCTGGAGATGGATTCAAACATCAAGTTTGCCATTTCTCTTATTGCCGGCAGCCCCCAGCAGGCATGGGCACTAGGGAAGACGAAGGAGTTTATGGCGGCGATGCTGAGGGGCAATGAGGAGCTCTGCAGGCAGCTGATACCCGATTTTCCCCTTGGTTGCAAGCGACTTACTCCTGCGCCTGGGTATCTCGAGTCTTTCCACGACCCTAGGGTTTCTCTTCACACTGATGCTATCAAGCGCTTCGTTCCTCAGGGCATAGTACTGGCAAATGACGAGGTCTTAGAGGTCGATGCTATCATCTGTGCCACCGGCTTCGATTCTTCGTTTCGCCCGGCTTTCCCGCTTGTTGGTCGACAGGGCAACTTGCAGGACGTCTGGTCTGAGCAAATACCAAAGGCCTACATGTCCCTTGCCGTTGCAGGCCTGCCCAACTACTTTAGTAAGTCGAGTCGCTCTCGATTTTATCATTTCAATGCTGACTATCGCTTCCCCCAGAGTTCCTAGGCCCCAACGCTCCCGTTGTACAAGGCGATGTTTTTACACTGAGCGAGCACATCGCCACCTACATCGCCAACACGATCCACAAGTGCCAGACACAGGGCATCCGGTCCATCGTCCCGTCGGAAGCCGCCGTCGAGGACTACTTCGAGCACATCACTGCCGTCATGCCGCGTACCGTCTTCGCGGGCGGATGCAGGTCCTGGTACAAGCAGGGCGAGGTCGACGGCCCCGTGACAGGGCTGTACCCTGGAAGCCGGATGCACTTCATCCGCCTGCTGGAGCACTTCAGGGGCGAGGACTGGGAGTACACGTACGAGAACGCGAGGCAGAACCGGTTCGCGTATCTGGGCAACGGCTTCACTGCGCCGGAGATGGCGATGCTCAAGGCTGGAGCGCCCGGTTCGTAAGGTAACGCCGCGTGAAGGCGTGGGTCAACATGACCTTGTACATAGACAGGGGTTAGATGGCTACACTTTGTCCTTGGTGGTTCGGATTTTGGGTGGTCTGCAGGCGTTGATTTGGGTTAGGTATCTTGCGTTTAGGCACGACGAATTATGAAGTCCACCTCCGGCACGACCGAACCAGGCGACAGTAAAAGACATGTGACAAGGTGTCTGGCCGATCGCGGTCGCCTTTGGGATGCGATCCTCCCTTTTCCCGCGTGTTGGTTCGAGCCCATGGACTGAGACCCCTCGGAGGAGCCGCAGCATGCGGGAGTCGTCCGATGTCTCGGTTGCTGAGCCACTTAGTGGTCAGATCTAGGCGACTTGGCGCAGCGTGTCGGCATGCAGCCCGGGTGACTTGCGTCTTTGCTGCTAACGCCAGTGGCGGGGTTGCCGCGTGAAAGGGCGAGGCTTGGATCGAGTGACAATAGCGTTGTCTTGCGGCGGCTGTTTTGGGCGGTTGTCTTGGACTTTGAACGAGCTTGGTGGGTTCAGGGTTTCCAAAGCCGGGGGGTGGGGGGGGGGGGGTTGGTTCAGTCCATGGAGGTCAAGATGATTGGAACGGAGGCCGGGATATGAAGTGAGGAGTTGGGTCGAGATCTTTGAGGTTTTGCCTGGATCACGTTGCTTACTGCGTGTTGGGCCGCAGGATTGATGAAGTGTTAAATCATGGAACCGCATGCCTGGCAATGAGGAATCAGGTTCTTGCTGAGTTATGTGCATATATCACCCAAACTCATATGGTTAACTGGAACATGATACAGTCTCATACATCTCAACACAAACACTCATAATTGAGAGTGGACTCCAGTTGCAATTCAGCTCGCCATTGTATTCAAAGAGAATCGCGTGTGTAGTGGGTATCTCTTGAGCTTGTTTATATGGAGGTTGGTTCGATTTGAAGGTCGATGACCTAGATATCGTACAAAATAATTTCTACGATGTTTCAACTCGCGGGACCGAAGAGAGCTGCCAGGTACGTTACCCATGTGGCTGACAGTGGTTGTGTTCATTGATTCCATGTTCTTGGTCACAAAAGTTATCTTCATCCTCAATCGTAACGTGTAATTGGTCCTTGACACTTGCGTATCCGTTCTTGAATCAACACACACGAGCTTCGTGTGGATTCGCCTAGAGTGTTGCGTGTATGTCACCATCCTCTAAGCCGATGCTGTTTGCTGTGAGGTTAGCGGTGGCCGAGGGCTTTCAGAAAGTGTCGTTCCCATCCTGAGAATCGTTGCTCGGGCGGTCCCTTTACCGAGCATGTTTGCATTGATGGTCGTCTCTGGCGCTTGGGTGTCTGCTGTCCTCACTCTACGTCGTTCTCAGTCTTTGCCATCCGTACTCTGGTGTGAATACGGCGTTTTTTTTTGTTGACTATTTTACCCAGACATTTGTGTATGTCCATTGAGCGCGTACTCTAGTTAGACGGCCCGTGACTGGAGATGGACGTAAGTCTAAGGCGAATTAAGATTGCATGTTACTGAATGTGTCTTTTGTGGGTGTGGTTCATCTTGAGTAGACTCAGTGATTGCTTCAAATACGGACACCGTCAGCAGAATGAAGCCTCGTGCAAGTCTATGAAGATTTCCAAAAGTTTTGAATTGATTTTAGTAATAAGTAAAACATGTTTCTTTGTAGTTATCATGAATCTCTAAAGCCTAGATCTTCTCTTGTCAGCTAAGCACATCTGGGTACGCGGTATCTGTGCCAGGAAGGAGTATGATATATGACGAGAAAGTGTCAGAGTAGCCACATATACACACATGCGACTATTACACTCCAAATGTGTTATGCGCAACTTCACAGTTCTCAGGTATTTCCCGGCCAGCCTTGTCCCTCCAGTCGAGCCCGAGGTTCTAGTTCTCCCTGCGACACTGAACGACCTGATCGTATATCTCCCAGAAAACCAGCCTACTAGCATATGCTAGATAGGTAAGTTCGTACATGAACCTTAGGGATAGGATAAATCACACCTTTAATGCGACTATCGCCCACATCGTGTGTCCGGGAGCGGCGAAGGGGACGGCGGCGAAGGGCTCATCTCAAATGAGAGAAATCACATATGCGTTAATAAGCCCGAGATAACCGCTCATAGTGGTTCGATCCTAGTATTCAGAAGATACAAGAAAAGAAGGAATAGTGATGATGAGAAAGGGCGGGAAAGGATGTTTCCTGACGAATAGGGCGCCTGTGTGGTAGCCCCCTCCCCGTAGCGCCAATCCGTTTAGCGGTCCGACCCGCCCCGTAGCGGCCGGCGCTTACGAACAAACACTGTGTGGTTCTTTGCCAACATCATTGTCTCTTCCCATGTTATTCCATTTTCAAAGACTGTCCTTTACGCTGAACAACAAACGTTTTCTACAATCGTAGGTCGCAAGTGCGACAGATGCATGGTACTTCCACATTCCGACCAGCGTCTTGCGCTACCAGCACATCTCGCCTCCTCATCCACACCGCTCTGCCCTCGACGGCATCAGATGGCGGCATGGATTGCCGCCCCCGTTAGACCAGGATCTGCGGGCAGGCAGACTGTGCGGCTCATTCAGTTGGCTATCTTCTCGTCCGCCGAAGCACGCAGGCAGGGCAGCAGACCCGTTCCGTCGGGTCAGGACAGGCTTTAGGAGTGGCTGCGCAGTTCACACAGCCAACAATCAATCACTTGAAAGCCTGCTCTCGATGAAACACAAGGGTTGGTTCTCGGAACTGGCAACCCAGAAAGGACATAGCATGCTCGTTGGTGTGGCCGTGTTCCCCTTCATCCCCTGGCAAGTGCTGGGCGCTTATCAGGGATTGTGCATCAGGCGGTCTCCTGAACAGGCCTCCAACGGTCTCGGTGCCTCCATCGAAGGGTCGAGTTCGACAGAAGTCTGTTGGTTGGGCTGATTAAAGAAGTCCTTTATTCCGGTTCTTTCCCCCGCTTGCACAGATCTTGTGTGTCCCTACTCTGAATACCGAGCCTTGCACTATCCCCTCACGCGTTGTTTATCCTGTCTAGATGATTATCGGACTCATTTTTTCGGAGGTTTGATTACTCCTTTTAGATTACGTCCAATTCCATATCTGGCTCTACATCTGGTTGAGTCCCTAGTTTTACTTTGATCTCAGCTTTGTAGCCACACTAAACTATTTTCGCGATGGCGAACGAAGGGCCAATCTACTTACTATCTCTTGGTAAGTTTCCCAGCCACCTAAACGACGGCAGTATGAGAAGAGTCTCACAGTGGAACACTGCTGTTGTCCCTGTTGCCCTAATCCCCTTTGCGCCTATTTATCCCGCTGGTCCCTCTGTCGCATTTCTTTTTGTACTTTAATATGGTAGGAAAATGTACAGATGACACTGATCAACTGACACAATGTAGATGGTGGAGGGATCAGGGGAATATCGGAACTCGTCATACTACACGAGATAATGAAAAGGCTCGAAAAGGTGGCTGGCCTTGATAAGATACCCAAGCCGCGAGACTATTTCCACTTGATAGGTGGCACAAGCACGGGAGGGTAAGTCGACCGCTCCAACAGACCACTACCACAAAAGGACATGGCTGACAATCAGCCAACGTATAAAGACTCATTGCCATCATGCTCGGACGCATGGGAATGACAACCACGGAAGCCATCGATTGTTACGAAAAATTCGCAGAGAAAGTATTTCGCAAGAAAAACCGTCGTTTCAATAGGACGTTTAAAGAGGAAGCACTCGAAAAACTCATCCGAGATATCGTGGCTCAAAGGAACTTGGAAAAGACCGTCATGCTCGACGCTGATAGGGAAAAGGGCCTCACGTTTGTCTGCGCCGCCACTAATGGAACCTACACTCCTTATCTCTTCCGGACGTATCGGGGAAGCAACAGTCCATCAGATCCAGTTGCTGATACGGCCAGGGCCAAGTTTCCAACCCGTAATCAGGCCCATAATGTTGAGATCTGGGAAGCTGCTCGAGCAACGACTGCAGCACCGACCTTCTTCCCTCCTATCTCCATCAAGATCGAAGCGGACAGGAACGAGTACGTGGACGGGGCCGTGGTATTCAATAATCCTGCCCACCTTGTGCTCAATGAAGCCGAATCCCATTTTGGCTCCGGACGAAAGTTGGGATTTCTCTTGAGTTTGGGGACCGGACTGAAAATCACGGACAACGGGGCCAACGTCGTTCCCAACGCGGAAGCAGCGGCGAGGAACACTGAGCCTGCCAGGAAAAACAGCGGCGCCCTGATATCAAGGGGCACCATTAATGTGCTAAAACACGCAAAGCAATCCATGACCGACCCGGAGCCGACGCATCACGCACTAGAAGAGCGGTTTCGGGGCACGCCTTACGCCTATTTCCGTCTGAACTTAGACCGTGGCGCCGCAAATATCAAGCTTCACGAGTATAAGCAGATGAAAGTGCTGCGAGCGGCCACCGAGGAGTATCTACGGAACGTCCAGGTTTCCGCGGATATCGATAAAGTGGTCAGTATGTTGCATAAGAACGAAGGTGTGAATATGCCTTTGGACGCCGCATGTAAGTTTTCCCCCAGCAGTTATTGCCCGCTCTCTGATATAAGAAAGGCCGCGCGGTATCCGATGAGGCATCAAAGCAGGCCATTGCCCAGGAAATTCAAATCAAAAGCATCGCCAGCCCCCAATTCACCGGTAGAAAAGAGATTCTTGGGAAGATGGAGCGTCACTTCTGCGAACGTACACAGTCATCGCCTCGGAGGCATCTTAGGATCCATGGTATGGGCGGCGTCGGTAAGACGCAAATTGCACTTAAGTTTAGGGACTTGTACGGGTCACGGTATGCACCCACTCCGTTCATGTTCACGCCCCCCCGTTGCTTTCCACATCTTTGACACCCAATATCATAGGTTTGCCCGGGTCTTTTGGATCAACGCCGCCAGCGAGGGCTCTATTTACGAGAGCCTTAGAGTAATTACAGCTGAACTATTTGGAGGACAGCCAACCAAGCCTGACATTGGGCGAGTACACCAGTGGCTGGAGCGGAATACGGAGGAAGAGTGGTTCCTAATTTTCGACAATAACGACTCAATCGACATAAGCAAGTATATTCCTCCAGGAAACACCGGAAACATTCTCTTCACCAGCAGAAGCGACGACGTGTCGCCCAGCCTCGATGGGGATCAAAATTTACTTATAGAGACCATGAAAGAGGACGACGCTTTAGCTCTTCTTTTACGAGCATCAAAGAGGCACAAGAAGGCGTTCGACGCGAGGGAGGAAAAGCACGGAAAAGACATCATCCAAGAGTTGGGATACCTCCCACTGGCTATCGATCAGGCTGGCTCGTACGTGCACAATCAAGATTGCTCATTCGGAACGTATCTACGCGACTTTAAGGAGCGACGGAATGAAATCCTCGGCGATTGTCTCTACCCGGGAGTGTTCGAAGACAACCCGGCCGTCTACGGTACTTTTGAACTGTCATACGAGGCACTGGAGAAGCGGTCGAAAGAAGAGACTTCGAGAGGACGGGCCGCAATGAACGCCCTTCGGATCCTGAACGTCTTTTGCTTCTACAGCAATGAAAACATCCCGGGAGAGATCATCGGTAGAGCGGCTACGAACAGCAAGACCGATAGGGAGGCACTGGGGAATGCGGAAAGCTTAGCCCCTTTGGCGCTCTTCGACCTCAAGAACGACAAGTCCTGGAACGACAGAAACTACCTGGATGGAATTTCTCTCTTGAGGAGCTACTCGCTTATCAAAAAGTCTGTGGTTCACGATGATTGCCACTCGATGCATGTCCTGGTCCATTCGTGGGCCCGCGACCGGATGCATGCAGATGTGTTCAAATTCCAACGCCAGGCAGCTCGCTCCATTATCTTCGACTGCTTTCATCAAAACTTCAAGTTTGAAGACGAAAGGTTTCTCGTTCAGCTGCTGCCGCATATCAAAGCATGCCTTGGCCACAAAGGCCTCGAGGATGTGGACTGGTTTAAGCGAACCAGGCAGGACAGCAAGTATGCCAGGCTTCTGAGCGCGGTGGGGATGTGGCGAGAAGCCTTATGGGCTCTCGAGGACATTGTAGCAGAGAGGCGCGAGAACCTCGCGGCTGACAATTGGCTGATTGCAGCCGCCCTTTGGGACCTGGGCAAGATGCACAAGTCGTGTGGAAACCTCGGCCCGGCAGAAAAGACCCTGCTAGAGAGCACAAACCTGTTGAACAGCTGCAACGAGCCGGGCTGGGCAAGCAGAGTGGTCCTGGACATGGGCATCGACCTCGCTGAGGTGTACATCCAGCAGGCGCAGCTGGGGACGGCCGAGCAGATGCTCACCTGGATCGCGGAGTCCGAGGAGGAGAAGGGCGGCAAGAGCCCGCAGCTTCGCCGTGCGGTCGCGGCCCTGGCGACGACGATGCAGCTAGCGGGCGAGATTGACAAGGCCGAGAGGCTGGAAGCAAGGTCGTTGACATGGTGTATGGAAAACCCCAAAATCGGGGAGGGCCATCGGGCGACTATGAGGGCGATTAGCAACATCGCAACACTGAGGTCTGCCAAGGGGCAGCACGAGTCGGCGGATGAGATGTGGCGGCACGTGCTCGAGGTAGACGAGCGGTTCAGGGGCAAGGAGCACCCTATTACGCTGCAGTCGAAGCGGAACGTGGCCATCGGTTGCGTCAAGTTGGACAATCTTGAAGAGGCGGAGAGGTTGCTCCGGGAAGTGTTGGATGTTGGCGAGAGGGTTCTGTGGCGGGAGCATCTCGACATGCTCGTGACGATGGAGCATCTCGCCGGTGTGCTGTACATGATGGGAGAACTGCACGAGGCGCTGGAGCTGCAGGAGGAATGCTTGGAGGGTAGGGTTCACGGGCTTGGGGATCATCATCCCCTGACTGTCAAGGCCAGGGAAGGACTCGAAAAGATGAGGGTGGGAGCCGTCATACCCGTCGCGGAACAGGTGCTTTGGCAGAGTGAAGGGGCTTTGCTACCCGGGGACAGCAATATGGCCTCGCAAAGCATGAACGACAGATACCTTTACTGAAGAAATATATGTCTTCATTGGATTGTGTTTACCTGCATAGAAGATACATTGTTTCTCTGAACCCAATAACTAGTCTAGAGTGGTAGATTATCCTGAATTGATGCATACAAGTGGAAGAAAGTGCAGAGTTCAAGAGTTCCCATTATCCCTTCTATTATCAGAAATATTCACTTCACATCGACATGAAAAGATGTAGCCTTGACGCGAGAGGTTGTTAACTTCTTCCTACGACTTAGTCTGACTGCGATTGAGGCTGGCTTACCACAGATGAATGCCACGACTGATATTTAACAGTAGTAATAAACTTCATTTTGACACTGTGTGGGTCTCCGATTCGACTTCACCTCGGGAAAATAGTGACCTGACAGCTAGGGAATAAGCGTCATTCAATATCGCGATTTCGAGTCTTCGACAGTCAAAAGAACTCAAGATTGGAAACAACAGCGCGTTCGATCTTGGAGCCAATTGTATTGATATCTGCACAAGCCTTCGTTTTTTAGCAACTAGAAGCTTCCGGCCCTAGTTTCCCCCCCAAAAAAAAACCAATCCTATCCCATCAAGAGATCGTTACCAATGCGGTCATCATCGGTCTTGAGAATGGCCTCGGCCTCCGTCCCCAAGGGTAACGGCCTCCGCCCCGCGCCGATGGCTCTACTGCCGCCCATTCCGCTGTACCGCCGCCTGCTCCGCGCTCACCGCAAGTACCTGCCCTCCGAGATGCGGGTGTTGGGCGACGAGTACATCAAGGCTGAGTTCCGCGCGCACCGCAACGTCGACAACCCGGCCCATCTGGTTAGACTTGCCCGTCCCCCCTTTTCATTGGAGAGCCCTTTGACGTCTCGCACTCTTCTTATTACAACGCCACTTCCAGTGGCGAGCCGCTTTCAATCCTGATAGTAGAAGAGACGTTTTAACTGACACCTCTCGTAGATCGGCTTCCTGACAGAGTGGCAGCTGTATGCTCAGAAGATCGAGGGCGATGAGTGGCGTGGTGAGAAGATCGACCCCGGCAAGGTCGCCAAGATGAGTGGTAAGTCTCGATTACATCACAGTCCAAGGAGGCTTTGATGGGTGGCTAACAGCACTGGCCGTAGATGAGCAGATCGGGCAGCTGTATGAGTTGATGAAGGCGATTCGCGAGAGGCGCGAGCGGGGCGAGGAAGAAGAAGAGTCATGATGACCCGACATTGACTATCACCTTCAAGCCTCCGGCACATCGTCATCAAGGGGTATGAGTTCAGCGTTGAAAGTTAGGTCTAATGAAACTTCCCAAGGGACAAAAAGAGACCCTTTGAGGGCAGAGTGTACAGTACAGATGAAGATTGTTCGATTACACATGTACAGTTTCATGAGTACGTCTAGCTAGAATGTAAAACCACTAGAGCCATCTACATTGACTTCTACACTTGCTGTCTATGCGCCGCCCTCCAACGCCTCTATGATCCAGTTTGCTTGGATGACGCTGACCTTCTTGGCATAGTTCTTCTGCGTGAACACATGTTCCAGAAACATGATGGCTTCCTTCTTCTGCCCATGCAATACACTCGCTGGGTGGATCGCGACGACGTGCTTGCCTTGCGACGTGACATAGCTCGCGTCCGGCGCCAGCACGGCCGTCTTGGAGACGAAGCCGCGCAGGAAGCACTTGAGCAGCGCCTCGGCCTGCTCAGGGGCAAGCGGCGTAAAGGGCTGCGGGTCCGGCGGCGGGGCCTCGGAGAGCAGGCCCTCCTTGAGGCAGAGGCTGCGGAGCTGCTTGCGGATGTTGAGCGCCGTCTTCATGTTACGGATGTTGACCTTTCTCTTCTTGCACCACTGGATGCGGTCGGCGTTCTCGGCGGCATACTGCTGCATCGTCGTGAGGTACGTGATGATGTCGCCCTCGCGGCGGTAGAGCTCCTTGCGAAGCTCCTCGATCTCCTCGCGCTGTTCTTCGGACTGGAGCTGGTGAAAAATGTCGTCGCCCGAGGTGATGCAGGAAATGATGTCGATGGCTTCGAGAACGCAGTCAAACTCGGGTTTGGCGGATGCCAGGAGCACGGCACCCAGGGGCGCTGCGATGGGGAAACCAGCCATTTTGCGACCGGCTTCGGTGATGGTGCCGTCGTCTGCAAGCGCGCCGAGACCATGGAGACTGACTAGTGCTCTCTCGATGGCCTCGATATCCGGGGTATCCATCAGGGGGAACCCAAGAATATCGTCAATCCCTCTGGCCTTCATTGTCAGAACAGCACCCAGGACATCGATCCTCAAGATCTCTGGTAGGTCGGTTTCCTCCAAAGAACCGAATGTGCCTTCAGTGTATAACCTGAAGCATTTACCGGGCCCTTCACGACCGGCACGACCGGTCCTTTGGATTGCAGACGATTTGGAAATTGGCTTGGCCAGGAGTGACTCCATGCCGAGGCGAGCGCGGAACTGCTTAACCTTGGCCTTGCCGCCGTCCACCACGTAGCGCACACCGGGGACAGTGACAGACGTCTCGGCGATGTTGGTTGCCAGCACGATCTTTCTCGTAAAACCACCCTTGACAGGCTGGAAAGCCGCGTGCTGTCCTTCCATCGAAAGCTGGCCAAATAAAGGAAGAACTTTGATCTTCGGAACATTGGATGCCAGCGTTGCGGCATACTCCTCTATGAGCGACTGCGCAGACTCGATCTCCTCCTGACCCGTCAAGAAAGCCAGAATGTCGCCTGGCAACGGCTCTTCTGTGTGGATCTTGAAAATGGTCTGCAGAAGAGATTCCTGGATATCTGGCACCGGCTTCGGGGTATGTACCGTCTTGACCGGGTACTGGCGGCCCTGAATCTTGAGGACCTCGACTGAGCTGGACTTGTTGCCTTCGACATCCTCGACGGTACTCCCCTCCTCAGTATTGAAGAAACCCTGAATCCGTTCAACGTCGGCAGTAGCACTCATGACGATGACTTTAAGAGGAATGCCGCCACGGCCCTTCCGATCGCCCAGAAGAATCTGCTTGAGGAAACCGGACACCAGGTCGACATCGACGCTTCTCTCGTGAATTTCGTCAACGACCACCGCGCTGTATTGCTTCAAACTCGGGTCCCGCAACAGCTCCTGCAGGAGCATACCCTCGGTAAGGAACTTAATCTTCGTCCCCTTGGGTACTTGATGGTCAAAACGAACCGAGTAACCAACCATTCCCTCGCGACTCTCCCCGAGCGGCGTCCCGGCTTCCCGCGAGACTCGATGGGCCAAAGTCGTGGCGGCAACTCGACGAGGTTGCGTGACCGCGATCATGCCGCCGACGCTGGCCTCTCGTCCATCCACGCTGACCACCTGTCTCCTACACCACGGCTCCCTCACCAGGAACTGGGGCACCTGAGTACTTTTACCGGAACCGGTCTCACCAACGAGAAGAAGGACGTCTTTTTGTCGCATCCGTGCCTGAATGTCTTCCCGGTGAGCCCAAATGGGCAGTTTCTGCCGGATTTTCAATAAAGCCGGGTCTTCCCTCCATCTTGGCCCTCGGTCTGATCTCGGCCTGCCCTTGTCGTGCGGCCTTTTCGATTGGTGCTTGATGAAAGATGGTGCTGTGTGTTCCGGCTTCTTCGCATCTTCTGTCACGGATTTTGATGCCTCATTTTCTGTCGTTTCGAGTGCCTGCTTCGGTTCCTGCTTGACCACCTTCTCCTTCTTGGCGGGAGGGTTGAGGTAGCCCTCGAGAGAGATCACTTTGTTGCCGACTTTGATGACATTCTTGTCGTTAAGCTTTCTCTTTTTGGAGGCGCGTTCGCCATCTGGGGTTGGCGACATGTTTTGCTTTGAGACTTATCTGGTGGAAAATCACTGAGCGATCTGTAGTTGGAGTCGCAGTTGAGAGGTGAACTGGTTGTAAGAAGAATTTTTGAGGGTCCCCTAGCTCCCACCTGGCACCCTGCCCGTTCTTGATTGGGCACTGTCCCCGCATTTTCATAAGGCGACACTGTGTGATGCACCTATAACCTGGGCTTCCAAAGCCAACAGGGGGGATGCTGTACCTCTTAAACCTGTCGCCAGACGACGGGACGCTCTGCATCGGAGTTGTTTTCTAGAAGAAACTGCCCGCAGCTATTATGTCGGTTCGAAGATCGGTTTCCAGCATCTTCTTGCGTGGTAATTGCATATTGCGTCGTTCTCGTCTTCTCCCCTCTCGCCCAACTGCTACCTGTTGTCAAGGGTTCTCCGATTTCACAACTGGGCCGGCTAAATCGCTCCATCGTCACATCGCGACAACTTCAACAATGGCGGATCGCTTCAAGCTCGTGTACACTGTTCCAGGTAAAGGCGATACCTGATGACTGATTCATAGTCATTCCGACTAACTGCATACAATTTGTTTCAAAGCCTCTCATTTGGCGGCGACCAAGGATGCCGTCTTCAAGACAGGCGCCGGCGTCTATGACGAGGGCAAATACGTTCAGGTCGCGTTCGAGCTCACCGGCTCCGGCCAGTTCATGCCTGTCGCGGCCGCCGGAGCGGATCCTCACACTGGCGCCGTCGACCAGCTTGAGAAGGTCCTTGAGTACCGAGTCGAGATTTTGTGTGTTGGGCGAGACGTCACCAAGGCTGCGGTAGACGCCTTGAAAAGGTACAGTTGGTCCGGTGCATATCAAGAAAATGTACAGCCAAACTAAAGTAACAGTAGCGCTCATCCATATGAGGTTCCGGCGTACGAGGTGTACAAGTTGGAAGACTTCTAATTGCGTTGTAACCGCACTGTCTTATATACTAAGAGAGACGCCAGTCTACAGGCGAACTCACGGTTCTGCCAATTCATGTGTTCCATGCTTCAAGAACAAGCCACTTCTTACGATCCGTAACCTTTAAACCAGTGAACGTAGCCTTGACCCGCTTACTTGATGCGGTTCAGGCGCTCTCTGTTCATTCTGACTCCATCATCGACAGCATCACTCTGTAGACAGGGTTAATCATTGCTTTAATCAACACGGTATTGGAACCGAGTAGACATACCTTCTGACCAATCTTGTTGATCAAAACGTTTTGTTGGTCAACCTCCCTCATCTGAGCCCTGGCGAGACCATTCAGACGTCCGACAGCACCACTCAGCTGATCAAGGCCATCATCAATCTGATCTTCTTGCCGCTGAGCAAGTGCATTGCCCTCTTCATCGCTATCATCCTCGAGGGTATATTTGGATCGCTCAGCCACGCTTGACTTTGTCTTGGCCTGCGGCCGACCGGAAAGAGTCAGCTCTTTGAAGGTCTCCTCCATTCGTTGGTTCGTCTTGAAGGCCTCGTGTCGAGTCGCTTCGCGTGTCTCACGCTCAACGCGGTGTCGTTCGAGGACTGCCGCATCACGTTCTGCCGCACGCGACTTGGATGTGAATGGGTTGCTGACATGGACGGCGAACATGCTCCTGTTGAGTGTCTTGAGCTCTTTAGCTCGGTCTTCTGCGACCTTGTTGTGGTTCGTCGCCATGTCAAGGTTCTTCTCAGTGTTATGCAAGCGTTCGCCTTGGGCGCCCAATCGGGCGAGGGTTGCTCGACCGGTCTCTTCCGCCTGCATAGCGGCTTGCAGAGCTCTGTTGACGGTCTGAACCGACTCTCCTCTAACCTCGTTGATCTGCTGCTTGGTAGCACGGTATTCCTCTGCCTCCTGCTCCTCGGCTGTGAGCTCACGAGGAGCTCCATAGCCGCCATATCCTCCATCTTCGCCAGGGACGGCAGACTGGCCGTACCCCCCAGCCTGAGGCTTGTTCTGTTGATATCTGTCTTGCGCACCGCTAAATAGCTCGTCACGCACAGCGTCGGTATCGTTGCTGTTGGTCCGGCCCAGTCCTCCATAGCCACCGGGCCCGCGAGCCCCGGCAGCAGCAGCGCCTGGTCGCTGGCCCGACCCGTAAGCATTTTGGTTGTTGTCGTAGCGGTTCGCTCCGTAGCCGCTTGCAGCCCCGTACTTCTCGGCACCGTAACCGCCAGCAGCTGGGGAGGGGCCGCCGGCTCGAGGACCGGCGGGGAGACCCCCAGGGGCACCGACGCCGGGTGCACCCGCTCGCGCCTGCTGGTAAGGCGTCATGCCGGCAAACTTGTTTCCATCTTGGGCGTAGGGGTCGTTGCCGGCGGGGACTTGGGCGTAAGGGTTGTCGTTGCCTTGGGCGGGGGACTTGCTCTTGCGACCGAAGAGAGCAGAGCGGCTGGCATCGTCGCCGTCGTCGCCGCCCTTCTTGCCAAAACCGAACTTCTTCATGGTTACACAAAGGGACGTAAGACGGCGGAGGATCTAGGTTCGCGGCACAGGTGTAGTAGGGAATTCTGTCGGGATTCTGGAAGGATACAAAACGCAACGTGCTCCTACAAAGTTAATCGAGAAGCAAAACGAACAAAAGTAAAGGAGAAGATCAGGAGAGAGAAAGGGACGACAACACGGTAGCAGAGAGCGGTCGCGGATACAGATGCAGCAAGAGGGACGGGCTGTCCCCAGCGGGCGGGTGTGTGCAGGGGGGGGAGGGGGGTCAAGTAGCAGCTTGATGTGGCAAAATCGGGCCTGTCTTGGGTGTGTTTCGAAGGCGGGCGGGTGCGCCCCTCAGGGTCTAAGCCATAAAGTATTCGTCAGGGCCTGATGGTTTGGACCTGACTGAGGGATTGGGTTGGGCTGTGGGCACAACGATCCCGAAGCGCCTCCATGGAATATGCAGCCGACCGGTACTGGATCCGGGTTCAGCGTGGTTACCGCCGTGCAGCATCGCTGCGATGGCGGGGAGTCTTTTTTATGGCGCAGAAGTGGGCTGAACAATGGCGGTGATGATGAGCCTATAGCAGGCCTTGGTGCTTGGCTCAGCCTCGACTCTAGCGCTGGAAGCTTCGTGTTTGTCTTGTCACTCTGCAGCTGGCTCCGAGTGTCTTGTCTTATCCGCAACCGAATTCCAACGGCAGAAAAATGCGGCAGGCTTGCTTACTCTTGCAATGTTGGACTGAACAAGCCCGGCGTATCTGTGCTTTCCGAGCTATGCATTATGCATCGTCCAGACTGTGCAGTACGTAGGAATTCTGCCGTCCCCCTCATCTTCAAATGTAGTAATGTCCAGCAAGGTATGCTGTGGCTCCGCAATTTATCTCGACGAAAAGGAAGGGGAGATCAGCGAAGCCTGATCTTCGAAACTAACGAGTGCCCGTCAGTGCAGGCGGTCCCGTCCACTGATGTTTTATTGATTTAAGATTCAAGACTCCGTTCCTGGCGAATGGCCAAGCGGCTGCGGCGACAAAAGACCCTAGGTGCGTATGATTGTACCTGGGTACTGGCCGAGGTCCCCTAATTTCTAAAGGCCTGAGTGCTTGCAGCCTGCAGCAACAGCGAAGACAAAGACTGACGGTCGGAGACACTGCACCTGGCCGGTACCGAAGTGGGTCTAGTACATTCTGCAGCAAGACGGAGCAACTCAGCAAGATGAGAGGAGATGAAGGTACCTACCGCTCTGCCAGGCAGCCAACCTCATGAGAATGAGACCTTGATGCCGTTCCTCGTAAGGTGAATGATAGATCTGATGAGCACCAGCCACTGCACACACGACCGATACTCAATCATGGCTGTATTCCAACATAGACAACACGCGATACGAGGCGACCCTCAGCAAGGAGCGCGAGTTGCCTTAAGCGGCAAGGGCAGGAACCGAGGCTCCTTTCAGAGCCGCTCCTGCAAATGCTAGGTGGGCTCGTGGAGTCACTAGGTGGTGGATTACCCGCACTTTCTCCGCAAAGTTGAGCCACTCGGTGGCGTCGGTTTCCCGACTCCTTGGACCTTTACTCCTGGCCGACTGCGTCACACTTGGGCTGAGACCTCACCGGCCTTCGAGTCATTCATATTCAGAACCGTAACGGCGCCAAAAACTCATCGTCACCCAAGCCGTTCGCTTCTTGAATGCGTCTTGGAACACTCAACCTATTCATCGATAGTTGCCCACGCTTTCACATTCATAATGGCTTCCCACTAGGCTGCTCGCCGAGCTTCCCTCCCAGCGCTCCAACGTTTGCAACGACGCCTGATATTCACCGCAAATCAATAAACGACTTTTGATCATCAAGATGATACCGCGTATAGCATCTCGTTCTTCTGCTCTTGTAACTGCAATAGCCCATCATAACCGGCGTTTGTATCCATATCAACATTGTCATTGACTGCAAAGATTACAACGACCCCTACCCTGCAAATTAGGCGCATTCGCCACTTTATTCATCTGTCTCGAGCATCTAAGATGGCTTCCGGCTCAATCTTCACTTTTGACACCGACCCCCAACGGGTCTCTTCTCCCTGGTTGGCCCCCGAGGACCCAGGGAGGAAACCCAGGACCGACGATGGACAGATCCAGCCCGGGCACCTGTCAGACTATGGTGTGACAAAGTTGGAAGCCGAGCCACAAGAGGGTCCAACTGAATATAAGCTTCATCTCTTGTTGCGACCACGGCGTACCTATACGACCATGAGCACCATCACTTCTTCTCACAACCTCAGAAACCCGGTCACTCGCGCCTCCAAGATCGCATCGGCAGCTCTATCGGCCTCAAGCCAGAGTCGACAAGTCCGGTTACAGCAATTGACGACTCAATTGCTTTGGAGACTTCAGCAGTCATGCGCCTACCATGCTCTGAACCCCAAAGACCTCATCATTCCAAAGCTTCCCGATGACACGGACGACTTGAGTCAGGCCATGACGCCGCACAAACCTCCCCCCGGTCTTGAGGAATCTCGTGGGGCTTTATACGAAATTGGGGTCGCCGACGACGGTACCCTCGTAGGCTTGACCAAGGACGAGATGGATGAGAGCATCACGACTCTTAGGGTCATGGCCGCTACCTTGGGATGCCGGGTCGAAATCCTTCGCTATGTCATAGTAGGCGAATGCGAGTGGCTCGAGACGTCAGAATTGGTCGATAACGAAGCGACACAACCTGTTCAGGTTGCCCGACAGGGAAGACTTTGGGTTGTGGAAGCGCTTGTTACTCCTGACTATTCAACGCGCCATGCTCAGCCAGAGGACTCCCGAGAGAGCCGCCGCGGAACCAAACAATCTCCAAGAGCCAAGGAGCCTGTTGTGCCACCAAGCAGAGGGCGTTCCACCACCGATCAGCTGAGAATAACTCTCACCGGACCGACAACATCGGGAAAATCCACTCTTCTGGGGACACTCTCTACTGGAACAGTTGACAATGGGCGTGGGAAAAGTCGCATTAGTCTGTTCAAACACCGACACGAGGTAGCTTCGGGGCTCACCAGCTCCGTAGCACAGGAGCTCATAGGATACAAGGACCATGCTGTCTTCAATTACTCGCAGGATCATGTCGAGTCGTGGATCGACATCCACGACAGCGCTGAGGATGGACGTCTTGTATTTGTCTCTGATTCAGCCGGCCACCCCCGCTACCGCCGAACGATCCTTCGTGGTCTTTTCGGCTGGGCTCCTCAGTGGACTGTTCTCTGCATTGCTGCAGACGACGCAGACGCAAGCTCGACCAAGGACGGAGCTAGTTCCTCGGCTAACGAAGTTCTAGGGGTTGCGGGTGCCGGCGTGGACCTTGCAAAAGCCCATCTGGAGCTGTGTCTGAAGCTGAAGACACCTTTGGTCATTGTCATCACAAAACTGGACCTGGCCACCAAAGCAAGCTTGCAGCGAACCTTGGGCCAGCTGCTAACACACATCAAAGAGGCGGGCCGAGTTCCCAAGATTCTTCAGCCAGCTCTGCATGGCGCCCAGGAATGGACCACCATCTCTTCGGCTGACCTTGACAAAGTTAAGGCCACCACGACGGAGATGAAGCGAGATGGGGACTTGCTTAGATTCATTCCCATCATCCTCACCAGTGCTGTTAGTGGCGCCGGCATTGGCTTGACCCATGCCCTCTTGGAGAGCCTGCCCCTTCCACCAGCGCCCACTGCACAGGATTATATTGGAATGGCACTCAACCCAGAACAGCCTTCGTGTCTTTTCCACATTGACGACACCTTCAGTCTCCCAGCTTCCTATGCTTCCCTTGCCGAGAATCCGAACCAGAACGACATGGGAACCGTCGTGTCCGGTTACTTGCGGTTCGGCCAGCTCTCTGTCGGAGACAGCATCGTCGTTGGACCTTTTCCCTCGGGCGATGACGATTTCAAAGGCATGTCGCCAGAGGACCGGTCTTCTCCCGGCAACTACGGCCTGTCTATATCCCATCCTGCGTCGGCGGAGCTGGCTAAAATTGCGATACGTAACACGGTCGCTGCCTCGACCATCAAGGGAGAGTGGCACAAAGCCAAAATTGTTAGCATACGTAACCTGCGGTTGCCTGTCAACACTCTCGAAGCTGGCCAAGTTGGCACTATTGGCATCGTGCTAGACATTGCCCCGGATGATTCATCCGAAGGAGCTGTCGAGCCGCCAGTAACTGCTCCTCGGATTCGAAAGGGCATGGTTCTGGCCATCCCATCCAAACACATGGTGGACACGGGCATGTCTCTCCAGGCAGCCAGCGGGTTAACTGTGTCTTTCAACGACCCAAATGCAGCGTTTTTGACGTGCGGTTCCCTTGTCAATGTTTACGTCGGCAGTGTTCGCGCAGCTGCCAAAGTCAAGGGGGTCACCAGGCTGCCAACCAAGGATGAGTCGAGAGACTCGAACACAGACGAGGCCGAAGAGATCTTCAATATGAATGAGCACGATGAGCACGCCTCTGTTGCCGAGCCAGAGTTCTCCGGGGGTGTCCAGGCAACGCTCGAACTATTGACTAGCAGAGAATGGGTTGAAATGGGCTCGCAGATATTGGTGCTCGAGGGAGGCCGTAACGATAGATCTGGATTGGAGGGATTCGTAGGCACCGTTGTGGAGATTGTTGATTGAGCTGATTTAGGGTGCATTTGTTCATCCGAAGAGGAAGCGCGGCGTTATTGATTGCGGGTGTCGTATTGCTCGTTGTAGCGCCACGCCAGCGTTGTTTACTTCATTGATATCTAGGTATGCCATCGAATATATCATGCGTTCAGTCTTTGTATAATGCTCCCTCAACGCCCCGACGCCAGCAATGCCACTTTTACCCATTGTCGCCTACTATGCCCTCACGATGCCGTAGAATAAAGTCCAAGTGAGGATGAAGCCAGGTAGCCCACCAAACAACCCACTCGTCCAGACGTCCAATGGTCCCTTGAAGTAGCGGCTCGTGTTGAGAAACGGCAAACCTGCTGACGTCGATTCGGGAGCGATCCGGAAAACGTAGAACAAGGCGACCGTCAGGAAGGAAAAGAGGAAGTAAAACAAGAAGCCGTTGTAGGATTCAAGACCGAGAATGCCGGCCGCAACACCGAAAAGAGAAGCCGTCAGACTCTGCAGGTTCGAGAGGGTCTGCGCAGAAGAGAGGAGTGTTAGCAAGAGGTTGCGCCGGTCGCAAGAGTTGTCTGTTGCCAGAAAGCTATCCCACCTTTGTGTTGTGCATCACGGATTCCTGCACAATGGGGGAGATTTGGTAGTCGCGTTCCGACGGCATCTTTGCAGTCTTGTGTATGCGTGCGTACGGGTTTCGGGTCGCTGGGTACTCTTTCTTGATCAGGGCGACACCGGGAGATCTCAGGTCTTGCGATGTGTTGCGTCGTCGTGTCGATGCGCTCCGTGTCGTGAGGGTCAAGCAATGGTAGCGTCTGTTCGTAGAGCTCCTCCGTCACTCTGCGGGCCTTGGATTAGGTAATGACTCCCAGCACGCTGGTGGAGCTCGAAATGACAGGGCCCGGCAGGTCCAAGATCGGGATTCGGCAGTATGATGTTCCAGGCCAACTAGCGTCCCCAGATCAGGTGGAGAGTCAGCCTTGGTACGCTGATGTCGCTCTCAGCTCCGCCCCATGTCCTTTGGTACCAAATTTAAAAGATATGCAAACAATGACCAGGTCCTGTGCACAAGCCACACCTTCGGCGCGCTCTCTTCACCGTGACACCGTTAGAACGCTCGTTGGCTGGGGCAGATCATATGCAATCGCCCCACCGAGGCTCCGTCTTACCCCTTGCACCTTAATCGGTGCATGCAGGGGTCCAGCGGCGGCAGCTGGTCACTTTCGGGTCGTGGCTGCGAGCGCACTCTCCCTTCCACCTTCCCACCCCCCTGTGCAACCTCCGCAATTACAACGTATCAATTCGTACGATTCGTATATATCCCCCGAAGGACCGTCCATACGTCGCTTGCACATGACTTTGTGTTTTCTTTGAGTCTGTTACTTGTTATTCGAACGCAGCCCGCCCCTCGTTTCGTTCACGATTCCCACGACGCAGCGACCAAACACGACGACGTGAAGCAACAGATGGCCGTGCTGCTTGCAGGTGCCTTGTCGATACTTGCCAGGTCGCTAGATGGAGCCAGTTGTGTTTGACCAGTCACCGCTCGCCGAGTACCTTCGTGGTAAGTGCAACATCGCGAGATGCGACCCAACAACCCCCGATTGTGGCCGTCCGCTGACGAGATGCGCGCGCGCGGCAGACGAAGGCGAGGTCGAGCAGGCGGGATGGGCGCACGACGATCCAACCTACGATGAGTCGCCTCCCTCGAGCCCTGATTTCGCGCCGACAGGTCGGCCAATGGTCAGATCGAGATTCCGCAACAATCCCCTCCGAGTCGACATACCTACGAAGGCCGCATCCGACAAGTCGTACCGACGAAGTTATTCGGTGCGTCCCTTTCAAAATCCCCTATCTGTGGCACAATGGGGAAATTACTGACTTGTGTGTCTTCTCCAGACCGCGGTAGCGTCCAGGATTGACCGAGCCGACAACTCCAAATTCCTCGAGCAATTTCGCTATACTATTATCGCTTCCCAGCTATTGAGTGGACACTCCATATTATCCCAGCACCATGCACCATCCCGGCCTGCCAATGCTGCGATTGAAGGCAATCCGGCCGACAAGTTGCTCGATCCGACCGGCGCTGCCGTCGTCGTCTTGGGGGCACTGGCATTGGTTGTTTCAATCAACTGGCTTGCGGGAGCAGGGCCATTGAACAAGAGACGCGCTGTTGCCCTTCTGCTGGTTGTTGTGATCGCTGCAGGGATCGCCCATGTGTTTATGCGAAGGCAATGGCTGAGGTACAGACGGCTGCAAGCACTGTCAGAGGTCACTGCGTTTGTTTCGAACTCGCAGGAATTCGACAGCGCGACTGGCGCAGCGATTGCTCTGGTGCAGGAGGTGGAACTTGTTTCCAGAGGTTACCGTCTGTAAGTATATTCATCCGAAGTCGACTCGCCGACTGGAGAAAGTCTGTGGTGCGCTGACACAAGCTTTAGGAGTGCGCCTCTTCCACCCATCAGCCGTATAGAGGATCGCTCACAGACGCGCAAGTGCGTGCGCCTCCGCAAGGCTCTTAGGGCCTGCTTTGCTGATGTCATTCCTGCATACGATCAGACCGTCTCGGTAGTCAAAGGATTCTCAGAGCAGCTTGACTTGGAGAAGTACCACGACATTTACGACATTAGCGACTTCGACATGTCCGATGCCAGGCAAGGCTTCCAAGAAAATGAGTTTGAGGATAACGAATCACTTCGAACGCTCAAGATTCTAGCCGCACGGTTTCACACCATTCGTAAGATGTTTCTGTGTGCGCTGCTAGCTCTGGACGCAAGCGGTGACAGTAGCGACCTATTGAAGTGGACAACCACAGTGGAGGCAGTTCGGACTCTCAACACGGTCACTCAAAAAGCGTTTGAGAACCTAAGAAGACTGTTGAGCGACGAGGAGTGTGAGTGGTTCTCCTCTGGTTAACTGAAACTGGCAACTGACAAACCGTAGCTTTCCAGCCACCACCGACTCCAAAAATGCCCCTGACGCCTGGTAGAGAGAGATGGAGATCGCAATTACGCAAACTAAACTCCTTGTCCAGCGGCATCCGCGGCCTACAAGCCAAGTTGACTTTACTGAGAGAAGAGTCTGATCGCAGTCTTAACGAGTCCGATGACATATCCGAGCTCGGCTCTAGTCTGATGTTGCAATACGAGTCTATCGGAACAGACCTGAAGATTCTGATGCAGGCTTGGGAAGAGGGTAAAGCAGCGCTCGCCCTGGGTATCGACCGGAACGAGAAGAGGCTGTCTTCTATGAGCACACTGCTCTCCCCAACCAGCTCGCTAAGCGGCCTCACGACAGTTGACGAGGGTGGAGCTGCCGAAGCTCTCAAGGCGCTGAATGGAGAGTCTCCCTCCAGCCTGGACTTCAGCAGCGCAGGGGAACCTGACACGGAAGAGATCTTTGAGGCAGTTGCCCAGCCTAGGCCCCGCAGCCTATTGACGAGAGACGAGCGCATCATCAAGATGAGAGAAGAGCGGGAAAAGCGAGAAATCGCCAAAGAAAAGGCTGACGCCAACAGGGGTATGATGAAGGAGCTCGAGATGGTCATCAACCTCCGACCCCGCCCAAGGACTGGGACGAATCCGGCACGCATCGTTTCGATGTGACGAGGACACGACATTTGACGATGGACACGGCGTTTGAGGGGAGAAGACTCTAACTAATTACAGTCATTCGTATCTTTGATTTCCTTTCTTCTTTTCTTCTTGGCTTCTGACACATAATCTCTGCAAACATAGTCACCATACACTGATTGCATATAGAAAGGGATTCTAGGACACGCGGACAGGAAGTGTCGTTCATCGGATTGCTCATTTGTACTTTATCATGACATTGATGCGCACCATGGTCATCCGGTGCAGGCTCCATTTGGGCCAGAGGAAGCTTGTACAGACTAGTGCTAGTATTCTTAATTGATAAAGAAAAAAAAGTCTAATAATTAAACTGTTTACTTTCTTTTGTTTACATCCAAACCAGCCACATGTTCAGTTGATGCTATGCATCGGTCACCCACGTTGCTATGTAGTTTGCTATGCATCATATTGCACAAAGAACCCCTGGTTGCTAGGGGAAAGGAAAGGGGCCATGATTAAGGGGCTGGATGGAAGCCCGCAGGCCCCCTAAACGAGTGGAGGGAGCTCGGTGAGCCCGGGCCAACTATCTCTGGTGGGAAGGTGCGCCTGGCTGTCTGTCCTTTACGTAGGTGGATGGATAGTGCACGGTCCAGCCATCATCAGTCAGGACGACGGGGCGCTGAAGGCAGTGGAGGCAGCATGCTTCTGCCCCGCGCGTTAGGTTGGCGTCGAGCCCTGATAAATGCTTGACGCGTTGTCTCCTCTTTACCAGCCCACCACAACGCGCGACCGTGTTTGCCCATTAAAGTGCTTTCCGCGACGAGACCTTCTCTTCTTCACCACCCCCTCAACCACACAACTTGACGACCAACTTTTCCGCAACAGCCCACGATCATCTCTACGCCTTTCTCTTCCGTTTCTTTTTGATTTCTGAAGATACCCCTTCTCCTCTTAATTTCTCACGCATATAATCAGCCAGTATGTTACTCCCTTGGCCCCCTCACCGATGCTTACTCGGTCTACTGGTCCAGGCGCATGATGCTGACGTGAAACAGAGATGTTGGAAGCCAGACTCGACCAGGCCGATATCCTGAAGAAGGTACGGCGCAGCCGCAAAGCACTGCACGCATACATCTCAAGGCCTCTTTGCTGATCTGCCTAGGTTGTCGATGCCATCAAGGACCTCGTCCAGGACTGCAACTTCGACTGCAATGACTCCGGCATCATGCTCCAGGCCATGGACAACTCACACGTTGCCCTTGTGTCTATGGCCCTCAAGACCGAGGCCTTCTCTCCCTACCGTTGCGACCGCAACATTGCCCTCGGCGTCAACCTGACGTCGCTGACCAAGGTCCTCCGCGCCGCCCAGGGTGACGACGTCTTGACCCTCAAGGCCGAGGACGCGCCCGACAGCCTGAACATTCTCTTTGAGAGCTCCGAGAACGACCGCATCAGCGAGTATGACCTCAAGTTGATGGACATTGACCAGGAGCACCTGGGTATCCCCGAGACGGACTACGCCGCGACAATCACCATGCCCAGCAGCGAGTTCAAGCGTATCTGCCTCGACCTGATGGCCATGAGCGAGTCGGGTAAGCAGCCTCCAACGGCATTCGACCCCTAAACAAGTAATCACTAACGCCATGGTGTACAGTGACGATCGACGCAAGCAAGGACGGTGTCAAGTTCGCATGCAACGGCGACATCGGCAACGGATCCGTTACCCTGCGAAGCCACACCAACGTCGACAAGCCCGAGCTCAACGTCGACATTGCTCTGTCTGAGCCCGTCTCCCTGACCTTCTCTCTCAAGTACCTCGTCAACTTCTGCAAGGCCGCCGCCATCTCCAAGCAGGTCAAGATCTGCCTGTCCAACGAGGTACCGCTGCTGGTCGAGTACACCCTGGTGGGTCAGAGCTACCTGCGCTTCTACCTGGCGCCAAAGGCAAGTTTTACCGAAGCATCTGAGACAGAAACACCACTAACAGGAACCTCCAGATTGGTGACGAGGAGTAAATCAGCGATTGACGACGGAATGAAGTTGATATTGCGGGCGTTGCACGGGATCCGGGACGGGGCAAAAGCGCCTGTCCTTTTCACTCTGGATTGAGTTTTGCATGTTCTAGAGAAGATGCGCCATACGTTGGTAGACGAAAGGCAAAAAAGCACTATTGGGAACCACGAAAGATAATGAGATTACTGTTTCCGCCTTCACACACTCCTGGCTTCGTTCTGACACGACGAATCCCTCAGCATCGACATTGCGTTTACCGAGTCTCTGGATTATGACAATTCTCGATCGAGGTGCGCCAGCTGCCGGCACCTGTGTCGACGGCCAATCGCCTGAAAAGTTTCCAATCTCGGGCTAGTGCGGGGTCCTTCGATGCGCCCTTTGGCGGGGTTGTCTTTTTTTCCCTCTTCAGTCCTTTGGTGCACCAGACTTAACTAGCACACTGGGAGGTACCCTTAAAAATGTCGGATTGGGCGAGCACCGGCCGTCGCAACGTCAGACTCAGAGTCAGAGCGGGAACGCGCCGAGCTAGAAGGACCTGGAACCGCAGTACATCGGCTCCATGTTGTCTAATCTCACTTAGTCACTTCCAAATACATAATTACAGAAAACCGGTATCGCTCTTTCAAGCAGGTGCACCTAGAAACCCGGGATCTGCGCCGATAACGAAACCGTTCCTTTGTCTCGGCTCTCAAATTCGTCACGTCCGAGTTTACAACGTATCTTTCTTGCTTGTAGTACATCGTCGCATAGTTTGTTCGCTCCGCGCATCGGCATCCCGATAGAAGCCACCCCCGCTGATATCCGACTTCTGAGATCTGAGATCATCTCCTCCAGCATATGAGGGACCTGGAAACCGGCGGCTCAATCTTCATTCTATAAGCACACATATCAGACGAGTACCATGTCTTTGGAACTGCCCATCCCGGATACGCGCGTCCTGGCCGTCGCCAGTCATGTAAGGCACAATCCTGCGCTCCTGGACCTCCATCACGACATGCAACTGACTCTTTGATGAAGGTCGTGTCTGGGTGAGTCCCCGCTGTCTGCCAGAGACGCTCATGCGCGCTGGGGGTTCTCGGTCGAAGGAAATCCGGCTTACGGGTGTTCAACCCAGAAACGTAGGAAACAAAATCGCAGTGTTCACGCTGCAGTCCCTCGGCTGCGACGTCGCGGCCCTCAACACCGTCCAGTTCAGTAAGAAACCTTCTCACCCAGCACGCTCACTCCGCAGAAACCTCCCTTCTTCTTTCATCCTCGCACGATGGGCGGTTGGTCAGGGCTGACACCCTCTCCCCATTAGGCAACCACACAGGCTACAGACAATGGAAGGGTACCAAGGTATCCGCGCAGGAGATCCGGGACCTCTTTGAGGGCCTCAAGCAGTCGTACCTCGACGACTTTGACATGATGCTCTCGGGCTACATCCCGGGCGCCGAGGCCGTGGTGGCCGTGGGCGACATCGCAAAGGAGCTCAAGCGCAAGCAGGCCGCCGCGGGCACGCCCGGCGGCTTCTTCTGGGTCCTGGACCCCGTCATGGGCGACAACGGGAGGCTGTACGTCGCCGAGGAGGTCGTGCCCGCGTACCAGTCGCTCGTCGAGTACGCGGACCTGATCCTCCCGAACCAGTTTGAGGCCGAGTATGTAACCCCCGTCCAGGTCCCGATTCCCCTTGCGATTCACACCATGAGAAAGCTCACCCTGTGCATGCACACGCACACACGCACACACGCACACACGTTGACTAACACCTCGATAGGCTCCTCTCGGGCGTCAAGATCACAGACATGCAGACCCTCCAGACCGCCATCCGCGCCCTGCACACAAAGTACCGCATCCCCCACGTCGTCATCACCTCAGTCTCCCTCGCCTCTCCCGACCACCCGCCGTCGCACCTGTCCGTCGTCGGCTCCAGCATGTCGCCCGCCACCGGCGAGCCGCGCCTCTTCAAGATCGTCTTCCCAGCCATCGACGCCTACTTCTCCGGCACGGGCGACATGTTCGCCGCGCTGATGACGGTGCGCATGCGCGAGGCCGTTATCGCCGCCGCCGCCCCCGGGGACGAGGGCCCGCTCAAGGACCGCAAGTCGTGGCTCAGCGGCGACGACGTTGACGCGCTGGAGCTGCCCCTGGCGAGGGCCGCCGAGATGGTGCTCGCGAGTATGCACGAGGTGCTGGCGCAGACGGCGCAAGGGATGCAGGACGCCGTGCGGGCCGCCGGGGTCGACGACACGACGGAGGAGGGGCGGAGGAGGCTGCATCTGCTCAAGAGCAAGAGCGCCGAGCTTAAGCTCGTGAGGAACCTGGCGAGTCTGAGGGAGCCCGTCGTTGAGTTCCGGGCGAGGAAGCTGTAGACTAGATTTTGAACGCATTGCATGCCACCAGTTTGGGGAGGCTTCTAGATACACACACACATACACAAGAGAGGGAGGCGGGCTTTTTGTCACCTGCATGGGGCGGCGTGGGTCGGGATAGAAAAGGGCATTCCAAGGTCGTAGCATTGTCATCATTCGTCTTCCTCTTTTTTGGCCCCCTTTGTTCTATAAACACTTTTTGGTTCGCCCACGGTGGTGCCATCCGGTCACCTCTGGCCGTCTAAAACCATACTACACAGTCTCCTTGTCTTGTATCGAGGACTCTACTGCGCAAGAGCGACGCCCGTGCTGCCGAAGCCGCCGGCGCCGCGCACGCTCTCCTCGAGCTCCGCGACCTCGACGATCTCGGGGGTGAAGATGCGCTCGACGACGAGCTGGGCGACGCGGTCGCCCTCGGCGATCTCGAAGTCGGTCTCGGCGTGGTTAAAGAGCAGGACCTTGACCTCGCCGCGGTAGTCGGCGTCGATGACACCGGCGCCCGTGTCGATGAAGTTCTTGGCAGCGAGACCGGAGCGGGGGGCAATGCGGCCGTCTGTACACATGAGGATTTTGGTTAGTGGTTGTTACTCGGAGGAGAGACGGAGAGCTCTTGACGCAACGGGGTCAAAACGTACAAGTGCCGGCGGGGACGGAGATGGCGATGTCGGTGCTGACGAGCGCCTTGCCGCGGGCGGGGATGGTGGTGGCCTTGGCAGCGTAGAGGTCGTAGCCTGCGGCGTAGAGGCTGCCACGGGTAGGCAGGCGAGCCTTGTCCGAGAGCTTCTTGACCTGGAGAGGCGGGCAGGGCTCCATGGCGGCAGGAACGGGGGCGTCGTCAGAGGAGGTCTTGACTCGCTTTGCAGGAGGGTCAGGCTGCTGTGCGACGACGGGTTCAGAAGAGCTCATGTTTTGTTTTGTTTGGGTTGGAATGTCTAACGAGATGGAAAGTTTACCAGAATGCCGAAGTGTTGACTTTCGGTGTGGTGGAGAAGGGGTAAACGCAATCAGCGAGACCTGGACCGTGGAGGTGTGCAAGCCCGGGCAGAGATAGAGAGAGAGCTATACCTATGTGTGTGGGCACTTTTGGCGGTGTCGCGACGACGCGTAAAGACGCGGAGGACGAATTGACCAATGAAAAGCAGCCGTTCACCAAGGTCGTTGAGTTGCCTTAACTGCCTTACTAAGACCGGGAAAAGTCGTCATCGCATAGGTAAGGTGAGTTGTGTCCTGGTCTGCAAGTGCTAAAGTTCTTCCATCTTGCGATGATCTCTCGGCAGATCCAAATAGCCTCAGGACCATCGCGTGAACTGCTGCGAGTCACACACCTCAGGCCCCCAAAAGCTTGCACATCGTTTATCGCATGATTTCAGGGTCAAGATATGCTCATGACAGATGCGCCAAGTTCCCAAATCTCGACACCAACTATTTTCTTGGTCCTGTCCAGATTCGGAGGAAAGTGCAGAGTCAATCACAGACACTGTGAAGCACACTATCAGAAACGAGCCCGTACTGTGGCAATCCAAGCCCGAGCTGCCCTCCGCAGGGCCTGATTCGGCCTATGAGAGCCTTTTGGCCTGACTCGAGCTGCTCAACGCTTAACATCAGGAGCTTTTCTGTGACATTGCCAAACCTAGGAAGGACATGCTACTGCAATTATTTCAGTTTGATTGCCTGCCGGTCCAGGTCCACACGGGGGATCTGCGCATCTGCGTCGCACTCGCACGGGTGTCCGGCAAGCCGGGCCCTCCTAGTCGTCCAGTTCCCTCCCAAAATCAATCAGCTTGAGCTTCGTAGCGTCTCTGGGATGGAACTGGGCCACTTTGGACCTGATGAGGAACCGCGCTGCTGCTGTCTCCTTGGGCAGTTTGACGTACGCCGCCGCGCTGTCGCCCCCTGCTTCCACGAGCTGGTTCAGGAGATGTTCTGTCAATTCCCGCATCTCGCGGCCGGCGGCGGCTGCCTCGTCCGCTTCGCCGCGCTTCTGACCTGCGTCCTCCTGTGGCAGGCCCCAGACTTCCTCAAGCCTTCGTTGTCGCTTGTCCTCGTCTGGCTTGGATTTGACCTTGGCTGGCCGGCCCTGAGCGTTGAAGCCCGCAATCAGTTGGTCGGAGTCGATCTCCATCATGTCACCCACAACCGGGCCGCCAAGATCCTCCGCTGCCAGTTGCGCCGCAAGGTGATCGTCAATGAACTTCCTCAGAGCCTTGAGTAGTCGGGAGGTCTCTCTGTCGTAACGCTTCTTTTTCTGCCTCAGTTCGTCCAGTCTCTCTTTGGCTGCCTGTTCGGGCGTCAACTCCATCCGAGACTCGGCATCGTCCTTGAGGGACTGGATGCGCTTCTCTAGGCTCTGCTGAAGCAGCTTCTGATCAGCCAGATTCGCCTGCTCGATTTCGAGCCTGCGTTTTGTCTGGTCGAGAGAGGTCCCTTGACTGATCAGATACGCCCGGGATTCAGCAATGGTCTGATGCGTCTTCCGCAGGGCCAGGAGCGCGGGTAAGACGGATTCCGAGAAAGGTACGAAGGGGGGTGTACCAGCAACTTGCTCGAACGCGCCCTTCATGACTTCGTAGGGCTCTCGTCCCGCCCCAGACAGGTCTTGATTCCTCTGGCCACCATTTCTTTGGAGCTGTCTCACGGTCAGCTCGGAGTCGTCGAGAAGCATGGAGTGGGATGCATACCGCTGCAAGCTCGTCCTTGTGTTGCTGGATCTTTTGTTGGAGCTCTTGCAAGCTCTGTTCCAAGCTCAAGGAATACCTATCGCCGACGGGTCTAGGTGATTCGCTCATGTCGTGTTAAGTTCCGATATCCCAGGTCAGACGTTGCTGGTTGACTGGTGTTCTGCTTTGGCCCAAACGGTCTGATATTTGGCGACACGGTTGCAATCTCGGCCAGGCGACGCACGCGACATTCAGAGGGTCCCCCGGAAGAAACGAAACAGTTTAAGCAACGGCAATAGAGGAGCCCTTGAAGCCGTCACAAAGCACACGGCCCGTCGGAGCAACCAAGACGTCCAATAGCGTCGTGCGTCTGATCTCACCCCTGTCAGAGAGAACAAGGCGTGTTCGGGCGCTAGATCGTCTCTGACTGTTTCAAAGGAGGTGTCACTGTGTGTCGGACGCTGTTAGCAGTTCTCGGGGCAGACAGCGCGCGACCTGCACAGATGATGCACTGTCTTGGCTGGCTGGCTGTCTAGTTGTCTGGCACGCTGACAAGTGACACCAACAGCGCAGGGCTCGAGTGGTCCAGATGATTCTCCCGAGGTGTTGGTAGCGGAAAAAGGATTACAGCTTCAGCAAGGGAATAGCGGCTGTTGTCTGTTGGGTGTACTGTGTGGTCGTAGGCGTTCGCGGTATAAGACGATCGACGTGACTTGAACAACAAGACGCGATGTTGCGTTGGGATGTTTGTGGAAATGCTGTGTTGGTACTGAGCATCCACTTGCATTGCAAACAATGCAGAGGGCACCGTACGGATATTGTAGACAGGTCGCAGCAGGGGGGGCTCTGTGGTCGTCCTTCTGGTTGGTTTTTGGTGGGAGAAGTACGGAGTGGGGCATCAAGCAGGTCAGACAGTGACAAACACTGTGCGGCATGTTGCATCTGTCCAATGAATCAACCCCGGAGAAGAAGCACCAGCTGGCTTGACACCCACTGGGAGCTCCGAGGGGAGGTCCAGGTTTCCCCCCATGTAGCTCAATCTGCCGAGGGAAATCACTGCAAACTGTGTGGCTCCCGCACTCCTGGTTTGGTACTGGAGGAGTGGGGATGAGAAAAATAGGGCCGTGCGTCTGTCTTTTACACTGTAGGTACATACGGCACGGTGCACCCGTCCGCCCTGCCCTGCCCTGCTGCTGGGCTGCGCCTGAGGTGGCCGCAGCGGGCTGGCTCCTGGCTCGGGGCTGGCACTGGGCTCTGGCACTGGCACTTGCGCTGCTGGCCCTGAGGAAAGCGTGAGAGCCCGATCTTTTCTGACAAGATCTTTGCCCTCACCCATCCGTTTCTCAAACCTCTTCGAGACATCCGGAACCCCCTTCCAACCCATCTGTTTGCACGGCTTTTCCCTCCCCATCTCTTTTAATCCTCGACTCTGCTCCCCCATCCCTCCCCTCCGCTTGTCGAAACTTCCTCTCGGTGGGTTGTATTATCTCACGGCGCAGCGCACTCGGTCCCATCTTCGCTCCCACTCTCACGTGTCGCCTTCCAAAGCTCCCATTCCAGGTCCTTAGGCCCGACCGTCGGCGCGTCGCCAGTCCCCGTTTTGCTCTACAGCTTGACAAGCTCAACAAGGACACGCGACATTTCGCAGAGGGGAAACATCAAGGCTCTGCTTGCAGACTTGACAGACCGTCGCAACACTTTGCAGCTCCTTGCCCTGCCTTCGCAGCTTGGACTGTCCGTTTGACGGAGAAAGGTTTGAGCTTCTGCATCCGAATCGCCTCCTAGATACAACCTTTTGTCTACTACCATCAGCTCCTTCCCTCCCACCTTCTCTCTACCTCTTTTTTTCCATCACCCATCTACTTCCTGCCCGTCCGCTGCCTCTTCGCATCGCCTCGCCTTCCCTCCGCTTGACCTGAGTTTCTTTGCGATTCTCACGATTTCGGAAGTCACCTACCTCGGCCCTGATAGGATAGGAGTCATCCTGAACCCACATCCCGATCTCTTCTCAACGTCACGACCCTCTGCCCTACGACCTTCATCCTGCACGAGCACAGCCACTTCACCGAAGAGACCTACTCTGAACCCGATCCCGACTACGCCACTACACCAGCCCGTTTTCCTTTGAAAACCGTTGTGGTGTAGATAGTCGAATACAAGCTCTTCTTGAACCTAGACGGAATCGCGAAAACTTGTGTGAGACATTAACAGCTAGCCCATCATGTCCGCGTCGCCCCCCCAGCCCGCAAACTCGGCCAAGCGCCCCCTCGAGGAGACCTCCTCCCCGTCGCGCAGCAACGACCAACCAGACGCGAAGCGCCCGGCCTTGGACAAGATTCTCAAGACCGATGAGGAGGTTGAGATGGCACAGCCCCCCGAGACCAGTGTCATCCCTACCACGGAAGCGAACGGCAGCACAGAGAAGACGAACGGCTCCGATGCCAAGTCCGAGCAGGCCGATGCCGAGGGCACTGAGACGAAGCCCATCCAGAGCTCCGTCGCCGGCTCCGTCCCTGCGACCTCTACCCCCTCGGCGAGCCACGACGAGAGAGATTGGATCCACATTCGCGCCGTTATCTCCAGCCCGGAAGCTGCCACAATCATTGGAAAGGGCGGAGAGAATGTTTCCAATATTCGCAAGATGTCCGGTGCCAAGTGCACCGTGAGCGACTATCAGAAGGGAGCTGTGGAGCGCATCTTGACAGTTAGCGGCGTTGTCGACGCTGCTGCAAAGGTTGGTGACCGTCCTACTCGTGTTAACTTGAATGTCCTACTAACGAGATGACCAGGCCTTCGGACTGATCATTCGTACCCTCAACAACGAGCCTCTGGCCGAGCCTTCAAGCGCCCAGTCAAAGACATACCCTCTGCGCCTGCTGATCCCCCATATTCTGATCGGCTCCATTATTGGAAAGGGTGGTGCTCGCATTCGTGAGATCCAGGAGGCTTCCGGGGCTCGGCTTAATGCTTCCGACTCCTGCTTGCCTCTGTCTACTGAGCGCTCGCTCGTCGTCATGGGTGTTGCTGATGCCGTCCACATCGCGACCTACTACGTCGGTAGCACGCTCCTCGAGCAGCTGAACGACCGCTTCGGCGGCCCGGCTGCTTCCGCATACGCAACGAGAAGTGGTGGCCCTGCTGGTGTTGTCCCCGGCGGCATGCAGGTCGTCCCCTACTGCCCGCAGCCGACCACTGGCAACTACGGTAACCGCGAGAACTACAACCGCAGGCACGATGCCCGCGCTCAGCACCACGGTCTCCCCGCTGCCCCGTACGGCGCGCAGCCGTACCCTCCTCATGCGGCTCAGCCGAACCCGGCCATGCCCATCCACTACGGCGCGGCGCAGGCCGGTGCCTACGGTGCCGCCGCTCCCATGCAGCCCCATGCCGGTGCTGCCGTTCCCCAACCCCATGGTGCCCACCCAGCTCAGCCCATGCACGGAGGAGCCATCGCCGGCGCTCCCTTGACCCAGCAGATCTACATCCCCAACGACATGGTTGGAGCCATCATTGGAAAGGGTGGACAGAAGATCAACGAGATACGCCAGATCAGCGGCAGTGTGATTAAGATCAACGAGCCTCAAGACAACAGCAACGAACGGCTGGTCACCATCACCGGAACGGAGGAGTGCAATCGGATGGCGCTATACATGCTTTATTCTCGTCTCGGTACGCAAACACGACAGAACTCTGGCAAGGTGGATCGCAAATGCTAACAGTGACTGCAGAATCGGAAAAGCACCGGATCTAACGCTGACGACGTTTATGACTTTACTGACTATCAAATCTTAGTTCGGCAAACCAAAAATTTCGGGCGGAATGGTACAGTTTCTTTTCTTTCGCGAAACATCATCGCCACGTTTGGGGGATATCGGATTGGTTTCCGGCAACAGCTTCGCCGCGAAACCCCGGCTACATCTGGAAAGGGGGACAGGTCTCGATCAACTTCGTCTGATCAAAAGGTGCTTTTAGAGGAGGTACTACTTTTAATAGTGCACTACTCTCTTTTATTTCATCCGTTCTCCAGCACATCTTGACTCCCTGCCCACATCTTACACCATCACCATTGCGAGCCCTGTCAACCGTTGCCCTGCCTGCCTGCCTGCCTGCCGCCCTACCATCCACATCGCCTCACTTACACAGCCCTGATGGACATGATAGCCTTGAGCCCTAGAACCTCGTGATCCAATCCCAACGTCGCCCTGACTACGTACACCAACTTTCATGCACTTGGCCTTACTTTTTCCCGTTTCCTACCATAGCACGTGCCCGCCTCGTCTCATGGAGGCAGAGACGAACTCCCTCTTTTCTCCTCCCCTGCCTTGACAGATGGAACGAGGTTCGATACCACAAGAAGAGTTTTGTTGTCTGAGAACGAATTGCTAATGATTTGTGGCAGGCATCACAAAGTTTCACTGGCGGAGCTGGCTGTCGGCCGCCATAGCATCGCGATGCGTCGTCAAAGGATGCCGGTATATATGGCAGCTTGGTAAGTCTTTGACCTTGCCCCCTGCTTGCTCATGAGTATGCAGCAACCTTCACGCCAAGCCACAGGCGAGAACCTATGAACGGTAAGAAAGTAGTTGGTGATTGTGTGTTCGCTATGGTCCATTTTGTCCCATCATCGTAGAGTACATTCTGTAGTCGTGATTAAGCCATTTTCATACTATTCTGCCGTTTACGCAATAGGTTATCAGTTGCCTTGGGCCATCATTCAGATTCGCTTCAAATTCACATGATACTGTTTCTTGTCAGCATGTGTCACAAACTGCTAGTGTATGACCGTGATGGTGGTGACGTACCATGGAAATGCCTTTGCGGCCTGACCTCAACAGGTGAATATTGTCGGATATCGCTGTGAGATATGAGTTAGTAGTCGCTCTCTCACACATCGGTCTATCCGGCCGTGACGGCGCTCCACAGGGGTATAACTCACGTCCAGCCTTGGCCTTGGCATCAAGATGCGCCTGCTTGCTATCCCACCCAGCAACAGCGTCACCGCGGGCCCCTTCTCCCCGTCGCCGGACCCCTCCACGGCAAGCGGCGTCGAGATCTCGCCGTACGCGTGGCCGTGGAACCCGTCCACCGAGGCCCTCCCCTCCACCAGGCCCTTGACAAACTCCGCCGTCCGGCCCACGAAGGAGTCGTCCACGCCGTAGGCGACAAAGACCTCGGTGCACGGGGCGCCGAAGACCGCGGCCGGGTCCGAGTCGGCCGTGAAGGGGACCTTGTAGAAGAGCGGCGGGGCGATGCCCGGGCTGTCCGGGGACGCGTGGGCGGAGACGGCCTTGAGGGAGGCGAACCAGGGCGTGTACGACTCGGAGGCGGCGAAGGCGGAGAAGGCGGCGGGCGAGGCCCACTCGACGACGAGGACCGTCTTGGAGGGGTCCTCGAGCTGGGTGCCCGTGTACACGGCGTTGACGCCCGGCAATGACTTTAGGGTGCCGGTGACGTCGGACCAGGCTGCTGGGGGCTCCGAGGGGGAGGTGGCGTGGTTCTTGAGAGTGAGGATTATGAATTCGGTGATGGGGGTGGTCATGCTGGAAGGAGAGTGAAGCACAGCAGTGAAACTCGGTTCGGTGAGAGTGTGATGCTAGCTTTGGGTGAGAGAAATGCTGAAAGACAGTGTTACAGTCGAGGAAGGCGTGCAGGCAGGAGCGGGAGCGGGAGCTACGGGGACACTTTATCTCGCGCCAAATGTGATGCTATTCGCGATGCTTGTGGGGGTGCTCCAAGTTGGCTAGCACATTCTACAAAGTTCTACATCAAGGCGGCACGTCGCCGTCGAGGGACGCATCGGGCAGGCGCGGTCACGTGGACGCCTTCTCCGCACCGGAGGGCGAAGCTTCTGGTGACACAATCCGGATCGCAATGTCGCAAGCCACATGCCACGATCCCCCCCGCAGCTTCTTCAAGGGCCAGCTTTTATTGTTCTGTCAATGGCGCCTTCGTGTCTGGAGACAAGGGGTCTCGAGAGATCTGGTGAGGCGGGGTCGAGAAGACATCGCGACCTCCGCTCCGTAGCACCGGTCCGCTCTCCACTCCCGCCCGCATATACCTCCACCTGTAACGGCGGACCGGGTTAGAGATCGGGAGCAGCCCGGCGACGAGGGGCGGCGCACCACCCCGGCACCCTCGTTGACCCGAAGACCCGAAGACTAATGCGCATTCTTTGTGCCCGTCGTAATAAGATGATGACAACAGAGAGCAGCGAAAAACAATACCAAAACGGGACATGGCTTTGCGCCAATAGTAGCGCACCCCACTAGGAGTTTGGCATTCTAACGGTCGGCGGGATGGGCTACGTCGGTGTCTTGCCTTGAAACCGCGAGAGGGTAAGAGCTCGGAATGCGATCACCCTGGCGAGTATTTCCACACCTCATGTGATGATGGTAGACTTGGCTTGGCTTGGCTTGGCTTTTTGTGGTCTCTGGCGCAACTTTGTAAAGAGCCAGGGAAGTACCGTGCCCAGGACGCCATGTTTCCCTCTCTTGGGCGTCGCAAGGTGGCTTAGGGCTGAGGTGCAGTCAATAAATGGCTGCTTTGGGCTTCTTGCTTGTGTGACCGAGAGCTTGGACTGCAGAGAAGCTGACAAGGTTGTTCGTGTTAACCGCGATGCGACGGTCTTTCTTACCTTCGGGTATGACCGAATGACAGGATAGTTGTGCAGAAATCGGGCATCGTGGCACCACTACCCTACTATGGAAGCTTTCTCACTAGCAGCAGCCTGCATGTCCGGAAAGGAAAGGCGGTGACGACTTCGACGAAGACGGCAGTGGTCGCAGAGCAGCCTTGTGACACATGAAGATCTTGCAGGAGAGCGCCATAACTGTGCCTCTTGACCGCAGGCAGCCAAGAAACCAGTGGCCCGTACTCGACCGTACACGAGCAGCTGCTAGGCAAGCTGACTGCGTTGTGGGGTTGCAGTGGGAGAAGCAATCTTGTCAAACAGTTGGCAAAGCAATATCGAAGCCAATGGCTAACACGCCGTCTTCTGGGGTTGAGTGTCTTTGAAATGGCCTCATTTAGACGAGTTCAAACTCGCCCACTACTGCGCATGCAACGGCTGCTCCAGCCGCAGTACATTTTGCTTTTCCCCAAATAAGCTCTGTTGGCTCCTGACGTCGTCAGGCAGTAGCGGCTGGTTGAGAGACCTTTGGCTTCAGGCTTCCCCGTCCTTCATGCCTTCATACCGGCGGCCCAGGGGTTGGGAGTCGCTGCCGAAGGGTATCGCTTGTTCCGTCCCTCAACTATGGGCAATAGAGTTTGGTGTTGAAACTCTGACAGGGCCGAGAAGCGACGGCGACCTTGCTGACGGCTGACCCGATGCATCGGGCGGGTCGTTTTCTGGATTTCCTTCCCAAATCGGGTTGTGGCGGTGGTGCCTGCAAGACATCGGATTATTCTACAAATGGAAGATGGAAGATGGAAGGCTATGGGCTGAGTGTCATTGCGACGGCTAAGGCCCGCATGTGGCATATCAGATGGATTTGTTGACGGAAAGGCGGAGGATGTGCAAAGCCACGAGATAGAAGCTTATGACTTAGCTGCGTCCGGCTTCTGTCCGACGCCTTGCATGGATTGAGCCGCCCCTGGCGGAGAGTGCTGGGCGGAAGGCTGAGGCACAGGTCGCGGACTCCGTTGTGTCTCCAGGCCCAGGAGGTCCTCACATTCCACGGGCAAGGTTGGGGGGAGTCATTGGGGTTAGAATGGATTCTTCGGAGTGGCGAGTGCACAGTATCAACGGCGACGGCCAGCGGGGATGGCCTTCTACTCAGTGATTGCGACATGAAGGCGAAAGCGAGATGGTAACATTCGCTTCATCTGCAATTCAGAATCAGGGGAGGTAACAACCACCGTTGGAAACGTTGTGCCAAGGCATCGGATCGACTATTGAGTCGAAAATTTCTCACTCGGTCCAGACTTTGCTCTCGGTTCGCAGCTAGTGCCGCTCCTTCGCGCGGTTCTCAAATGGGCCGTCAACACAAAAGATCCTTTTTTGCATGACGCATCGTCACTCGAAGTGCCAATTGGCCCCCCTTGCTTAAGTGTCGTCCTGCAGTAGGCTGCGGCGTGGTTAAATTAGGTGACCGCTTTGGCGTGAGACCGATGTTGGACCGTCGTTTGCTGCAATAGAGTGAAAAGGGGACGGAGACGGGGACGGGATAAACTGGTGCCAGGTGGACGGGGGCGAGGCGGGGACAGGATGAGGGGACTGGCGGCTGCAGCTGGTGCCAAGTCAGGCGGTCCCTTGAACGGGGGTTGTGGTTCCTTGCAGTGGTCGTTTCGCCTCTAGTTACGCGGTACGTATCCCTGATGTGGTGTAGGTACCTAGTATCCGAGAGACCACTGAACTGAAGGACTGACTGAGCCATACACGACGTCGAACTGCAGGCCCCCTCGTTATGACGGAGAATTAGGTTAAACGCTCTTGATGTTGAATGGGGCATAAAGTGAGCCTGTACAAAGTAGCAGACGTCACATCATCTCGGTCCCGTGTGGGCTCATCTGAGCGAGATACCAACCGCGATTGTTGGCGTGCACTTGATTCAAGTGAGCATCCGCCGAGCTAGTTTGCTCATCGGCGGCTGGCCGTGTAACTTTGTGGGTGAGAAAATGCCTAGATTTTGTCTGGAAATCCTGGCCGCAATCCCGTCTCGTCGTGCTTGGTTCTTGGCCGCCCATGCCAGTGCTCCCTGTGAGGCTTTTCCCTCCTCGCCATGTCCATGATTTGGCTCTTCTTGACGGCCTTGCAGGTGCTTTCGCCGGTCGTCAAATGGGACCATTGCCGTCGAGTAGGGTCGAGTTGCGAGGCACATGGATCAATGATCGCGGCTACGGCTGCCTCGACATAAGCGGCGCTGTTGCCTTGGGTCGAACCACAGAACCCCAGCAGCTGTACCTAGGGAGCTTCGGAGACAAGTGGATTTCGTCAAGAGTGGGAGATCTCAAGTTTTGTCGACGACGGCCCCTCTACCCTGGTTTCCCTAGAACGGCACGATGGGTGGTGTCCAAGGAAGTCTTGCGCGGGCCGTCTCATTGGGCGGAAAGGTGGTCCACAGGGTAGGAAGCGGAAAGCGCGTTGGCTCAGCCCTGTTCGGTTATGGTCTGGCCTTGCCCTGAACGGAAAGGTTGCTTTTCACGAAGTACCGCGCTGTGGCTCCCAGTGGCTTCTCCTGCTCCTGTTAAAAGACGACGCTAAGCTGGAAAGCCCACAGCTCCACGAGCTGTGCTGGAAAATCCACGCGCCTCACGCTTCAAATGGTGCTCACTTCGGGATGGGGGGGAGGTACGTTTCCGCTAAAGCTGGAGTAGGAGGGAAGTACCTGCCTCGAAGTACCTGCGCCAGGGAAATAGCATGACCCCACCCCCCTGCTTCATCCCGCCACAGCCCAATCACGTTGGAGCAATCTCGTCTTTAATTTCCACACCCATGCTTGCTCTGTCGGCGGCGCAGTGCACAACTACCACGATGGCACGCAAAAGACGACAGGAGCATTGCGCCCAACTGCAGTGCGCTTCCCCTTCTGTGCCGCGTACCTCTGACAGTCTCCGGGCCCTCTCTTGCTCCCTCTCTATGCGAAGCTTATGAGGCCATCGTGTGAGCCATGCCTAATTGGGCCGGGATGCCTTGAGATTTCCCTCTCCTCCTACTGCTCCTGCTCCCCGCCAGACCATGGATGAGCCATGGTCCATCCGCCCTGCACCCCCTTGCCGCGCGCCCAGAGCACTCAGCACTCACTCACACACTAGCAGGGGCCATGCTCACCTCACCACCTCTTCTATTCCTATCCCTCGTCTTGTCGTCCGGTCTTTTCTTTCTCTTTCCTCCTTCCTTCCTTACCACCAACCCAGTCAAAAGTTGTGTCTCGTCCTCTGGCTTCAGCCTGCCGCTCTTTTTATATAGTCACTCTTTAACCCACGTCGCAAGGACAACCCTCTCTCCCTTTCCAACAACCTGCTCGCTTTCCTCCAGTCGCTCTTTCCTGGACTTTCTTGTCTTTTTTATAATAGACCTCTAACTTCTAATCATCACCACCTCCTCTTTCTCGTCAGCAAACCTTTAAACCGCTCAAAATGCAGTTCAAGATTTCCGCCGCTGCCTTCCTGGCCTTCGCTGCCTCCGCCCTGGCTCAGAACCCCAACTTCGACCCCGTCAACAAGCCCACCCCCAACCAGAAGGTCGACGCCGGCAGCACTCTCTCCATCGAGTGGGTTGCCCCTGATGCCTTCAAGGACGTTACCGTCTCCATCAGCCTGATCGGTGGCGCTACCCAGAACACCCAGGTTCCCCTCCAGGACATTGTTTGTGAGTATCCTCGACTCGCTGGCTGAGACGCCATTGCTCTCGCCGCCGTCATCCCCCGAAAGGGCAGCCAAACTAACAATGCTCCCAGCCGGCATCCCCAACAGTGCTGAGAAGTACAGCTGGACCATCCCTTCTACCCTCGGCAAGGACGCTTTCTACGGCCTCGTCATCAAGTCTGAGGTCAACCCCACCGTCGACTTCCAGTACTCCAACCCCTTCCACATCGTTGCTGGCGAGGGCAGCAGCTCCGCTACCACCTCCGTGGTCATCTCCTCCAGCACTGCTACCCTCACCCTGTCCGCCAACGACGCCTCGGTCACTCCTAGCAGCTCTGCTTCCGCCTCGGCCTCTGACTCTGAGAGCGTCATCGTCAACTCCACCACCGCTCTCTCCACCACTGCCGCCCCTACCGCCGTCGTCCCCAGCCAGTCTGCTCCTGCTACCACCATCACCAGCGTCACCCGCCCTGCCTCCAACGGCACCGCTAGCCGCACTGCTACCACCACCATTGCCACTGTCACCGGTGCTGCCGCCGGTGCCCAGGCCACCGCCGGCGTCTTCGCTGTCCTTGGTGGTCTTGCCGTTGCCGCTCTTCTCTAAGCAATGCTCATTGCCACAATTCTCGGATTTTCTACATCTGCTAAATTGCATCGGGCATGGGTTTGGGTTTCAACGTGCATATTAGGTCATGACTGGATAAAAAGACGGGGGACTCGGCTTCCGGGCTTCTGAGCTCGGGACATCCGTGTTGTCGCAGCCCCGAGGGAAGGGCTCCCGCACATGGCGTTCTTTATTTTCCTGTGTTTCTGATACCAGTGTCCCCGTGGATGAGTGCGATTCACGAGGGATGGGTTGACACCTTTCTAGTTGATAATGTGAGAGAAGAATGATTCGGTCTATTCCTTAACAACAAAAAGAATATTTTCGCAATGAACTCCTTTATCCAATATGACTTGAAGTCAGTGCCTTGTCGATCACCCCGTGGAGATGAATGCCGATCGGATAACCTTGCAGCTGTCATGCGACGGCCACAGCTCGTCTGACGTGAACAGGTGGGATTCTCGGGTACAATTGGTCCAGTCACAACAAGGCGGTTTCATACGACCCCAGAGACTTGGGCCGCTAACAAGCGCAAAGACATTCTTCTCTATTAACAAGCATGGGCTTTGTTTTTGCCCGCCACAGCAGCAATCCTGCAGCTTGGCAACGGTCTCGCGCAATAAGCAACGAACAAGGTCTGTTATTTCGTCTCCATTGTTCCTGGTTGCAACTCACCATTCAATGCTGCCGAAGGGCTCTTTGAGATTTTAACGTGTTCTTATCCGCAATCACAAAGGCCGCCAATCGCAACCATATAGCAGCCCGCCACTCACAGGTGGAGGGAACCAACAGTTGCTTTTACCACCGTAGTCGGCCAGGTCGGAGTCGGATAAGTGTCCGTCTCTGCCATGGAAACCTTTTCCTGTCTCCAAAACCCCACTCCGGCCTTTACACTAATAACTCCAACGTTTCCCAGGCAGAGCGACAGCCACCCAGCTTCCAAAGCTTGCTGCCCTTACGAACCTGACATGACTTCAGCCCATGACTCGGCCAGTAGATTGCCACCCCAGTTTTCTGGAGACACTGGGAAACTCTGTAAAGTCCGGCGGTCCGGGATCATCGGTCTTGAAACTGAGGGGAGTTGTCTCTCTCTCTTGCAACTATTTCCAATCCAACAGGGCGGTCTCCGTTTCGGATTCTCCCCTAGGCGCATGGTAGAGCAACATATCTGCCTCGTTCAGCCGGCGACTCCGGAAGCCCCCCCCTCCCTCGATCTTGAGTTACCGATCGAATTGTTAGACTCGAGGGATACTTTGCTGAACAAGAGATGGAAAAGAAAAAAAAGAGAAAAAAATTCGCAATGTCTTTACTCACTAATTCAACTTATTAAACGCTCACCAAATAACCGGGCAGGATACGATTCGACTCCATGCAATGTATTATACTTTCGGCTTCCTCATCTCGGGAGACATTGTGGGAGCATGCGCCTTCCTCCCGGCGCGGCAGGACCGGGTCCTAGGTCACATCGTTATCCCGGGCATTACGCATCGACAATGTTGCTTTTTATAAGGGGTTCGTGTGGAAGGGCTTACCTTGTCTGGGTTTGAGAGCGATTATCGTTTCGTATGTTGGTACTTTTCCTACTCGATTCGGCGAGAGGGGCACGTCGAGCAGAGTCAGGCACATAACGCCCGGTCTTGAGGATGAAGTGATGGATGTGGTGCAAACAAGCGTGCACCTCCTGATCTGCAATTACTTCATTGTTGGTTTGATGGAGTCGAAAGGGCCTGGTCGAATCCCTTCCAAGCTGATGTGAAGTTGAATTCCAACTTTGCGAAGCTTCAAGCGTGGCGCAGAATCCAGCCATTGCCGTCGCTGGGATCTATTTTAGAGAACTATCACAGTAGCGACTCGAGACGAGACCGTAGCCATGCCATGGAAGGGTTAATGGCTGGTAGCCGAGGAGCATTCTGGCGTGGTCGTGCAGTGGGCGACATCGTCGGCCTCTTGGCGTGCTGAGACATTGAGTAGCATCTGGAGGCCGAATCTCTCCGTTCGCCCTCTGCTGACTCGGTCGCCATGGTTGCTTTTGAAATGAGGTCTAGCACATACTTTCTTTTCCGTTGTTCTTGAGGTTCATCCACGAGATGTAGTCATTATTCCTTCAGCGTCCACAATCTCCAACAACCACGGATGTTGTAGCCCTATGTCCTTTTTCCGCACTATGATCCATCTAGACGCAATGTACAACCCCTGAGTGACAGTCTATAGCTGATCCACATTGGGGTCAGTTAGGCTGGGCTTCGGGGTTTGGTTTCTTGCCCTAGATTTGGCTTCGTGTGCAACGATCGCTTAGGGGAAACCAGTACAGGTTGGCATCTTCTGGTGAACTGATCAAGTCCTGGCACCTATCCAAGAGACACTGTAAACATTGTCGGATAACTTGAATACTTTGGCGTCGCAGTGGAAGCACCTAGCATACGAGTCTCTACTGGCTTATTTAGGCCAGCTTCGGGACTTCACACTTGTGCACCGGAAGTCCAGCTCATTGAGAACGGCCCGGTAGATCGTGCTGTTCCCTTCTACTAGCTCTCCTCTTAACCCTAGTCTGGAGATTCAGCACTTACGTGATGTATTTGCCATTTCCACATAACTTGAGGTGCTCAAGGGGAGCTCACTCGACACCAGCCTCCGTTTCCTGCGTAGTCATTATGGCAAGCTTGAACTGCAACCCCCTTCTCTACTTTGGTAATTCTCGGCTCACGCACCACGTCTTTTGACCTTTTTGATGCTGGCCGTTTGGGCTTATTACAAAAGCCTAAGAGAGGGTTTTTTTTTTTTTTTTTTTGGAAACTGCGGCAGTGTAGAAGCCAGCGGAAAACGTACTATAGTCAGCAGCTGCTCACACGAAAGCGCCAAATCTCTGTCCGGGGTGTCGACGAGAAGCAGACATGATCGAATCCAGAACACCGCGACAACCTTTGAACATCTCTCTGCTATATCTTGGTGATATTTAAGTACGACTGCTTCCGCAGCAAGGTTAGTTAGAAGGGGCAAAAGCTTAGTGAAAGATGGCACGACCGGTAACAGGAATGATAGTCTGGCCCCTGAGACGAAGTTGTTCCTGATAGGACGGCGAGGGTCATATAACATGTCAGATACTGAAGATCCAGTCTTGCATGACCAAGGAACATTTCATATGGAGTATTGGCCTATCACCTGTGGTTGCCTTCAAGCGGCCTTTGGCATGAAGCGATCGACAAAAAGCATACTGCTCTAAACTGCGCGTTGACTCGATACATATAAACAACCCAACTGTTCCGACAATTACATGTATATTTATATGGAGAATATCTACCTGAGTCTTAACCATGAATCGTAGCCGTTCAGACTAAGCGATGGGGGATGGACATCATGCGTTTACACTGGCTGTCAAGGGGCGACAGGATTGAAATGAAGCTGCCTTAGCAATGAATGAAAATTTTATAACATAAGAAACACATATTAAATCGTTATCCTAAGATGCAAAACTGACAAACATGCTTTGTTTACTCCTGGTTATTAGTCGGAATTTGCTGGCCATGGTTGCATGCTCGTTGTTGAGTCGGGGGACGATGAATGTTTCCTTCTGCTTTCCAGGGGAATGCTGCAACTTGCGGCGCTTACACTGCTTCGGGGGCTTTATCAAGTGAATGAGAATATGCGTTGAGGTGTCATAAGAAAAAGTCTTGTATGGTTTTCAGCCTCTAGTGAGATGTTACTCACGTCACCTATTTGCTGGGGAAGTAAGTTCGATGAGGTACAAAACTACTGCACCAGTCCGTCTTCGGTTGTTTACGTCACCGTCTTCAAGCAACTATGATTGACAACGTGTCTGGAAAGACACTATTGTTGATTCACTACGATGCACTTCCCATGCCACGTGGCTGGAAGCTTAACTTGTGAAATCTTCGGCAGTGCCCATCGCTGGCTGCTCCGTCGAGTCCGATGATCCGACCTGTACTTGATATACAAACATCTTCTCAAGTAGGAAAAGTTTACAATGCACTACTTCTAATTGCAAGAATACACTTCTGGCACGCCTATTAAGTCTGTGTAGATGTTTCTTCCCAGATATTCAACTTCATAATTTGAACTACAGTGTGTTTCTTTCTGACGCGTTGAGATATCCGATGAACTTGTAACACATCCTTTATATTTAATCCAATGACTTGACACCCAAGACGTCCGTATGGAGATGGAATAAAAGGTAGTCAACTCACAGAGGGCAGATAACGGCACAGTTCGAGGAGGTCCGCAATCTGGAGACAGACAGAAGAGATCCACCGTATAAGCTCGTAATTCCACCAACACACCCCAGTCGTAGATCCAGAAATACATCAGAAGCCCTAAGCGCACACATAGGGGAAGCATGTCGCCTTGAGACCCTTAGAGAGGTAAAAGAAAGACTGGAACGTCTTGAAGAATAGACGGGGTCAATACTTGTTCAGAACTGAAAGCAATTCTCCCCAAAAAAAACATTGGAAGCGTCAATCGCTGACGGGAATTGAGCCCGACGTGGCTGAAATTTGTTAGCTTTGATGATGCTGCGATGGAAGAGTCAGGATGAGCTTACGGGTCGAACCCACAACCTTGAGATTAAGAGTCTCACGCTCTACCGATTGAGCTAGCCGGGCGGATTGAATCCTGCCTACAGGATGGTTGGTGACGGGCAGCGGTCGTGAGCAGTTTATGGACGCGGATGAAGCCCCCACAAGCTGGAGCGGACCCTCTGCTGACGATGGAGGAGTACGCTCGGTTTGACGTCGATGGTGGTTCAAGTACAGAGCCATGCATGCTTTGTGTTACTTTGGGAAGCAGGAGGACCGAATCAGTGCATCAAGGCTCAATCCACCGCGCACTTGCGCCTGGGTCATACGAAACAACAGGGCATGTGCGTATTAAGCTACTTTCTCGATGATAAAAAAACATCAATGGAAAAATACAAGGGGTTGTTCTGCTTTCCCGCCGGGTCTCTTTCAAGATGGCAAGAGAACGCAAAAGCTGAAGAGGCACACTCGTAGACTTGCTTCTGTGACAAGGTACATTCTGTCCATGATCAGCAATGGTTTTCTCCAGACTGAAGCAGAGTAATTTGGCAAACGGTAGCCTGGTCCTCAATAGCTACACTTCTTGAACCAACAGCCTGGACTTTGAAAAGCTAATTGAAAGCCGCAGAAGGGTAAATGTATATGCCATCATCTTGGGCCGGGGGCCCTTCTGACACTCCGCTTTTGCGGAGATGGAGACCGCATTCATGCTCCCGTAACGGACTATTGATAGCCTCGAAAAGCTATCCCTTGATGTCCTAGAGTATATTCGACTCTCGCATGGACTAGGAGGAAAAGTTTCATTCATCCCCGAAGCAGAAGGGTTCCGTCAACTTGTCCGGTAAGCATGGCCAGTCAGCCACTATGTTTATGATTGACCTGAGGCTCGATATGACTTCTAGGCGTCCTCTCGAGCCTGATCATGACGAACCAGATTCTGCAAAAGTCAGAGAAATGATTCTGGGCTCTCGTCATTTCCCACAGAGGCAGACGTCTCGCCTATGATGCTAGCTCGACAGTACCTAGATAGGAAAGCACCGAGTACAGTAGTGTTCAAGCTTCGACAGGCTTGGTGGCCTGCTGAGGAGAGTATGGGGCTTTCGATGTCGGGAACGTATTGCTGAAGAATAAACAGTCCGCTGAAAAGTGGCTGACCAGAAGCTTCGCGGTTTTCGGGAACGGGTTTCGGGGAAAGACCATAGAGTTCTGGTCTTGCGAGAACGGCTCGTCATCGAGACATGGTTTCATTTTCGGCGTTATCGATGGCTCCCAATGGAAAGACCTAGTTGAGGGCAAAGGAAAGAATGCTACGGAAGAGCATGATGCCTGCGAGTGCTGCAACCCCAGATGAAGAGTACATAGTCAATGATCAGCATATGTAGTGTCGAACTATCATGTCTTGTAGAACGGTGTTGGAATCGAGGATGAATGCTATCGCAGTAAGGAAATAAGACGTTAATGGTCTATAAACCGGGCCATCAGTCATTCTGAGTTCGTCAGCGTGTTCTTCAACCTCCTAGTTGCAACATCAGGATGGGGGTGAGAGGGCGAACAGGAGAAGAGATGGGCTAAGCGCTGTCTAGCAACACATGGTAAGCGAAAAAACTGGGATAAAGGAGAGCTTCAGACAACCGCAACACCAGGACCTGAACCAGCTCATGAACTTCCCAAAACCCCCTTTTCTAAAGATTCCGAGCGCAAACCAAGAAGAGTGAAGGCAGAACGAAGGTCAGTCGCCTCAAGAGCAAAAATATACTACTCGGAGATGTTCCTCACTGAATCACGATAAGAAGTCGTTCCTCTGACTATCTTTGCCTTGGCTTATCGGGAGGTGTGCTGTTTAGTGGGCTCATCAAGGATCGTTGAGCACGAGCTGTTCTAGGGCCATCTCACGGCATACGTATGAAAACGCTGGAAGAAGCCATGGTGCAGCCCCCAATGGGCCTTTTACGTCTCCCTAACTAAGAATGTCCAAAGAGTGGCAAAGTCACTTCTCGGCCTGGAACGCAGCAAGATACAGCTATCACGATCCACGCGCCAAGATTTGCAAGTGCCATAATTTAGCTCCATTGTCCTAGTCCATGTCGCATGATAGCCGCCTTCCCTTCAACACATCGATTTGGATAACTCCGGCTTCTGCGAGAGATTGTGATATCAATCGGGCCGCAATATGAGACCACAGGTAAGTTTTTTCGAATATCAGAATCTGTAAGCCGAAACCTGGCGCAAAAGTTTCTCGTTGGATGAAGATATGGACGTCGACGTTGACCGGAGATGCAAATTTCGATCCACTTGCAGGCGAGGGAGTGATCTGTAAACCAGTTCGTGGAGTTTTGAGGCAGCGTGGTGCGCTTGGGTGCTGGCTGTTGGACCCCACGCTGTCTGCGTAGTCCATGGAATGACGGGCCCATTGCTTTATATGTCTCGGCATGATTGCACCGGATAACAACCGGCTCAATGGATTAGACTTGACAACCAGCTCACAGCCGACAATACCAATGCTGCGCGGTTGAAGCTTGTCCTGCTCGGCTCGAGATGGGTGGTTCCTAAACACGGCCATTGTGAACCTGGAATCAGTCTGCCATGGTGAGATGTGCAACCACGCAGCCGCCAGGTGCTTTAGTATCTATGTGCCCGCGTGCATGGGAACACGCTGACAAAAACCGGACCTCGTTAGAAAGATGGGGGAAAGATATGGACATCTTGTCAAGGGCACTGATTAGAGGCATTTGGTGAATGTAGTTTCCTAGAACTACAAGTATGTCGCAACCGCCGCAAGCAAGAAGTACTGAAGACACTCCAAGTGCCTGCTTCCATCATTGTTGTTACCATTGCCTGGATAGCCTGTGACGGCTTGCCCAGGAGATAAATCTTCAAACACTGATATCCAAGATATGCAAGAAGGTTGAAGATATCTTGCACACGCACATGACGCATGGACCATCTGGTGCCTTGAGTGTTGTTGTGCGGCTGGTTGAAGTGGTTGTTTTGTTATCTTGAAATGGACAACTCCGCGGAGCTTGATTTCCACGTGCGAAAGGCAAAAGGGGTCCGCAATGCCGCGTTAAGTGGAGGCTGAAAGGGCCGTTCAAAACGCCCGCAACCCGCGGCCGCTGTGCCGAATCCATCCATGACAGATGCGGTAGCGCCGAGGCGTGCTCTTTGTCTGACGTTGGAATCCAGACATGGTCCTAGAGGGATAAGCATGGAGGATTGAAGTAGGGACGAGCTGTATAGTCTAGACCCCGTCGCCGGCAAGCCGGGGATGCACGCCGCAGCGGGAGACAGAAGGGCCTGAACCAGACAAGCGGGATTGACGTGGGGGCACGGCAGGCTGACATAATTCATGGAGTATCCGTACACCCCTGCTAATGGGGGCTGCGTGCGCCGGGGGCTCCCTTGGCTCTACTATCTTTATCTTATCTCAACTTCTCCCCCGAATGCGGCCTGCGTACCCAAACTCCCAGTCATCGCAATTTTTCATCAGCTGTGCGTTACCCCTTCAGTCTCTCCCGTTGTGCCTGGGGAAATCTCAGGGGCAACAACAACAACAACAACAACGTGGGGAGAAAGGGGATTCGGGAGGACAGTTGGGCGGAACCACAGCATTGCCCAATTATAAGGCTTCGGATTACACCAAGCCATCTATTCCTGGCCAGCAGCCGAATAACGGTACGTACGCGGCAGCACAGTCTAGGATCAGGATCAACGCTGTGCCCAATTCTTTGAAGTGTTTATGGGCAAGCCTGACAATCTCGTGCTACAACTTCGCCCGCGCTAGATGACCATTGCTGCCAGCTAGTGTTGGACGGGCCAGGCATCAAGGGACTGCCATGCAATCTGCGGCCCTTGTCCGTCAAGATCCCGCCGAGTCCCTAGTCTTGTCCCCCCTCAAGGGAGCCAAGCCAGTGCTTGAAGTTAAATCGTGATCAGCCAGGACTTCGTCAACTTGTCATCATCACCAGACGTCACTCACTTAACAACACGCATCTGAGCCACGAGAAGATTCGGCTAGGAATTGTGACTTACGCCAGTTCACAGGTCATAGCCGAGACTTCGAGACACATGCCACGCTCGAATAGATCCGCGGAGATCGACGCCAACGATTCACGCATACACCAGTCAGCTATCAGAGTCAGAGCTCTTATCTCTTGGATGCCAGGGGTGGGGCCTGGCTCATCCGTCCCAACTGCATCTCGAGCGCCTCTGCGAGCCTCCCAGAGATAAGCAACAAGCTTGCAAGCCTCCGTTTCGTCGTTTTGTCCCCCATTCCCCTTTCGGCCCTGTCCAATCATTGCTCTTTCAAGGCACTTTACTGAGTACCCTAGACAGGCAAGGACCGTCGAGATAAGGCATGAACCCAGTGCCAGATCCTATTCTGTCCAGCTTACCAGCTCAGTGTGCTTCGCCATCTCGACGATGAGAGTCGCGACAGCGGACAGCCAATGCCACCTACACAATTTCTGTGCCTCGCCCTTAAGACTGGAGTTCAATCGGGATAGAACGTCGTTCGACTGGGGCACGAATATCTGGGGAAAGCCTTGACTCCGTCAGCCTAGGCATCAGCGATCTTATCAGCTCTAGACGAAGCTCTAGCAGGACTTGCTCTCCCGGTAACACCTCGCTTGGTCCCAAGTCCAGTCCCTAGAAAACTGGTCGAGACACACACCTGGGTATACTTGTCAAGTCTTCGAGGTTCTCCTTAGCTCCCGGCCATCAAGAGGGTCGAGTGGATCGAGCCAAAACGTGCAGCACCGGGACTCTCGTTCGAGACACTGTCCTAGTGCCTCAGCCTACCTACACTACAGGAAGAATTGTGTCATTTCCGCCCATCTCCCGACCAGAGACTCTTATCAGAGAGATCGACGGGCAAGCCCGCTATTAAGGCTACCACACAAAGTGGCCCGGCCTGGTCTCTGTGCGCCGCTTGGCCGCCTCCATCGCATCAGCACCTACCCATTACCCTCGCCATTGCGCCCCCCCTCCCCTTGTATCCCCGCCGCCAGAGCAAGGGATTGCTCGCGGCAGAGTCGATTTGGTTTAGCGTGTCGTTCTTCCGGAGATGCTTCAACCGCCTCCAATCTCTAGAACCATATGTTGATTGAATGCAAGCAGCCATATAAGACTCTTCATTGAGCCTCCTGGATGTTCTGGCTAGAGACAGTAGCATCCGCCAACTCGACGACACCGTCAAAGATATCCTTACGACAAGGCTCAGACTGGGGTACTCTCGACAGCTTCCTGTCCTAATATTGACGACTTACACGAAACGTCAAAACACGATATCATAGACTTATACAACTCGAGCTCGAAGCATCGCAAATAAACACCCCACCCCTTCACAATGACACTTTCCGTTCTCTGGAGGGCGCCTGAGGTGAACCCTGTCAACCGCAAGGCCCGCAGTATCCCGGTGCTCAACATCTTCAACGTTTACGCACGCGCGTTCCACTTCTCATGGCTTGGCTTCATGATTGCTGTGCGTATAATCCGCCCATAGACTCTATTGGTCTTATTGCTAACGTGACACTCAGTTCTGGGCATGGTACACCTTCCCGCCGTTGTTGACAGTAACAATCAAGAAAGACCTCAAGTTGACCAACGCTCAAGTCGCCAACTCCAACATTGTTTCCCTGGTCGCGACACTATTCATGCGCCTCATCGCTGGCCCTGCTTGTGATCGATTCGGTTCCCGCATCGTCTTCGGCTCTCTGCTCCTCATCGGTACCCTGCCCATCGGTCTTGCCCCGCTGGTGACGAACGCCACAGGCCTCTATATCAGCCGCTTCTTCATTGGTGTCCTCGGTGCGACGTTTGTCCCCTGCCAGGTGTGGTGCACAGGCTTCTTCGATAAGAACGTTGTCGGAACTGCCAATGCCCTTGCGGGTGGTTGGGGTAACGCCGGCGGTGGCATCACCTACTTCGTCATGCCCGCGGTCTACGACTCTTTTGTCCACGCGCGTGGCTACTCTCCTAGCCAGGCTTGGCGCATGACTTTCATCGTTCCCGTCATCTGTCTGCTTGCCTGCGGTATGGGCCTTCTTCTCCTATGCGAAGATACCCCTACTGGCAAGTGGGCCGACCGTCACATCCATGCCCAGGAGAGCCTGCGATCTCACGGTGTGATCGATGTCCCGGGAGGCATCACCGATCGTACTGTTGGCTCCATGGGATCTGACGAGGAGAAGAGCAGCACCAACGGGAAGAACGGCGTAATTACCGACAACGAAGCCCCCCTCTCAGGCGCCGAAATGGTCGAGACCGCCCAAGGAGACACTGTGGTCAACCCGACCTTCAAGGATGCCATGAAGGTTGTCATGTCCCCTCAGACTGTCTTCCACGTCGCCACATACGGCTGCTCCTTCGGCGGTGAGCTGGCCATCAACGCTATCCTTTCTTCGTACTACCTGAAAAACTTCCCTTCCCTTGGCCAGACTGGTGCAAGCAACTGGGCCGCCATGTTCGGTTTTCTCAACGTCGTCACCCGCCCGGCCGGCGGTGTCGTGTCTGACCTGCTATACCGATTCGGCGGACACAACCTTTGGCTCAAGAAGGGATGGATCACAACTTGCGGTCTCCTTACTGGTGCTCTCCTGATTCTGATCGGCCAGCTCAACCCCCATAACGAAGCTACTATGTTCGGCCTTATCTTCCTCATGGCTGTCTTCCATGAGGCAGGCAATGGTGCCAACTTCGGTCTCATCCCCCATGTTCACAGCCAAGCCAATGGAATTGTCTCTGGTATTACTGGTGCTGGAGGAAATTTTGGAGGCGTCATCTTCGCCATTATCTTCCGCTTTATGGACAACGGCGCCAACTATGCCAAGGGCTTTTGGGTTATTGGCTGCATCCATATCGCCGTTAACCTTGGTGTTTCCTGGATCCACCCCCTTCCAAAGCACCAGCGCCATTAACTGTGAACTTTGGTAAAGATTGATGATTCTCTACTGTTGTTTAATGACTGTTTGGGCTGGCTTCTGGGACTGTTGGAAGGGCTATGGGAAAATGAGTATGGAGTATGGGAAACGGACGATATGATATCCACGGTTGGAATTCTTAGTGAACAATTTACTTTTAAGCGATTCGATCTTCCAAATTTTTGAGCCATCTTTATTGTGTGTTGTCTGCAATCCTTGTGAATCAAACCCAAGGTTTACACTGATACCTTTGAAGTGAACGCGGTCTGGTTTACCTATGTTTCTGGAGATGTGGACCATTCGTTTCCCACAGCTGTTCAAGCAACCACGCGGGTTCACAAACACACCGCCGGTCGTCAGAAATGCCTGCTTTTCAGATCGCAACAACTAGCAGAACAAATCCAAAAACCATCACAATAAAATCTAAAGGTAATTTCTTCGAGCTCTTACTTATTGGTTCTGCTCCTCGTTGAGGGGTGCTATTGCAAGCTTGGATGAACGGCCTTTGGAAAAATCGGCGGCGTTTTTTCGGAACCCGTGTGGCAACCAAGACTTCCCTTCCTCGAGCTCTGTATCAACGCACCATGATCTCACATGTAGTAGGTAATGTGCTTTTCAAGGCTAACAGCGAGACATCAAGCATTCTGACGTCAAAGATGCTCTCCACAAGAGGGTGGGCAGAGACATTCCCCAGAAGCTCCCTTTGACTGCATATGCCGTCTTATCTGCGCGTTTTGATCGGCATCTACCCGAGGGTGTGGCTGTCCCGCCCACGGGTCAGCATCCACCCTCTTGCCTGCACAGCGCAAGTCTGCTGCAAAAAAGATAAGGAAGACAAGCTTTCGTCTGGGGAAATCTGCGCTAAGCGTATTCAATCCGAGTGCATAGTAAGCTTATCGCGGTGCTTAAGCGTTTGGGGGTTGAGAGGGACCACTATGCTTCCGAGGGTGCAGCAATATTGCACTTGACATATCGTTCCTGTCATGGTCCATCGTCCTTCCATTGGAAGATTTCACACACGTGATAAGGTTCCCTGCGACTCTGAGTCTGGTGGACATGCTTGGATGTAGATGCGGAGAGGTCAGTGCTTGAATCAAGGCAATGTCACCTCTTTTCTGCTTCGATCGTTGAACCTTCAAATAGCTTGTCATGTCTCCTCAACACCGAGGTTATAGACTAGCATACTAGACGCGGTCCGTGATCTTGCACGGGCGAGTGGGGTTTCCAGTCAGACTCAATGAATGACCCAGCAGGACAATACACTTCCTCTGGTTCAAAGGCTTCGAGTGGAACGAATTGGAGGCTTAGAAGCCTTATCGTCCTACCAAACTTAGAAGATAGAGCAATGGGTGCATTCGATTGGCTCTTCCAAACGTGTCGTTAGATATGATAAGAGCCCCCCGAAGCTTTGCCGTTTGAACGCCAGATCACGTGGATACGAGATCAAACGAATGACTAAGCCGAGGATAGACGCGCCGACACGCTAGCTAAAGTGGGTGGGGGGGCCAAACGCGGTCGTCTTCACTATCGCGCAGATGGTATAAACACTCACGACCGACCTTGCAACGACCGACCGAAGAGCTTCAAACGCGCCCGAACCGTCCCCGATGACGCCTAGAATCCCCGAGGTACATCTCCTGCAGTCGGATAAATGACTCGAAACAATCTAGGGGATCAAATCTCCTGGCTGCTGAGCAACGTTGCGATATCCAAACCAACCGATCTCTTCTTTCCACCAGCTCGCGACCCCTCTGGCACCGAGTCGTCGCAGTCGCAAAGCCGCTTCGGTAGCTCAAGCTCTCAACAAGAGGTCCTGAGCCATTCGGCTTTTCAATCGATCCCTGGTCTCCCGCATGCTGGAGCTGCACTTCATGCCTTCGACACTGTGGAACAGCCACGGGATACCAGGGTGGCAACAGCGGGAAACTCTGCCTCCATGGCGAGGCTGACCTCGTCCACAAGGCCTAGGAGGCCCTCGCTGGCGGTAAAACAGCAACAGTTGCTGACACCGTCTTCAACGACGAGTGGTGGACGATTTCAGCAAGCTTACACTGCCAAGCTGCGGCAAGAAGGTGGGTACAGGTTATGATCTCGTGTGTACATGTACTGACTCAATGCAGATGCACAACATGAGCGCACCGACAGAAACCCTCCGTCGTCGTCACAAGATGGAAGACAAAAGCCTCCACCTGTGGGTACACCGGATTTTCTCGACGACGATGACGACGAAATCCTTGATTTGACAGGCAACGATACGATCTTGTCATCTGACTCGATTGCATTCGACGAGGTGGCTACAATATGGAACAAGGAACTTGCTTCAAGACCAGAACCGTTGACCAAACGTGGCCATAAGAGAAAAAGCACAGAGATGAGCAAGGCAGGAGATTTCGACTCGGACCCGGATGAATTCCCGGACATCTACAAGACACTGGGAACACCAGCGCCAAAGGATAGCCGCTCAGTTAATGGCCCGAAGACGATCCCATCAAGTATTCGTCGGGCGACCACCACCGACGGCGGCGTCGTCGAAGAACGAACTATCACGCAGACAATCAGCCGGACGCAGCGTACCTACAAGATGACCGACGAAGGGAATGGGAACGGGACACCGCGCCGGATACCAATGGCACTTGGAACCCAACAGGCCCTTGGAAGGACTCCAAGCAAAGCGCTGCGGATATCGTCAAGCCCCGAATCGAGAAGCAGAATCAAGCCACTGAATCTCCAAGCGAGCACGAACAAGCAACGTAGCAGACCTCGGGTTATTCAAGATTCGGATGACGAATTTGATGATGAGGATATCGATGAGGAGCTTCTTGCTACGCCGAGCCGACATAATGGCACTCTTCTGCCAGCGACGAACCCGAGATCGAGACCGGCATCAATTCCTTTGGATGGTGCCGAGTTGTCTGACGGACTTGTAGCACCCGATACCCCTTCCCGGCCCGATCCATCGGTATTGCAGATTGTAAATCGTCTTACGCCGGTCGACACGAATCATGTACACTCCTTGCATCGACGAGACTTGGACAAGCCACTATCCCAGCAAAGTGGCTCGTCCCAGGGACAAAAGCCAGCTATTCTCAAGTTTATCCTGAGCAACTCGGACTCAATGACGGTAAAGGAAAAAATGATTCAGGAACAACTCGAGCAGAACTCCAAAGAATATTCAAGGGTTCTACGGGAGGGTTCCAAAGAAGATCGTGCTCAACTCAAGAGCGCGAAGGAGTTGCTGCTAAAGCAACAAGCTGGTCTGAATGAAGTTTCCGAACTTCTCAAGTCTCACGCGAAACTTGTGGATGAGAGGGAGTCTCTCGCACTGCAAATTGCCGACGCCTACGACGAAGGCCGCGATACTGAAGTCGACGAGAACCGTTTAGACGATATCGCAGACAAAGCTAAAGATTTGGAGCAATCCATTAGCCGACTTCTTCCAGGCATTGGTATAGATGGCGAGTCTTTCATCGAAGAGTACCGCAGGTCAAAGTCCATCGTCATGAGTACACAGCCTGGTCACAAGGGTCTCTCGAGGGCATCGAGAGATGTGCAGACAGCCATGGAAATGGATAACCAAGTCATCCATCAGACACAGTTTCCTGGGTCGTCCAGACTGACCGACCCCAGAGACTGCTCGCCGCCGCCGTTTCCACGAGGTAGATCCCAGGCGCCCAGGAGTGCAAAGCCTCTTGCTTCGAATGCCAAACCACCTAGGCGGGACGAATTTGACGACAACTTTTTCGACGATATTGAAGATGATTTTGGTACTTTTCATCCTCCTTTGCCACCTGTATCCAGACCGACACCGAACCGCAGAAGTCCCCTGAAGAAAACACGTCCTCGTGCTCAGGACATGTCGAGCGACTATGGCGATGATGCAGATGCGGACATGCTCGCACTCGCTCAAGACTTCGAGCTTCGCCAGTCTTCATCCGCTGAGACCACCAGAGGCAGGAGTGTGCTTACTGCAACCTCTGGCAACACCACTCAGCTCTCAAAAGGTGTCGAATCCCTCAAGAAGAGGGAACCGCCTAAAACGAAGCTGTCAATCCCTCCCGAGCTGATGAAACACCCGTGGTCCGCAGACGTACGGAAGGCGCTGAAAGACAGGTTCAGGATGAGAGGCTTTCGCTCAAACCAGCTTGAGGCAATCAACGCCACGCTCGCGGGCAAGGATGCATTCGTGTTGATGCCGACAGGTGGAGGAAAATCCCTATGCTACCAACTTCCGGCTATCATCAGCAGCGGGAAGACGAGGGGAATCACGATCGTTGTGTCTCCTCTGCTCAGTCTTATGCAAGACCAGGTGGATCATATGTCAGCTCTCAACATCCAAGCGGTCTCTCTCAATGGCGAGACAAATGCCCAGAAGCGGAACCAAATCTTTTCTTCGTTCAAAGAAAGGAGCCCGGAACTTTACATACAGCTCCTGTATGTTACGCCAGAAATGTTGAACAACAGCCAAAATTTTATGAGGGCCCTGACGAATCTCTATTCCAACAAGAGGCTCGCACGCATTGTCATTGACGAGGCTCATTGTGTCAGTCAATGGGGCCACGATTTCCGCCCAGACTACAAGGCTCTGGGTAAACTTCGTCATCAGTTCCCTACGGTACCCATCATTGCCCTCACTGCAACTGCGACTCAAAATGTCATCGTTGACATCAAGCACAACCTGGGCATGGACAGTTGCCAAGTCTTCTCCCAGAGCTTCAATCGGCCAAATCTGACGTACGAGGTTCGCAGGAAAGAAAAGGAACTAATTCAGAAGATCGCCGATCTGATCACATCCAAGTATAGTGGTCAGTGTGGAATCATCTACACTCTCTCCAGGAAGACCTCGGAGCAGGTGGCTGAAAAGCTACGTTCCCAATACGGCGTCAAAGCAAGTCACTATCATGCGCAAATGACACCTGAAGACAGAATCAGAGTACAGCGCGAATGGCAAGCGGACAAGATCCATGTCGTTGTAGCAACGATCGCTTTTGGTATGGGCATCGACAAGCCTGACGTTCGGTTTGTTATCCACCACTCGGTACCCAAGAGCTTGGAAGGCTACTACCAAGAAACAGGACGCGCTGGAAGAGACGGCAACCCTTCCGATTGCATTTTGTTCTTTGGATATCAAGATGTCGCCACCCTGAAGAAAATGATAGCCGATGGCGAGGGCAGCGAGGCGCAGAAAGAACGACAGAGAATCATGCTTAACAGGGTTACTGCCTTCTGTGACAACCGGGAGAACTGTCGCCGTGTAGAGATTCTTCGTTACTTCGGAGAGGTCTTTAACCCCGATGACTGCGAGAAGACGTGCGACAACTGCCGAGCAGGAGCTGTTTTTGAACAGCAAGACTTCTCTGAACTCGCCAACGCGGCGATTCAGACCATTGAAATTCACGAGCGCCTGACTATCAATCAGTGCAGTGATATTCTGATGGGAAAGAAGTACCAAAGGACGATTAACCCCCATCCTGATGATCCCCACGGCATCGCCAAGGGGATGAAGAAACATGAGATCGAGCGTATCCTGGACAGGCTCACAGCGGAAGAAGCTCTTGAAGAAGAGAATGTGGTGAACAAGAGGGCCGGCATTGCGATCCAATACCTCATTGTAAGTCATTATACTAGTCCAGTCCAACAAACATTGCTTATCCAACTAATTTACTCTCAGGTTGGTCGCAACGCTCACTTGTTCCTCAACGGGCGCCGCAAGTTGCTGTTGTCGGTTCAGGTTTCCGATAGGAATAGGGAATCGTCGGTACCAAAGCCCAAAAAGCGGGCTAAGAAGAGCAAGAAGGATGATGGGCAGGATCTTGACGAAGAATCGTTGAGACGCCTGCCACCTTCGACGAACGTATCTTCGCCTGCCCAAGTTCGGAGAACTCAGGACAAGAGGAAGAAGGGCAAATCCCTAGCGACCATTGTTGATTCCGACGAGGAAGACGAGATGTTGTTACAAGCCATGGAAGAACAGAATCTGTCCATGCATGCAAACGGGTATATCAAGGACGGCTTCGTCATGTCCGACAATGATTCTGACGATGGCTTCGAGCCACTGCCCAAGACCCGAAAGCGAGGAGATACCTCCAGGGGTCTCGGCCCTCGTATTGAAGGGGATGGACGTTTGGGCAGCCTTGATGAACTGCATCAAGACGTCGTGCACAACTTTGTCGAGGAGGCTAAGCATCTGGAAGAGTCGTTGCGCAACGCGCAGGGTCTGCGGAAACCTCTTTTTTCTGAGAAGAGTTTCCAGGAAATGGCCATTCGATGGACAACGACTCTGCCTCAGATGCGCCAGATCCCGGGGATTGAGGCGGAGAGAGTGGACAAGTTCGGCAACAAGTTCATTCCTCTGATCAAGCGCTTTCAGAGTAACTACAAGGCTATGATCAGCATTGCCGACGAAGATGAAGACATGGACGCGGGCGAGCAGGACGTGGTCGACTTGATCAGCTCTGACGAAGACGAGGACGAAGCCATGGAGGACGAGGAAGAGGGAGAGGAATCCTCAAAGTATTTTAGTAGCGGACCGCCTCCCCTCGTACCTGCCGTCCAAGAGTGGAACGAGCGAATGAGGGAACTAGACACGGCCCCTTCATCCCGAGCCCCATCGTCGAGCTCAGCACGGGGGCGCGGTGCGGGTGGCCGAGGCGGCCGGAGGTCAGGCTCTCGCAAAGGTTCTAGCACATGGGGAGGCTACAAAAAGCAAGGGGGCGGCGTTACCAAAAGAAAGGCCGCCGGCGGAGCAAGCAGGAGGAGCAGCGGTGGGGCAACCGCTTCAGGCTCGAAGAACGGATCTGTGACGAGCTACCTCACCAAAGGTGGAAAGAGAGGCGGAAGGGGAGGTGGCGGCATCGGGCTGATGCCGCACTGAGGCAATGAGAAAGGGGAGCAAATGGGACCGAAGAGACATGACAGACACGATTCAAACAACACTAGCCTAGCACTCGAGGCACGCAGGAGCCTGTTCTATTGCAAGGCACGGCTTTTTATGAAGCGGTTGGGAAAAGGAGATGGTGAGGGGGGATCCAAGCGAGAGACACGGTGGTTTCTTGTCCGTTGTGCATCTTCATGACGGCGGCGGCGGCGGCGAAGAAGCGGACGATTACGCATGACGGTTCCTTGGTTTCGCACGAGCAGGCGTTAGTCGGGTCATTAGGCATCATCATCTCTTCGGCGCAATATAGGCACACTTGGGCACTTTTTTATTATTATTGAAAAAACGTTGACAATGACCAAAGCGTCTCTCCCTTGGTGGGGGTACACCTCCCAAATATCTTGTGCACGTCCTCGTTCATGTTTGCACATTGTATCCCATGTGACCAGTGGCGACCAAATGGGGCGGCAGGCGTCGAATCTACCATGCACTTCGCGGATAGACGGTGGAAGGAGGGAGGAGGACCAAAGAAGGACGGTCTCGAAAATACGATTATCAATTTGCGTCTCTTCGCATAGCTAACTAACCGCTTCCATCCTCCCCGCAACGGTCACCATTCTCCCGCCTATGTCCATGAAGAAGAAGCCCGGTGTCGTATCGAGGGGGTATCGGGTCCGATTGGGAGGCCCAGCACATTCGTCGCAATACCAATAACATTTCCGAGTTTTCTCTGCTTTCTTGAGGGGTATAGCCTTTGCGTCCACTATTCCGAGTTCCTTCTCCGTCCTGCCTATTGTGACGGTTCACACTGGCCCCACGAAGTTGCTGTGCCAGATAACGCTCGAAACCAGACTCCATCCCTCCTTTCCTGGTATAATACTAAAAGACCGTCAGGCAGGCACTGACCTGCCTAGAATAAAAGAACGCCCGTCGACGGATCCTAACCCGACGCCTCGCAATAAAGCATTTGAAATAGAATCGTTCAGTGGCACTGCCGTGAATCCATCAAAGAGGGTATTCGAATATGTACAAGTTTACTTTTGTGTCGTGTGTCGAGGTCGCACTGAGCTTGCCTCGCTCGTCCGGAACGATTGTCGATTGTGCTCCTCAAGTCCGCCAGCGGGGTTTGCCTTTCGGAACTGCGACTGCTTCATACTGAGGTATCGCTGCCAATGGAGAACTGAATGCCCTCCTTTGCCTGGATAAGAGAGATTCCTAACCCCTCCACCGGGGCTTGTTGTTGTTGTTATTGTTGTTCGCTGTGCTCTTCGACAGCTCGGGAAGAGTTTTGCGCGTGGTGTTTCGCGAAGTTGTGCCCCCCAGGGGGGTTTCCCTGCCACTCATCACGCTGCTGGCCTTGGGCTGCGGCAAAAGACTGTTTCGTCGAGTGGATGCCAGGGAGCTCGCAGGGCGGCTAGGTACAGTTCTTTCGGCAAAAGAGTGTAGCTTGGGTGGTTGCAGAGATGCACGGCGGCTCGATTGGGACTCGAGGCCCGAGGTAGAGACGGACGAGGACAAGCGTGGTTTGGAGAGGGTCTGCTGGGAATACGGCCCAGGCGACGCCAAGCGCTCACGGAAGGAGAGTTTCGAGGGGGCTCGCTTAGTGGGCGTGTCCTCGGGCATGGGTGATGCGGATGACTCCCGAGTAAGGGAGTACGGAGGTTCGGCGCCCTCGAGCCGCCGGGTGAGCATGTCCCGGGGGTCAACGAGGACGGTGGCCGTACAACGGGGGACGTCTTCTTGGCATAGGGGCTGGGACATGTGAGGGTCAGAGGTTTGAAGTTGTGACCAATGCCAACGTCCGAGGTGTTGGTCGAGCTGTTCCATCTGGGACGGTTGGGTTGAGTTGACTGAGGTCTGGGGATGTTGCCTGCGGACGGTGTGCCGAGCCTGGACGGCATGTTTGACAGTCGAGAGTTCAAGGGCCTGCGCGACAGCTGTGAAGACGGCGTCGGCAACGATGACTGCCTCCTACCAGATGGCTGTGGCAGATGGCTGTTGGTGCTCATCGAGCGGTTCTTGGCAAACTTATTGGCAGGAGTCGTGGGCTCAAACCCGAGGCTCGACATGATGACGGAGGAGGGCGGAGAGCTCCCTGGCGTATCGCGGCCGCTGCCTATTGTTGAGCGATCATTCGACAACATGCTGGAGATGGAGTCTCTCAACTGCTGGCCGCGGGTATCCGCCTGCACCTCGTCCACAACCACGTCCATCTCTTTCATTTCGTCCTTGAGTGAGTCCCACTTGGACTGCATTTCAGCATGCAGGCGCAGGATCTCGCCGTTGACTGTCAACCGGTCCTTAACACCCTTGTCAATGATGGCAAGAACGCGCTCGATGGCTGGACCGTAATGCGTCTTCTTGGCGTCATAGCTCTCGATTTTCTTTATCATCGTGGGCGGGTTGCTCAGATGCATGCCGGCGTCGACAGCCTCCCTAAGCTTGAGCATCGATCTCTCGACCGACTCGATCATCTTCTGAGCCTGTCTTCCAGCGCCGCGGAAGACAATAACCCAACGGTCTTCACCCAATTCCTTGCGGAGAGATTCGGCATCCTTTTCCAGCTTTTTGTAGCTCCCGTCAAGACCGGTTCGTCGCATATCCAACTCTTCGCAGGCGGTAGGGAAAGACTTCTCCGCTCGAGCGGCGAAGACGGCGAGTCTCATGGGCAGGAAGTCCAGTGATGCGCGCAATGGCTGCATTCGGGCGAACAGGGCTAACAGACTTGAGTCGTCTTGCGACAGGGTGGGCGTTCCTGGCGAGGTTGATCCGGGGCTTAGCGGCAGGCCAGTAAGGCTGAAGCGGTTTTGCGCCTGTGTCCTGGTCATGGGCGGAGGAGTGTCGTCAACAATGTTCTCGAGGTCTCCGATGTCGACGCCATCGCCGCCAGCAGCAGCCATCAAAGACTTGTGGCGGCGTTCCTCCATCTCGAAAACCAGACGGCTCAGCTCGTCCATCTCGCTCTGGATATCACCAAGAACATTGTTCCATAACTCTTCCCACTCCATCGCAATTTCGACCTGTCCTTTGACGGTGTTCAGCGCCGCTTTGATATTGGCCCACTCTTCGATAATGGACTCCATTTGGGACACGGCGCGATGAAGGTCTTCGGGCGACACGTTACCAATGTCTTCGCGGCCTTGTAGCTCCTCGATGGCACCCACGTATACTTTGATCAACTTCTCAAAACGATGGATGGCATTTTCGACTTCCTCCAGTCCCTCTCGGCCACCCGCGGCGGCCCACTCGACGTCATCGTCGCTGTCCAGGCCACTGATGACCTCCGATGCCTTGTAAATCCAGCTCCTGATTTGTTCGGCGGCGTTGATGAGAGCTTTTGATGCGACTTGTGCAGTTGGGATGGCAGACACCTTGCTGGACAAGGACTCGGCATCAGGAAGTTGAAGTGACGTGAGTTGAGCAAGCTGGTTAGCGAAGGACGCGCGTGAAAGCGTGTAAATGGAACCAGGTCGCTGATGGCCGGGGTTGAAGTATGACGCAAGGTCGGGGGTGAACTCGGTTGCAGGAATGGGCGGCGTGTCTTTCGGAGGCGGAGGTGGTGGTTGTTCAGAGGGGGACTGAGCGGCGCTGCGTTCAAGATGTTCGCGTCGAGTTTCGAGTTGGACCTTGGTGCCGTTTCCATTAGTGTGGTCGGGCAGGCGGTATTTATGTGTCTCCATGTCCAAAGGTTCGGTTGTTGTGATCTCGGGTAAGACGAGAGACGCGCCCTGGGCAACGTCTAGTGAGGACGACGATACCCCAGTGTAGGGCTCTTCTCTCGAGGCAGTCGAGGATGCGGTTGTTGGTCTCGGATCGTCGGATGATGTGATGCCCTTCCACGGGCGACCGCGACGATGGATCCTGGACCCGAGGGAACTCGCCTTGTGATTCTCGTCGATTTGGCGGATCTGATCTTCAGGCAAACGCCCAATGTGGTCTTGCTGCGTAAGATCGTGGTTTGCTGATTTCTTGTGAGAGGTGAAGCCAAGCGCTTTCAATCGCGCGGCGAGGTTGGGCGAGGGTTTGCGAGTTTGTTTTGTTTTGGTTGTTTTGGGCGAGCCGAACGGTGTAGTGCTTGCGGATTGCGAAGTTGTCGGGTGGTCGTGGGCTGCGGCTGCGGGCGGTTTGTAGTCGGTCGGCAGTTTGTTTTGGGTGGTGTCGACGGTGTTGTTGTTGTTTACAACGTGGGAGGGCGGGTTTAACTGGAAAAGTTGCGGGTTGGAGACGTCAGAGAAGCCCAGGTCTAGGTGTGCTGGAGCAGCGGTATTCTGGGCCTGTACTGAGTCCTGTGCATGCTGTGGGCGCTGTAGTTGGTGGCTGGAACACAAGACCCTGGTTGAGACGGTAGCAGCGTCGGCGGTCGCAGCGTCACTGCAAGTGGCCTCTGGCTCTGCAGCTGACGCTACCTCGGCCGACATTTGTTGGTATTGTTTCGTGAACGAACCTTCAGTCAAGACTCCAACCCCGTTCCGTTCTGGCCTTGGCGTCTTCAGCCGGCCTCGCGTGCCTCCGGGGAGACAGATACGTCGTGCCGCTCGCTATGCTGCGAGACTGTACCGTACGTGTCCGGTCGGAGGCGGGTGTCAACGACTGAGTTGGCTCGTGGGTAGGCTGGGTCCGGTGGTCCTGAGCTTGAGTAATAACTGGGTCGTTGACTGATCCTCGCCGGGTTCAGTCGGGTCTCCCGCAGACCGTCGAATGAGAAGGACCGATGAGCGGTGCTGGAATGCTGAGAATGCTGGATGCCTGAGCGAACTTGTCAAGCGCACTGTTGTCAGTGCCTTAGTGTCGGTGGGGTTCGGCGACAAGGGGAGTCTGGGGGGAGCCGGTGGACGGGAATGCAGTCGCTATTGGAGGAGCAGACGTGGATGTATGTGCGCTGCAGCAGGATGCCGTTCGTTGCTGGCGTGGTTCTTTGGGCGATTACGCGGTTGGGTTGGGTTGGGATGCAGAGAAGTAGGTAGCAGTACCCGTCAGGCAAGGTGTGAACAAGTGACCGTCTGGTCTAGCCTAGGATCGGCAAGGTGGGTGTTAGAAAAGTGATGAGGTAACGGGTTTCGCAACGTAGGAAGTGCCTTGGAGTTCGGAAACCAGGAGGCAAGAGAGAACGTGGCGGCGGATCGATTCGCAGCCGGCAGATTATCAGTTCGGCCTGTACCTTAATCGGCGTCCATTGCCTGGATCCGGCCGCGTGCGATCCTGCTGGGTTGGTCCTTGCTCGAGCGCAAGCGTTTTAGAAGAAAGACGTAGGAAAGAAAACGAGTGGTAGAGAGCGTTCGTTGAAGCGATGAGCGGAAGTATCGCTTCCCTAAGGTATCCGGATGTTGCAACAACTTGGAAAGACAAGAAAGAAGGAGGGAAGGGAAGAAGAGATAGAAGGATCGGAGCAGCAAAGAATGCTGTAAAACGGGACGAGAGGGAATGACGACGAAAGTCAAAAAAAACCGTATAGCTGTTAGTCAACGCGAACAAGAGAAAGAAAGCACTGGCCAGAATAAGGAAAGAATGTGCGCGACAACGACAGCGTGTGAGAGCGAGAGAGAAAAGAAAACGAGCGGCATCCGAAATGCAGGCAAAAAGTCCAATCGAACCGATTTTGGGGGGAACGAGTCGGGATGGGATGGGAGGGAAGGGATGGGCTACGACGCAACAAGACAAAACACAGGACACAATACCTGGTCCTCCTTTCTTCTCTCCTCCACCCCACGGCATCCCGCGGTGGTTCTATTGATTTTGCACGAAGTTACGGATGCTACCTCGAGCTAGCTCCAACGCAAGGCGCCTTGCACTCTGGAGCTCTACTCGGCTCCTCGTCCCCTCCGGCTATGCCTACGTCGACTGCTCGCCTCTGTCGACACGAGGAACTCAACCTGGCACAGATTGAGTGCAACAGGGGGGGGGGGGGGAGGGGGGGCAAGTCAAGCAAACGCCCCATGTCTTCTTCACTTTCCATTTACCTCAGAATATCCCCCTCCGCATACGCCGCGGCAGCCAGTCATGCCCAAATATCGCCGTACGGTAACCTACAAGGGGTGAGCACAAACATCTCCCTCAACCTTAATGGAACCAGGCGACTTCCCGTCCCAGTGGTCATTGGAACTCTCTCCATGGCCTTGGGCAATGAAACGCCCGTTGAACCCTCTCTGCACGTATGCTTCCTGTTTGATCATTTGCTGCAAGGGAGACGACTCGCTCACAACTCGGTTCGTACCTAACTTTTCTAGAGCCAACGGGGGTTGTCGCGGGAGATATCCTCATATCCATGCCTCCCTGGCCGTTGGTCGCCATCTCCCTCAGTGTTTGGCCATTCTCGCTTTGTCATTCACCGGTAAGTCACAACGTCAAAAATGACCTTCACTACAAATGGAGCCCATGATGTAGCCGTCTGTCACCCTACGCCAGGACTGTGGCTTGGATGGAATCGATGGCTGCCATCCACGAGGGCAGTAAGTAGTGCCCTATTCAACGGCTGACGCACCAACCCTTTGCTTCACGTCCCGCACGTTCGCCCACCGAAGAACATGGTGACAACGGAGGAACGATTAGCCGCCAGACCGGTGATGACCTTTCCCCCCTCGTTGGTCACGAACCAAGAGTTCATTGCCCCTGGCACCCGGGGCCCCGAGGGTTCTTCTAGTGGGCCACCACGTTGCCACAGACAGGTCTAATGAGCGAGCCTTTGCCATAAGTTATTTCCGCAAGTTACGACGTTGCAGCGGCATCACCATTTGCGGCAGTCGAAGGCCTCCTCTCTCAGCCAACCTAGGCGCAACGACCGACGGTGTTCCCAGTTCTGGACTGGTCATGCTCCAGCTAGCCGGGAGCCCTGGCATTTCGGAGGCTCTTGGAAGATTGGATGAGCCAGGGGGGGACCCTGCGCTTTGGGTCGGCGGATCGGGGCCCGTGAGCCGTGGGCCGTGGGTCATGGGCCCCTCCCTTCTCTGCGCACAGTTCCAGAGAGCTGGCTGGACATGTGTTCTTGACTTCTTTGTCCAGGGTGATGATGGCGGCGTTGCATTAAATGCGGGTTGGCTGGACAATGTTTCTCGTGCGTTTCAAAGTATTACCAGCAAAGGTCGCCTTGTGTTTCTTGCACATGCATGCTGACTTGTTTGAAAGCAGCGTACGTAGCATTTGTTTCTGGTTGGCCGTGACGCAATGAACCAGCATCGGAAGAGGCTTACTCTGCACACTTTCGTGTGGTTTATATGCTTTGATAACGGTGCTATCGAATGGAGCCGCAGGCTACTGCTGCATATCACTCTGCATGTTAAGCCGTCAAGCCGTCTGACTTATGCAAGGGCCAGGCACATTTCACACTAGTTACCATATTAGGTAGGATGAATATCTCCGGGTCTAGCACCATGTAGTCCCGGGCTCGAGACGGATATTAGGCAGCTGAGTAGTGCAGCAGCGCCGATCGGTGTTAGGAGTAGTGAGTGGAGACGTTATTTCCATTACCGACATGGAGTTGGGTTGGCACCATTGCTTGCATATCACTTGCATTACCGGAATCTCTAGGGTTAGAATGGGAGTCGGGCGAACGAGATGCGAGGAACGAGAAAATGGAATACTGGCGTGCTCCAAACGGGAGAGAACTATCTTGGGCCGAACTGGAATCGAGGGCCTCGGGCAAGCAAGACAACAAGCCACCGTCCAGAGACTGGCGACATGCTCCTTTCTTTTCCCCGGTTTACCTAATTGGGTTTCAACACGGGTTCTCACTTGCAGAGTTCCACCAGCTCTGGCTATGATTGCTCGGTGGCTAGTGTCAAACCCTTACCCATCCATATAGGTACTATGAGGCACCTGGATCAACATTGACCAATCTATCGGGTGGAAGAAAAGTGCGCCGCCCTCTGATATCTTACAAGATTCCTTCATCGACCCTCAACCATAATACATACATTTTGCCAAATAAAAGTCGAACAGGATGGACTTACAGATTTCTCCTATTGTATGGATACTGATTTTGTTATTCTAACACGCTTCTTTGGTACTTCAGGGTGGTGCTTCCTGTTGGTACTAACAGAAACCGGCACGTTCATATTTCACCCAGGTGTCAATGGCAAGTGCAACACACTGTAGGCTGCTGTTACGGCCCAATTGCACAGTTCAGACATACGAGTATGATTCCCTCCTCTGACAATACGTCAATGAGAATGTTGCGCTAGATCGACGCCGAAGATCATTCGGCCAGCGGACGGAGATTGTAAAGATAGTCTATGCGCGACAGGGTCAGACAGGGGGCCACGGTCTGGAGAGGACACGGGAAAGGCCGGGCCGCTGGTAGTAGGTGCGGATAGGGCGACGAGGGAGGGAACGAAGGAAAGGGGGAAGAAAATGCCCTTGGTGCCATGTGGCCGAGGTTGCGCAAGAGCGATGTTTCGATTCGATTCGATTCCCCAGCTTGAGGTGTCGTTCTCGCGATTTGCTGGAGCCTGAGAGATGCTTGTTCGCCGATCAACCACTGGCGCGTTGCCAGCCCGGATAGAGAGAGGGAATATCAGCATGGGATTGCCTGAGGATTTACGTGCGAGCGAGCGAGGGGGTGTCCGGCTAATCTCGATGTCGGGAAACACGGAGGGCAGTTTTGGCGGAATGAGATTATCCACTTGTGCGCTTTGTTGGCCGGGCGAGTCGCTGGATATTGAATCACAATGTGAACGCCTGATGTTGAGAATGCAATTGCCACGGGGAATTCGACTGGACGACAAGGAGCGGCAGGCGGGATACAAGGAGGAACAATCTCTACTAGAGCTGCCTTGGGCCCATGTGACACAGCTTTTGCGGCATCAGAAGTCTTGGGTTGCTTATCGATACATGTCTTGCTGCAGCTTGCTGCCTACCTCGCTACCTGTATCTGTATATCGTTGCTGAGTTGACATGAACAAGTTCCCTGCAGACACACCTAGTTGAGACTCCCCATGTCATTGACTTGGTTTCCTGGTGCATCGTGCAAGTGAATAAAAAGACGACGGTCCCCTCTTGTCGAGGCTTGTGATATGCCAATTATCAAGGTTGATTCAATCGCTCAGCTGCACTGCCTAACATCCCCCCACATTACACGCCCCAAGTGCAGAATTTCAGGTTCTATTCTATCTTTTTGTTGCCCTCTAAAAGACACAGAGGCTTTCTTTGACAACCGTTGGGTTGAGATCCTACACCGAACGAGGAGATTGAATCCAGAGTGTGGTATATCCGTCTCTGTCCCCCCCCCATCGCTTCTCTTCATAATTACACCAAGGCGCCCGGACAGTGGAAGAGCAATAAGACACCAGACCAACCAGTGGGATAGGGCAGAACAAGTCCCGGTCCATTCCCACTTTCCCCTGTCCTTTCCTTTGCAACTGGAGCACCCCACATTTGGAGACGACGCGACGTTCAATTTAAACGGTCCCCTCCCCTTGGCCACCCGCGCGCGCCACTCTATTGGACCCCCAATTTGCCCGCTGGAGACTTTTCTGTCATCAAAGAGGGAGATTCGCCCTCGGTCCTCCCACGGGAAGTCAGGGAGTTCCGCTGACGCAACTGGGACGAGCATCCAGACCAGCGACCAAACACACCCGCACCGTACCGTACCGCACTGCTGCCACTTGCACTCTCACCTGCTGCTGTGGCCACACCCAACACAAACCCCTGACGCTCAAAGGTCGCGTCGTGTCACAGCTCCAGGGACAGGCACACAACCCTTTCCCTTCTCCTCCTGAGCCCACGGCCACGGCCCTTCCTTTCGCCTTACCGTTACCGAGCCGGGCCTTTGACCTGGGGTGTTTACCGGCCGGGGTGTTAGTCCAGAAGTAAACTTTCTCTGTTCCGCTTCGTCCAACCTGACCTGCCTGACTTTCGTTCCTTGGGCCTTCACCTTTTACGAAGCCACTTGCTCTACCTTCCCTCGAACCACCAGCACGCGTTTCTTCGTCACAACCTCCTTGCCAGTCGACTTCTGGACGCTGCTGTGCACCCAGTCTCACCGGACGGCCTGATACGCAATCCTTTTCGCTCTGTACATACCTAATTGCGACATTGGTTGTCTTCGTTCCCCTCACGTTGCCTAGCGCCCGTAGCTTGAGCCCGCCTATCGACGCTCAGCTGAGACGAGACAACAGCATATTCCCATCCGATCGCTACAGTACCCTCTGACGGCTCTGTTTAAAACCCCAGGGGTCAAATCCTCTACTGCCCCCCGCTTCTTGAGCCGAACCGAACACTCGACTTTTTACCAACCCGGAATCATGGCCACGGCAAATGAGGAACCGCCTTCTTTCCGACGTGACTCGCCCTCGCCCGAGGCCTCCCCGACTCCAGCTATCGGCGCTTGCCCCGAGCTATCCCGCTGCGTGTCAACGGCCTCCTCTGTCTCCCACGGGTCCGCCACCGACGGCGCTTCTCGGGACTCCCTCGGAAGCGTCCAAAGCAGCACAAACTCCAGGCAGTCCTCCGGAGCCTACAGCCGTCGCTCCGATGTGAGTTTCGCATCCTCTCGGCAGTCAACATGCAGCAACAAGGAGGCCGGCGTCGGCCGCTCTTCCAGCCGGCGCCGTGGATTCGTCCGGCCGCAAGGAACCGACTTCGCTGCGAGCGCCCGGCACAGAGAGAGCGTCCTGAGCCTGGGAAGCATCGCCCATCTGCAGTACTACTTTGCACGCACCGGCCTTCTTGACGGCAAGGGCGCCCAGCTGGCAAGGAAGAACAAGGCCAAGGGAGGACTGGATCTGTCGTCGGTCAGCAGCTCGAGCTCTTCGTCGCCAAGGATCGTTGGTTCGGAGGGAAACAGCCCGGAACTTGGTTCTCACCCCTTTGACACCGGGCCGATTGTGGAATCGCCCACCGAGGACCATGATTACTATTCCGACGATTTCGACGAGCCTGACCCGGATGTTTTGCCACCCACCGCCAGCACCTACATCTATAGGGACAAGCCGGTCCCTAAGCCGCCGACGATACAGGAGCTGAAGGCGGACCTGACAGGGTCTCTTGAGAAGGCGGCCGCGGCAACGAGGCATGCCAAGGCCAACAAGGAGCCTCTGCCGGAAATACCCCCAAGGAAGCAGGATGCTCAGGCCACGCCCAAGAAGGGCCAGGGCCAGGGCTGGCACGAGGTCCAGGGCATGCACATTCTTGATGTCATGACGCTGGCGATTCGTGCGGCTAGGAACTATTACACGGCTCACGAGGTCCCGGAGCGGTTGGACGCCATCAAGTCTGAAAAAGAGATTCGCGCAGAGCTGTTATCCGTCATGGAAACCCTGAAGCAGATGGCGACCCGCAATTGGGCCGGCGGGATGAAGGACGAGGAGCTTCGCGTTCTGGACTCTTGGATCCAGGGGCTGTTCGACATGCTCAAAAAGGAGGAGGAGTTGGTGGAGGTCGAGAAGGCGCAGCGCAGCACCTGGACCTGGCTTTCGGGCGATTGGACCGGCAAGGAAGTCGAAAGGGAACTGGCCTTCATGACGTCGCTCGATCCCGGGGCCGGTCCTCTGTCCGAGTACACTCCCGCGGCCGACGCGACCGAGTTGCCTACGCCCTTCCTTGAGAGTCTGCAAAACGGCATCCGGCTCGTCGAGCTGCACAACGCGGCGGTCAAGAGGTCGAAACGGCGGTTCGGCTTGATCACCACGTTCCACACCGACACGGACAAGCCGTACCGATGCGCCGACAACATCCGCTACTGGGCCAAGGCAGCAGAGCTGCGCTGGGAGGTCTTCCTGAAGGTGGACGCTCTCGGCATCGTCTACAACAACTCTCCCGAAGTCTGGGTCAACTTCGAGAAGGCCGTCATGGCTTGGAGCCGCAAGGTCCGCGAGGAGATCACATCCGAACTCCTGGGTTGAGTTGCGAGTCACCACCTGCGGCCGTCGTCGTTACGATTAATGCACCCCCTCAATACCCGTCTTTTTTCTGGAGTTTTTATCGTGGATCTTGGAATCTCTTTTGTTGCATTTTTTACCCCTGGGAGGACTGCAATCTGCGCAATGCGCATACGCATATACACCCTTACGCATCTTATCGCATCAATACCTAGTTCCCAAGGCAGAGTAGATCTGAGTATGAGACGTTGGCCCGTTGTTATCAAAAATACAAGACAGGGCATTCAGGCGTTGGACAGTCATTTGTTACCATTCATAGTACATACTTGGAGGTTGTTCCTCCCAATTGATATTGGCACACGATAGATCAGCCCATTCCCACCGTTGACATGTGACACTACGGAAGTGCCTTCCCTTAGAGATAACTCATTCAAATAGGTCTTGAGCATTACGAGGCTTGTTCTTTGATCCATGATGCGTCTAATACGATTCTTTGCTTCCTTTGCAAAGACAGGCAGATGGATGAATGCTTGCTGAAGCGACAGGGGTTATCCCGGGACAACTATTTTCCGATGCCGAGGTGGCAGCCAATTGTGGCCTGGCCGGCAGAGCTTCGGTGGCAGCAGGGGTGAGGCGCTAGTCGGAGCTGAGCCGTGCTTTGTGGGAGGCAGAAGGCTGCAGTGGGAGGTACGTCGACACCTCAACCTCCGAAAACAACGATCCGATTACACAACAAGCTATCCACCACCGACCGACCGATCAACTAACCCTCCCAAACCCCGAACCCGACACTTTCGCGCCGCAGCCAGTCTGTCCGTTACCTCGACAAGAAGCTCGACGGTCTGCCTATTTCTTTTCTTTACCTTTTCTCAGTCACATAACCAGGGATGTCTTCCGACGACGAACGCCAGAAGGCTCTCGACTCCTACCGGAACAAGCTGCTCGAATCCCGGGAGTGGGAGGCCAAGCTCAAGTCCCTCCGGCTCGAGATCAAGGACCTGCAGAGGGAGTTTGACAGAACCGAAGACAACATCAAGGCGCTGCAGAGCGTCGGACAGATTATCGGCGAGGTCCTGAAGCAGCTCGATGACGAAAGATGTAAGTGGAAAGCATTCCCGGCCGTCTTCCGACCTTGGGTCTACTCGCATCACCCGCCCCGCCACAATCGTCGCCGCCCACACAAGCCAACCCCCTAACAAAGCAAGAACAAACCCGGCTGACCACCGCTCTTACCCTCTGAACAGTTATCGTGAAGGCGTCGTCCGGTCCCAGATATGTCGTCGGATGCAGATCAAAGGTCGACAAGGTCAAGCTCAAGCAGGGCACGCGGGTGGCTCTCGATATGACGACACTCACTATCATGCGCATGCTTCCCCGAGAAGTCGACCCCCTCGTCTACAACATGTCGCTGGAGGACCCCGGCCAGGTCAGCTTCGCCGGCATTGGTGGCCTCAACGACCAGATCCGCGAGCTGCGCGAGGTCATCGAGCTGCCGCTCAAGAACCCCGAGCTCTTCCTGCGCGTGGGCATCAAGCCGCCCAAGGGTGTCCTGCTGTACGGACCCCCGGCACGGGCAAGACGCTGCTCGCCCGTGCTGTGGCGAGCAGTCTCGAGACCAACTTCCTGAAGGGTGAGTGCGACGCAGAACAAAACAAGACCTGGGACGCGGCATGCTAACAGCGGCGAACACAGTGGTCTCGTCAGCAATCGTCGACAAGTACATCGGAGAGTCTGCCCGCCTGATCCGCGAGATGTTCGGCTACGCCAAAGAGCACGAGCCCTGCATCATCTTCATGGACGAAATCGACGCCATCGGCGGTCGCAGATTCTCAGAGGGAACTAGTGCGGATCGCGAGATCCAGAGAACGCTGATGGAGCTGCTCAACCAGCTCGACGGTTTCGACTACCTCGGCAAGACCAAGATCATCATGGCGACGAACCGGCCCGATACCCTCGACCCCGCCCTGCTCCGTGCCGGACGCCTCGACCGTAAGATCGAGATCGCCCTGCCGAACGAGGTCGGCCGCCTGGAGATTCTCAAGATTCACGCCTCCGGCGTGGTGACGGAGGGCGAGATCGACTTTGAGAGCGTGGTGAAGATGAGCGACGGACTCAACGGTGCGGATTTGAGAAACGTCGTCACAGAAGCGTAAGTCGTCCCGTGACCCCCCGCCTGCCTAGTCTACAGAACAGCAGCGGCTAACACGGAAACACAGCGGCCTGTTCGCCATCAAGGACTACCGAGATGCGATCAACCAGGACGACTTCAACAAGGCGGTGCGCAAGGTCGCCGAGTCGAAGAAGCTCGAGGGCAAGCTCGAGTACCAGAAGTTGTAAGGTGGCGGAGCGTCTCGTCAAGGCGGATCACAGGGGAGAAGGAGGGAGAGAACGCACGCGAGGGGGGCAGAACCAAAAGAAAACAGACATTTGCAAGGACGGCCGGGACGAAGCATCATCGGGCCTTGGCCGCCTTTGGGGTCTTTTTTTTCTTTTAATGTGTTAAACAATGTACAATACCCGAGTCCAAGGTTTGGGGTTGTTTGCAAAGGGGGGATCATAGAGACGCACGGCGTGGAATAGAGGCAGCTATGAGGGTCCCAAGCATCGGCATTGCACGCTTGCGTAAACCAGACACGCCCGTCTTTCGCGATGGTCGAGTTTCCCGTGCCTCGACATGATGTGCCTCTCTGCGCGTGCCCTGACGACGTTAATCTGTTCAGGGGTTCTCCGGCAGCACGATGTGCTTCTGGGGCATATACCCTGCGGCGAATGCCAGATCAGGGGACTTCTCACCTTTGCGCCCTTCCGTATGTTTCCCCTGTCCGTGTATTTTAGGGCGAAGCGACCGTACCGGGGTAGCGGAAGGTGCGAAGCTCCGTTCTTGAAGCTATTGATGATGCACAGCCTCGACTGGACTAGGGGGAGGCTTGGTACGGGAGCTCACCCGGCGCCACGTGCCGCAGTACTGACAAGAGGCACAGCGTAGACCCTCGACAACGAAACAAAACAAAAAGACTAATTTGGAAGTTCTCGCTTTCTCCTCCGCGTAGTCCACCTCGAGGCGCGGCGAGCAAGCCGTATTGGACGACGACGACGACGACGTTGTCGGCGGCGGCGACACAGGCCTCCCGAACATCCAATAGACCCGGTGTAAGCGTAGGGCTGGGGAAACGGAACAGGGGCGTGTGCGGTGCACCTTGAGCCACAGGTAGCTGAGGGGGTGGGTTTAGGTGCCTTTTTCGAACTTGCCTGCTCAATTGCCAGCTCGCCAGAGAGAGAATCTTACATGATATCTCTGTTTCTTACAATAGCAGCTTACACCAGAATGCAGAAGAACAGACGGAAGCACATGCTTGCGATCCTGTCTGACGGGACAGCCGGCTAAGGGACGGGGTCGCACATTGTAAGCCTAGGAGGATCGCAGGTCTGGTCCTGCATCTGTAATTCGACAAGTCCGACCTGCCGTGCAAAGGAGGCTGTCGGGCTTTGCTGCATGCGGACAGCGGGGCTCTAGCTGAGACCACATCATGTCATGGGCGATTTCGCACGGCAACGAATGGCGACAAAAGGTCAGCCACATGCTTTCGAAGCGAGTAGCGCCCCGTGAGACTGGGGATGAGCGGACGACCGGGCGACTGCAAGCGGGATGTCCACTGCGGGCGTCTACCATGGTTCATGGCAGCATCGCAGACTCTTCTGACGGCTCAGGTCTGGATGGATTTTTCGCACTCGAAAATGCTGAAGTCGTTGTGGTGCTACGGGACCATAACCATGTGACCTGTAGCTCCCCATCACATCCTTCCGAAGTCAGGGACCGTGGAACATGGTATCCACTTTGGAATCTGACATCAGAAAGCTTTACATACCACCTAGGCTGCAAAACTGGGTAGCGCGACGAGCGGCTATGAACACGCGCGCTCGACGCTGCCAGCCCTCGGACGGGTCACAATTGCGTACGTGCCTCGGCCGGGTGGATTTGCCGCACGCTTCGAGAAGATCTGGGTCGTTAAGATGGAGCGGCGAGATGGGTGGTGGCATTGGAAGATGCCAGATGGTGATTTGCAGGAGAGCCCGACCTAGCAGGGTTCTCTCCTCAGTGCGGGTGGTTATTTTTGGCCATTTTATACGGAGTGCACGACAGGTCGCCCCTTTCTGGGCCCGTTCTTGCGATGGCCATTGAGGCTGTACCTGTCTTAGCGCGTAGCTCTCTTCTCTTCTTTTTTTTCTCTCTTCCTCTTCGTACCTGAACCCCCCCCCCCCCCCCCCCCCCCACACCCTCTCCCCCTGGATGACCCCCCTCCATGGGTGCAACCAGCAACGCAACGGAGCCAAGCAGCAAGAGTTGGTAACCAGGGGATCCGAGCTTGGGATTTCTCGTCGCCTGCCGTTGCAGTGCCGACGATCCCCACTGGATTCTTTTTAGCGCTTGACAAACAAGGTGTCCGTACCCAGATGATTGGAGACCGGGACTGGGCAATACGAAACGGAAGGGGTCGAGAAAGCGATGATGTCGGCGATGGAACCCTCGAAAAAAAAGCGATGGAGGGTAGGGTCGGGAATGACGAAGGCAGGTAGCCGTCCGCATCAACACCCAAGAAAAAGGGGATGCCTTTGAGGCAACACCAAAGAGTCTGATGGCCGAATCGGGAGGACTTGCGACGAAGACGTTGAGCTAGCGGCAGCTTTGCTTTTGTCTCGTTTCTTGTTTCTGCCTGCCCAGCTGCCCCCTTTCTTAGGCTTGGTTTCGCTGCCGCGGTTCCTTGGTTGGGTATAAGTCGCAGCGGTTGTTGGGATAAGGCGGTCTTGGATCGGATTTTGGGGTTGAAGTGAGAAAAGGATTGGATGGGGTTGGGGGGCACCAGGCACACGGGACGAGCACGTACTGGGGGCGTGTCCGCGAAAAGTAGGTTGTTAGCAGGCAAGGTAATCTACGGAGCAAGCTAGAGAGTAGCAGAGCTTTGGGCGTTGATAGTAGGCGGGTTGATGAGGCGTCACCTCAGCGGGCTGGTAGACGAAGGAAGAGGACGCCAGGCATGGCATTTCGCGGATTGATGATATACCGTGTACGTGAAGGATCAAGGTAAGATGCAGTCAGAATCAAGGAAGATGAGGTGGGACTCAAAGCTGCGATGCGGCAGAAGGAGCTGACTGAAGCTTGGCCAACGTGGTGCCTGCTTGGTGCCGAGTTTCATCAAAAGCTGGCCTAGTTTGGAAAGCGCGGCGTGAGGTGGTGGCGGCAGATGCAGCGACTTGTTGTGGAGCGGTCTTGCTTTCCTACCTAGCGGCCGGTTCTGGAATGGAAGCGACGAGAACAGAGAGAGTTTGATAGATGGTTGGCTATATCGACTTTCACCCATGCGACTTGGGTGTCTGCAGAATTACCAAAGAACAGAAGGTATCGCAAGTGTTCAAATGTTCTGATTGCGCTGGGCGGATCGACCCTTCGCCCGACAAGGACTACTGTATCCGTAACAGCTGGTTTAGATGAACAAGCAAGCCTTCTCCAGAAGTGAGATATTGCGGCGGTACGTACCGATGGCGATCTCTCAAACTAGTGTAGCAGCCGGATGGCTCAGCCAGGGAATGGCGCCACAGCCCAGGAAAGGAAGGGGGGCTTTGAGGAGAGAGGCGGCGGACATGGACACTGAATGGAGGTGAAGACGGGAGGAAGTGAGTGGTGGGCGGGCTCTCGCTCCTGCGTCCGCTGCGCCTGCCGTGGGTGAGAAGAAACAAGTCAGAGACAGCTTGCGAGTAGGATCCTGGCCAGTCAACAGTCCAGATTAGACAACATGTCAGTTCCTGGACGATATTTTCCGTCGAGCTGGAGACAAACGGATTTCGCCGGGATGGGCCTACTCGGAGATATGCAGTCAACTCAAGGTTCTAAGGAGAATCGCGATGCTGTTGCTGCAGGCAAGTGGTGCCAGCAGTAACTGCAGCTGCTTTGTTGTTGCCGGTGAGGTGGGGGCCTTTCCATTTGGGGCCCTCCAGAAAACCTGCCCCTCACTTGCTGCATTCTCAGCTCGTCGACAGGCTGGCCAGGCACAGGTCCGTGTTTTCCTTTCTTTCCCTGGTCCATGCCGCTCCCTGAACGCAGGTAGGTGCCTTTGCTGCCCGCTGCTCCATTTGAACCCAGATCCATTCCTGTTGCCCCGGCGCCTGCTCTCCGAGTCTTGACATGTTTGTATGCTACCCCTAATCGCGATATGTCAGACAACACTGAATGGAGTCTTTGGGGGTGAAGTCACTTGCCATCCAACGCGCCCCAAACAACCAATGCAACTTAGCAAAGACCATATGGACACTGTACCTTGCCCCTGTGATAGCCCCGGCATCCAGACTAACAAACGAAAACGACGACAAAACAATGCCGTCTTTTTCACTACTGTAGCAAGACACATGAACAAACCCGGTGACCTCAATATGGGAAATAAAAGCTTGCATCGTCCGTACCCCAGCCCCAGCGTCTACCTAGACTGCCCACGCGTTCGGAGCCTCATCTTCTTCACTGGCCGAAGATCCAAGGCAGCTAGGCTCTTGCTTGACGTCTACCTGCCAAAACCGCCCAAGACATCTTCCAGTATTCTCAGGACAAACTTCACCAATAGCCTGTGCAATTGCTTCTGACAGTCCCGATTCCTTTCCATTCAGCCTAGGCGAAAAAAAGGTAGTCCAATATCGTCCACGCAACAAGTACGGATTCAGTGCAAGGGATTTAGTCCTCCCACCTTGGCTTCATCCCCCTTCTCGCCCTCGTCCTCGTACCTCACCCTCAACCCGTCCCGCCCCGCGCCCTCTCTGTCATCCGCCGATACGAGCACGCCCCTGTCACACCCCGCCCACCACCACCCACCTCCACGCCTCTAGGCGCTACTGCGTATTCTCTCCACGTACACAATACACTCCCCTCTCTCGCTCTCCAGCCCGTCGACCAGCAACACATAAAGCTGCTCAGCTCCCACCTCCTGAACTTGCTTTGCCCTGCTCATTCTCTCTCGACTCAACTATCCATCTCTCTCGCTCTTCTTGATACCCCACACCGCCTCCTCCACGACCCAGTCTCTGACTCTCTTTGCGAATTGCTCTTTTACGTTTTTGTCGGGGTCTTCTATTGCGTTGAATCAATATGTGGTACGTCTACCCCCAATCCTCTCCCCGCTCCCCAGCAAGCTTGCCCGCAGCCTGTGTCCCCCCTCCACATAGCTTTTCACCAGCTGAAGAGGGGACCGGGACGGCAGCCACAAAGGCAATTGGCATCTCAGTAAGCAGTAAGCTGACGGGAACCTCCTGATAGTGGCATTTTCGGCTACGTCAACTACCTGGTGGAGAAGGACCGGAAGTTCATCCTCGACACGTTGGTGAACGGTGAGTACACCGCCTCCCCCTGAACAACTCCAATTGGAGCCTCTGAGCTCCACTCACTCCTGAGAACCTTTTGGCTGACAAGTTGCTGCCTCCCCCAGGTCTGTCTCGTCTCGAGTACCGCGGATATGACTCGGCCGGTCTGGCCGTCGACGGCGACAAGAAGAACGAAGTCTTTGCCTTCAAGGAGGTTGGCAAGGTCGCCAAGCTTAAGGAGCTCATCGCCGAGTCCAAGGTCGACCAGACCAAGTACTTCGACTCACATGCCGGCATTGCCCACACTCGCTGGGCTACTCACGGACCCCCGTCTCGTCTGAACTGCCACCCCCACAGGTACGCGTGCACTTCCTCGAGGACAACAGCAAACTTTCTCCGTTGAGCCTCCTTCCACGCCATTGACTCTGGAACTAATAACATCTCCTTTGTAGATCTGACCCTACCTGGGAGTTCACCGTCGTCCACAATGGTATCATTACCAACTACAAGGAGCTCAAGACTCTCCTGAGCGCCAAGGGCTTCAAGTTCGAGACCGAGACCGACACTGAGTGCATTGCCAAGCTCGCCAAGTACCTGTACGACCAGCACCCCGAGGTCGGCTTCACAGACCTGGCCAAGGCTGTCATCAACGAGCTCGAGGGTGCCTATGGACTGTTGATCAAGTCCGTCCACTACCCTCACGAGGTCATTGCTGCCCGCAAGGGTTCTCCCCTTGTCATCGGTGTCAAGACCCAGAAGCGCATGAAGGTCGACTTCGTCGATGTCGAATACTCCGAGGAGGGTGCTCTCTCTGCCGAGGCCGCCTCTCAGAACGTTGCCCTCAAGAAGCAGGACAACTTCTTGAACCCCAACGCTCTGCTGGGTGCCCCCGACAAATCCCTTCTGCACCGCTCGCAATCGCGCGCTTTCATGACCGACGACGGCATGCCCATGCCCACCGAGTTCTTCCTCTCCTCTGACCCCTCCGCCATTGTCGAGCACACCAAGAAGGTCATGTACCTCGAGGACGACGACATTGCCCACATCCACGAGGGTTCGTTGAACATCCACCGTCTTAAGAAGGCTGATGGCAGCTCCAACGTGCGGACCATCCAGACCCTCGAGCTCGAGCTCCAGGAGATCATGAAGGGCAAGTTCGACCACTTCATGCAGAAGGAGATTTTCGAGCAGCCCGAGTCCGTCGTCAACACGATGAGAGGTCGTCTTGACATTGCCAACAAGACCGTCACCCTCGGTGGTCTCCGCTCCTACATCTCTACCATTCGCCGCTGCCGCAGAATTATCTTTATTGCATGTGGCACTAGTTATCACTCGTGCATGGCCGTTCGTGGTGTGTTTGAGGAGTTAGCTGAGATCCCCATCGCTGTCGAGTTGGCTTCCGACTTCCTCGACAGACAGGCACCTGTCTTCCGTGACGACACTTGCGTCTTCGTTTCCCAGTCCGGTGAGACTGCTGACTCACTGATGGCTCTGCGTTACTGCCTGGAGCGTGGCGCCCTGACGGTCGGTATCGTCAACGTCGTCGGTTCCTCCATCTCCCTGCTCACTCACTGCGGTGTTCACGTCAACGCAGGCCCCGAAATTGGTGTTGCCTCGACCAAGGCCTACACTTCTCAGTTCATCGCCATGGTCATGTTCGCCCTCTCCCTTAGTGAGGACCGCGCCTCCAAGCAGAAGCGCCGTGAGGAGATCATGGAGGGTCTTGCTAAGATCCCTGAGCAGATCAAGGACATCCTTACCCAGGACCAGGCCATCAAGGAGCTCTGCTCCAAGACCTTCCAGAACCAGAAGTCTCTTCTTCTTCTCGGCCGTGGCGCCCAGTTCTCCACTGCCCTTGAGGGTGCACTGAAGATCAAGGAAATTTCCTACCTACACTGTGAGGCTGTCATGTCTGGTGAGCTGAAGCACGGTGTTCTTGCACTTGTCGACGAGAACCTGCCCATCATCATGATCCTCACTCGCGATGACCTCTTCAAGAAATCGCTCAACGCCTACCAGCAAGGTAAGTTCAGAATACCTTCGTGATACGGCCTGCTCAACTCGGATGCTAACAATGTTCAATAGTTATTGCTCGTGGTGGCAAGCCCATTGTCATCTGCAACCCCAGCGATGAGGAGTTCAAGACCAACGAGGCCGAGAAGATTGAGATCCCCAAGACGGTTGATGCCCTGCAGGGTATCCTCAATGTCGTCCCCCTGCAGTTGATTGCTTACTGGCTGGCTGTCATGGAGGGCCTGAACGTCGACTTCCCTCGTAACTTGGCCAAGTCTGTCACCGTCGAGTAAGCTGCTTGTATCGGGAGATTGAGGTTTGGTTTATTGTCGGCTACTTCTCGCCACAACGGAGTTGGGTTGCCAAAAGGGAGACTGGCCCTTGATGCTTTAATGCCACAGCGGGCTGCTTAGAGGCGGTGTCAGATGTGAAACCCTCTCGTGTATTACTGGGTATTTGTGGAAAATGAGGGAAAGGTCCAGCATGGGAGACTTCAAGGACCTGTCAAGATAAAGGAGCGTAATTTTTTTTTGGAGGTTAAATGCCACACAGCAAGGCAACCTGAAGCAATGAAAGCAATATTGTCTATTTCATTTAGTGTTACACTTTGCAAGCCTCGACTCACTGTGATGATGCCGATTTAATTCGCGGTTGAAAGGGTCGGCCTCGACCCTTCGTTCCCTCATTCGTCTAGAGACGCCTTTGAACATTCCCACACGATCAATCGCCAAGTAACCAGTCATTGTCATTTCATTCCTTTGTCTCTCTATTTCCCGACCATCCCCTGTGATCCCACTCTAGACAACCTGCGTACCGTAGCCACGGATTCGTTCCGCAAACTTCCAGCTCTGCTTCTCGAGCTTCTCGTTCTCCTTCAAGTCAACACCGTCCTTGGTTACCACAGCGATGGAGTAGTTATCAGAGCTGCGGGCGTCACGGTAAAAGAGCACCTTCATGCACTCCTTGATGACCTCGATGGCCTGCTCCTTGGATAGCTTGGCGGCGGCCTCCTCGTCGGGGACGTAACGACGCATGATGGGCTGCGCGAGGGCGGAGCCAAAGCCTGTGGCGAGCGAAGGCGAGGTAAAGGTGGTGCCGAGTAGGTCGGCGGCAGCGAGGAAGGGCTTGTTGCTGTCGTCGAGGCCGGCGACAAGGAGGTGGTTCCAGAGGGGGTCGAAGTCGGAGCGGCGCTTGTAGAGGAGCTTGGAGAGATACTTGTGCAGGTTCGCAGCGTTGAGGCGGGCGGGGGCATCTGCGGACAGGTCGTACGACTCTTCGATATCGAGAGCCGAGAGGTGGCGGTCGAGGTACTGCATGTCAGAGACGTCGCCGCCGAAGCCGACTACGGTGGAGTTGGCGAAGGTGCGGAGACGCTTGACGTCGGTAAAGCGGGCGAGGGAGCCGTAGGATGCTTGAGGGAAGTGTCAGTGCATGTCCTGCTTTTGATTCGAGAGGGATGCATGGTGACGAGGATGGGAGGACAGGAGCGAGTTGGAGACATACCCAGGTTATCGGCGGCAATGACAACACCCTCGCTGAACTTGATGGCGATGACTGATGTGCCCGTGACGATTGGGGACTGTGTCGCTTGGTTGGGACCATTGAGGTTCATGTAGGAGCCGTCGTAGGCACCGTAGACGTCGTCTCTGGGCTGCGAGGAGGGGTTCGGTATGTTAGTCCATGATACAAGGCTGAAGAGGATGGAGGGGAGGAGATGGATTGCATACACGGCCCCAAGCTTGCGGTCTGTGATCCATTATGGCCGGTGTGATGTGTGTAGTTTGAAAGACTGGTTGATTGAGGTCGTAGAACTACGGTGTCGATTGTTCGTGTGGAAGGTCGTGGGTTTTGGCGATGGTCAGTCGGTATGTGAGGTTGAATGAAGCTTGGGGGTTGCTGTGCTGAGCTTCGCGTCCCCATGGATGCCTCTCCGGCCCGGCTGGCTGTGCCAGCTAATGCTCATGCCGCTGGTGCATGCTGCGTCAGGGTGGTGCCTGACAAATGGGGCTGCAAGTTTGGGGTGTGCTTGCCGAAAAGAGTCAGCTTCGAAGCTGTTGGAGTGGGCGATGCATAATCGGTACTAGATACCTTTTGACAACATTAACAAGGCGTGCATTCTCAAGTATCTAGTACAACAAAGCTTCAGGGGTCAAAGGTCAAACAAACAAGGAGGTCAGCCCAATTCTGGTCGCATGCTCTTAGTCCCATCCCCCGTCATTTCGTCAACACCACGGACGGCATTTGTGGTGTCGAAAATCTCCCGACTCCTCCGAATCCACGATTGGTACCTCTCCTCTCCAGACAAAACACCGTTCGCAGCTTGATCCGCTCTGGTTCGTGCCGTTCGAATCACCCTGCGCCGCATCGCGACTTTGCCCTCGAAACGAAAGCTCAGCATAAAATAACCCCATAAATAAACACTTCCAGGATGTTGACATCAATCGGCCGGGCAGCCGCCCAGCGCCTGCTCTTCCGCGCCGCACCACTGGCCGGCCCGCGAACCCAATCCATCGTGCGCGCAGCGTACCGCGGCTTTTCGACGTCACAATGGACACGTGTGCCCGCCACTAAGGCGTCCTCGACGACTACCAAGACGAAGAAGACCACCGAAGCCAAGGACGGAGCGGCGGCGAAGAAGAAGGTCACGACCAAGACCAAGGAGGCGGCGGCGAAGAAGCCCAAGGCGAAGAAGAAGGTGGCGGCCAAGAAGCCCGTGCCTAAGAAACGGGCCAAGAAAGTGCTCACGCCCGAGGAGAAGCAGAAGCTCGACGTCAGGGAGTGGAAGAAGCTCGCACTGCTGCCGGACCCGAAGAGGCTGCCGTCGACGGCGTGGTTGCTTCACTCCGCGGAGGCGGGCAAGCAGGCTGACTCAGCGGCTGTTCTGATGGACCGGACCAAGGAGAGCGCCGAGTCGTTCAAGAACCTGTCTTCGTACGAGCTCCAGGTAAGCTCCCAGACCTCCCCACCCCTGATCTCTTCTATGAAAGTCGCCAGAGACTGACACCGGTGCGTTCCCTCCCAACCACAGCGTCTCCAGGAAAAGGCCGACGAGAACAAGCTCACCAACAACGCCGCCTATAAAGCGTGGGTTGAGTCGCACACGCCGCAGGCCGTGGCCGAGGCGAACCGCGCGCGCGCGAAGCTCCGCAAGGTCAGCGGCCGCAAGGTCCCCGCGCCCATCCGCGACGACCGGCAGCCCAAGAAGCCGCAGACCCCCTTTGCGCTCTTCACCAAGGCCCGCTGGGCCAGCGGCGACTTTGCTGGCTTGAGGCCGTCCGACGTCGCCCGCCGGGTCGGCGACGAGTGGAAGGCCCTGTCGGAGCCCGAGAAGGGCACGTACGAGGAGCTGTCCAAGGCAGACGTCGACCGGTACGCGCGCGATGCTCTAAGCGTGCTGGGACACGTCGTCAACCGCGGCGAGACCCCCGAGTAAAGGGTCGAGTTTCGTAGGGTGTGTTTTCCCAAGGCGGCGTCGAGTTTTGAAAAGCAGACATAGGTTATATACTTGAGCGAATTCGGCAAGCAACGGTCGACCGTGTACGAAGAGAAGGCAAAGGCTGAGAAGAAGGCGGCGGGCCTGTTGTTGTAGTTTGTGCTCTGGGCTTGTACAGAATAAGGGATCGCTGGAAAGGATTGGGCGCTTGTTCAACGCTGTATTTCAGATACCAGTTGTCAGGGAGGGGTTTGGCAATCAAATTCGATTGCCCAGTTGGCCCTTTTACATGCAAAGTACCGAAGTAACGCGGACCCCCTTTGTTGATGCTGTGCTCACCGCAGTATTTGCGCCGGCGTGTCCAAACTTTTCAAACTGATGCGACGCCCATGTGCGATCCAAACGCCTCGCTAATTCAAGAAAACATGAAAACTCTACCTGGCATGCCCCCTTCCGTATCGTCTCACGTCCCGTCATCCGGGCCGTCATCCATGCTGTCCCCGGACTCGGAATTCTCATGCCCGTGGGTAATGACCACGACGTCGCCGGCACCGTCCACCCACCTCGCCGCGTCCTTCTTCAGCGCCCTCTCGCTCGCCAAGTACAGGGCCAGGTAGACGTGGCCCGCGATGTGGCCCCAGCAGTAGACCCGCAGCCAGGTCCAGTCCTCGGCGCGCTTGCACCAGACGCCCCAGCCGGCGAACCCCTCGAGGATGTAGTCCGTGAGGAAGTGCCACGCGCGCTCGCGCAGCGTGGGCCGCCAGCCTCTCCAGTCAAGCTGCCAGTAGCCTCGCTCGAAGGGGCGGAGTTCCCGTTTCTGCTCGACGGGTGCGTAGCGCTTTGAGATGTTGAGCTGACGGGCTAGTTCCCGAAGTTTGGGCGTCAGGAGATCGTCGGGCGTCAAGTCTGTGGTTCCGACGGGAGGACCGACAGGATGGATTTCGAGGCGTTCGAGGTAGTTTAGATGCCGCTCATTTGGAGGGCGTATGGGGCGGTAGAGGTCGCTAGGAACCGTTCCGACATCTGAGGAGCTTTTGGTAATGACCGACCTCGACTCAGAGATGGGCGCAGATCTTCTGTGCCGTTTTGACGTAAGAGGAGGCTCAGAACCGCCTCGGGTTGGCGACGAAGGTAGTGTTCTCTTCTTCAAGGGCTGGCATGGCGTATCTTGTATGACCTGCTCGAACGACGAGCTGGGTAGAAGTGGCCGCTTAAAAGCAGGGAACGGTGTTCTTAGCACCACATTATCTGCCGAAGAAGCAGGGCCCGGGGTGGCTTCATTGCCAGCTGTGGTCAAGTAACTCGATGCCACGAGGACAACCTGACCATCATCCTCATCCTCCCCCGAGTCTGAGTCTGGCACTGGTGTTGAATCTGCCGGGAGAGTCGGCCCTTGTTGATTCCCCGAATGTTGCTGTGATAACCCGGCGGCTTGGCTGTCAAACTGGCAAGCCAGGTGCTCGAACAGCCGACTGGGAGACGAGAACTCTATAAGACTTATGGTATTCAGAGGCTGGGAGTCTCCGATGGTACTCGGAGGGGCTTGCCAACTACCCTGGGTCCTTTGCGGATCTGCCTCTGGTTGGGAAGAGGGTATTATGTCTCTGGATATAAGTGGCCGGGCTAGGCCCGGGGAGTTTCTGTTGTCCAATACGCTTCTGAATGACAGTTCTTGCGAGCGAAAGGACCCAAAGGATCCAAACGATATTGGCGGGGGTGGTGGTGGCCGCACCGGTGAAGAGGTGGCAGGCTGAGTTGCATCGCTGCTGGGAATCGGCGGTGGTGCATCAGACCAAGCAGGCAAAGCCGGCAGCTCAGCCTGTGAACTCGGAATAACTTCTTCTGCGGTACTGGGTGAAGGCCTCCTCACGATCTTGGTCTGGCTTGCCGGGTTGAAGTCGAGATATGCCTGTGCCAGGGCCCGATAGCGCGCATCGTCGACGGTCCTGCACGGTGCTGTGACGTGCACCAATATTTCGACGTTGGCAGTTGTCTCCATGACAGCCTCACAGCGGTTCTTGCGAGCGCGGTCATCTCAAAGACCAGACGCCAGGGTGCATGATGATGAGAAGGAGCAAATTTGATGATGAAGGGTATAATACATAAGATTCCTAGGCGAATTAGTATCCAAAAAGGAAGAGAAGAGCATAAAGGCGCCTGGAATGCGGGAAGTGAGTAATGTTAGATTGAAAGTCAAAGGCGAAGTCCCAAAAGCGCGACTGAGGACCGTAGAAGTCGCGAAGTCAGTGCACTTCGAGGTGGGGCACATATCCCATCATCTGTCCCTTGCACGTAGCGGTGCAGGCGGAAGCACGCATAGCACACCGAACCCACCACCACCACAACGCCAGAAGAGATAGACCGGGGTGTCGGTTTCTAGCCCGCAGCCCAATTCCATTTAGCGCGCTGAAGAGCTCGAATGAGGTAGCTGTACCATCCGCTGTGGCCTTCCCCAGCCCCGGCAGCCTGTACTCTGTACGCGCGGGCTGTCAGTGGACAATTTGAGGCACAGAAAGATTGGCCCATCCCGTTGCAGTGTGTGTCCTTACCCCAGAATCATATTGCTCAGGGACCAGACACAAACCGCCAACAAACTGACTTGCTCCTTTCCCCGACTTCTTCCCCTTCCTCACCCGTGGTACCCCCTTCCGTTCTCGCTCCCCTGGACTCTCCCAACGAATTCTTCCGGTCGACGACCTCAGAAACAGCAGCCATGTCCGAGAAGAAGCCTGCGACTCTCCCCAACCTGGGCAAGGTTCTCGTCATCGGCGGCAATGGCTTCCTGGGCCACCACGTCGTCAACCAGCTCCTCGCCGGCGACCGCTGGGCTGTTGCGGCTGTCGACGTGATCGACCTCCGCTGCGGCCACAACCGCCACCCCAAAGCCAACTACCACGAGGCCGACATCACCGACACCGACAAGATGAAGTCCATCCTCGAGAACGTCAAGCCCGACGTCGTCATCCACACCGCCTCCCCCGCCGTCCAGGGCGACAGCGCCGTCGCCAAGGACCTCTTCCGCAAGGTCAACGTCGACGGCACCGCCTCCGTCGTCGCCGCGTGCCAGGCCGCCTCCGTCAAGGCCCTCGTCTACACCTCCTCCGCCAGCATCATCAGCGACAACACAAACGACCTCATCAACGCCGACGAGCGGTGGCCCGTCATCCGCGGCGAGCTACAGACCGAGTACTACTCCGAGACCAAGGTATGCGCCTGCCCTGGTGGCTTCCCCTTCGTCGCATAACGCTCTCTTGCAACCAGGCGCACCAGGCTGACATGACATGCTCCCTCCCTCAGGCCGCCGCAGAAGAACTGGTTCTCAACGCGAACCGCCAAGACCCCTACCCCCTCGTCACATGCTCCATCCGCCCGGCGGGCATCTTCGGCGAGGGCGACACAATGGTCACCCACCAGATGGTCAAGATCTACCGCGAGGGCAAGACGGGCGTCCAGCTCGGCGATAATGACAACCTCTTCGACTTCACCTACGTCGGCAACGTCGCCCACGCCCACCTGCTGGCGGCGCGCCTCCTCCTCGCCACCGCCGCGGCCTCCACCGCGCCCCTCGACCACGAAAAGGTCGACGGCGAGGCCTTCCTCGTCACCAACGACAGCCCCATCTACTTCTGGGACTTTGCGCGCGCCATCTGGCGCGCCGCGGGATCCGACAAGGGCACAAGCCACGTCTGGGCCATCCCCCGCGAGATCGGCGTCGTCCTGGGCTTCTGCTCCGAGGTCTTCTTCTCCATCATCGGCAAGCCCCCCATCTTCAACCGCCAGCGCAACATCTACAGTTGCATGACGCGCTACTACAACATCGGCAAGGCCAAGCGCCTGCTCGGCTACCGCCCCATCGTCGGCCTCGACGACGGCATCAAGAGAGGCGTGCAGTGGTTCCTGGACCAGGAGAAGGCCGGCAAGGTCAGTGTCAAGTCATGAGACGAACCATGATGGGTACAAGGACAGACAGACGGGTACGAGGAACGCTTGTGATGAGCGGCGGCATTGGCGATCTTGGGACTCGTGTTTGAAAAGTGTGGTTTTTTCCCGTATATACACATATATACCCTCGCTGTAGGAGGGACTTAATAATCGGCCCCCAATCGGCCATGTCATGAGCAAAAACATCAAGCTGCGAAGCACAGTCCACTTTACCTTGCAACATCATGTAACATTATAGTGACCAGTATGTGCAAACATGACAGCGCACATGGAAGCACACACATGGAAGCACACACATGGAAGCACACACATGGGAGCATACACATGGGAGCATACAGGTATGGTATCTGAAAGCATCAATTGGAGGGAAACCTGCAGGCCGACCATCGGCCTGGTCCAGTTCACATTTACGGCGCTACAAGGCTGGTTCTTCACCATCCCGTTGCTACCTGTAGAGAAGACTGTCGCTCTCTGCCGCGCGACCTTCCATAAGTGGAGGCGGAGAACAGGCGGCTTTTTGTTTTCCACCCCTCACCCTCACCCTCACAACAACAACAACAACAACAACCTCCATACCTATGCGCGCAAATGTGGCGCACTTTTTTTGCATCTATCCTTCTCTCTGCCCCCGATATCCTCTCACAAATGTAATCCGACATCTCACCATTCCAACAAAGAAGCGAAGCTATAGTGGGTCTCGCGCGCAAGCCAAGAAGATGACGAAGCTTGCTGTCCAGCTCGAGACGGTCAATCAATCGAGCAGCATTGCCCACCGACGAGTCGACGAGCCCCTTGGGCCTATACTCCAAGCCAGCCAAACCGAAGTCAAACCAATTCTCCCAATCCTGCCACCCCCTTCCTGAAAAATGTCAGGCTCGTGTCGTGTGAAAGAACACCGGCAGACCGCAGGAAACTAGTTCCGAGCTGATCCGATGCTTTGCTTAGAGAAGCCAAGAAGCAAAGGGGTTGGGAGTTTTTTTGGAAGAAAAAAACCGAGCTCTCTGAAAAGAAAAGAAAAAAATCATTCATGCCGCCTTGTCGTGAGTAGAAGTCGAACAATAAGGAAATCTTTTTGTCCTTTCGATGAAAAACGGTCGGGAACGCCGTCAACGATGCATGGATATGTGACTCTTGAAACCCCAAATCGCAGGTTCCGATGGAATGCTGCGCAGTAATGAGAACCGGATGGCGGGTCGCTCTGTGATGTGTGTAGACCTGCCATGTGTGTGTGTGTATGTGTGTGGCCTGGCCGGCCGGCTTACAAGTTTCCGCCAACACCAACACCATTCTGTCTTCCCCAGACTCCACCAGATTGGCGCCACTCTCTCTTCTGCGCCTCACTAGGGCCCTCGGTGTCAGAATGCTCGAATTGTGCTCCTCCGCCATAGGGAGACGGTTGGCCGTTCTCTTCTTGTTGTGCTCGCCATCGCTGGGGCGGCGTGCCAGGGTTGGCTTGGTTGAAAGGAGGTATGGGCATGGGCGAATCCTGCACGGGGCGGACACTGCTCTCTTGCTGTTGCCACAGAGCGGGGTCTGTCTCGACCCTTCGGGGAGGGGGCCGAGTCGAGTTGTCGGGTCTGTTAAAAACCTCGTTGACTTCACCGCTGAGCCCCGATCTCTGGCCCATGCGGTCTTGGTAGCGCTTGAGAATGTCCTTGGTGGTGAGATCAGCCGTGTTTCCAAAGACAAAGGGATCGTTGACCAGATCCATGAGCTCGTCAGGGACCTGTGAGATAGAGTTAGCCACGTCCAAGTACTCGACACTTCACAAAATATGCCTACCAAGCACATCTCTTCAATAGAGGTGATCATGTCGTTCACGGCCACAATGGCAAACATGGGGTCGCTGTCCAGCGTAGGCGCTTTGTTGCTGTTGTAAAGGATGTTCGGCGCAATGACCGTTGCCAGGTTCTTGATGTCCATCCTGGATCCAGCTTCTTCGTCAACCTGGTGGAAAGATCCGGCCCACTTCAAAAAGCAGAACAAGATCTCCAAGCAGTCTCGGTGAGGCTTGGGCAGCAGGCAGCAGATGAGATGCAGGTACTGTTTGCGCTTTTCGTCGTCTTGAATCTTGGCGACGGCGATCCAGAGTTTCTGAAGCTTGAAAGTCATGAGCGGATCGGGAAGCTCGCGCAGGTATCGCTTCAACAAGGCGGCGACTTGGACTACGGGCTGGTCCATGAAGTTGATGCTATCGCAGCCTTCGCGGTCAATCCTCTCGCACAACTCGGACAGCTTCTTGATGTTTCCGTTCTTTCGAAACACACCCTCAACCGACAAATCCATCTTCCTCATCGAGGAGATGAGATCGTCAATGATGGCGGGGATCTTGAGAGTGCCGGGTCCCACGCCGTCTGTCGATTCGGCACCGTCCTTGTCAATAATGATATCCAGCGGCACACCGAAGATGCCCTTCTTCTTGACGTTCTTGGGCCTGTCGTTCTTGAATGCCTTGCCGAGATTCTTCCAGAAGGTGGGCTGCTTCCTCAGCTCGATGAAGCTCAACAACTCATCGAGAGAGAACTCGTGCTCAACCGCAGGCGCTAGAGTCAAGACTGCTAGGTGGCGCACGATGAAGTATTCCAGTCCCGACAGCTCCGAGAAATACTTCCGGCCGAGCCGCTGAGGCATCGGGTCGCCCATGCGGATCTCTGCCTCTCTGCCCGCAGATTGCGATCTTTGGTGTCCCGTGGGATCGGTCGCAGGAGATCGGAAGAGCTCTTGTCGGCTTGGTTTGTACTGCTGCTCTTTGACCTGTTCGGCAGCGACAATCCGCGGGATGTCATCGAGAGTCAGGGCGTCCTGGTGGTTAAACATTTTGTCCGTCGTGCCCTCGTCGTTTGGGCCACGTCTGTCTTCGACAATCTGGAGGTCCCCATCGGCTCGTCCCAAGTCCTCGCCTGCCGATCCTGGGCGGACGCTACGACCCTCAGGGCCGTCCATAATGCGCGAGGTTCTCGCCTTTCTGAAGCTGGACGACAAGTGCTTGTCGAGCCGAGTGCTTCTCAACCGGCGAACATCATTCAGCGTGTTCTCGTAGGAAGACTCGCGATTGTGCTCCCGCTGATCTCCGGCGTACGATTTCGAGCGGTTGTCTGAATTTAGGTAGGGCGCTTCTCCGGGTGCCAAAGTTTGGGGGCCCTCGCCTGGACCATACCCATCCATGTTCTGGTCGTCATTCTGCCGAGGCAAAGCGCCGTTACTTCGGAGGATGTCCAACAATCTCGCCAGAGCCACCTTCAGCAGGAAAACGTATTGCTGCAACTTGGTGACATGCTCGAAAGGAGGTATGTCCTCGCTGTTGGCGCCGATACAGTTATTGCAGTAAATCTTCTTGTCGAAGGCATTGTAACGAGCGTCTTCCAGCTTGCGACCGATGTCTCTGGTGCATCGAGAACAGCTCACGCAAGTAATGTGCCAACGTCTATCGGAATGCTTAGCGCACTCGTCCTCGACAGATTTGTTGCACAGTGCGCAATGGTCCGAGTCCTTTGCCGAAAGTCGTGAGTTGCCGGTGATAGCCTGGAGAGTGTTGTCGTCAGGTTTGACACTGTCCAGCTCGCTGAGATCGTCCAGGAATTGATAGATGCCGTCAGAGCTCTTAGACTCCTTCTCGAGACGCAGCGCTCCCTGCAGACAAATTCGAATAAGAAGTTTGAGGTAGTGGGCAAGGCCTGTGACGAGAGACAGCAGCTCCTGCGTGACGCCAAGCTTCCGGGCTCCCGTGTCCTGGGTCTTGGACAACAGGGAAAAGAAAGATACTATCTTCTTGCACAAAAGCTTGGCCTCACGTCCGTACGACAATCCTATTTCTGGCCTGTTAGCAGCGCGATTTGAGGCAGGCGAAGAGACCAAAACACACCCTTTAACTTCAGCTCGTCCATGGAGTAGTCTAGGCGATCAGCAGACTGGAACAGAATTTCGACGTGCCAAATGAACTTCTTGGCGACGAGCACACCGTCGACGTAGGCGCCATTGCTCACGTGGAGAAGCATGTCGGAAATGCAGGCCGCAGATGACTCCTCAAAGGTCGACAAGACACTCCAGATGCGATAAACTTTCTCTTCCATGCGCTCCTCCTCCTCTCTGATGATTTCGCGCGTGGCGGGGTCGTCGGTCTCTTGGGGTATCTCGGAGGAATCGCTTGGCTGGGTAAGTCGCACATTCCAGAACTTGTGTATCATGTAACACTCGGGGTGCCAATGTTGGTTCTGGCCATTTCTGTAAATCTCCACAAACTGCTTGAGGATTGCAGTCTGGCAGCCATTACATCTCTGCGCGAACTGCGTGGAGTAGTGGTAATGGCAGTAAACATTGCCATCGTGCTCGTAGTAACTGTCCTGGGCGCCGAAGACAGTGGGACAAAGGGAGCATGTGAAGTGGTCGACGTGATACTTTCGGTCGAGGGCAGTGATGTAGGAGCCTCGAAGGGCACCACCACACTTGTAGCAAAGCAGACCCAACCGGCGGAAGTAGTCCGTCTCGCAGAGCGGGTACTGTCCCTCGCCATTTTCGTCGTCCACAGGGAAGAACTTGGAAGCTACGATCTGACCGCAGTCCTGGAGAAGTTTGGATTAGTAAGGCCAAGGGGGGATCGGGGACACGTTCAACACCTACACGACACTTGAAGCAGTCCAGATGAAAGGTTCCATCCAGTGCGCGCACGAATTGGCCGGTCAGCGGCTCTCCACACTTCTTGCAGATTCTCTGTTGACCGCTGGCTGACCGCCCACCTCTTCCGTTGGATCTGCTGCGTTCACCGCTCCGTCTCGAGTCGCCTTCTCTGCCAGGTGTTCTGGGGCCTGGTGAGCGCGAGGACTGCTGTGTGCGATAACTGCTGTCGGGGGTTCTCCTTCCTCCATTCTGTTGTTGTTGCTGCTGCTGCTGCTGCCAACCTCGATCGCCAGGATAGCCGGGTTCCATAGGGGCAGCGGGGTGGGCCTGCAAGCGGTCGTCAGGCGCCCCGTGGTCGTAATCCGACGCCATGTTTGCAATACTCTTCGTGTCGATACTCTCTCTACTTGGTAAGGTCGATTGCGACTCTTGGCTGGTAGGGCGGAACGGATTGAAAAGCGGCCCGTCAGCCTCGAGTGTCGGACGTGGAAATTGCCAGGGGATTATCGGCCGGCATCAGCTGGACGGTGAAAATGCCGGGGGGTGGTTGTGGTGGGATGGGTAGAGGGTATGTATGTACTGGGATCGAGAATTGAAGAAAAGGGTCGTCGTCGCACGGCGGCGGTATCGTGCTGCTGAGCGATGGTAAATAAGCCGGATAACGGCGGGCAGCTACTCGCGTGACTGGCGGGAGACGGCTGGCCGCGTCGCAGGCGCTGGGCTGAAAGGGATGGCGGTTGGTGAGAAGTGGCAGTCGGGGAGTGGGATTGGGATTGGGAGTCGGTCGAGTACGAATAGTCGGGGTTCAGGGTGAGGGCGAGGGTGAGAAGAGGGTCGGGGGAAACTGGGTCGGGGTCGTCGAGGTTAGGTTGTTGGCTTGTGGCAGTGGAGTAACCAGCAGGGCGATGTTTGGAGCAGGAGCTGAAATGCTACCAGCGGCCGACCACTGTTTTTTTTTTTCGTCCCTTCCCTTTTTACCTTCTCGTATGGTCCGAGGGAAGAATAGACGGCGGGACGAAGAGGAGGAGACAAAATGACACCCAAGGGGTAGGCAATCCACACCAGAGTAGTGATGCGAGGCTATGTGATGCAAATCCTAGAACGTCCGGGTCGCAGGAGTGCGGTGCCGCAGTCCAAGTTCAGCACCAACACCAGCTGAGAAGGGGAAAAAAAGGGGCCGAGTCAAGGACGATCAAAGGAGTGTGGGCGAAGGCGCGGTGGTGGTTTTGTTATGAGGCGTTCGTTGCTGGCCGTAGGGAGATTTAGTGTGGGCTCGATCGGCTGCACCCAAAACCCGGGCGAATCCCCAAAGTTAGGCTGTGCAGTTGGGTGCTGGTGCAGAGAAGGAGGAGGAAGGGTAAGGTGATGGGATGGGATGTAAGGATAGCCGACGAGCGACGTCGGGTTGTTTTTTTCCTTTTGATTTTTTTTTACCTTTCCTTTCCTTTCCTTTCTTTCTTCCTGTACCTTTCCGTGGTACCTTACGCCTCGAGTGCCACAGAAAAGGTACCTCGAGGGTGAGAAAGTATGAGGTGGAAAGGTGGTGGTGTGCAGTGCCGCCGTGCTTTTTGGGAGCAAGGTACAGAGTAAAAGCACGGGTAAGGCAGTGGACGAGGGCGGTAAGGCGAGGCAAGGCAAAGCAGAGCGGAGTGAAAGAAAGAGACTGTGAGGGTGGGAGAAGTGGGAGAGTGGGAGACGGGAGCGAACTCGGTAGGTACCCAAAGCGTAAGGCACGGCAAGAAAGGGCAGGAAGGAAGATGCAAGGTACCTTCCTTCGACTTACATTATGCTAAGATACGGGTACCCAAATTACTCCTCACTGCCGCAAGGCGCTAAGACTGATGATCGCCGCCTCTATGCACTGTTTGGGTTCTTCAGAGACGCTGGCTTGTGGCGTCAAAGGCACTCCGTCTCTTTTGCCGTCCAGTGTACGACGGATACGGACGAAGAGAAAGACTGTACCAAATCGCGGAGAGACAACAGGCCCCCAAAAATAATTCATTTCCCCGAACCGAGTGTGACCAAGGATGCAACAGCTTCGCTCATTCCAAGCCGTCGATATTGAGATTCTTGTTGTTGCCAATATCTGCACCGCGACCGCATCCACATAGGTGCCAGCGAGTGCGTGCACATACCTCCGTGTATAAGGTGCCTGCTCCCGCCGCTGTCAGGCAATCTCGAACGAAGGGAAATTCGAGCAAAGCGACGACAAGTCAATCAATGCTTTTGACCGGGGCCTTCATTGGAGCCCCCCTTCTCCTAGCGGGGGAACGGGGAGTCCTGCTCCCTCTCACTGGACATGGAAAAGCGACCCGTGATGATGATGGGGATCCAATGCTATTTACAGTGGAATTGCAATGCTCCTGCCAGGACGAAGGAGTGGACCCCGACCTTGGCTCCCCAATTGGCGCTTCAGCCGAGGAGTCAGGTTGGCATCCGTGCACGGCCCACTGCAAAGACGCCCGCGCAGCGGAGAAGGAAGGAAGAAAGAAGGGGAGAGAGGCCCTTCACAGCATTTTTGGGCGCTTGGCCGAGCAGGAGGGAAGCACGACGGAGCAACCAAAGGTTGCCTTCCTCGAGAAACCTTGCGTCACCGTCCATTTCTTACATAAGACAACCCCTTCCATCCGGCACCCAATCCTAAGGATCAGCGACGCCGAGGAGCAACATCGTTGTCAATATCAGCATAAACAGGAAATAAGGTGTGGTTAAACTCTGAATAAAATTCATTGGATCACCTGCACCATCACGTGGATCCGCCCGATGTTCGAGTTCGGTCCTCTGCCTCCTTGGGATGATCTCGAAACAGCCCCACCTAAATTTCGATATACGAGTTTACTCTAGATAAACACCGATGCAAGCTTCGGGAGAATTGATCTAAAGTAACATTGCCGTCGTATGTAATCTGCTGATCCCCAACGGCCGTTCTCCACCCGCAACCGACGACTCCTCGCGAACCCCTCTTGCAACTGCGGCAACCTTTCAGTCTTCTAGGTGTAGCAGCTTCTTCTGGATCTTGCCCAGAGCCTTCTTCATCCTCTGCTTGAGCTTCTGCTGCTGCATCTTGCGCAAGCTTGAGGCTTCTCTGCGTCTCTTGGCTGCGCAGTTGCCCTTCGTAGTCCCGGTTTCTTGCCGCGTCGTCCGTCCCTGTTCTCTGCTGGTTGCCGCAACTGTGTCCGTAGTCTGCAGAGGTGTTTGCTCGTGGTTCTGACCCTGTTGGCCCCATATAATGTCGTCCGATGGCTTGACTGACGCAACAGTCCGAACAGGTGCCAATCACAGGGTCGTCGTCCGGTCTTCGGTCTTTGCGTAGTCGGATGGTTGGAACGATACGACGGTCTGGATGGGCGACTAGCCCAAGGTGGTTCGTCTTGTCTGCGGCCTTGTGCTCTTCGACTGGTTGGAGTTCTGCGCCAGTTCGCGGTGCTATCAAAACGCAGGCAACCGTTCCTTCCACCAGAGATTGCTGAGCTGCGCTGGCCTCTGCCGTCCTCTCTTTAACCACAATTCCAGTGCCCCTCATCACAAGCAAACCCCCTACGTTTCCATTACCAGCTGAGCCCATCATCGGGTTCAGTCGATGGTAAGGTAGCAGCACCCGGCGTCGAGCCCTATAACCTTGTGTCTCTTGGTCCTCTATGCTGTACCTCACAGCTCTTATCGTCTCGATGGACTTTGTTCTGCTGCTCGGGAGCAAGACTGGCTGACTCTAGGGACGTCATTGTTGCATACTTTCACCACACTTGCACAACAGTTTTATCTCAAAAGGATGTCGGTCGACATGCTATCATTGCATTCGGAAATGGGAGCCCTACCAAAGTTCTCAGACCACCAGGCATCAATGGTAGGGGCATGATGCGAAGGAACCTCGAAAGCGTATTACTTCCGTTTATATAATAAGGCTGGACTGTTTGTCTCTTTAAAGAACGAGGAGACAAGCGCAGAGGGCAGACTTCCGTCTTGGTCCCATCATTAGAGAAGAGATCAGGGAGGTATCCTAGTTGTGGGTTGTCCAAAGAGAAGAACATGACAAATGGGCCAGAGGAACTGGTATAATCAACTATTGTTTCCACGGTCAAGACCATCGATTTTTCAATTTGGCGGAGATACTCGACCTCCGCACCATGGAGTCAGGACTGCTCAAGTGCGAGGTTGAGTTCGTCTTGCTTGCAAAACTGCGTTATTGTGCAATTGGTAGATTACTATAGTACGCCTCCTCTGTATGGCCCCCGTTCTCCATCATTTCTCTAATTGTACTCGTATCATTTCGACTGCATTAGTCTTGCTCTCAGCGTTTATGGCAGTCGTTACGGGAACAGTGTTTGCAAACAACTACCTCAAAGAGTCGACAAATCAGAAGAGCGGCAGCGGACTCTACAACGACTTGTCGAAGCGGCAATGAGCAAGCTGTGACATATCTAACATCCCTAAAACCCCTGCAACAATTTCCCCAGTCTTTTTGTTTTGTTTTCATATTCTCGGCTCCCTACTGAGTCTGTTCAAGAATAGCAAGCTTGGCGAAAAGAAGTAGACTAGGCCAGTGAGGCTTCTGAGGAGCGGCTTACTTGGATCCACGGACAATTTCACCACAGAAGACCGGCTCCTCCACATCAAATACGTTGGTTGTTGCAGTGCCGAGTTGAAGGCGAACACCTGCCATCGAGCTGAAGTGAACCCTTCGCGACCCAAGTGGAGTTCGCGATAAGGATATCCCCAGGTCCATTCAGTGTCGTCTCATACGTCAACTCCTATCTCCGCCGCCACTCGTCCCGTCTCCGTCCCCATCGTTTCTGACACTTTGAGCAACAAAACTAGCGCCCTCGTTGAAATATCCGCGAGCCTCGGCGCGTCAGTCTACAAAAGCCTCTCAAAAAATCATTCAGAGTGACACCCGACTCCAATTTACCCCGCCCCCACTTCATCTCACAGCTCTCAAGTGCGTTACCAGACAACGTCGTCTGACAGACAACCATGAACGACGCAGAGGGTCTCGCCATCGCAATCGAGGAGGCCAAGACTGGTGCCTCCGAGGGCGGCGTCCCGGTACGTCTTGACCCCGGCCAATCCTCGACAACTTTCCAAAGCCCGAGCCAAAGTCATCCAAGCTAACGCAGACTGATCAACCCCTCGCCAGATCGGAGCCGCCCTTGTCTCCGCGGACGGCAAGCTCCTCGGCCGCGGCCACAACCGCCGCGTGCAAATGGGCTCTGCCATCCACCATGTAATTGAACCTTTTTTATTTATATACTTATTTATCAGTTTTCTCTCATGATCATTACAACGTCCAGAAAAACTGACAGAACCCGGCAGGGCGAGACCGACGCCCTCTTCAACTCGGGCCGCCTGCCCGGCAAAGCCTACAAGGGCAGCACAATGTACACGACCCTGTCACCCTGCGACATGTGTAAGTTTCTGTACCCAAAAACCCTTGCCCCCCTCCCTCGGGCACAACGACGGCTTGCCTTGCTTTCCCGACGACCGATGTATTGATAAGGATAGGCACGGGCGCCTGCCTCCTCTACGGCATCTCCCGCGTCGTCATCGGCGAGAACAAGACCTTCCTCGGCGGCGAGGCGTACCTCAAGCAGCGCGGCGTCGAGGTCGTCGTTTTGGACAGTGCCGAGTGCAAAGCGCTCATGGACAAGTTCATTGCCGAGAAGCCTGAAGTCTGGTATGGCTTTGCTTCCTTCAAAACCTCCCTCTTAACTGCGTTAGTTGGTAATACGAAGCTGATTTTGAATAGGAACGAGGACATTGGCGAGGAATAGGTGTGCCACCGCAATGGTTGCGGAGCTCCCAGGGGGAAAAGATTGTAATCACAACATGACTTAAAACTTTGGATGAAGCTTGGCTGCATAGACTTGAATGCCAGTAACATTTACAGGCTTCTATTCAACAACAGAACTTCTAACAAATGCGTTTCGTGGGATGGATCCATTCCATTCCCTTGCGGTCCTCCCTCCCTTGTGACCTTCCGTTATCTTAACAATTGAGTGTCAGTTGACACAAAGGTTTCCTTCGCTCCAACAGAATGAGTAATCTACATGAGCGAGGCGGGGCTTCGCCGCCCTACAGTTCCGATACCGAACGTATCCATGATAACCATCGTTTACATCCTCCGAAACTCCAAAAAAAAAAAACGCAATACTAAGGCAACACGCTTCGGTGCCCTCAAGAAAGCAGGTTCCGTAGTGAAGGGCTGGTGCTTGCTCCCGCTGGTCGAGGCGGTTCGTTGTTAGGGCGCATGCTAGGTGTCCTCAGAGGACCTCCGGCCTCATGGGCAGGAGGGCTGCTGTATGGCGCTCGTTGAGGCAGGAGTCCTTGCGCAAAAGCATCGGGGCCTCTTGGCGGAGGAACACCATTGGGTAGTCCATGAGGTGGCCCGTGAGGGCTCTGCCGGTAAGGGTGCATGTATGGCGACCCGTGTGAGCCATGTGAGCCATGTGAGCCATGGGACGTGTGGGACATTGGTCCGGCCATAAGGGGCGAAGGCGGCATTCCGTTATGAGCGGGCTGGCCCATATGCCCAGCGGGAACAGCTGTAGGCATTGGCGGGTGTGCAGGCACCGCCATTGGCGGAGGACGCAGCGTCGACAGCGGTTGAAACGGCGGTGGTCTTTGGGGTGGTGAACCGTGCCGGGCAGGCGGGCGGCTGTGCCAGTCTCCATATCTCGGCGCCGGAGGAGGGCCGTAGGGGCTGGGAGCCTGATGAGGTGCCGGCGGTGGGATCGGAGGAGGCGCCGGGGCAGCCTGGACGGGTTGTGCGGTAGGAGCTGCCGGTGGAGGAGCTGCAGGCTGGGCGGCTGGCGGAGGCGGGGGTGGTGGTGGTGGTGCCGGGGCTACCCAGGCGTATGACGAAAGACTGCGAGCCCTTGCCTCTGGGCCGGTTGTCGGTGGGCTTCTCAAAGGCGGAGGTCCTGGAGGAGGTGCGGCCAGTGCGTGGTGCGGCGGGACAACTGGCAGCGGAGGAGGCACCACTCTCGCGGCTTCGATGATTGGGGACGGGTCTTTGGGCGGATGGGGGTTGGGCTTCCGCTTGAGCTTCCGGCACTTGTGGCACTGGAACTTCCTCTGCTCCACAAACTTTTGAGCTTCTGACCCGAGGCTTCCGTAGTGGCCGTTGGTGAGTTCTCGCTCGTCAGAGTTTTCGATGGGCCACCACTTGAGACTGACGTCGATACCACAGGTAATGCAAATTTTCTCTCCTGCTTGGTGGTCGCTTGCCGTTTCGCTGTTGCTCCCGTTGTGAGAAACACCATTGGTGGGCAGAGTCGTGGTTGATGCTCGTCTAGTACTTGGCGTCACAGGAACACCGCCCACCTTGGCAGCATTTGTCATGAGATTAGCCTTACGGACCGTACCAGTCAACGTAAGATCTGCCTGCTTGTAGCTCTGCACATAGAGCTGGAGGGCATTAAGACCGTCCTCGTTAACAATGTCGTGCATGCGGTGTATGACGCTCTTTGTCGGAACGTGTTCTTTGCACCACACTGTGGCTGACATGACACCGCTCTCGCCATTAACGGTGACGAGGTTGAATTGATCACGGCGAGACCCCTTGACAGGAGTGATGTCGAAACCGAGGAGGTAGCCTTGCTGACGAGCACACTCGACGTGGACTGGTGGCCATGATTAACACCGTTTCAAAAGACGGAGGAAGCACACTTACCAGGATTACGACAATGATGACAGGCTACACAAGCGCCACCCTTGTGCCCACAGGCTTTGCAAACCTCGTCATACCTTACTCGAGGAATGGATGGAATGCCTTCAGACGGACTCAGTGCCTTAGCATTGCCGAACTTGACTTCAGCTGTCCAAACGGCACAGGTGACATGGACCCAGTTATTGTCTGCGGTTCGCTTCAAAGGTTCCCGAGGGTTGACTGGCCGGTTGTTTTCCTCTTGCTTCTTCTTGTAGTAGTCTGCGGCCTTCTGTGCTTGTTCACGCTCGACTCGTTCACGCTCTTTCTCCTTCTCTGATTTCTTCTTGGAAGCAGATATCTTCGGCTGCTCAACGAAATCATGTTCCGTGTGCTCGATGGGGCACAGGACACATTTGTATTGCTGCAAACAAAGTTAGAGTTGGATCATCGGACAAAACGAATAGGGGGGTTTGGACATACGATTGAAACCTGTGGGCTCTTGTCGTTGGCGCACATATCACAAGTCCACTTGCCGGGGTTTCTGTTGTCAACGACTCCGTAGCAGTTGCGGTGTACTGTCAACCGGCACTCTCTGCAAGACAGATGCTGATCTCCTAACGGCTCCAACTGGTCGCAGATTGCGCAAGGCATGGTCTTGGGCTTCGGGATCTCGGGTACCGGCGGAGGGGCGGGTTTCTCGATCGCCTTCTCCTTCTTTTTGGCAGGGGCGGCAGCAGGAGCAGGATCCGACGCCAGCGGCTCCGAGTCTCTGTCCGGGGCGGAACCCTTGAGCTTCTTGCGGGGTGGTTCGCTTGATGGTGCAGTAGGGGTTGCAGTGGCCGGCTCCGGAGCATTGGGCGGCGGGGGCGTGTTCCAGTAAGTGTGCATTTCCTTGGCGGCCTCGAGTTCCTTAAGGAGCTCCTCATCCTGTCGTTTCTTCCAGGCTCGGCCGCCTGCTTGTGCGATTTTCTTGGCCACCTCGTCAACATCCTCCCACTGAATAGCATAGCGCCGCCAGAGCTCAGCGCATCTGCGACAGAGTGCTTGAATGTACTGGTTGTTCTTGTCCTTGTTGGAGTTCTTGCCCCCGCCTTCGCTTACGGGAGTCCCGGATGCGTTAGGAGCTCGCCGCCACTGCCTCGAGTATTTTGTATGACAGAACTTGCACACAAAGCCCTTCTTCTTGCTGTGTGCTTTTTCGTAGTCAAAGGCAGAGTCATCGGCGTCATCTGCGATATCGTCCTGAAGCTTGCTCGCGGCGACCTCTGCTTTCTTGGCCTCCTTTTTGCTCTTCCTGTTCTGAAAGTTGCCCCAGATTTGTTTGCCTTGCGGAGTCTTCTTCCAAATGTAATAGTATCGCACAATTGTACCGGGTGGAACTGTTTTGACATGTCGCTTGACCAGATAAAGCTCGGATCCGTACTTCCCGACGCCTTCCTCGAACTTCTTCTGTTCCGTTGCCGTCAGTTCAGGCTCCTTGAAAGCCGCCTTGTCCACTTCGGAAAACAGCTTCACCGCGCGGTCTTCGTTGTAACCACTGTGATAGTAAGTTTCCAGCGCGACATCGTGGAGGTTGGTGGAGTTCTTGGGCAGATCGAATTTGGGTGCCAGCTCTTCTGCTTTCTTCATGTACCGATCGACTTTGGCCTCCCAGTCCTTGTTCTTCTCAGTCGCTGGAGGCGGGGCCCACAGTCGGGTGGCCGTCGCGTTCGGGTCGTCGCTGTCATAATCCTCACCTCTTGCCACATAACCGGGGGGTTCGTCCTGAACCCACTTAGGGCGCTTCTCGCGACGGGACTTCTCAGCCTCCAAAGCTGCTAATGCCTCCTTCGACAAACCCGGCCCTTTCTTTCCAGTTCTCTTAAATTCAAGAGGCTTTTGGTACTGTACAGGCTGACCGGGCCACGGGAGCACAGTAGCTTGATGCTTAGGACCAATCCGAGTACTGGCACGAGGGTAGATTCGGTCGTCGTAATCTAGGGCATCCTCGGGCTTGCAGTGCATTCCTAGGTAACGCCAAGGCCAAAGGCTGGCTTGGTAGATTTGCTCCGCAGTGCCGGTGCGATGAGAGTCGTCGTCGTCGGCGGGGCTCGTTCGCTCGGTATCAATCTGCATCTCATCGTCGTCGTCATCGTATAGATCCTCATCATCGCCGTCGCCTGCGGGATCTAGTAGATTAGGTGTGTGACGGGCTTCCAGCTTCCTTTCCTGGGCGCGGCTGCATGCAGCGCAGGACCAGGCGAAGCCTCGTGAGGGCTTCTTCAGCAGCGGCGGCCTGACGCAGTTCATGTGGTATGTCTTCTTACACACAGCACAGTCGACCGAGTCATTGCTGTTATTTTGTTAGTAACCCCAACTTTCCATGAGACCGCGGCGTGGGTGGACCAACCTTGCACAGTACCCGCTGCATCGCTTGCAGAGCTTCACTGCGCTAGTGAACTCTTTTCCGCGACCCTGCTCCACAATAACGAATTTCCAGCGCTCATCCAGCACTTTCTTGACTCTCTCCGGGACGTTCACGATTGTCGACGTGGGGATGAGGTCGTAGTTTTTCTGGATGTATCGGTCGTAGAGCTTCTCGTACCAGAAGCAATCCGAAATCTTGCGGTACTCGTCCATGTTGGGTATTTCCGCCTTATGCAGGATTTGGCACTTGCCACGCAAAGCTGTCAAAGGGCTGATATCGGAATGCATCGTCGCAAACACCAAGCGAGTGTCATTGACCTTTTTGCCTATGTCCTTGGGCCTGTAGAACCAATTGATGCGAAGTGCATCCACAGGCTTGGTGTTGTCATTCTGCGTGTGGAGAAACTCCATGATGCGACCCAAGTAATATGGCTCGCCTGGAGGCTCACACACAAGATAGACGTTGTCTGCAGTCGTGGATCAGCATGTCATCTTCCCAAAAAAATAAATAAAAAATAAAATATGAACGGGGGGGGGGTTGCACAAGGATGGGTGAGGGCGCGTGTGTGGTTTGTTGCTGTCTTACCATTGGGTGCTAGTACGGTACCGTCATCCGCCACCAACTTGCCGTCTCTGGGGACCGCACCGGAATTCTCAAAACTGAGCATGTTCGTCTCTGCGTATGAGCTAGCGTAAGGGCCCGACGCCGTTTTTCGTGATGCCCCTGTGCCGGCACCTGACGACGATGTCGCCGTCGAGGACTGGGCCTGAGAAGTCGCAGTCGCGGCGTGTGAGGCCGCCTTGCGCTTTTTCGAGGGTTGCGTCGAGTTTGTCAAGGTCGATGGTTGCGTAACTGGGGGTGGATTTGCGGGCTGCACGTCCTTTGCTCCGTTCTGAGGAGCGACTGGCTTTGCGTCGTCGGATGGGAGTGCCTTACGGGTTGACCCGTTGGCGCGCGCGCCCTCTTGGGCGGACGTGGCCGACACATTGCTGTGACGCGCCGACTTCTTGGACTCCTGATCCTTCTTCTCGGGGGCGTAATCGTACATGTCGACGTCCAGGTCCTTGTCCTCTGCGTAATTTGGGCGCGATGATCCATTACGGTTTCGTGATCGCGTCCCATACGGGTTCGCGGCCTCAATGCCAGCGTCCTTCACGGCCGGGTCCGAGACCGTGGAGGACGACTTGGCCATGGGCTGTGAAGTGTTGCGCAGGGCCGCGTCGAGCTCAGTCTGGTGTGACTTGTGGGCGGCGGAAGCTGCCTTTGAGGTTGACGCGCCCGAGGTAGCAGGTTGCGTGGGATCCAAGGCGTCTTGTGCAGATGGCGTGGCGCTGGCAGATTGGTCCTCAGAACTGCTGGCAGTTTGTGTTTTCTGTGCCATGATGGCAATGGCTAGCTGCGCGTGGGCGAGAGGTGAGATGAAATTCGTCGGGGCCCTTCCCGCGGGTGATGAGATGCAAGAGGGCCGACAGGTTGGAGCTCGTCTGCAGAATGGCGGAGGCTCCAATCCATAGACTGGGCCAAATGAGATTCGGGGACTACTTATCCAGTGCGGCAGGCGGCCGTGGACGAGATGCAGCCCATGAGATGGCTAGATGTGGATGCGTGGGAAGGGTCGCGTCGGATGGGGGAGAAAGATATGCAATGTGAATGTGCGAAGGCTTGGAGATCCAGCAGGCGGGTGGGAGGTGACGTTGGGGAGAAGTGCGCGTGGGCGTGGACGCGGCGGATATTGGATATGGCTGTGGATGTGCGTGGTGTTTGGGGATGGTGTAGATGAACGAGGATGAGAATGAGAATGAGTGAGTGAAAGGATGGGAAAGGGACGGATGAGTGAGTAAGGGTCCGGTAGTGGGAAGGAAAAGATGAGACCCGAGAGTCAAGGTTCCGGGCGACCAGGGAGGCAGGAAGCAATGGGGGGGCCCAGAGCCAGAATCGGGCGTGTTTGTGAAGGTGGTGAAGTTGGGCAGGGAGGGAGTGATGTGGAAAGGAAGGAAGGAGAAGAAGAAGACGGGTCCAGGTCCAGACAAGCAGAAGGCAAAATGGTAAGAAACGTCGAAGAAGGACGGACGACGGTCGACGGTCGACCACAAGCAGCGGCACCGGTACCAGGTCCAGCAACCAAGCACCAGAGGCACCAAGCACCGGCCGATGGATGGACCTGCACCTGCACCTGGTCCGTCTCTACCTATTTACCTTCCCGTTACCTGGCCTTGTCTTGCCATGCCTTTGCCTTGTCCATAAATCCGGGCTGCCGCTACCACGGTACAGATACTACTGCCAGTGCCGCACCGCTCAATAAAGTGAAGAAAGTACCTTTACCTAGACAAAATGGGGAGGATGTACAGCAAATGGGGCCAAGTACCTGATGAACGATGCACCTGGGAGGGGAGAGAGGAGCAGCATGTCTAGACGGGAAGATACGTACCTGCTTTCCTTACCGACAGGACCAATGACCAATGCTAAGCAGGCCAGAATGATGCCTGTCCGTCTCTCTGCCTGTCCGTCTCTCCAGCTCTCCAGTCCCCGTCGGGGCCAGCAAGGCGGCGGCGGGAGTGGCAGCAGCAGCAGCAGCAACAGCAGGAGCAGCAGGAGCAACAAGCAGAAAACAGCAGGCCCTCGCTTTTTTTTTTCTCTTGCGGATGGGGCTGGATAGGAGGTATCGATCTGCTGCAGGTTGGGGAACGCTACTCGTGTCTCCCAGCAAAATTTGCGTAGCGAGCGAGTAGCGATACGTCGCTGCAACCTGCATGATACCCGACCCACTCTTGTACCTCAGTACCCGCTCCCGCAGTCATCACTCTTGCACCAGACCAAGGGCCCGTCGACCTCACACCTCAACCCCAAGCTCGCCAACGCCGCAGAATCCAACTGCACGCCCCCCCGTCCATCTCACCTTTCGTCTCCTTCTATCAGATCGTCGCCATACCTTACACCCTTTTCGTCGCCGTTCCTCTCTTTGCGGGAAGTCGGGGGAGGGGGATTGCCCTGACACCCCAATCCAACTCTTATACTCTCCCCTCCAGCTGATCGCCAGTCCGGTCGGGTACGTTTGTGTGTGTGAGCAAGTGCAGCACCCACAGAACCAACGACGACGCAGTATCCAAGGAGTACGTAAGGTTGGCAAGAAATATTCGAGAGACTGTGTGTGTGGACGATGCCCAAGACCTGCATAAGGCGACGTCTGACCTCCGCTTTCTCTCCCACTCTTCTCATTCTCCTGTCTCTGTGTCCCGCTCGCTCGCTCGCTTGTTCTCGACGTACCTTTGGCTGGGTAGGTATCCGTACCTCCGAGCATACGTTACCCTGCCTTCATCGGACACCAGACACCTTGCCCCGACCACATCTCTTCCATTCGACTTGCCAGAGATGAATTCTAGATGAGTCGAATTTGGTTCATTTGGGGCATCGGCACCTCCCAGTCCCCTACTCTCGCAACGGTGAGGTGTCAGCGCTCTCAATTAACTTCACCCACAACGGCGATCTAGGTTAACGACGTTGACGTTCAAACAGTCGGCCGGGGCTGGCTGACTTGTTGAGTCTGATCTGTGTCGGGGGGCGGGGGTCGGGGGTCTACACACGCAGTATCTGTACTTGACTTAGACGTACGTAGCAGGCACGAATGAACAACAACATGAAGCAAGATGCGAGGAAGGCACGGGTGTGGTTCGCAATTCCCGCGCAGTTACGGATACCACTTGTCGCTACCTACCTGCTGTACACCTCTCTCTTACTCTCGCTCTCTCCCCGTTAATTAGTCGCTCTGTCGTCTCCCTCCATTCGCCGTCTGGGTCCTCGCGCCGCCGCCCCCCATTTTCCCTTGCAGTTTGACGTCGCCCGCCCTTTCCAGCCAATCCCTCCTTTCTGCCTCCGTATCCCCCTGCTCTGCCCTTGATGGCCATGCCGTCTTGTTACAACGGCACGATATCGAGCCTCGTTCATTCACCCTCATTTGCCGTTTCGATACGTCGCGGATGTTCATCTCCTGCCTATGTTTTCTCAATCATATCGGTACGCACAACTCAATGGTGACCAATCGATGATCTGCCGATTTGCGCCTTTACCCCTTCTTTGACCTGCTCAGCGACTTGCCTTTGAAAAAGCCAGAATACGTCGGGTCCAAGCACACAAGCACATGAGCACGCCTGGGGCAAAGGCGACCGTGGATTGTACGCCGCCGCCTCTGCTCTTCCTCTGATTGCTGGGCGGCCATGTTCGACGACTCGCCCACTTCTTCCTTCGATTCCCTTCCTTGGTTCGTCGCACCCCGGTTTGCCCAACCCTGTGGAAACGAAGGGCTCCCTACGCAGTAGGGATATGCCCACGACATGTCGTCCACACCCCCGTCATCACCCATGTGTGTCGGCTCCATTTCAATCCCACCTCCTGGGATGTCCAGTGACTCTTGGCCACCCACCCCAATATCAACAGCACTTCGTGCTCCTTCGCTGCTGCGCTCTTTTTCTGCTCGTCCGGCCAGCCCTTTCCTGGCCGTTGTCGTCGCTCGAACCTGACAGTAACTCGTCTCCGCGATTTTGCTGCCCGCTTGTTTATCTCGTGGCTCAATCACCCGTCCCGATCCTGACAAGGCGCCCTGGGATGGAGGTACGTCAAACCAGACACCACCTGGTCGATGGCCATTCAACCTCATCCGGAAGGTTTTCTGCCTCTACTTCAAAAATTTCTCCTTCCCCCCATCAGGCGGCATGCACGAGCACCGTAGTTTATTGCCCGCTTTCTCCTACCGCGATTTCTTACAAGCAAGCGTGGCGATGTGCACACATGTCCTGCCAACGTTATATGCAGGACATGGGGGAGGCCAACTCGGAAGGTTCTCACTGCACCATGCCCAGTGCCCACTTGGTATCGAAAGTCCCTTCCCTTATTTCGATTTTGCCCCCGTCCCCCTCTTTCAACCTGAACATCACCTCTTGGCCGAGCTTCTCACCTCGCACCAAATTTTCCGGGAGATGGCTCGGCCACAATCGTGTGACAGCTTAGAACCTGTATAGAGTTTCGCTGAGGGATCCTATGCCTACATGCGGTGCATCACAATCTGCCGCCTTTGTCCAGCATAGTCGTTGAAGATGCCGCTGTAATTGCGCTTTCTTTCCAAACGTGTCTGCATCAAGTAGGCAAGCGGGCCGCCAGAACGCCACCTGAAGAAAGGGCGAGTTTCAATTGTGCAAGCCGCCATACTGGTCTGTGGCCGCCATCAACAAGCTTTTTTGCATTGGCGTACATATCGTGCGCTTACTTGCTTCGTGTTAGGATGGGTTTCGATCAAAGGGCAAGGCATTTCCTGCTGCGACGGGAAAGAGATGTTGCGAAACTTTGGGCACCACATGACATCTCCCTATACAACGTCCTTTATACACTCACACTGTTCATCACCTAGCGCAGCCCACGATGAAGCGGCTGTTTGGATGGCAAGGCACGGAGGAGGTGCATCAGCAGTCAGATGCCGACCGTTGTCCGCCCAGCTGTTCCGAGGCAAGGCACGCACCACCCCGTACCCCGTACATCACCTGTACATACATAGTACAGATGAGATCGAGACGCCTTCGCTCCCGCTTTTGCAATCCCGGGATTCGTTTCCGAGCGGCTGCAATTTGTTCTTGACGCTTCTGACGACCGTCCGGTTTGAAGACACTTCAGCGCAAACAATACTGCCATGTGTTTCAAAGTTCAAACCACATGTCTACCTTACCCAGTACTTCCCGATACGGAGGCAGCGCGCTGGAGTCTGTGAGAGGGTCGAGGTACCTACCAATGTACTTCGACGTCGGGGTGGAGCCGCAAGGAACGCTGGCAGACGACTGAAGGGGTACGTACTGTTCCTCTGCCATGACAGACGCAATGCAGCACTACGCAAATCAGACGTCCCCTGACGATGAAGATGGACTGGCTCGGAGCTTTGATCTTGCTTTCCCCCTCTCGACTTCTGGATCGTCTTTTTGAGGCGGAGACTTGTCAGCGCAATGAGCCTTTGAGTACAAGATTGCGGTGGCCTACCCAAATGTCGCTGCCAACGCAACTCTGATCATTCCCGCGCCACGAAGCTTCGGCGGCTGCGACTGCATCGCCTGAACTGGGATGGGGCCAGCCTCGGCGAGTACGTTTTGTGAGGCGAAGAGCATTGTGCAATCAACAACGGGCGCGCGCTTGTGATATTATGACCAGCTGGTCGAGTAATTTCAGCCTGGCTGGTACAGCGGCCTCAATGGCGAAGGAGCCTGGTTTCTCACGCGTACCGTCATTCGCAGCCAATTGCTCTCTCCAGCAATGTAGACAAAAAGCAGACCCGACTTGCCAAATTCCCCAGCAATGCCCACACACTGCCTATCTCATACCGAGTTACCTTGTTCGGACCACCCGTAGCGACAACTGTCTGCCTGAGTCAAATTAGCGCCAACCTACCAGCCATGACGGGCAGCTTCCATTTCGCTGCCATGTACGAGCGCCGGTTTAGTTATCGAAGATGGGCAAGATGGACAAGAAAAGGAAAGGCGAGTGCCGGGCTGAGAGGTGTCGCAATATATCTGACATGACTTCAAGTGCAACTGCTTTACGGAGCAACAATCGCGACTGAATTGCCCCGTCGTTGGCTGAATCCCACGGTGGCGGCCGAGAGTTTGGCTGCAGCAGCGACGGGGACGTCAGAAAGGACAAATGAGGTCGACCGCATTTGTCGGTTGATCCGGCACAAGCGAAAAATAGAAGTGCACCTCATGCCGCAGGTTGCAAGGGGCCGACCACTAGCCAGCGACAAGCGCATTGCCAGACATTGACAATCGCTCTCCAAAGCCATCGGCCACGAAATCATGCACTGTCTTTTGAACCCCGTCCTGTTTCATCGAGAAAAGATGGACCTGGTGTGAGAGGGATATTGAGGGTAGGTGTCAAGGTCAAAATTTCGTCCGTGGGGACACAGCGCGACCGTCCCTCTCAGCCCTCTCTGACTGCCATCGGACCCTGCGCCGAGTCATCGACGCCATGTCTGGAAAAGCCAATTGCTTGGACCCGACGATAAAATGGAGGCTACGCGTTGTATGTTTCTGCCTTTCGCTCTCCAAATCCCACTCTGAGCCGGAGCGGCTTCTCACAGTTGCTAGGGACTGCCCACTGGGTGAGAGATGTGAGATACAATAAATGGTGTATCGACTGAACTGAGGGCATCGCGTGCCTTTCCACTATCTGCAGGCCACGGATGAAAAGATGACTGCTTTCTTCAAGTACAGCAGCCTTCATCGCCGCTCCAACATACCCTAAATTAACGTGTGCGACAGTAGCGTTTTGCAATAGCAGCGCAGCCGGCCATCGAATGACACGCAACCATCGCTGGCTATCGTCGACATTGAGTAAAAGACGGGTGGTAGTCGCTGGTGGCAGGCCGCGACAGGGCTATTGAGGAGCGTTAACGAATGGATGGGGCCAGATGATGATCCCTGTCCGGGGACAGGGTCTTGTACCTCGTCCAGGTTGTTTTTGGGGGGGGCACCGCATCGATGCGTACCCTCAGGAGAGTTGTTGCTGCTCGCTCTGGAGCATGGATCATCCTTCGCCCGCGCGAGTTGGCTTTTTGGTGCGGTTCGGGTTCCTGGTGGTTGGGGCTGGCTGCTTGTCTGGTGCTGCACGCAAAGAACGCGACCCCGGCAACCCCCTGTTCCGTACCGTATTGTCCTGTTTCTATCCTTCCTTTTTGTCTTCCTAACAGTGTTCGTTCTCTCTGATCGCTCTGCCTTTGCGGTAGGACTCGGCTTCTTCCTCCCTCCTCCATCGCATCCAGTCTGGACTCTTCTCTCACAGCTCAGACAAGCTCCTCAGTGCCAAGCGAGACGCCATTCCTTCACCTTCCCCTTGAACCCCCTTCCCCCAAAATCCGACGTGTGGCAGCTTCGGAGCCCACCGGCCCCAGTCTGTTCGGGTTCAAGTCCGATCGGCCACAATCCCGAGAATCTCACCACAGCGGTCACTGTCTGTTTAACGTCCAGTCAATAGGAAGCAAAAAACTGTGAGCCACGCGAGCCGCTAGCGATCACCACGTAGGCCGTGTGTCGTGATGTGTGAAGTGTGGCTCGGTCTGAAGTGGGGCCGATCTGGCCAGTGAAGAGTACGTACCGACCGCACGACCCGGTCAGCCCGGCCGAGTCCCAGTCGTTGCGTTTCCACTGTCCATTTCGACTTGCCTAGCCTAGGCGCCCGCTCAGTACGTACATAGTACCATCCCGACTACGATACGTTGTGGAGGGCGGTGCCTGCTGAGGTAATACCGCCTCTCTGCACCTGATTTCGCGTGACTCCGGCAGGTGGGCCATCCCTGCTGCTGCCTGCCCACGTTCTGCGGAAACGCGCTTACCCGCTTCCTGCCAACAAGTGTTGCATCACCAGGTGGAATTAGTTGCCTGCCAGTGCAGTCCATTTCCAGGCATTGCTCAGCGCCTGAGACTCAGGAGTGTGGCCCAATCCTGCGATTGCAACTCAAGCTCATGCCGCTCTGTCTTTTCCCATCTTCCATGAATTCCGCTTTGATGCTGGCCAATATTCTGCTCCATGATGGCATCCAATAACGGCATATGGCACAAGACCTCCGTTGAGGCCGCCAAGGAGCAGGGCCACACGTATCATACCGCCTCTACCGGGGCCGGACAGAAACGGCCTCGCTCTGAGTCCGAACATCCCACAGCGCCGAGACCGACAACACTGCCGAGCCATACAGTAAATTTTCAGCGAGCGTCAAGTCTGCCCCCGGGCCCTCCAAAACTCACAGCAAGCCCGGTAGTCTCTTTAGGCGTTGCTACCCAGGGCCCATCCGAATACACTCAGCGACGAAATGTTCCGTCCACGCCGTCTTCGTCTTCGGACCCATTGCTTGCTCTCGCTCATCCTTTTTACGGGCTTCCTCGGCCATTGGTCCGGAACTTTCACAGCCTTGGCATCAAAATCATGTACCCATGGCAGAAGGCTTGCCTGCGAGGCCCAGGGCTCCTTGCTGGGGAGAGAAATCTTGTCTACAGCGCTCCAACTGGAGGCGGGAAGTCTCTGGTAGCTGATGGCTAGTCGGCCTCTCCCATATAAGGATGTTATGCTGACCGTAAACTAGTATTGATGTTGAAGAGGGTACTCGGGGACAGGAATGCCAAGGTCCTCCTGGTCCTGCCCTACGTCGCACTCGTGCAAGAAAAGGTTCGTTGGCTGCGAAACATCGTTCAAGGAGCTTCAAAACCCAAAGACGATATTGAGGATGAGAAACGCGTCTGGAGGCGCCGGGCCGATGAAGACTCGATCAGAGTCATTGGCTTTTTTGGAGGAAGCAAGATCAAGCCTACCTGGTCCGACTTTGATATCGGAGTCTGTACAATCGAGAAAGTATGTAAATCGCAGCCCATGGCCTTGGTGTTGCTGACTGTGAACACGAAAGGCCAACGCGCTCGTCAATACGGCGATTGATGATTGTTCGATTAAGCATTTGAAGGCAGTCGTTCTGGATGAACTCCACATGATCGACGATGATCACCGTGGCTATCTTATGGAATTGATGGGAACCAAACTGCTCACCTTGCCTCAGCCGGTACAGATCATTGGGATGAGTGCTACCATGTCTGTGAGTATCGGTCTGCCTGTCAAGCTCCGCGAGGCCTTTCCTCTGACCTTTGGCTGTAGAACATCAACCTCCTGGCTAGCTGGCTCAGTGCTCACTCGTATGAGACACGCTATCGCCCAGTGCCGATCGAAGAGCATCTCGTCTATGAAGGCAACATCTATCCAGCCGCAACGACGAGCGAGCTACTCAAGACAGCCAGTCATTTGAAAACGGGAACGCAGCCAACACAACAGGCTTCCAGGGCGACAAGACGGATTGAGCCATCCAGCCATAAGGAGTTCCAAGATCCGGTATTGAACGCGGTCGTCTCACTCGCCAGCGAGACAGCCAGGGCTGGATATGGAGCCCTGGTGTTTGCCAGCAGTCGCTACGGTTGTGAATCCGATGCTCGATGGATTGCCAGAGTCATGCCGACACAAGACGAGCTCGACCCTACCCTGCTCGAGAAACGCATTGATTTACTTGCTGAGCTACGTAGCCTTGGGACGGGCCTTGACCCAGTACTCGAGGAGACCGTACCGATGGGTGTGGCTTTTCATCGTAGGTTTTCGTGCGCGAATCTTAGCACTCCGACTGACAGCTCACTAGATGTCAGTTAACACTAACACAATATACTCTATCGGTTGCTGATTGCTGCAGGCTGGTCTAACAATTGAGGAGCGAGATTTGATTGCCAACGCATATGACGCTGGGGTTATCAAAGTATGCATAGCTACGTGTAGTTTGGCAGCCGGCATCAACTTGTATGTAAAACCTCGAGGATACGGGGTTGGTCATGCTAACCATAGTCAGACCGGCACGAAGAGTCATCCTCCATAATGCCCGCATGGGCCGAGATTTCGTCGGGCCCTCCATGCTTCGGCAAATGCGTGGACGAGCCGGCAGAAAGGGGAAGGACGAAGTCGGGGAGACTTACCTGTGCTGCCGAAAGGACGACCTTGAACAGGTAGTCGACCTGATGCATGCTGAAATGCCTCAGATCACAAGCGGTCTAATGACAGACAAGCAACGTATTCAGAGGTCAGAGAGGCGATTCTAACTGTTGCACGTCCTTGCACTGACCGGTTTTCAGGGCTCTACTAGAGGTCATCGCCGTGCGGTTAGCCACAAGCAGAGATGCCCTCGATGAATACATCAGCAAGACACTGCTGAGTCACTCTGGCTCCTTCGAGTCTCTCCAGAACTGCGTTGAAGTAAGTTTGCAAAACCTACAAAAAATGAGTTTTGTGACTGCAGATGTTTGCGGCAATCATCAGCCAACGAAACTAGGCAAGGCAATTGTAGCTTCTGCTCTAGATCCCGATGATGGAGTGTTCATCCACAAAGAGCTGGGAAGGGCACTCCAGGCATTTGTCATGGATGGAGAGATGCACATCCTCTACACATTCACTCCCGTCCAGAACTATGGTACCAACATCAACTGGCAAGTATTTCGGAACGAGACGGAGAACCTCGACGACAGCGGTCATCGAGTTCTCGGGTTTCTCGGACTCAAACGTGCTGTGATCAACCGACTGTAGGTATCCTCGCCTCTCGCTCCGATGTTGCTAACCGTTTTCAGGGCACAAGGTAGTACACTGAAGGAAACGACTGCCGAAGAAAAAGAAACGATGCGTGTGCACCGTCGGTTCTACATGGCATTTCAGTTACGAGACCTGTGCAACGAGATGCCCATCCACGCAGTTGCGCGCAAGTACGACGTGCCCCGGGGCGCTGTCCAGACTCTCGCGCAGACGTGCCACGGGTTTGCGGCCGGGATGATCAAGTTCTGCGAACATATGGACTGGGGGTAAACTTGAGCCAATCTCTTTTCGGCACAGCGAATCACTAATGGCTGATTGCAGAATGATGGCTGCCGCACTGGATCACTTTTCGGACAGATTGAGGGCAGGCGCCAAATCGGACTTACTGGCCTTGGCGCAAATTACCTTCGTGAAGAGCAGGACAGCGTTAGTTGCGTGACCGAGGCGGCGTCGGAGCTGTGTCTAACTTTGTGGAACAGGAGGGTTTTCTGGGAAAACGGCTTCCGCAGCGTCGCGGCCGTCGCGAATGCAGACCTCAGCGAGCTTTTGCCGATTCTCATGCAGGTAAGCAGACGTGTAAGCCTGCCATGCATTGCAAGCTCACGGTTTAACAGGCCCAACCGAGTAAACTACGCATCAAGGGGCAGGAAAGCCTCAAATACGAGGAGAAACTCATGGCCAAGGCCAAGGTAATCTCAGACTCGGCCAACCGACTGTGGCGTAAGTCTGACCGAAAAAACATTTTGGCGCCGGCGGTGAAATGAGAATGCGCCTAGCACAGGAGCTAATCATGACGGGCAACAGAAATCCAAATGCAACAGGAAGTCTACGAGGAAGAGTAACCAACGCGCCGGAATTCGTCGGCGACGGTTGGAGCGGCCGACTACATCACCCGCCCTCACGCGTTGGCTGCACGGCGGCCGTTGCAAAGTTGGTACATCGTACCCGGGCAGTTGGCTATGCTGCTCATAGGCTGTTTCCCATCACTTCCCGCAGTAGATGCGCATGCATACCGCCGCACACCCGTCAATAATCGGTGACGAAGACGCCCAACCTGCATTGCATCGGACGGTAACCCCTCCCCAGCACACTCGCAGGCAGAGCGAATTTTGACGCGACAAATTGCGTGTGATGGAGTTCCGACACCCACCGCCACTCCGAGCTCCTGTAGCTTCTCAGTGGCCTGACTAGCCGCGACTTTGGCACGAACCCGGACGTCAACACTTCGACAGCCACCAACACGAAAAAGGTGCAACGGCGCAAGACATCCAAAAGCAACGCAGGCTCGTCACATGGCACCTCCCGTGTGGTGCAGCGATTGCGTACGTCCCGTTCCGGAGCTGCGCATACGTCCAGGCAAGCACGCACACCACACCTTTACTCACAGGCGCACACACTCTTGGGTGGGGAGGGGTATGGAGCGCGCAGACCGAGGTGGGTGGCATTCCCGGGAATGTTCGCAACGGGACAGAACCGCGACTCGACGGGAATGGTGACCCAGCGCAAACTCTGGGTGACACCTGACATGCAACCGATTATTCCATGCGACGAAACAACGGTTCATGCAAGAGTTACACGGCAGGGAAGCGGGAAAAGAAATGAATTTACCATGTCCCAAAGTGGCTTTGTCCGGCCGGCTCCTAGTGACCGAGATGCACCTCGCCATAGTTGGGGGTCGCGAGCTTTCTGGGCGCGGCCAACAAAGGTCTGACAGCCACCGCCCACCGAGCTACCCACCCTCATCCGTCTTGTTCGAGTTTTTACATATAGCTATGGGGGTGGCTGCCTGACCTCGGTCTGGCGCGAGCCCAGCCTATATGAAGCCGCCATTTCTCTCTCTCTCTCTCTCTTTCTCTCTCGTCTGGGAGGAGCTGCTTTTGTGTCTCTCTGATCCTCTGGCTGTAATTTCATACGGCTTATTCGGCTCATTCCTGGCCAGCTGCACCAGCCCGTCGCGTTCTACTGTGACGCTCAACACAGCCATACAATCTACAGATCTGGGTTGATCAAAGCCTCTTCTCTAACTCCAGAATGTCTGTCCACGGTCGCGATCACAGTAATGGGAGACGCAGCGGCAGCGCAGATGGTGCATCTCGAACTTTGGGCGATGTGATGCGAGCAGGTCCCACCGGTTCTCCTGGCATCGTCGTCATTGACCAAACGTACGAAGAAACGAAGCGAAAAGACGACCTCAGCCCCAGCGAGGACCTGTGGCTAAGTTCGGCTGACGGCCGGTACAACTCAACTATCATACCTTTGCGAGTTGGGCGGGCGCCTAACCAAGAGGTTTTCTACGTGCACAGAGACGTCTTGCTCACGACCGACTACTTCCGGAAAGCTCTTTGCGGTGACTTCAGAGAAGCCGAAGCGCAGTCGATGGATTTCCCGGAAGAGGATCCTGCTATATTCCACTTCCTTGTTGCTTTTTTATACCAGAGAAGCTTTGTCCCCATTATGCCTGCCGCATCCGCACTTGATGTTAAGGAGTCGCACCGGGGGAAGGCGCAAGACTTCGGCTACCAGAGCGATTCCGAGTCGGAGGTCTCGTCCTCGGAGGCCAGTGATGCAAGCGCCAGGAGTCGGGTACGGGCGCAGCGACGGCAACGGCGGAGAGAACGGCAATGGGAACGCATGAATCGGAAACACCCAGGTACCCATCGCCCTGATTGCAGATGCCCGCGCTGCACCACAACCACTACTGGACCCCCATGCTGGAACTGCGGCGTCAGTCGCGCGAGGCCGACGCCGGGCCATCTCCCGCCGCACATGATCACCCCGATACCCCAATGCGGCCCGCGGTTATACCGCCACATCGCCGGCGCCGTAGCCGGCAGCCGATTCTCACGCCCCCAGGGTCGACCCCTTCAGTTGGCACGTCGACCTCGGCCAACGACGACTTCATGGACGGCGACCGCATACGGGGCGAGGACATGCGCACGTGGCTCGCCATCTACGACCTTAGTATTTCCGTCTATGCGTGTGCGAACAAATACCTCATGGACGACTTCAAGGCTGTGATCCAGCGTCACTGCGTCGACATGCTCGAGTCGGCCGGCTCCGACGCGGCGCAGTCGGCGGTTCTGCAGTTGTGCTCGAAGCTGTATGCAGCGGTGCCCGAGTCCGACCCGTTGTTGAGGATGATATTCGCGCGCATCGGCTTCTTGCAGCCGATGCTGTGGCAGCGGGCGCCGCAGCACACATCCGAGTTCTTGATCGGACATCCTGAGGTGGCAGCTCTGATGCTCCGCGAGACGGCAATCCGAAGAGAGGAAGACTTGGGCAGCAGAGCGCTGCCGTCAATGGAGCGGGCGACGCATCCACATGCCATGCCCGTTTGGCCGGTTGGACCCCCTATGCACCCTCATATGCGACCGCCTCCGCCGCCGCCGCCTCCGCCGCATTGGAATCCGGCTCCGTTCGGTGCTTGAGCACTCACGACGGAGTATCGATACCTACCAGATGTGTTTTGACGCCGTTCTCTGAATGGGAGGTACGTGGCGAAGGTACATCAGTGCAGGGAATACCGTCGTAATGGTCTTGTTTATTGTGCATGATTTGAGCTGGGTTTGGGGACGGAAAAGGGGGAAACGTCTGATTAGTATCGGATGGCCAAGACGAAACTATGCTTGATGGAACTTCCATCCTCGGGTTACTTTGTCCCATGGCGGTGGAACCACTTGTCGCTTTCTTGGGATCCAATTCCCTCAACATCATTCTCCAGCAGGACAAAAACAATAAGAGGAGGGCTTGCCCGTTCATCCGATCGAACCAAAAACCATGCAGGTTCCCAACCCATGTGATCACTTTGGGGTGGCAGTACAATCTGGTGCCGCGAGAACCGCGAGAGTGGTGCCGAGGTGGTGTGGCAAGGGGGTGGGTGATGTTTGCTTGGCCTTGTAGGACAATGGCTGTCGCGGGAGAGGAGCTTTGCGTCAGGCGCACTAGGACATCTCGGCTGGCCCCGTTGAACATCTGCGCCCAGCCGGCACGGCGCATCGGGCCCGTCTGTATTGTCAATCCGGGTATGCCAGCATCGGTGGTGGAGGGAAGACCCGGCTAGGCGCGTTCGCTCGGTCTCGAGGACAACATAGCAAGCTGGCGTTCCTCGGTAGGTCGCCGGCGCGCAGACCGCTGGCGCTCGCCTCACTTGCTCGTGACGACATTGGCGTTCTCGGCTGGATTGTTCGGTAGCCCCACGTACCCATTCTGCGACCAGCTCGGGAGGAGTACGTTACTTTGGGCGTGGTCTCGTTGCCACCCGTCGCGCCTTTGGGGGTCCTTCCGCCCGTGAGACTTTGAAAGGTGGTGACTGATCAGGTCGGAACATGTCGTCCGGTCACTGCGCTGATTGCGGGCATGCATGCCTCAAGGCGACAGTCCAGAGGAAGCTGAGAAGTTGAATCCGGCGCGCGGAAGTACAAATATGGATCCCCGAGGCAGTTCGCGCCCGAAACGATTTACCCAGTCTGATATTCCAAGCCATGCATACCAGAGTGAGACACCAATGTCAACAATGGCATCAATAGATATCCCATGATGGCAACGCAGAGCCTCCCGGCCAATATCACTTGAGGCCCCCCAACCGTGACGAGGCGCCAATGACTTTCCACAACTACCGGCTTCTCACTTTTGTTCATAGGCCTTTCTAGCAGCTGTTCATAATTGTTGTCTGTTCCATGCAGTTCCAGAACAAAGCAACACCGAGTTTACCCGGGTTCAGAGTGATGCCAATGCTGTCGGTCAGAAGTGTAAAACTTGCGTCTCTTCACCGTCCCCTTTCTGATGGGTAACCAACTGTTGCATGTATAGCTGTCCTAACATCACACCCGCGACGGCCATGCCGGTACCTCAGGTGTTTCTCCTTCGGCGCCGCTGTCGGGTAATCCAGGCCACCAACAGGCGATGACAACGGTGGACACCAAGCAGCTCACAAGAAGCGTGTGTATGAGTCTCTCAACTCCGCGTAAAAGAACGGTCTGACCACATGACTTGGGGCGGAGAAATGTGTAGTCGGAGTGCTCTGTCGCTTCGGGACATCATTGAGCAGAATCGCCGAGTCAGACCCCGGCCAACCCCAACCTCCCACCCCGGCTTTTCCAGACTGACGCGATTGTTGATTCTGGGGTTCAAGCTCCGGCTAGAGAGGCGAGAGGGGAACCCTTGCCTGGACCCCACCATCGGCGCTAGCTACCCCACAGAACAGGACTATGACAGCTTTTCTTGTCTTCTCTCTTCCCCGGGGCCTAGGAGCAGCGAGGTGCGTTGCTGTACTAGAAGCGCGGGGCCGGACTGGATGGTTAGTCGGGTGGATAGGTGACAATATAGCCTAGATTGAAGCAGGCAGGTTAAATTGCCCAGCAAACCCGGCGTACCAGATGAGGCTATATAAACCTGCGTGACCGCGACCGCAATCCATCATGATGGCCTCTGCTGCTAAGGCGCTGCTTGCTGTCCGAACTTCTCGAACTTCCCCCGGCTTCTCTAAACGGAACAAGATAGAAGTCGCTCAGCTATGCCGTTCATGACCTCAAGGACACTCGCCGCGGTGCTCACCGCGCTCGCCGTGACTTGCGGCGTATCCGGCGCTGCCGTCCAGGCACGCCAGGAGCAGCAGGCGACGCATCTCGTCGCGGACCTCGACTATGGCAGCTTCCAGGGCGCTTACTCCCAGCAGTACAACATCTCGTACTGGCAAAAGATCCCGTACGCCGCACCGCCCGTGGGCGAGAACCGTTTCCGAGGGCCCCAGCCCCCAGCGGCTGTGGAGGGCGGCATGTATGACTCTAGTCAACCGTTTGATATGTGCCCTCAGCGTACAGTATTACTCCCTGAATTGTTGGTTCGGTTAGGATCGCGATTAGCTGACCGGCTCGTGTAGGTGAACGGTTCCGAAGACTGCCTGTACCTCGGCCTCTACTCCCGCCCCTGGGCCAAAGACCAGCCTCTGAAGCCTGTTGTTGTTACCTTCTATGGTGGAGGCTTCATCCAGGGCTCGGCCTACTTCAACATTCCGCCCTCGGCGTACCCTATCCTCAACGTTTCTAGCTCATCCGATATGATGTTCATCTACCCCAATTACCGCACCAACGCCTTCGGGCTCCTGCCCGGCAAGGAGATCGCGGCCGACCCCAATTCGGACTTGAACCCGGGTCTTCTGGACCAGGAGGCCGTGTTGAAGTGGACCAAGAAGTACGTCCAGCAGTTTGGCGGCAACCCCAACGATGTGACGGTGTGGGGCCAGTCAGCGGGCGGCGGCAGCGTTCTGGCTCAAGCCCTTGGCAGGGGAGGGAAGCAGAAGCTGTTCCGGAAGGCGATGGCGAGTAGCCCGTTCTGGCCCAAGACGTACAAGTACGACAGCCCCGAAGCGCAGGCTCTCTATGACGAGCTTGCTGCCCGTACGGGATGCGCCGGCCCCGATAGCTTGGCTTGTCTTAAGAAGGCCGACGTTCAGGCCATCCGAGACGCCAGTCTCATCATTTCAAGCTCCCATGTGACGAACACTTCGTCCTTCACCTGGTCTCCCGTCATTGATGGGGACTTCTTGCAGGAGCCGCTGTCTTCAGCCGCCGCGGGAGGCAAGGTAAACATGGAGCTGGCGTTCGCAATGCACAACACACACGAAGGCGAGAACTTCTTGCCCGCTGGTCTCCAAGACGCGAAGGATACGGGATCGCCATCCTTCAACTCCAGCGAGGCTTCGTTCGACAAGTGGTTGAGAGGGTTCCTTCCCGGCTTCGGCGACTGCGAGATTGAAGGTGTGAAGAGGCTGTATCCTACAGCTGGCACCACTGAGACGATTTCGTACAACACGACCTATGTGAGGGCAGGCCTCATCTACCGGGACGTCGTCCTGTCGTGCCCGGCGTTTTGGTTTGCCGGTGCTGCGCCGAAGGGTGGATGGCTCGGCGAATACTCGCTTAACCCGTCCAAGCATGCCAGCGATACCGTTTGGGTGAGTTTCCTCGGGCAATGTTAGGTGAGACTGCGACTGACAAGTTTGAAGTGGAACCAGATCAACGCAGTTCAGAAGTCGGATCCCGCTCGTTATCAAGGATATGCTGGTAAGTGGCCTTGCCACGCGTCTTGCTCATCATTGACCGCTCCTCGCTGACACCGGCGCTTCCAGGCGCTTTCGCTTCTTTTTTCCAGACTGGTGACCCAAATGCCCTCAAATTATCGCCTTCAACGGCGGCGGGCGTACCATACCTCAAGGACAACAAGGAATGGGTGGTCGACACGGCAGGTTTCGCGACTGCTAGCCTGGAACAGCTGGAGAAGAGATGTGGATTTTGGAAGAAGACAGCGGCGAAGATACCCATGTGAGAAGGTTCGAGGTGTTCATTGCGTGACATACAAAAGACACGGTTAGTATGCCACCGTTTTCTCTTAAGTTTCAACCCGGTGGCTCACGTGGTCCGCGGATTTTTCAGTCCTGTTGTCTGTCGTCTTCCGGAATACATCTCGGCACTCAGCTAACAGAGAAGGATGGGAAGTGACAGGAAAGTTGATCAGAGGAGCCGGGAGGGAGAACTTTAGTTCTTTGTCATCTCTAAATGGTGTGATCATGTGGTGATGATTCGAGGTATAGACTAATCGATAGGGTCGTCCCTCAGCCTGAAAAGCTCCCGCATAACGTCCCCTGTCCTACCACGCAGCGCCGAGTGATAGAGTTGGTTCGTCTCATAAACCTTGGTCCCTTTCACGAGGGCCGCGGTTTCCTTGGCGAATTCGTAGTCGACATACATATCATCGATGTAACCAGCAGCGTATACTGGGACCGTGTTCTTTCGCAACTGCTCTTGGTCATACAGGTCGGGCCACTCGTCAAACTTGGCAAGGATCTCGGCAGCTTCGTGTAGTTTGATCAGCTCCGGATATGTCTCGAAGTGAAGCGGGAAGATCATCTCGCCTGAGAAGTACAGAGGATCGCCTGTGTATTCAGAAATCGTGGGCTCTTGCTCCAACCACGAGAACTCCTTTATAGCCTTGCCGACCCGATAAGCTGCCCAGTTGGACGCAATGCCCGGCTTCTCAGTGTAAATTGCCTCGTGCAAGATGGCGTATATTATGTTGCTGTCAAACGCTGTGGCTTGCTCAAAGTCTGTAAGGGAAGCACGCGTGAAAAAGCCGAATTGATCGAGGTCCGTCTTCAACTTAAATATGGTCGAGTGTACCGAGTCAAGCCCACCGTGAGCACCAAAAGCAATTCCCAGGGTGAGAAGTCTTGGGATGGTCATGAGCCCGCCACCAGGAAGATCAACCTGCTTGTTTTCCTGTATGAAACGGGCCACCTGATGGACAGATTCGATGTCTTCAGGGTATTTCTCATAGTAGGCCTTGTTTCTCTCCGCGACCTTCCTGAAGGTTGCCTCATACACTTGCTCAGGCCTCTTACCAACAGGTGCAAGTCCGCCAGTGAGGAAGACCTCTCGCAGACCTTGGGGAAACTTGGAAAGGTAAGTCAGAGAGACAAAGCCGCCGAACGACTGGCCGAAGAGAGACCACTTCTTTTTCTCTTCGGGGAAGTCGTGGGTCAGACACGCTCTAACAGCTTCTAGGTCATTGACAATGTTGTCCTGACGGAGCAACTTGAGGTGATCGGCCTGCTTCTGGGCATTGCCCTGGAGAGCCAGGGTGGCAGCGGAGACCGGCGAGCTGAGCCCGACTCCTCGATAGTCCAGAAACAGGACCTGATAACCGCGCTCCAGGGCTGTATGGGTGACAGGACTGTCTTGAGGCTCTGGGTTACCAAAACCAGGTCCTCCCTGTAGGAACACCAACCATGGTTTCTGCTCAGCCTGTTTCTTCTCGGCCTCGTTGGGAGCGACGATGGGCCTCTCGTGCTTGGTGACACTCTTGCCGAACAGCTGAAGAACACCTGAAGACTGGTTGTTGTAATCCTTAGGGACCTCAAAAAAGAGCTCCGAGACTAGGAATTGGCCTTTGTATATGTTAGTGGTCCTTCTGGGCTTTATCGAGTCTTACGACTACGCTTCGGGGGGTGTTACCTGGAATGACGTGTGATCTCTTGCTGAGCAGTTTCGCTGCGCTGATTGCTCTGGAGGCCATGATTGCCACGGCACGATACTGAAGCCTAGGTGAGTCGAATGATCAACAGAAGGGGTGTTGTTAACACTGCTCGGATGGAAGGTGGTGTGTTGTCCACAATTCAGAGGACCTTGAGGACCCCGCCCAGACGATTGTACAAGATAAAGTGCAGTGAGATGTCGCACCTTCTCAGTTGGGCAACTGGGCCCGTTCTCACAGTGCCTATATCTTCTATTTGAACACTGCCCTCAACTGACCTTTCTGAGTCTTCATCCCACCTTCTTCCTTAACTTGTGTGAGTCTAAGCTTTCTCTAGTCCCTTGCGATACCCCTTGGAATCTATAGGATTAAATTGAATTCAAGATTCTCACAGGCTTTCAGGGCAGCAGTTGAAGTGTAGCTCTGATGTCCAGGCGAGCATTACCTGATTCTTCAAAGATAAGGTGATCAGGCCTAGTTGCACGGACCGGCAGGAGCATAATCAATGAGACCCTGTAGGGTTTTCATCAAAGTGCAACTTCATTTGGGGTTTACAGTCATTTGTTCAGTTTTCCTTTCCGGCTCTGTAGCGATGGTTCTTACCAGTGACGTCTCCCGCCTTCGGGCTTCATGGACGGGTTCTCCACCGTCACCAAGACTCCTGACTATAAATGGTTGCCATGGGAATGAGACATTTGGAGACAAAGATAGATATGTCGAGAGAAAAACAAACCTCGTGCATTGTGGCACAGGATGTCACTGTAGTTGTTTTACTTGTCAAGGAGCAGCCGCCCCAGAACCTTTTTTGTACCGCGAGTTCCTGAGATTTGCCGGGTAAACAGCAAGTTGCTAGCCATGAGGAGGGCGAGAAGGAACATAATGGCATGAAACGTGCTGGCATTGCTCTTTTGTCTTTCCCGTTCGAGAGCTCTCTTGGTTGGATCTCCTTTCAAGGGCCTTTTACGATTCGAGGGTCTTCCGTTTCTTAGAGGTAGCCGCCGTTCTAGACTCCTTACATAAGCTTACCACCGATTACGGATAACAGTCCACCAATGACATCAACCCCCGCGAGCGATCCGAATGTGCTCGGCTCGGCAAAACCTAGGTCGGACTCCACGGACGCCTAGCGAACCTCCAAAGTCCCAAGTTGGGGAAGCGTTCGGCGGCAAGATGGGCTGGCAAAGGAAAGTCTCCCCATCACCCCGAGCATCAAATACCGCCTCCTCCCGCCACTTCATGCCGCCTCCCACATGTTCCGAGCGCGAAGCCACCAACAGTGGGATGAATTACATACATCTCACCCAGACGCTTGTCGAATCGTTCAACGCCCTTGCCGATGAAGTCCAGATCCTGACCGACAGGAAGACGATCCTGGAGCACAAGCTCAGGTTCGCCCACGAGCAGGTACGTTTGAAACGAAACGCGCAGGGGTTTGTCAGCAGAGTCTCTTGCGCTTGCGACATCCTTCCTACCCCCCTTCTACGTGATGAACAACCTTAGCTCTAGATCAAGAGCTCCTTACACGAGGAGCGAAGACCGATCCTTTTACCATTTTCTGACTACGAATTCACAACTATTCATTTCATCGTTCGGCTGGTTTCGGTGATAAGTCTTGCTGACCCGACAATTTCACAGTACCAGTACCTGGCCGACAAACATGCACCGGCTGCCCCCGAAATCTCCGAAGTACTGGCAAAGCTACAGCTCCCGCCGGAGCTCGCAAATCCATCTTTAGAAGACGCAAATCCCGTGCCCCTCCCGAAGCGCAACAAACTGGATACCAGAAATCAGATTGCTCTCATCATCCGAGACGGTCGTCGTGTGGCTCAGCAACTCACGTCTATTGGCGAAACGAGCAAGACGAGCGACTCTAGCAGAGAAACTTCTTCCCGTGAAGCCCGGACCGGAACCTCCATGTCGACCGTTCTCGAGCAAGATTTTACGATTGAGGGAAAGAAGGGGTCTCTAGAATGTCCCTTCTCCTCACCCAAGGCGGAAGGCGATGGCGTTGGCGATGCGCATAATGAGGAGAAAGGGTCGCAGGATCCTACGCCTCACCACTCCGCAGACCCCATCTGCGCCGCCATGTTCGAAGAGTCTACATCCCAGCCGGCTCCTGGCGCTGTCGACTCGCCCGCGAAATGCCCGATACGCTACTTAGATCAACACTCCCCCGAAGAGATCGCACATTACGTCGAAACACACAAGCACGAACTCCCTCGCAGCCATGAGGTCTGCGTAAGAAGATACCAGAAGAACGAGGTACAGATCAAGAAGTTGGATGCAAAATACGGCAACTTGGTCAACATGATTCAGGGGCTTAGTGCTCTGCATCAACCCATGCTGCCGGAGTCGCAACAGGAGCAGGAGGAGATTGACCGAGCCTCGAACGAGAGGGTGCAAAACTGGGCGAAGGCTGTCACCGCGTCCGAGACTGAGGATGCTGAGCAGTCCCTGCCTGAACCCATAGACACCGACGAGGCTCGGCAGAGCCATTTTGACCGTCCTCTCAAGGAGGTTCGAGTGGGCGAGTCCCCCAGCCGGCCATGGGGCATTTCTGTTCCAGTCTACGAGTCCCACGGTCTTGGCGGCGAAGACCGGCCTTTTTCGCCACCGCCGGCTCCCGTCTTCATGCCATCGGGCTCCGAGGACGAAGAAACCCCGGCGCCCAAGACTGGTAAGTGTCCTTTTGATCACACCAAGATGGCGGCGATGGCCGCGGCCCGCGAGGAGGCGCAGCCGCCCTCTCCTACGCCTGCGCCCAACTTTATGTCAAATGGGATGAGCGACAACGCATCGCCACCAAAAGCCGGAGGCAAATGCCCGTTCGACCACGCCCAACTGGCGGCGATGGGATTCGCGTCGCCGACGCCGAATACCGGAGAAAAGACCTTTGTTCACGTAGACCCGGACCCCGTTGAGCTGCCGTCGACTCCTGTCAAGCCGCAGCCGTCTCAGAGCGCGCCTGCTCAACAACAGCAGCCGACATTCATCAACCCGCCGCTGGACGCGAGCAAGCAGTTCAACTCCAATGGGGTACCGCAGATGGTTTTCACCGGCCCGGTCTTCATTGGCTATCCCATTGAGCAGGCAATCCAGTTCATGCAACATTTCCAAGGGAGGCAGTAGTTACTTGAACTTTTGCCCTCCTGTCCTTCTCGTCTTTAATCGCCCGCTACACAAAAAAAACACTCTTAATGGTATGGGAAAGGGGCGTCCGTTTGGTTTTTAGCGAAGGCGTTGGGATGGTAACTTTGGATTTCATTCAACCGGGGGTTGTTTATTACTATTTTAGCTTTCTATTTTGGACTTGTTCAGTCGGGCCTCACTTTCGTGGTGTGCTGCACGAGCTTTTATGTACAAGTTGACGAGAACGAAGAGAACGGAACGAACGGACGCAGGAGGGACAAGCAGACAGAACTCGTCCGTATGATACCACACAAGACCAGAAATGAGACCACTGATATCATGAGAATACTTGCGCCCTCCGGGGCATCCCGAGCTCACTGTGAAGCCGCTCAAGCTGTCGGCTGTCATTTACAAGTTACGTCGTGGACGCAATGTGTTGAATCAAGGTCTAGTTTGGCGCCGAATCTAGGTCTACTTTCGCCCGCCGAGAGAATTGCATCATGAAAAAGCCCCGAAAAACGCCTAATCCGAATCCTTGAACCCGTTCCCCTTCCCATCGTGTTCGTCGTGAAACGGTTCCGCAGCCACCTTTTGGTTTGTCCTCCCACCCCCGTTGGCCTCATGTTCATTGTCGTCATCATCGTCACGATACCCGCCGTCCTCGTCCGCCTCGCGCGTCCACAGTGAGATGTCGTCATCGTCCATGAGCGCCGCCACGTCCTCCGGGTCAACGAGGCCAGCCTCAACGTCCGAGTAATCGGGCGCGTCATCGTGGCCGGGCACGAGACCGCTCGCCTCCGCCTCCTCGAGGGCCAGCTCGGCGGCGCGGGCCATGGTGCGCTGGTAGATGAGCCAGCCAACGACGAGGCCGACGACGCCGCCGAAGACCATGGAGATGTAGTTGATGGCCTTGCCGCCGGCCGTCATCTCGTCGCCGTTTTCAGCAATGAGGGCGAGGCGGCTGCCGATGAAGACATGGACAAGCAATTTGGGGCTGTTACGGAATGTTAGCAAAATGACGGCCGGGGTAATTGGTGGCGAGGACAGGGGGTGTGCATACCTGGCGAGAGCCGTTGAGGCCGCAAACGCCCAAGGCTTGATGGACGGGATTGTAGACAGAAACCCGTTCGACAAGCTGTACGGCAGTGGGCAGAAGCGCACCGCCGTCAACATGCCCAGCCCGTCCTTCCTCAGCACTTGCCCCAGCGCAATGAACCGATGGTCCTGCCCAACCAGCCGGTGGACGTATCCGCTGAAGATGCCCCTACTCGTATAAAACGCCGTCAAGCTCCCCGCGACTGTGGCCGTCGCGACAATGGGGTATCCAAGCGGGAACCCGTACACGAAGCCCGAGATGGAGATGGCGGTGCTGTAACCGATCATGGGCGGGAAGGCCGTCAGGAACGTAAAGGCCCAGATGATGAGCCAGCCGCCGGGCAGCGCACGCCACTTCTGCGAGACCGGGCCGAGCCACTTGAAGATTGCGTGGGAGTAGACGAGGAGCAAAACGATAAGGACGTTAACGACGAGGAGGAAGGCGGCGACGGCGACACGCTGGACGGGGCTGAGGCCGATGTACATGTTCCAGAGGCGGTTGCCGGCCTTGACCGCGGAGCGCATGCCGCGATTCAGACCCGAGAGAGCTGTTGTTCGTCGCGATGTCGAACTTTGGCGGCCAAAACGGGCGGCAGACGTGCGGCGGCCGCCTGAAGTGATTGTCGTGGTCGAGGTGCCGCCGATGTTGCGGACCCATGGCGGGCGGGCGTCGGCGTGGGCTTCGGAGGGGGAGGACGGGGGGTTCGGCGACAGGGAGAGCGCCCGCACTGCGGACTCGTAGTCGGCCGGCATCGTAGAGAGTCTTCGCCGGCGGCGTCGGCAGCGATTGAGAAGAAGGAAGGGTTGGCGTCGGGGACCGGAGGCTCCGGACGTAGAAGCTATTCGTGGGACGAGTCGATATCGTGTCGGCTTGACGTCGTTCAGCTCAGATCTACAATTGTTTTATTCAAGCTTTGTAAGAGCCATTTCGAACTGGTAAGTCGAATGGGAACGGAAACGAGGTGTGTAGGTTGGAAGCTACGTCCAAGGCATGCGTGCCAATGTCGAGGGAGCTGACCTTCACCCACTGCGATGAGGTAAGCTGAGCCACAACGAAAGCTGCGTTAAAGGTCGAGCCAAGCGTCTACTTTTAGATCCTCGCCGGGTCCGTCAGTGCGGGCTTTCGGGGAAATCGACCGGGGTTCTTCTTCAAGCTTATTGACTCCGGTTTACGCTGCTTGTCCCTATCTCACAAAGGGCCTAGATTCTAAAGCACATGAAGCTAGGGACACCAAATGGAAAACCGAGGCCGGATCTCATGGGACGTTGACAAGATGGTTGAAGTTTCCGTTTCATAGGAAACGCAATGAGCCTGTCTCATGTTCCTGCGAACGGTTTCAATAGCCCGTCATGAGTACCTAAGGTAGGTACCGGCGGGGGTTCTACGCATGCACGCACACCCCAAAATGGCAGCTGGCGGTGCATCCCGTCCGGATCGGCTTGCCTGCCAACCGACTGACGCCCGGCCTAAATCCGCCCGAAGGTCCTGAACAATCCAGTCTTTGTGGGGGCTCCACACGAGCTGGAAGCTTTGGATGCGGCTTCCCTGCATGAACTCTACCTAGGCACGGCCAGGATCTATTAGCCTCCCCTCTTGTAAAGTATCTCTTGCTATCCCCATCATCCTTGGCCGCCCCTAAAACGATTTTGATAGAGGAGTTTGCTCCCGGGAGCGTCTTGTTGGCATTTTCTACTTGGTTCTTTTCTACTTTGTTGTGATTTCTATCCACCTAGCAGCCGTCATCGACGCCCACTGGGCCCTTTCGGAGGATCCCTCACAAGAAGCCTAACCTTGCCATCCCCAATCTCCACACCCTGACTCAAGATATCAACTTCCTCCTTGCTGTCGTCTGCGCTCGATGTCCCCTCGCGAGCCAGAGCTTTGTCGTAACTTCGAGCATCGATACCTAAAATCCCGCCCATGTTATTGCGGTCTCCAGGGACAGAGAATTCGCGGTAGGCGTATCTCCATTCGTTCAGAAAGTTGCGGATTGCCTTGCCGACCTTGTCCTTGCCATTCTTACTATGGTGACCTGTGCCTGTAATGGCGTAAATCGGCCTGCTTTCCTTGACATTCTCCATCAACACCCGCTCCAAGTACTCCACAGCTTCTTCGGGGTGAAGTCCGTGCAGATCGACGTAGATTTCGACGCTGTTCGCATTGGCCTTGTTGCGCTCTTCATATAGCTCGCGAGCTGCCTCTCGGTGAGCCTTCCGCATAAGATCATTCTCACTCTGGCCCCGCAAGCTCAGAGCCTTGGCAGCCCTCGCATCGTTGCGGTTCCAGGCTTGTGCGGCACTGACCGACTGGTTAGCTAGAGTCGCCATGAACATCAATGTTAAACCATCTTACCTCTGAAGGAACTTGTTCCTGAGACCGCCGTGCTTGATGGCTTCCTGTCGAGCCTTGAGGTAGGATTTGTTGGCTCTTTCGCCAGTTTCTAGCCACGGGATGTGTTTCGGGTTCGGAATTGCTTGGGCTGCCGCACTGTTCTCCCCGTTTCGGACATTGGTTGAGCTCCCGTTCCGTCCAATCTTCTTTAGGTCTTGGCGAAGCGAAGCTGGACCGGGGGATGGTGACATCTTGACAATCTCGGCAAGGGAGTTCGGTGGGAAGTTCTCCTTGTGGTTGTGGCCGTGACCGCCGCGCTTTCCATGATGCTTCTTGCCCTGCTTTGCGGCAGCCGAGCCCAAGGTAGGAAACGCGTCTGCATCGTCCAGCGAGGGGGCCACGGGTTCCCTAGCTTGTTGGTGTCGGCTACCCGGACGAGATCTGGGCCGAGGACTTTCTCCCCCGTAGAAGGGCTTCAGACCAGGCGGTGGGGTAAGGCCAATGGTAATATTCGAACTTCCACTGTAGCCGCCGACGTGTTCAGGGGTACCCGGTGGAAGTGCTGGGAATAAGTTGAAATCAGTCAAGTTGGCCTGCTTGGTCGGCGGTGTGCTAGCTCCGTCCAGCGCCAGCTTGTTCATAAGATGCGCTGGGTCATGAGAGAATATACATGTATCACCTGCTAAGCAGTTGCCCATAACCCAATACCTTAGAAGGTCATGTTAGTTGCCGCTTTACGTGAATAACAGGTGGTTGGATGTACTCACTTGCACAGGTGGTTGCTCAAGTCGTGGCTGAATCTGCAATCTGCCCTGAGACATTGTCCAGTGGACATATAGAATTTGCAAATGACGCCCGATCGTTGTCCGGCTGGTGTGGTAGGGCGCCCTTCAGCGGCCAACGCTTTCCCAATGAGAGAGACCTTATTCTCCTCAGGCTGTGGACTGCTATAGCCATTTTCTTGCGCCTGGCTCTCCATGATGGACACAATCGTCGCACTGAGATCATATCCATGGACGGCAAGGGCGGCTTCAATTTCTTCATCAGTCCGTGTCTGGCCGAGGATTGAGCGGAGCATGTCATAGGGAGACATGTCGGCTTGTTGCGACGACATGGACGAGAACTCAGGGGCGGCAGCGTTCAAACCACTTGAGGTCCCAACGGATGATGTAACGCTGATGGCATCATCTGCCACTAGCCACTCTACATTTTCCGTCTGGTAATCGCCAAAGGTTTCTTGGGAAGGCGACTTGTCGCTGGCGAATTCGTACGCGTTGAGGTTCGGGCTATGAGGTATAGCGGGCGTCGCAAAGGCGAGTCTCGGGGAAGGTCTCGGCGAGGAGAAGGGAGAGGCGGCCGATGATTTCGTTCTCGTAAAGGACGGGGTGAAGGAGGGGACAAAGCCTGGGGGAGCAAGTGGGCTAACTCCAAGGCGCGGAGAGCCTGAAAGAGGGGTGGCACTACCGCGCCAGGGTGCAGGTGATGGTCGCCGCAGGATGGTTTGGCGGATTGGAGGAGAGGCGGCAGCTCCACCTCCATCACGGTATCGCCATAATACATCGAGGATCGCATTATCTAGTGAGGAGCCGTTCAAGGTCGTCTGGCTTCGCAGGAGGTCCTCGAGCTTGTCCGTCTTGTCCTCGTCCTCGAGGGTGGTATCCTGAAGGATAGGAAGACAAATCTCGTAGTGCTCGTCGGAAACCATGATTGCGCGGTTCGGGGCCGAAGCGCAGCCCTTGAAGGATAGAAACAGGCAGCAAAGATGCGTTAAGGATATGTATTGTATGCGTATGTAAGGTTTGAGCCGAGATCGAAGCGGCGCGTCTATGTATGGTATTCGGTCTTGGGGTGGAGCAACTACTACGGAAGGCAGGCGGCGGGAAGGCCGCGGCAGTGGCACTGGTAGCGGCAGGTAGGCAGAGCAGGGTTGGGAGTTGACGTCGGAATGTCAGCCTTCGCGGATCGCCGTTGGAGATGATTTGGAGCAAAGGACCGGCCGGTTGAGTAACGTCGATATTAAGAGTAGCAGGGGCGAGCGACAGCTTGGTATGTGCTTCGAAGAGCAAAGTGTTCGAAGACGAGCGAGCGAAATGGTGATAGGAACGAAGTTGGTGGGCGGGACTCGATGGTTCCGTCACATGGTTTCGGAGCCAGGGGCAGAGGGGGGGGATCGTCTCGAGAGCTTGTTGTTTGAATGAGGCGGTCGATGTTCCCGGCACAAAGGCAGAGACGGTGTGTGCCTTGTTTGTTTGTGCCTCGCTATCTCGCGAGCTTTGTTGTCAGCCGTTGAAAGGCAAGGGGAGCGAACCACGAGTAATCGGGGAGAGTTGGAGTTGGAGATGATAGTTTGGGTGGTGGGAGGAAACACGGCCAAGTGCACGTCGTCCCCCTTCAGCTGATGACTGGGACCAGGAACTGGGACGGAGACGGGGCCACCAGAGGGCGGCGGGAGGTAAGGTGAGTTGCGGTCGGGTGCTTGGGGTACGTGCGTGCTTCCTGCACTGCGCTGCTGCGCTGCTGTTCGCACTACCTACACTAGTAATAAAGACGGGCTGCCGCTGGATGTGGGTGCAGGTCGATGTGAGCCCAGGTGTAGGAAGGGATGAGGCACCACCGACCAGCTGGCGGACAACAGCTCCTGGGGTCGGTCGGGGTACTGGGGGCCCGGTGTCAGACAGCCGGTGGTAGCAGTGCAATAAGGTACGTACCGTGGGACATGCCCAATCCCAATCCAAAGGGTGGGGAGGGATCCAACAGTCCATTCACTGAGTGATCAGGGTTCGAACGTGGGGTCGCCCCTCTACTGGCTGTAGTGGCACACTCTTCTCTCACCTGTCCTGTCACTTCTCAGACTCACTACTAGTGTAGGTACACATCCACAGGCAAATCCCAGCAGAGAACAGTATACCTAGGTCAATGATTTCTCTGACGCAATATAATGGTTAGAGCACGACCTTCATGGCAAAAGAAGAAGAGGAAGAAAGGGGGAAGCCCCCAGTCGAAACATAGCATTTGGGCGGCAGCCTTGAGGTGCTGTTGGACGAACTCATCTGATTCCATGGGTACTCGCTAGGAACGACGACGCCCTACGTTCAGCGACGAGACAGGCGCCGCTAGGAATTGCACGAGAGACCGATAAACAAGCAAGTAGGCTATCGGCGACGGCATGTCATCGCCAGGATCCTGGCTTGTCTGACATAAGGCAAAGTAAGGACAAACTCTTTTTCAGCTCTACCTCTGGCCAGTCGTTACACCCTTTTCCTTGTTTCACGCACCTTACCTAAGCCAACCACGGCTCACGTCCGGTTCCACATACTGAGATATCTGCCGATTCGGACATGTGTATCTGATTGACGCCTTATTGATCCCCTTCAATGTAACTGTCGACGTTGTCAACCCTTCCACATCACCAGATTGTATGACATCCAAGCCAGGCTCTACTAACTCGAAATTTGATCGGCTCGTCGTTGCGATTCGAGGGGGACTGTACTGGACTCGAAAGACCTGTGCCTTCCAAAGTACGCCACTTGAGTAGGTGTATCATGAGCCTCCAGCACTAAGACGCCGTTTTGTCATTTGGCAGACTTAAGGCACTTCGTCATCCTCCAGATCACCCCCGAATCCAAAACTGAAGCCTCCCCCGTTGGTCTCGCTGTCACCTCCGCCCACCGCTTCCTCCCATTTTCTCTTCTTTTGGGTGTTCCTCTTCTCTATAATTTGGAGCGCTTCTTCCAGGAGGTCCGGTTGATCCTGCCGCAGTCGCTCAACAAACAATCCGTATGGGTCCACCACGTCTTGCTTGAAACCAGTGACCTGGTCTGGCTTGTCTCTAAGGAAGGACACGACCTCCGAGAGCTGGTTCTTGGGGACGAAGTTCTGCGTTAGAGCGATACCGCTTTCTAAGTTGACAACCAGGTGCCACCACCCACTTGGCACATGCAGAATCTCTCCCTCCTTACAGATACCCTCGATACACTCGGGCAACTGACGGGCTTCTGCATGGAACTCGAGGAGCCACTCTGCGATGCTCAGGGGGCTCGTTACCTCACTACTGTCCTGCGAAACATAAACCCCTGGCACCGAAGCCGTGGGCGGGAACATAATCCAGTACTTTGTGCCCTGAATCACAGCATTCCATGCGCTGGTGCCGTTTGGGTCCTTGTGGAAGGTTGATCCGCTCCTCTCTGGGCCGATGATTAGCCAGCGATGGGCTGGCCGTTCCCTGCCCAGAAGTTCGAATAGGTCGGGCCCGAAGCACTCTGGCTTCCAGTACGCCGCCCCTTCCTCGTGGCCAACCCCAATCTCCATTTTCTCAGCGAACTTCTTGTCGAAAAGATACAGAGGACTCTCGTCATCGTTGTTCTCCATGTAATCGCGATAGGTTGAAAAGGGCCAGTCCACGGCCTCTGCACGAAACTCCACGGTGCCATAGCGCTCCGATATGACATCCATGTTCCACTCATGGTAGACCGGCCACGCCTGGATATAGTTGGTCAAGACGAAGGGCGTCTCCGTCCATTTCTCAGAGAACTCATCGTATGTAAGAGTTTCCATGCGCCGGATGAGGTTGCTCTTTGGTATTCTCGAGGTAAACTGTGTCAAGTCCACATGACTGCAAACGAATGGTCTATGCAGGACATCGGAGAAGACATTGCTACAGTCAATATTTGACTGCTGCTCAGGAGACAGCCGAAGTTGGGTGGCCCTCCATGTCCCCTGCCACTTGCCATCGAACCTGTCCGAACTATGGGACCTAGAATTTGGTTAGCAGTTGACTCTCACTTACATGCCAAGATGTGATGGACTAGTGTGCTGTTGTCATCGCGTCTATGAGCCAGTCACACTGAAGAGTCATTAGGAACCTCGACCCAGGCTGGGCCGCGTTCACCTGTGGGAACCGGTGACCGGTAATGAGGGACCACGGCGTAGCTCACAGCGCTTGCGATAAACACCAGGATCCCGATCCCAGATTTACCGCCTCAAGCTCGGAACTGTCTGACTTACTGTATAAACAACGACTTCCACAAATCGTCGGACCGGCAGAATGCATAGAGAAACTTGCAGGTTGACCCCAGTGTTCTCAGACGTTCCTGGTCGAGATAGTCCAAGAGGATCATCAGGGCCTCATCAGGCAAAATCTTGAAGAATCCGATGTTCTTCCGAGCGTTCGGACGGTCCGAGAGATACTGATTGCCCAGCGGTTTCACACCCAAAGGATGCGTAGGGATTGACTCATTTAAAGTGACTGCATTTTCAACCGGTTTTGAGTCATAGTCGAGACCGTTGGTGTTGTCAGCATGGCCATTGGTTCTCCCATTGGATAGAGTGCCATGGGGTGGCACGAGAGTATCGTTCGCCATGTATCAGCAGGTAGAATATTGACGGGACAATGACATGTGCCTGCTGCTTTGGGAAAGGATAGTTGTGGTGGGGGAGGGGGACTGGCGTTGGAGAACCAAGGCAAGCAGAGAGACTGAAGGTTAAAAAATTGGTTAAAAAATAGTCGTCAGAAAACAAAGAAAGAAAACAAGCCAGGAAAACCTGCACGGGAAATCATGTCACTGCGCTGGCATCGCGGGTGCAGGTGGTACGAGCGGCAGGAACAGCAGTGGGTGGCGGGCACATGCTTCAGTAAACTTGATCTGTGACTCAATTAATGCATGAAGATGTCTAGATGAAATTCTTGCAGGCATTCCGCCACAACAGGGCCTGGGGTGCGTGGCAGGGTAAGCAAGCGGCAAAGAAAATGAGAAAAAATTCAGAAGGCAAGCGCGACAAGTGTGCCTCTTGCTGCCCCTGCCGCCCATGCTATCTCCGGCCCTTCCAGTGCTGCAGAGTTGTAGAGTCCCGCTGAGTCCGCTGAGTCTGCTGGCTGGCTGCTGCACTGCTAGTGGCTCTCCGTTCTGTTCACTCAGGCAGTACGGCGGGTGTGCCCTAATCACTGTTCCTGCCATTTCCGTTTAGCGCCACCTCGCTTACCGCATAAATCGAGGGGCCGCCCGCCGCCCAGCGAAATTTTTTTACGTGGTCAAGAATTCCTGCGGCTGCTGATAAAAACTTCACCTCCCACCACCGGACAATCAACGTGCACCATCACCCCACGAACAAACCCAACACTAAACGCACCTTTATTCCTAGATTCAGTTCTACTCTTGCGTTTCGCCAAGAGTATCGGATCTAGTTGAGACTTTAATTCTTAGATTTCGATTCGTCGACCTTTTCGCAAAACTCTCCAACCGAGACGTTTGCGAATTTCCAACCCCTCGCCAAACCCCACCTTCGCGACGATATTTCTAGATCCCAAGCTGTGCTTGTGATCTAGATTTCTTCCACAACACAACCGCAATCATGGCTGACAAGGGTCTTGAGGATGTGCCTGAGGGTAAGTCTTGCGATCATACCTCGAGCTTCGTGGTAGTCGCTCGTGAAGGCTTCTTCTCCAACCAGAGGATCGCCGCCCAACCGGCCGACCGCTTCGTCCCCTCCTTTCTCTCTCTATCTCGCCGCCCCCGCCCGGCGCATTCCAAAAGACCTCGAGTCGCTGACACTACTCCTCCTTCCAGGCCAGATCGAGTCGAACTACGATGAGACCGTCGACTCCTTCGATGACATGAACCTGAAGTCGGAGCTCCTCCGTGGTATGTTTTCCCACGCTCAAAATTTTCGGATGGAAATACCCGCACCGTGGACTCTGCCGCTAACCTCGCTCTTCCAGGTGTCTACGCTTACGGTTTCGAGCGTCCCTCCGCCATCCAGCAGCGTGCCATCATGCCCGTCATCAAGGGTACGTTGACCAACTGATCCTTTTGCGCAATAACTCCCGCTCACCCTTCAACCAGGCCACGATGTCATTGCCCAGGCTCAGTCCGGTACTGGCAAGACCGCCACGTTCTCCATCTCTGTCCTCCAGAAGATCGACACCAACGTCAAGGCCTGCCAGGCTCTCATCCTCGCCCCCACCCGTGAGCTTGCTCAGCAGATTCAGAAGGTCGTCGTCGCCATCGGTGACTTCATGAACATTGAGTGCCACGCCTGCATTGGTGGCACCAGCGTCCGTGACGACATGAAGGCCCTGCAAGATGGTCCCCAGGTCGTCGTCGGTACCCCTGGCCGTGTCCACGACATGATCCAGCGCCGCTTCCTCAAGACCGACAGCATGAAGATGTTCGTCCTCGACGAGGCCGACGAGATGCTTTCTGTAAGTTCACGTCACGGCATATTGATCCATGCCATCGCATGCTAACAACCCTTTCCAGCGTGGTTTCACCGAGCAGATCTACGACATCTTCCAGCTGCTCCCCCAGAGCACCCAGGTCGTTCTTCTGTCTGCCACCATGCCCCAGGACGTCCTCGAGGTCACCACCAAGTTCATGCGCGACCCCGTCCGCATTCTCGTCAAGAAGGACGAGCTTACCCTCGAGGGTATCAAGCAGTTCTACATCGCCGTCGAGAAGGAAGAGTGGAAGCTCGACACCCTCTCCGACCTGTACGAGACTGTCACCATCACCCAGGCCGTCATCTTCTGCAACACCCGCAGAAAGGTCGACTGGCTCACCGACAAGCTCACTGCCCGTGACTTCACCGTCTCCGCCATGCACGGTGACATGGACCAGGCTCAGCGTGACCTGATTATGAAGGAGTTCCGTTCCGGATCTTCTCGTGTCCTGATCGCCACCGACCTTCTGGCCCGTGGTATCGATGTCCAGCAGGTTTCCCTGGTCATCAACTACGACCTCCCCGCCAACCGCGAGAACTACATCCACCGCATCGGTCGTGGTGGTCGTTTCGGTCGTAAGGGTGTTGCTATCAACTTCGTTACCGCCGAGGATGTTCGCATGATGAGAGAGATTGAGCAGTTCTACAGCACCCAGATCGAGGAGATGCCCATGAACGTTGCCGACCTCATCTAAGTAACGCTTTCACGGATACACGCATTCTCCCTCTCCCTTTTGCACGAAACAAGCCCCTTTTGGTCTGCTCAGATCGACCACGCACCGGATCTGGCAAGACGTTGGGGGGTGTTTTTACTCGAGATTCATCAGGACTTGTTTGTTGATAGATCGCGGGAAGGCTACCTGGCGAGCCACTGGGCGTGGCCGGCTTCACCATGTTCTTGGTTGACTGCCGGGCGCGCCCCAGCTCATGGGTGGAATTGAAAAACTGGCTTGCATGCGGAAAGGGCTTACGAGTCTTTTGGCACCTTAATACCAACGAAGGTGCGGCGGACTGGTACCTAAAAGAATCATTGGCAAGGGTTCTAGTTTTTGACTTTCAGTTTCCTAGTCTCACTGTACGTAGGGGCCACGTCACGATGAATCTGCTCTTTAAAAAAAAATAACTCGCTGTCCCTCGACTTTGATGAGTGAAAAGTGAACGCCGCTGTATCTCTACGACCAGTTAACGACGTGTGGATGTATTTCGTACTTGTGATGGGATTGTGTCGTAGGATGCCCACGATGCTCCCCTCTTGCCCACATCTCACTTTCTTTCTAGTCGACTGTTGAACGCTCCAGCGAAGAAAGCGGGGGGGAACATGCAGAGGGCTGGGTACTCGGGAACGAGCAGGGCGAATTGTCGCAGTCGCAGTCCAGCCGAAATGGAGAATTGTCCTCCGACGTCCCACCATACAGGCTTGCAAGTGGCCGGCGCTCGTCAACACTAACACGCCGTGCGTCAAGAAGCATGGGGGCCCGAGCAGGGCTTGGGACCCCTTATCGTGAGACTTGGGAAGCCAGCCCACGGGGCAGCATACCTGGCATGGAGCCTAGCACAGAACAAGAGTTTACCTGACGTAGGAGATGGGGAGGTTGGGCTGCGGGCAGAGCGCCACGTGGGTGGACCATTCGAACTCGAATGCCAGTTGTTGAAATGGCAGGAATGGTGAATGCGTTGTTGAAGTACAGTGCGTGGAAGGAAGCCTGCTCCTCTCGGTGAGAGACTGGTCTTTGGTGGTTTTTTCTCGCTGTAGGTGGGGACAGCAGTGCTAGTAGCACCAATACCCATGCGTTTCCCGGTTCGTCGAGGGTTTGTCTTCGAGCCCGCCTTTGCGCACTTTTTGTCTGCATTTTGCTACCTACCGCCGGCAGGGACGACTCTAAAGAAACGTCCGGAGATTTCTCCACCATTGGTAGATGCGGGTTCGGAAACGATTCAATTCAACCATAGGCCGAAAGGCGAGAACGAGAGCAGGATGCGTTGGCGTGGTTGGCTATATAGGGTATAACTCATGGAGAGCCTGGTCCGAGCGTTGAACAAAAGTGAAGACAGTGCCTGAGGCTGTTGTCAAGCTCTTTCTTGGCTTGTCCTCATCCCAACGTGAACGAGGATTCCTCCAGTGCTGTCAAAATTCCTAGTGGGGGATCGCTGTGCTCTTGCGGGACAACGGTTTTTACCCCGCCACACGTACCAGAGGCCATCTGCCAGCAGCACATAAAAGCCACAGGAAGCCTTTGCTCAACATGGACCGTGAGACAGATGGACAAGGAGTCTGTCTCTCTCCCAGGGATTTGTCGGACAAAAGAAAATGCAGTCTCGTAATTGTGCAGACTCTTCCTGAGTTGCGCCAACAAATTTTTTGTGGTTCCGCAGATCAGGGTTTCGTGTTGTGTGCGGGATAGACCTTGGGTGGAGGAGGGAAAGGGTGAGGAAAAGTGTTCGTTCCCTGAATTTTTTTTAGGGGAAGAAAAATTGGCCAAACGTCCCGTCTTCCTGCTCTCCGTCCTCTTGGCTGTCAGGCCTACCCCTCCCCGACCCCCCTTTTCTGTTTCGTTTCGTTTTAGGTAGTTCTTTTTAGGGTTGCAAGGGAGCGGGATTGAAACTCGCATTAAAACTACAGGGGCAGTATGTAACTAAACGGCAGAGGCTCTCTCCCTGTCTCGGAGCCATATCGACAAGAGGGGTGCGAGACGGGGAAACCGTGGCTCAGCACTTACAACGAAAACGCGCTGCTGCATGTCGATGCAGACGAGTCTGCCTTGTAATCATAAGCCACGACGATGGTCTGACAAGACCGACGAGACATCTCACGCGAAGGATGGGCTGTAGGTTCAGCGTTTGGATAGGCCCGTTCAGTATTAGTTAGACCGCGATATCAAGCGTCATGGACCTAACGTCCGATTCGGTCTGGAATTGGTAGAGGTATCTTGAGATGGACAACAAAGACATCATCGGGTTTCTCCATGTTCAAGGATATCTCACGGCTTTAAAGGTGGTGTAGATGGCATTGAAGCATAGCCTATGGTATTTGAGCAGTATGACCATTCCTTAGGATGCCCTCCCTGAGTCTGGCAATGGGATTTACATGGAAACTGGCATATGAGACAACGAGGGATAACATACGCGAGTTTCAAAATCAAGTAGGCTAAGGTGAAGGCATTTCACTCAAGTAGGCAACAAGGCATCGATATTGCACACTATGGCCGGTAAGAAGCAGTAACAAGCAAGGAAGACTTTGTTGGCCATATGAGATTATTATTTTCCCTCTCGAACCAGTTAGGTTCGTTTCTCCTCAACAACCTTGTGCGACGAAACGTTCATCTGTTGTCAGTCTTGTACCGACTGACTGCCCATTGACGAAGTAATGACTGGGTTTGCAGTAGGAGCAGCCACCGAGCACGCTATATAATGCTATGAGAGTTTTCAAGGCAGTCCCCATGTTGGTCGAGGGTTTCAGTGGGATAGTTGGAGGATTCGCCGAAACTGAGGAGCATGCCGTCCGTTATTGCGAACGTGTGACATAGTAGGTGTCTGCTGCGAGCAGAGCATACATGGCCACGCCGGTGATGCAAATCTTGCCAACTGTATAGCCTTTGGGTGTGGTAAAGTCGTAAGAGGCATTATTTGGGGCTACCTTTACTGCATGTTTGTTGACTTGAGTCAGGAGGCACGATCGGTAACCTTAGGTATGAAATACATGAGACATGAAGTACAGAGGTTGTGGTTTCTGAGAACATTTTAGATGTCGATGATGCTTTATGGGATTAGAAGAGTGGCCCGTGGTATAGGGGATGAATGCTTGAGTTCAAAATGCTCACGAGACCGGCCGGTACAACAGTAATTCTGGCTGGCCTGGCTCACCTAGCCTTCTCTGATTCTCGTTCCTCGCCCGCTTTACTCACATGGGGTCCAAACGCAGGTGTTCCGTGTGCCCTTACGCGAGGCTATTTTTCCTAACCAGACCTGGGCAGCTCTTGGTCATCCTCAACAGACATGAGCTGTATAGCATTTGAACTGCTTTCATTAAATAAATTCAAAGAACAAGCCACGTGTGATGCCTGGAGACTGGGGTGACATGGCGTGAACCTAGGACCCGGACAACCTGATGCCTGCTACTGCGAACCGATACAATGCTTCGACAGATTGGTGTATTTCACCATCTAATCAAACAGTCATCTTGCCATTATACAGCCCAAGTCTCTTATCCCCACACCTTGGCCCAGTATCGCATCATAATCTCTACGCCATTCAACCTCAACTCCAATTCATGCCAGCATAGTATGTGATAACCAACTGGTACCACTGTCCCTAAAACAAGACACGGTTGAACACCTCATTGCAACCTGACCTGGTTCTCCCGACGGAGTTCAAACCAAAAGTACATATACATGTACAGCATAGATCGGGTTGAAGGAGAGTAGGCGGCTTGATTGCCTATACTCCGCCGGCGCGGCTCTTTTGCAGGACGTCTGGGGGCGGGAGGTACTCGGGGCCGAATGAGAGAGGGAGGAGCTGTTCAAGACATTCAGCATAACATTCCCATCAAGCTTTCCTTTTGGCACAAGACTTACCGCTTCCAGTCTCATCACGGCATACTTGCCTTCCTTGTTGAACATGAGGATCGGCGTCTCCAAGTCCACGAACTCGCGGATACTGTTGACACATGTCGTCAGTATTTGGTTATTTCATCATCTAAGCCGCCTGAATGAAGCTACATGCCACGTCTGTAGAATTTCGCAGAGGTAGACTCACAACTGTCGGCACATGCCACACGGGCTGCAGGGGACCTCAATGTCCGTGGCAACGGCAACGGCCTTGAACCCCCGGATACCCTCCGTGATGGCCTTGCCGAATGCTACTCTCTCGGCACATGTGCCAACAGGGTAGGAGGCATTCTCGACATTGGCTCCATCGGTGTACTGGCCATCGTTGGAAAGAAGCGTTGCGCCCACACGGAACTGGCTGTACGGGCAATAGGCCGTCGCCTTTGCCGCCGTCGCCCTCTGATGAAGCTCCTTCACTTCGGCGGTTGTGAGACCATACTTCTTGGCCGTTTCCGTCGTCTGAGACTCGTTGGCGATGTCGAAGATCTCGGGAGTGAAGGCCATCTTGAAAAATGTGTGAGAGAGGGGATGAAAGTGAGGTGGTGAAAAGGCGGGGTGGAGATCAGACTCTATGGATACGGGCACGATGCGGTTGTTGATCTAGGATGGCAGGCAGTGCCTGTGAGTGCTTGCTTGGCTGATGATAGCCCCGTGAGCTGGTGCGCTTAGTGTATTCCCGGCGGTTGTTTTGGTGGAAGCGCCCTCTAAAAGTGCTACTGGGATGTTCCATTTATGAGGTCCGAGTGCCATTTGCAACACCCCCGGCCGTCTCCGACTTCCGTTTGCGTTTCCCAAAGTAATATTTCTTTGCTATCAATGTTGGAACAGAAACCCGCAATGCCATGATTCGACCTTCTCCAACCATCGCCGATGTTTCGTTTCGACCCCAAAACGTCCTGCCTATCTAGGCCGCTTACATTCTTGGGAGACAACACCGGATTGGACGGACATTCCCCGTATGACCTAACATCCTGCTACGCACTCCCGGCGGCATCCTGCAACCGTAACCCCGCAGTCCACGCCTGGCTGGCTACCTTTTACATCTGGTTTACGCCTTGCCGAGTGGTACCGTAAGCGGGTTCATGGCACTAAGTGATATCGATGAGCTAACCTCCTGGTCACGAGCTGCATCTAGGTGAGAAACACTTACGAGGAGCCCCCGTCGACGACCAGATTTGCCCCCGTGATATAGGAACTAAAGCCCGAGGCGAGGAAACCAGCCACTCGAGCCACCTCTTGAGGACTTCCCGGTCGTTCGAGGCCGATGCTAGCCTCCGACAACTTTTGCGACCAGTGTCAGTCAATGAAAACGTTGCTGGATGCTCGATGAGAACTCACTTCTTTACCTTGCAATCTTGCAGGAGGGAGTTGGGAGTTCATTCCCTTCATGTCAACCTAGACTCCTTGTTAGCGCGGCCTTCTCGCTTGCCGTTGCCAGCCCACTCTCACCCCGTTTAAGTCGAGGCCAACGTCAATTTGACCTGGTGAGATGCAGTTGATCCTCACTCCGGTGCCCTTGAGAACCGCGACGCCCGCCTTCACGACACCGAGGGCCCCGTACGCAGACATGGTGTAACTCGGTCCCCACGATGCTACACTGCTGATGACGATGATGCTGCCGTACTTCTGCGTCTTGGGCGCCGCGTTGGGGTACGCCTGCTTCTCCGTCAGCTTGGCCATGGCCGGGGGCGCGTACTTGAGCGCAAAGAAGGGCGCCATCGAGTGCGCCTCGAAGCACCGCTGCAGATCTGCCGGCGTCGTCTCGGCGATGGATGGTGGGCCCAGGAGACCGGCCGACGACACCCAGATATCGAGGCGGCCGAAGGCGTTGAGCAGCTCGTCGATGAGGACCAGCGTTTCTTCTTCTTTGGCCACGTTGAATGGATATGGGATAACTTTGGTGTTGGGATGCTCCTGGTGAACCTTGGTGACGAGGGACTTGAACGTCTCATCGCTGGTCGTCTTGTCGCATACTGCAAGGTGTCAGTCTTGTTCAGACGACCATGCTTTTCTCCAATACAAGATCGGGAAGCCATACCATATATAGAGGCGGCACCATGGGCTATTTGCTTCTTAGATTCCCTTCTTACAAGTGGGAGAGTTGGAGCTCATACCTGCCAGCTCCTCAACGATGGCCCGTCCAACGGGCTGGGCGGCGCCGGTCACGACACAGACGAAGCCATACTGGCAGCAAGATCAGTTCTCCTCAAATTGAAGCTCTAGCGGCATTGTGTCAACCTACAAGCTTGCCATCGGCGCGGTAAGGGCTGAAATCAGCAGTTAAATCCATCCTGGTCAAGGATTGTCGAGCAACAACAAGGTTTCAAGAAGTTACTACGAGGAGCCGGGAGACTGTAAGTTCTTTCGGCTTTGGTCGTGCTACAAGATGGACGATGGGTTTGTCCCGTTTGCGAATGCAAGAAAGGCGGAATATAGGGAAATCCGAGCCAGGCCGCGCATGGGCCCAGACTCCGGGCGGCTCAAACCTGCGTGCCCAACCGGCCTATGCCGTCACCTTCACGCGAGCTGAGGATGGTGCTTCTCCGAGGGAGAGTCAGCCAGCGAGGAGGCGCACCAGCGCAAACCATCCAAGCGCCCGTTTAACTTTTGATAAGAGATAAGCTATCATCAAGCCACTCGTCGATCCCAGAGTTTGTCTCAGTCGATCCAGCTGTAGGTGCTACTTTCGCTTACGACAGTAATTGAACAAGACGAGAATCGTTCCAATGGGAAGGAAAACATATGGCACAACGATCGGGTCCATCCAGGCTCCAGGAAGCTGGAATGTCACCCCAACCTGCGGCCCGCGCGGGGTGGATGTTAGTTGAGCTTCGCCTGCTGATAGGTATCGATGACATTGAAATCCCTGGTGTCTGATTGGGTGGCATCGAAGCCGAGAGCCAGACGACGGAGATGTTCGAATTTCCCCACACTTTCCAACTCCTCTTGCTCCTCAACTTATCCCATGTGCGACTTCTCTGTCTATCCGCTCGAGAGAACGTTTCGTGCCATTTCACTTGGAAATTCTTGTGCGTTTCTAATCCCTCGTTTATACTGCGATCGCTACTCGAACAATAGTAACGCTCCTTAGGGCAGGCTTTACTGTAGATTGCCCAGTATATCATATCCTTGCCGAGTCCTATCCATGATTTATGTGGCAACCAGGCATTGATGTGCTTCCTAATGAGGTTCGGTTGTTGGGTTGATGCTACGAAAGCTTACATGACAAGGAAGCTACCATATTGCAGAGAGAGCCACGCTGAAGGATGCTGGAGGTCGTTGTGGTAGCCCCAAAGCGAGACAGGCGAGATGACAACCAACTAGTGTATGATGCAATCCTTGAATCAGTGACTTACTGTTATCCTCGCTTTCCACATGGCAGAACAGTAGGTTGACTACAGCAACCATGTTCTGTCGAACCAGTCCTTCGGCCCCGTCCCGGAGCTGGGTGGACCCTGATTTATACACAAGACAGAGGGAGGGTCTCCGGCCTGTCTGTCCCTGCGATGTCTACCCAATGTGCAAAGCATTCGTAGACTGAACCATACAGCGCTTAGGAAGGGCTGAGAAACCAGTCGAAATTTCGGCTTGATAGCCGGAAGACTACCTGGCCAAATCATCAGACTTGACTCTACAAGGCAACAGCTGATCCAGCCACAGGCACCTCGTCAGGAGGGACCTCTACCCTGGGGCACCGATGGTTCTCGAACCTTTTCGGCGGCTATCGAAACTGCGACAAACCATTCGCTTAAAAGCTGGGGCACCAGGGTTTTTAGTAAGTCTCCAGCCAGTTACGGTACACTCAGGGTGCTTCTCCACGTTGAAACCTTGACCGTTCCTGACGTCAGTGAGGCCATCACCGTCCGACAACGGTATATGCGTTAGCGAATACAGCAGATGTACATGTGCTGGTCACTCTGAATTACAGTAGTTGTCAGAATTGTCTGCTGCAGCAGAAACGTGATTACCGGTCTGTCAGTTAATCTCAACTAGAAGCCTCTCGAGCCATGCTGAACTGGCTTGTATCACAGAGCGCGCCTTAGACGATGGCCCTTGGGCTGAGTTATTTCGTTTTGTGATTCCCAGGACGACAGCTGCTAAGCGCTGCAAGATACGCACTGGCATTACGTCTGCTCCAGATCACAGACGCCTGCGGGATCGGCTATTTCAGATGATGGTACCAGGCTGTATGCACGACTCAATGTTCTTTTGCCCCAGAACCCTGGCAACGTCACCGGATCTGCAGGCCTCGAGAAAGAGACATCCTTGATCCAATATAATAGGACGAAGTGAGAATAATGCAAAGAGGAACAACGTCCGATCAAGCTGTGGTAAACCACTAAGCCGATCTTGTTGGGGTGCCTGCATATTGTGACCTGCAGTCTCGAGCTGTCCCTTCAGACATCTGATGAGCCTGCTCAAAACACATGTAAGCAAACACACGTGTTCGTTTGATGGGCTACGAGATTGGGGTGTTGCCTCATCTCAGCAGTGCAGGAGATGAAGATCAAAGAATGAATTGCGTATTGAGCTTGTGGCTAGTGAGAGCCAACGGTGCATCGCCCTGTAAAAGGCTCGTTTGCTCAAAGTCATGGAGCGCCTTAGTTGGGGCTATCGCCGACCAGGAGTAAAGTCCGTGGACGAAGGTCACTGCAATTACTTACACTCCAGCAGGATAACGATGACGGATGAAAAATCCACTTCTCGGCCCCGCTTGCCTGAGATTCTCGTCGGATGGTGGGGAACAGATTGTGGGAAAATTGTTAAGGGGATACTTGTGTCGGACATCGGATGCATGGGATAAGCATAGGCTTCGGGGCGGGTTAGGGGAGGGCAATCAGGCTGGAATTTGGTGAATTGCGGCATGGATTGCGGTGGGAGACCCCTGGATGCTGGGACAAACAGCATTTCTGGAGCCCGGCGGATCAGGGTCCAAGGACCCCTCGGATCGGACCTGGAAGGGCGCTGCAGGTATTGCATCATCAGCACCGCCACAGTGGCTGAAAAGAATTCCATCTTCTTCCATCGATTTCAACTTGGGGCCATTTGGGTACGGGAAATGCGCAAGGCGACCCGCCTTTGCAGCCTGCTTTGCCTGCTTCCTCCCTTTATTTTGAAAAATCCAGCGTCCCAGTGTCCCGTCACTAGCGCCGTCGGTTCCACCCAGCCCAAGGTACACTTCCACCGTATTTCTCCCCGCCAGGAACCTTAGCCATCAATAACTTCCTCGCCAGCCCGGCTACTACTCCCCCTCGACTCTTTCCCATCTCTTTCTCCCCTGCAACAACCTACGTCTTTCCAGTTTACGTACACCAGATACCCAGTTGCGCAAATCGTCTCTGTCGACCTTTTTTCAAAGAGTGAGTAAGACCTTTGTTGCATCCTGCGGCGCAAACCAAAATCGCAGCTGTTTTGTTGCCTGCCAGCCTGATCCCGCCTTGCATTTACCTGTATCGGTTTGGCGCGCTCAGCCTCGAGGCCTTCAAAGCCTTTCTTCGTGATCTCCCCAGCCATTCTTGTGCGTTCAAGAACGTGCAAGTGCGAACGAGGAGCCACGATACCCTTCAAACTTTTTCGATTCATTTGGCTGACTGACTATGGTTTCTGCAGGCCCCTCTATAGACCCCCTACTTCCAACTCTGACTTCAGCGCCAAGGCCTTAGATAAGGATCACTCTACCTACCGGCAACATGGTTAAAGAAACCAAGCTCTACGACACCCTCGGCGTACGTCGCACAGCGAAGCATCCGGAGTGATGGGAATGGAGTATTAACGCGGGATACAGGTCGCGCCGACGGCTACCGAGCAGGAATTGAAGAAGGCGTACAAGACAAATGCTCTCAAGTACCACCCTGGTATGTAACACGGTTCTGCCGTCTCAATACACACTTGCTGACGTGGGCTCGATAGACAAGAACGCACACAACCCCGATGCGGAAGAGAAGTTCAAGGAGATTTCCCACGCCTACGAAATCCTTTCCGATTCCCAGAAGCGCACCATCTACGACCAATATGGCGAGGCTGGTCTTGAGGGCGGTGCTGGCGGCGGTGGTGGCATGGCTGCCGAGGATCTCTTCGCTCAGTTCTTCGGCTCTGGCAGCTTCGGCGGCGGTCTCGGCGGAATGTTCGGCGGCGGCGGCGGCATGCCCAACCGTGGCCCTCCCAAGGCTCGCACAATTCACCACACCCACAAGGTTTCCCTCGAGGACGTCTACCGTGGAAAGATCTCCAAGCTGGCTCTCCAGCGCTCCGTCATCTGCCCCAAGTGTGAGGGTCGTGGTGGAAAGGAAGGCGCCGTTAAACGTTGCGCTGGCTGTGATGGTCACGGCATGAAGACCATGATGAGACAGATGGGTCCCATGATCCAGCGTTTCCAGACTGTCTGCCCCGACTGCAACGGAGAGGGTGAGACGATCAAGGACAAGGACCGCTGCAAGCAGTGCAACGGCAAGAAGACCATCGTCGACCGCAAGGTTCTCCATGTCCACGTCGACCGTGGTGTCAGAAGCGGTACCAAGGTTGAGTTCCGCGGCGAGGGTGACCAGGCCCCTGGCATCCAGGCCGGTGACGTCGTTTTCGAGATCGAGCAGAAGCCCCACCCCCGCTTCACCCGCAAGGATGACGACCTCTTGTACCAGTGCGAGATTGAGCTGGTGACCGCGCTGGCTGGTGGAACCATCTACATTGAGCACCTTGACGAGAGGTGGCTCAGCATCGAGATCCACCCCGGTGAAGCTATTGCACCAGGTAAGGCGATCCCTCTTCAAGGCGTCAAATACGCACGTTAACTGACTCCTTCCAGACGCTGTCAAGATGGTCCGTGGCCAGGGTATGCCTTCTCCTAGACACCACGACTTCGGAAACCTCTACATCCAGTTCAACGTCAAGTTCCCTGAGAAGGGCTGGACGGAGGACCCCGCCGCCTTCGAGGCTCTCCAGAAGCTGCTTCCTGCCCCTTCGCTGCAGACCGTGCCTCCCCCTGAGGCTATGACCGAGCCCGCGGACCTCGAGGATCTGGACAACACCTCCCAGGCTAGTGTCTTTGGCGGTGCCGGCGGCTCCATGGACGAGGACGACGAAGATGGACACCCCGGTGCCGAGCGCGTGCAGTGCGCTTCCCAGTAAACAACATGTTTCGATGAAAATGACATTACGAGCATCTTCGGCGTGGTGGGGGGCGTGGGTCGAGACACTTCTTTTCACATCTGTTCCACAGAACAGAAATGCATATTTTCCCAGTCACGAATGGATGGAAACGGTTGCATGGAAATGGTAGAGGGGTATGCTGTTCGGAGGCCGCTCGCACAATGGCGGCAACCGACTGGCTGCGACGCCTGGTCTAGACGCGCCGAGTCGGGTTCGTCGAGAATGGAGGCTGGTTACAATTGGGCCAGCAGAATAACAGGGGAAACCTGGTCCAGCGGTTGCGTTTTTAAAAACATTACTTGGCTTCTTTCGCTCGACGGACATTCGAGACTTGGTAGGAAGGCGTTCACGGTCATAGAGAGGATAATCCGTTGAATCGATTTGATGATGAATGCGCTTTGCTCTGCTTGCAAATGGATTGTATTGAGGTTTAGTGACGAGGTGGTGTTTCTACGACGCCTCAGTCGGCTCCCCGTCCTGCGCCTGCTCCTCTTGCTGTTGCTGTTCTCCCTGCTCTGCCTCGTCGCCTTGCTCGTCCTCCCCTCGCTTGCGCAAGTCTTCGGTGTTGTACAGCAGTTTCCGCACCTGCTCGTGCGACATGTCGAACTCGCCTTCATTAACACCTGCATCCTGGATCCCAAGGTCCTGTGATGAGAAGGCGGCGCCGGTCCATCTGAACGACACGATCCCATTGGGTGCGTTGTCGTTTTCTGCCGGGTCGATGGCCACCAGGATGTTCGTAAGGGAGCTGTCGCTGGCGACCGGCGCCACGTGAAGGGGGTTTCCGGGGGTGGAGATGGTCTGGACATGGGTCAAAGTATTCTCTTCCGAGAGACGGAGGACGAAGATGGCAGACACGCTGAGGCTCGGGGTTAACCGCCGTTAACATCACGGAAACAAGACGAATTAAACATACCTTTCACACACTGCTAGGACCACAGGGACCTGTAGGCCGTTGGCCGTAACCGCGGCGGAGAGGAGCTGAGAAACGGCAACCTTGGAAGCCTCCTTCTCGACCTGCTGGACCTGCTCCAGGAGGTCGAACTTGGACAAGATCTTGCCAGCCTCCCAGTCCCAGACGAACAGCTCGCTGTCGCCGCCGCCCGAGATCAAGACGTCCTGGCTAGGGAGCGTGAGCGCGCTGACAAAGTTTGCGTGACCGAGGCAGAAACCCTCGATAACGTGCGCGTGCGGCATGAAACGCGAGACGCGGATGTGCTCGTCGCGGTCTGCCGTGATGATGTACCGTCGGCTGCCCTTGGAGGCGAGCGTCAGCGCCGTGAGCATGGAGACGTGGCCGATCTGGAGCGTGTGCTCGAACGTCGGCTGGTCCTTGGGGGCGTCGCGCTTCGACTTCTGCTGCTCGCGCAGCTGGCTCTGGAGCGCGCGGAGGTTGCTCTTGGAGTGCACCGTCAGGGGGTTGGCCTCGGGCTTGAAGGGCTTGGGGGCGGCAGACGGCGCCGGGGAAGCCGTCTCCGAGCCGGCGGCATCAGGCTGGGCCGTGGAGTCTGCTGCGGTAGCCTCCGAGGGGATTAGGGGCAGGGAGTAGACGTCGCCGAACTTGTCCGCGCTCAGGACTGTCTGATTGTCCGGGCAGATGAGGACTGAGCAGGGGCGTTTGGGCATTTGTCTATTACGAATGGTGTTAAGGACTAGCTTAGAAGTCGGTGTAAGTTGGGCAACGTACCTCTGGCTCAGCTCTTTCAAGTTGCCCTTGCCGTCATGTTCAAACACCCAAAGGAACTTGTCGTGACCTGAGATGGCCAGCAGGTGGCTCCCGTCACTGGTCGTCGTCATGATGGTGATGACGGGGTAGTCTGGGACTCTTGCAAATGCGCCGCCGCGGTTGTTCTGCTGCTGTTGGCCGTCCCTGTTATTCCGCCTCATCTGCTTGTTCCCCTTTCTCCTGTCTCTCTTTTGATCCTGGGGCTTCGCGGGTTCACTATCAACGACCATGGCGTCGCCATCCTTGGCCTGCTCACTATCCCCGTCTCCCTTCTCCTCTTCGGTGCTCTCAACTCTTTGACGCTTGGCAGGGGGGCCATCCTCATTGTTGGTCGGGGATGAGGGCGTAGGTACACCCGAGCTCACCTCGATCTCAACCTTTGAGGCGGCGGCCGAAGCGGCGGCGGCGTTCACCTTTTCAACATCAGGGTGCTTCCATGTTGAGAGATGAGAACCGTCCTCCAGGCTGAAGGAGTGAATCTTCCCGCCCCGGGCAGCAAAGACGACGTTGCCAGATGGCTCTAGGCAGTTGTAGGGGACCTTCATTGTGAGACTGAGGTTTCTCGCGAGTTGTCCCGGCTCAATTGGGCTAAGTTGCGGTTTCTTGAACACTGGGAATGAGGTCAAGTAGAACTTTCACTCCTGGACTCATCCGCAGCTGCAAAGACTGCCCCACCACTTGGAGACCAGGGAAAAAAGTTACATGCAACATGTATCGTTGCTAAAGCTCGGGCCACCGTTCTCTCTCTGCAACTGCCCCGCGCTTGTCCGCTTTCGGCTCTAGACCCCATCGGTTGCCCTAACGGGACGGCGCCTGGGCCTGCCCGGAGCACACAGTCGCAGGCGAGAGAGGAATTTTCGGCTGGTGAAGCAAAAAGCTCAATTTCGGGAGAGAGGCTCTTTTTTCTCTCCTACAACACATCAACTTTTGATACCCAAATCCCATCAACCACCACCAAAAAATTTCATTTGCCCTTAAACAACCTGCCTTCATAAATAAGAAGATATGGGGGGCAAATCTGCGAACAAGGCCGGCTACTTCGACAAGCTCAAGGGCTTGCTCGAGGAGTACAAGTCCATCTTCATCGTCACCGTCGACAATGTCAGCTCTCAGCAGATGCACGAGATCAGACAGTCCCTCCGTGGACAGGGTGTCGTTCTGATGGGTAAGAACACCATGGTATGTTAAAATCCCAATCGTCGTGGCCTTTGGTCGGCGCGACGCGCCCCAAGTCGACGCGCGTGTTAATCCCTCTCCAGGTTCGCCGTGCCCTCAAGACCTTCATCCCCGACTCCCCCGAGTACGAGCGTCTCCTGCCCTTCGTCAAGGGCAACGTTGGTTTCGTCTTCACCAACGGTGACCTCAAGGACATCCGTGACAAGATCCTCGCCAACAAGGTCGCTGCCCCTGCCCGTGCCGGTGCCGTCGCCCCCTCCGATGTCTGGATTCCCGCTGGCAACACCGGCATGGAGCCCGGCAAGACCTCTTTCTTCCAGGCCCTCGGTGTCCCCACCAAGATTGCCCGTGGTACCATTGAAATCGTCTCGGACCTGAAGCTCGTTGAGGCCAACAACAAGGTCGGCCCCTCCGAGGCCACCCTCCTCAACATGCTCAACATCTCCCCCTTCACCTACGGTATGGGTATCGCCCAGGTCTACGACCAGGGCAACACCTTCCCCGCCGACGTCCTTGACATTGGCGAGGAGCAGCTCCTGAAGTCCTTCGGCACCGCGATCACCACCATCGCCGCTGTCTCCCTGGCCATCAACTTCCCCACCCTGCCCTCCGTCATTCACTCCTTCTTCAACGGCTACAAGAACGTTCTCGCTGTCGCCATCGAGACCGAGATCTCGTGGCCCGAGATTGAGGAGCTCAAGGACCGCATCGCCAACCCCGATGCCTACGCCTCCGCTGCCCCCGCTGCTGCTGCCGGTGGTGCTGCTGAGACCAAGGAGGCCGAGAAGGAGGATGAGAAGGAGGAGGAGGAGTCTGACGAGGATGGCGGCTTCGGCGGTCTCTTGTATGTTTCCCCAACCCACTACCCGTTTTTGCACTTGCTAATGTTCCGTCCAGCGACTAAATATAACGGGAAATCGGTGATGTTACGGCTACTCTCTGGGCTACGAATGGGTTTACGACACGTGAATCTTGAAGGCTTTATAGATGGGTTGCCGGTCAATCAAGCATATCGCATTTGACGGCAAAAAACAACTTGATCCCTGAACTCTTCTTGGTGATGTGACATGCTAGTGAGCATTCACTCTCCAACATGGAAAAGGTTAGTCGCTTTTACTTTTTTTCGTCCTGTTTCTCTACCTGCTTCCGATGATTATATAAACGTTCAAGAGCTTTTTAACCCTGATCTACTTGATGACAAACACATCACCACCCTATGAGGGAGCATTTCAATCTTTGTCTTTTTTTCCCGCTATTGTACAGCCTTATTTCCAATTGGGTATCATGGCTAACATACAAAAGTTTACAGGTTACTCCCCATGCCTACATATCGTCCAGTGACTTCATGTCCAGTCCCCCGTTCGCCGTATGCTCCGAGTGACGTCTAGCTAGTGCTTCTTATCAAATACCAAGAACCTTTTGCGCAACACTGATTGCCGGCCCTGGCATATTCGCCAATCTCGCGACCTTGAGTGCGTGACTCTGCCGATTGACCCCCTTGCGCAACCTGTGAACATAGACGAAACCCCCGTCCTCGTCCTCATCCACGTCCGTGCAATGCATCTCCACGCCTCCCGTCCCATCACGGGCAAGTCCCGCTGCGATGGCGAGGTCCGCCACTTTGTGAAAGTGCGTAGCGAACAGCGTCCGGCACTGGTTGACCGTGACCAGGTGGTGCAGGCACGCGTACGCCACGGCCGTGCCGTCCTCGGGCGTCGTGCCCCTCCCAATCTCGTCCATGATGACAAACGACCGCGGCGTGGCGCCGCGCAGGATCTGCGCCGTCTCCATCATCTCGACCATGAAGGTGCTCTGGTCGCGGTACAGGTTGTCGGCGGACCCGACGCGGCTGAAGATGGCGTCGACGACGCCCAGCTCGGCGTAGTCGGCGGGCACGTAGCACCCGACCTGCGCGAGGATCGTGATGAGCGCGTTCTGTCGCAGGAACGTGCTCTTGCCCGCCATGTTGGGTCCCGTGATGAGCCACAGTCTTCCGGCGGAGCTCCCGCCGCCGCCGACGAGGCAGTCGTTGCGGACAAAGTTGCGCCCTCGCTCGCGGAGTCCGCCCTCGACGGTCGGGTGCCGGCCACCGATGATGGTATGGGCCGTCGAGTTGTTGAGGAGGGGCCGGGTGAGCCCTTGCTCGACAGCGAGCTTGGCGAAGGAGGTAGCGACGTCGAGCTCGTCGAGAACGGCGGCGTTGCGGCGCAGCTTGACGAGGTTCAGCACGACGGCGGCGCGGAGGGCGTGGAACACGCGCTGCTCCTCGGTGCGGATGCTGTGCCGGGCGTGCTCGAGCTGCTGGCCGAGGCACGTCCACTCTGGGGCATGAAAAGAGCTGGTCGATTTGCTGGAGCTTAGGGCTCTGATGTTGGACGCGATGGAACGCGCGTCTTTGCCCTTGATGTGGCAGAAGTGGCCGAGGGCTGGGCTCCAGCGGAGCGTGAGAGAGGTTGCACCGTGCTCATCACGGAGGGCCTCCGTGAGGGTTTCCTTCTCGGCGTGCAGCACGGCGAGGTCAGCGTGGAGTTGTCGAAGGACCGGACTGGCCTTGGGTTTCATAATCCAGGTCTCGTTGTCGTCGGCATATGCCTCTCGGACCGAAGTAGGGCGCTTCTTCTTCGCCGCGGCGCCCTTGGGGAGGACAGCAGCGTCGTCTTGTGTGCCTTGTGTGCTGACAATCTCCTGGGCGAGGGCCATCATCTGCCCTGCCTCGCTCTCTTCGATCTCGTGCTGGTGGACGATGCCCTCCTCGTCGATGGCCTCCTTGATTCGGCGCGCAAGCCTCAGGGGGCCTTTGAGGTTCAGCCGCGCCGTCATGTGCGCGAGGCATTGGGACTCATCGGCGGCTTCTGCCAATAGCTGCTGGATACTGTCGGTGGCGTGGATGGTGTTGGCCAGGGCCACCAGGTCGTCTGGGTCCCCTCTTCCTAGGGCGAACTTCTGAACAAGCCGCTGAGAGTCATGACTACGGCGTAGTAGCAAGACAACGGCATCGCGCAGATCCGGCTCCTCAACGAAGCGGGCGACGAGGTCCTGCCTGAGCTTGATAACGTCGAGTGATGTCGACGGGGCGCTGAGCCAATCGTTGAGGAGTCTGGCACCACTTTTGGTAACTGTTCGTCTAATCGCATGTAGGAGGCTACCCCTGAAGTTCCCATCCCGGATCGTCTGCTTAATCTCCAGCGAGCGCATGCTGTTTTTGTCTATGCTCATTATCTGCATATTCTCGTGTCGCATCGGCGGCTGCAGCTTCATGCTCAGGCCCAGCAGTTGCTCCTTGACGTAATGCAGCAACAGGCTACCGGCCATCACCTCACCCTCGGTGAAGGCATCGCGCGTCGCCTGAGGGATGTCGCTCTCGAGCATGGGTGCCCAATCAGAAAGATGCCTGATTTCGCCGAAGGAGCTGTAAGTGACCAGGTGGCGGTCCTCGGCGAGGATGGAAAGCAAGCCATGGTCGGCTTGGGCTTGGATCTCGCTTTCGAGCACGACTTCTCTGGGGCATATCCTTGAGAGGATCGATGACAGCGCCGAGAGATCGGTAGTCTGCGTGTAGAACTGGCCAGTAGACAAGTCCAGCCAGGCAAGGCCCAGGGGCTGTGGTGGTACGACTGGGTCACCAGTTACCGGCGTCACGTCCCGGCCAGCGGCTGAATGTGACGAGCCTGGGACTCCCCCTTCTTCTGCTGCTACTGCCGATGCCGCCACCGCCCCGTCTACCCTTCCCCCAGGTTGGGTTGATGTCGCATGGACTGCCAGAACGTAGTTGTTGACATAGGGATCCATGAAATTCTCGTCAATCAGGGTTCCTGGCGTGATGATACGAGCAACCCTGCGATCGTGCATCAGCCCACCAGACTTTACCTTCTCTGGCGCGTTATTGGGGAACTCCTCAGCAATGGCGACATAGCGATTCAGATCCTGTACCAGGATCTTGAGGAATCGATCCAGCTGGAAGAAAGGAAAACCGGCCTAATAGAATAAATTTGCACATCAGACTCAAAGAACATGACGCCAGTCGCGCGCGTATATCCGGAATGGACACGACGCCGAGATGAGAAGAGAAGAAATTTACCATGGAAACTGGCCCAGCATTCGTTTTTTTCTGGGCGACCTTAAGGTTCAGCAGAGGGCCGCACTCCTCGGCATGCTCAAAATACAGCTCGTAAAAGCCGCCAACGCGCGTTAGGAGTACGCAGTTGTCAAACTTTTGCATGTTGCGACGCGCTTGCAGCACGACAGTTGGGTAAGCTGGGCCCTCATCTTGCGCGGGCTGGGGATCCAGCGGCAGAGCTCCCTGAGGTAAATCGACAAGCTTCACTGTCGACTTTGTTTTCTTGCCCCTGACGAAGAGAGAAACGTGCCAACTTGTCTTTGTCCTCCCACGCGGCAGTCTAGCAACCCTGGCTTCGCGGCCAGAGCTGAAGCTGGAACCGCGTCTCACTCCATGGACGCGGCGCAGGCGGAGGTGTAATGCGGAGGCAGGATACGATCGGGCGGTTGTCGATAGCGGGGGAACCAGATCATGACAGGCGATGGTGACGAGTGACCGGGCCAACATGTGAGCATCTCATGAAGTGAGCTGTTTGGATGTGACGTCGATACCGGGTTTTTTTTCGCTTGCCGGTCTGAAAGTCCCGGCACAGCAGGACAGCAAAGAATTTGGTGCTATGATGGCAGGAGAAATGTTAGGTAATTGGGTAATTGACCGGGGGTGTCACTAAGAATCGGGGTTGACATGGGATAAAGGGGAATCATGCGAGCGGAGTGTGGACGTGTGGTATCGCGAGATTTTTCGGGACGATGCTCGAATCCACCCAAGTCGATCGGGCCCCATTGGGATTTAACTACTACCTAGGTGGAAGCACTGAAATGTGAAGGAGGACCGAAGTAGGCGTGTCTGACAGGCTCCAGTGTGCTGCCAACTGCCCTATGGGGCCGATGGTCCAGGCGCCCGGGTTTGGTTCGCATTTTTGATAGCTGGACAAACGGCACAGAGTAAGGTAGCACGGCATGGCATGCGGCGTGGCATGGGATTAAATGGGACGGGACGGGGCATGGCGAGAAGTAGACAACATAGAATGACATGTTGTGATCGGCGATAGAATTAGGCGAGTGCCCTGTACGAATATTGCGAGTCAATTCGGAAACGCGACGGGCCCAAGATAGCACCGGGCAGGGCGACTGGAGCAACGACAACTGATGCCGACCCGACAGCGAGCATGATTAGCAAGCCTCGGCGGTAACGGAATCATCACGGAAGAGTCGCCAGCCGGACGTAGGCAAAACAAGACCGCGGCCATGTGAGCGGAGAAGAAAACGGGGTTAAATGGAGAGAAGGAAAGAAAAAAAAAGGTACGGTGCCGGGATTAGGGGTCCTGTACTGTCAGAGTTGTGTAAGCAAGATGTGCTGCGCAAAGGATCTGTAGTGATTGCGAGAGTCTTGAATAAGAACAAGCCAAGAAGGCAAATGATCAGGGGCGATGACCGGTGGCTGTTTGCTCCTGTTTGCTGATATTTGCTGGTGTTTGCTGGTGTTTGGTGCTTTGCATTGTCGTTGTAACGGGTACCGGCCTGATGTGCATCATGATCTTACGAGAGTTTGTTTCGCCTAGCGTCGTCCTGTTGGACCGGTCGTACGTAGGAAGGGCAGTGGTGAAGGCCTGTTGGAGTCGAGAACCACATTATAAAGATGGGGATGGGATGTGTGGACGACAGTACGGCGACGAACGAGTGACTGTGTTTTCCATCTCTTTGGGAAGCTGGAAGCCTGATGGGCCGCATGCCAATATGCTAGGATGGACATCTCGGGTAGCCATGGGAGGGTTTGCCTAGGGCACGGAACGCTCCGGCAGCGAACGGACGCCACGACGTCTTACTATTGAGCTACACTAGTCGACCTTTCAGGCGGCAGAAACCACAGTGTGTTAGACATACCAACACTCGCAGCGCCTAGCCAGCCACTAAAAAGCAGTCGAATGTCCCGACTGTCAGTGAGGCTGTTGCTGCAATGCATTGCCATGTGGGCGAGGGTCGAATGATAACACCGTCATGTCGAGATTGACAGGGAGGGGGTCGCATCATAACACACTGGCCATGGCCATATCGTGGCTCGCTGGCCATTGGGATCGACGGGACAGCTGCGTTCTCCCTTCCCAATAGGGACAGCTAAGTGCTCGCAGTAAAGCGGACGATTGTGGGCTGGAGGCAACCAAAGATGGGCAGACGGCAGAGGATGCCGCCACTCCAGATCACTCTATCTCCGGTGTATGGCAGCACCCCGATTTCTTTTGGCATCTCTCGAAGGGTAGCGTCGCATTGACGTTCTGGAATCTAGGCACGAGGCTATGGCACTGGGAGAGCTGCTGGGGGTGTCATGGATGTGTGCGGTATTGAGTGGGAAGCCATGGGCTGTTTATCTTGTGCAGATGATGCATCGATGATAGAATCGCATGCCGGGGCCCGTACGGGATCCCAACGTGGAGGAAAAGAGATGAGAAAAGGCATGCTGCGTCTACGTTGCACGAGTTTGACTATAGAGATGGCATGGATACATGTGATGGGTGCTTGGCCTGCCAGTTGCTGCTAGAGGGGCATCATCATTGCATGTGGATACGGACGTAGAAATCATCGACACGGGAGTATGAGGAAACGAGTGGTTCGGATTAAGGCATGCCATACCAAGCAACTGGACGACGCTTAGACGAGGGAGGCCAAACCGGGTGAGGGTGATGAGATGTGTAATGAGGTTGGGCCCGGAAGGGTGCTGCGGCGTGTAAGATGCCAACGCACATCAACCGCTTGGGACGGTGCCCCGGGCAAATTTGTCTGTTGGTAATCTGCCCGCACCGGGCCGGAAGAAGAAAGAGGAAGAAAAACAAGAGACAGAAAAGAGGGACGTCGAGTCCTGTCTGTCACTTGGGCATGTCGGCAGCTCACGGGATGGCCGTTGTAAGCGGAGTTAGGCTAAGAAGAGGTTCGCGAAGTCGGTGAAAGTACCTGGCCCGCCCGCCGTACAGCATCGAGGTACGCGGGGTACGTACCGGCCCAGGCCCCCAAAGTCCGGCACGGTTGCCATTCGGTATCGGCCGATTTCGACTCCTCCTCAGCCCATTCCCGCTCACTCTCCAAATTTATCGCCAGACCCTTGGCCCCAACATGGCAGCATGCGCCGTCATGTCGCCCTCTGGATTTGAAATATCGCCCTGTAGGTATATAATTCTATTTCTGTGCCCCCGTTTCTCCCCCCTCCTTTCCTAACGAACACTTGGTTTGATACGTCCACTCTCGCATGTCCAACTGTCTTCAGCGGAGCCCAATTATACCAGACACACCCTTATCCGTCTGATTTCGCTGCCAGCACTACTACTACTGCCGCCGCTTCCCAACACACCCCGACAACAGCTGCCTGATCCATCCTAATCTACTATTACTACCGTGTCTCCTGCGACTGCTTCGAGTTGGAAACCGGACAAGTTCTCTCTCCTCGTTTCCCTGACGAGCGTGCACTGCCTACCAGCAAAGAGGCGCTGGAAAACACCATATCCGCGATATCAAACACACACCTATACCACAGTACCACAATAAAGCAAAATTGCTTCGTAACAAACCACCCTCTATGGCGGCGCATCTACCCACCTTCAACTTCAACCCTCTAGCTCCCGTCACGCCTCCGCCCGAACATGTCTCATTCCGAAAACCCGCACTTCCCCTATCAGCTCAACTGAAACGCAAAGCCGCCGAGGCCAACATTTCCAACGACCATGTCGCGACAACGATGAAGAAGGAGGAATCACCAAAACACAGCCCGTCCATGGCCGCCCCGCCCAAGCCAACGTCGACTCCCAACGCGAGCGCAGCAGACCCGAACCAGCCGCCTATGGATCCCCGATACATGGCCATGGTCTCACGCATCGCCGCCTACTACCAACAACGGTGTCAAGCCATCACCAACGCGCAGCAGCAGAGATGCCAGGCCTGGGCCAACATGCACAGGCAAAAGTGTCAAGAGATGATGCAGGCGGCCATGTTGGTGGTGGCGTGGTACATTCGCGACCGGATCCAGCGGAGACGCCGGAGGCAAAAGCGGCAATTTCGGACGGGGTTGAGAGCGCAGAGCACCCGGTCCCGCGTTACAAAGGGCGAAGGGGTCCGGCGCTGGGTCATGAACGTGCCTGAGGGTTTGTCATCGGCGCACGTCCCGGGGCTCGACGACCTCGCTGACCAAGAGGAGGCCCACTTCTCCATGGACCGGGAGGTGCCGCCAGACAAGGACGCCAAGTTGTTCGAGATGGCCGACGGCATGATCAGGAGCCAGTACCGCAAGATCGAGGTGCCCATCCTCGGCGTGCTCGGCTTCGAGGAAGATGCGAGTGAGAGCGAGAGCGAGGCAGACCACGACTTCGACCAGCCCATGGAGGATGAACTCGAGGATGGCGAGGGTGAAGAGTACGAAGACGATGAAGACGATTTGGACCTGGATGACGATTATGAAGAGGAAGCGGCCGGATCCGAGGTTGTTCACCGCGGTACGGGCACCGGTACGGAAAGCCGCGCCAAGGACTCTGGCTTGTCGTCTTAATTTTGGGGGGGGGGGGGGCGTTGTTCTTATTTCTCACCTTCTTTACTTTTTTCCTTCTCATTCTGTGGCGTTCAACGGCGGACCATGGGCGATGATGTGATGATTGGATTATTTACCCTGGACGATTACATACCTCACTTCCTGGCTGTTTCTGCACGTAGTATATATATCCAGCACCACGTCAATAGAAAACAAGGCGAACATTTTTTTTCTGCGAGAACCCAAGTTCGTCTCATTACGCAGATTATCAAACCGCAAACTCACTAGACAAAAGTGAATGCGAACATCGTCCCAGGCCTAGACGGTCTTAACGACATGGGACAAACCTTAATTGAGTGTCGTACGTTGAGAACCGGTCCATCGTTTTCGCTTGCACTGCACCCCATGTCCCCGTCCTACAAGACTGGTTCTCTTCCGCAATGTCTGTCTGTTGACTGTTCTCGATGCACCTGGGGTGGAAAGCTCAAGAAAGCTGAATGCTCTGCATTTGACAATCGATTCACCTGCAGTTCATGTGATAGAAATACGTAATCGAGTTGCACCTCATGCCCGCTTTACAGCTCCCCCGGACATTCACTAGGTCTCTAGGCATGCGTTCGGTTGACAACAACCGACAATTACTCAAGCCGATGTCTGCCAGTGTTGCAGCTCTACTGCATCATGGATAGTGCTGGTGTAACTGCACCTGCATACTGAATTCACAAGACCATGTTAGCATCGTACGGGGCGTAACACTGCATTCCATGGTTGGGCAGCTGTCGGTGATACAGAGCCCCGCGCGCTAGTTTTACGACTTGCATCGCATTGACACTGTCTCAACCACAGCAGGAGCCAAGTAGCTGATGGTCAATGTGGGTTGAATTAGAGCAAAGCCAGCATATTCGTCTCTTCAAGGCAGTTGCAAGCAACGAGTCAAGCCGGTCGAGTGCAGTCAGTGGCAGTCCCCCAAAGCGACTTACACCACAACTCGGCTGCCTCAACCTCTGGTTACATCAATCGCCTGTATTCATCCTTGGGCATCGCAGACTACCAAGCTTTGCCCCTTTGCAAGACCTTCAGCTGTCGGTCCGCTAAAGCCTCTTCCTCGTTCCTTTTTTGGTTACCATTCGGATATCCTTTCCATTACCAAACCGCCTCCTGTGCCGTACCCATACCGACTGTTTCGGTATAATATCGAACTAAAGCTCCATTACCAAGCTCCGTCCTCGATCCTATAATACCACCTAGGTCACTGCCTCAGCCGCTGGACGCAGTATCAAATAGTTGGCAAAATGAGGTAAGACAGGTATTCCAAGTGGTGGACGATCCGCTGAGCAGTTCCCCCGGCGTCCCGGCTAATCGAGGGGGATCGCATGATGGCTGCGTCACCATCCATTACACGCCCACCCACCCCCCTTAGGCCCAACCTCCCCGCACTTCTTCTCTTCTCGATCGCACCGGCCTGTCCCCGCACGCTCCTACTGGTTGTGTTTCACTGCCCGCCTATCTCTACCGCAGGGGTGTTCCCGTGCTCTACCTTAGCTTCCCCCCAAGAGCTTCGAGTCCGTCTCTGCTTTCAGACAATCCCGAGGTCAAAGCTAACGTGAACACCTCTCCTTCGCAGTGATCACGACCCCAGAACCCTTAAGCAACATCTCAACGACGCCCTCAAAGCTTCCCAAGCTGCTGAGAAAGGCGACGGCCCATCCCCAAGACTCCCGCGACCAAATCATCATCACTTATCGGAGCTTTATCGTAATCGTCGACTAGACAATCGCTCAGCTCCACCCGGCCCTCTCAATCAGTTGAAACAGTCCGGACAGCAACTGCTCAACAGCTTGACAGGACAGCCCACTATGGGTGGCGGAAGAGAACTGAAGAGCAAGAGCTCCTACCCAGCTCTCGCTTCTCGACCTGTGGGACAATGGATTTCCAAGCTCTACAAGGACAGAATTAACCAATTCTACTCCGGCGGGCAATGGGAGAAGCACAACCTCCTGGCGTGCGTAACCCCCCCACCGACGCCCCGTCGTAAACCTGGGGAACGTCCCGCTAACTTGCACCATAGTATGATGAAGGAGGGCACCGCATCGGGCGAGCCTCATGTTAAGCTATCCGTTTGGGATGCACCCGACACCACCCGTCCGACCTTCGAGGACGCTGTTTCGCACGAATTCAAGAAAACCGAGGTTGGCGCCTGGTTTGGACCTTCGTGGTCCACCCACTGGTTCAAGGTCATCTTGACCGTTCCGAAAGAGCTGCGCGACAAGGACCTGCTTGAACTCCACTGGGATGCCAACAACGAGGGTCTCGTCTGGACCGAGGACGGCAAGCCGCTCCAGGGTCTTACTGGTGGCGGCGAGCGAACCGAATGGATTTTGCCCAAGGAGTTCAGGGACGGAAAAGAGCACACTATTTACATTGAGATGGCCTGCAATGGCATGTTTGGAAACGCCCCTGGCGGAGACTCGATTCAGCCCCCAGACCCTAACAAGTACTTCCGACTTGGCCAAGCTGACATTGTCGCTGTCAACCCCGAGGCACGAGCACTCTATTTTGATATCTGGATCATTGGCGATGCCGCACGTGAGTTCCCCGAGGACTCTTGGGAACAGCACAAGGCTCTCAAGGTTGCCACTGAAGTAATCGAGGCCTTTGAGCTCGGCAACAAGGACTCTATTCTGAAGTGTCGAAAGATCGCAAAAGAGTACCTGGGTCCGGATGTTGACTCTCACAAGGTTTACAGCACCGACAAGGAGCCTCAAGTCTACGGTGTCGGCCATTGCCACATCGACAGCTGCTGGCTCTGGCCCTGGGCTGAGACGAAGCGCAAGGTTGTCAGGTCCTGGTCTAACCAGTGCGACTTGATGGATCGATACCCTGAGTTGAACTTTGCTTGCTCGCAAGCCCAGCAGTACAAGTGGTTGAAGGAGCTGTATCCCTATGCTTTCGACCGCGTCAAGACGAAGGTCAAGGAAGGCAGATTCCACCCCATTGGTGGTAGCTGGGTCGAACACGACACCAACATGCCCAGTGGTGAATCCCTTGTCCGGCAGTTCTTGTACGGCCAACGATTTTTCGAAAGTAACTTTGGCGAGCGTTGCCAGACTTTTTGGCTTCCCGATACATTTGGATACTCGGCCCAGCTTCCTCAGCTCTGCCGTCTTGCTGGCATGAACCGTTTCCTTACCCAGAAGCTCAGTTGGAACAATATCAACAAATTCCCACACACGACTTTCAACTGGGTTGCGCTTGACGGAAGCCAAGTCATCTGTCATATGCCGCCCTCGGAAACCTACACTGCCGAAGCCCACTTTGGCGATGTGAAGAGAAGTGTCAGCCAGCACAAGTCAATGGACCAAGACCACACCTCTTTGCTCGTATTTGGCAAGGGTGACGGTGGCGGAGGCCCGACCTGGCAGCACCTCGAAAAGCTCCGTAGATGCCGCGGTATATCCGATCAAGTTGGCATGTTGCCTAGAGTGCACATGGGTAACAGTGTCGATGACTTTTTCAACAAGCTCGAGCCAAAGGCTACGCAGTTCGTCACCTGGTACGGCGAGCTCTACTTTGAGCTTCACCGCGGTACATACACTACGCAGGCGAACAACAAGCTCAACAACCGCAAGTCCGAGACTTTGCTCAGGGAGATTGAATGGCTTGCTACTATCGCGACACTCAGCGAGAATGGCAAGAACTACAAGTATCCCAAAAAGGAGATCGATGATATGTGGGAGGCTGTTCTGCTCTGCCAATTCCACGACTGCCTGCCAGGCAGCTCTATTGAGATGTGCTACGATGATTCGGATGAGGTAAGTCACAAAAGTATGGCCACGAGATTACCAGTGCTGACTCGGCTACTTAGCTCTATGACATGGTCTTCAAGACCGGCAAGAAGATTCTGGAGGACATCCACGGCGTGTTCGGTGCGTCTGCCATCACCAATGGCTGCATCAACGAGACTGTCGCCCTGAACACTCTCCCCTGGCATCGACGGGAGGTTGTTGAGCTTTCCGAGACGGAAGCTGGCGTTGCCTGTGGCGAGGGTCAATTGCTGGCCATTCGCCCCTTCAAGATTTCAAAGGAGGAGCCAGCGGTCACTGTTGAAGAAGTTAGCGCCGGCATCTTCGTGCTGCAGAACGATCAGCTTCGTGTCAAGGTCGAGGACGGAACCATCACTTCTCTCTACGACCGTGTTGCCAACCGTGAGGTCATTGAGAAGGGTGGCAAGGCTAACCAGTATGTCATTTTCGATGACAAGCCTCTCTACTGGCAAGCCTGGGATGTCGAAGTCTACCACCTCGACACCAGAAAGGAGCTCCGCTGCGGTAAGACTTCGATCTCTGAGCACAAGGCGCATCGTGTCAGCTTGACCACCGAGATCAAAGTCAGCGAGGAGAGCTCAATCAAGTCTACGATCACGCTTTCCGCCGCCTTGAAGGGGGTACAGTCTTGGGTTGAGTGCCACGCCGAAGTCGACTGGCATGAGTCTATGAAGTTCCTGAAGGTCGAGTTCCCCGTCGACGTCAGAAACACCGAGGCGTCTTACGAGACAGCCTATGGTCTCGTGAAGCGGCCTACTCACTACAACACAAGGTGCGTCTTTTTCTTTGATTCCCAATATACAATCGCTAATGTGTCACAGCTGGGACATGGCCAAGTTCGAAGTCTGCTGTCACCGTTTCGCTGACCTTTCCGAGCACAACTACGGCGTCTCCATCCTGAATGATAGCAAGTATGGTTTCGCAACCGTCGGTAACCTGCAGCGCCTGTCTCTCCTGCGGTCGCCCAAGGCCCCTGACGCTCATGCTGATATGGGAACCCATCAAATCCGCTGGGCAATTTTCCCTCACGAGGGATCTTTGGGCTCTTCGACCGTCCGGGCAGCATATGCCTTCAACAACCCTCTGAGACTCTTGTCGGCGCCCAGCGCTGTACAGGCATCCCTCAACAAGAGCCCCGTCAAGCTTACCGGGGACGGCTCTCTCATCCTTGACACCGTGAAGCGTGGCGAAGATGATGAGGATGTGACTCGCGGTGAGCTTCCAAAGCGCAAGGGGCGCAACGTCATCTTGCGTGTGTACGACAGTCTCGGCGGCCAGAGCAGGGGCGTTATCGAGACTACCTGGGACGTCAAGCGCGTCTTCAAGAGCAACTTGTTGGAGGACGACATTGAGGAAATCAAGATCGAGGACGGAAGGTTTCCGATTACACTGCGGCCCTTTGAAATCGCAACGTACCGCCTGGAGCTGTAGGGTGCGAACCTGAGCGATTGCGGTCTCGACCACGAATGTGCGACAGACGAAGCTGAGATTGATGAACCAGCCACCCCAGGGGATGAAGACGGCTTCGAATTCTGAGATTGGAAATGCATGATGATGGGAACAAGGCGAGGGGTCATTTGCGCCCGCTGAGGGGCGTTTTCGGACGTGCGAATACCTATGTAAAAACACTTATAAAAAAATCCAGAATGGGTCTCTAGCTCCTTTCCTTACATGCGCCGCCCCCGAACGCCATGGTGACTTGAAGCCTTGCGTATTCCCCCTTTGGAACAGTGGGAAAGATCGACATCATTATACAATACACGAACCAAGCAGCCTCATTGATGATCAGTTTCTCCCTCCACCCCCTTTTTTTACGCCCTTCACAGTGACCCGTCTTGAGGCAGCTCCTCGATAACGCTCTCGACCATGTCAATGAGCTCGTTGATGTCTGGCCTCTCGGTAGGCTCGACGTTGAGACACTTCCTGACGACGTCGCGGATGGGCTCGCTGATCTTGACCTCACCAGCGCCAGAGGCGCCCGCGTCGGCCGTCGCGGCGGCCTTGCCCTTCATGCCGCCGCTGGTGCCCGTGCGCTTGATGCCCTCGTCGGGGAAGCGCCAGTCGCCGCCGAGGACGCACATGCTGAGGGAGCCGCCCGTCTCGTCGGAGCGGGCCTCGAAGGGGGACTTGCCGACGAGGCAGGCGTAGAGGGTGCAGCCGAGGGACCAGATGTCGACCTTTGTGTCGATGACGGTGCCGGTGCGCACGTCAAAGAGCTCCGGGGCGCGGTAGGGCATCGTGCTGTGCTCGGCGGCCGTGTCCTGGGTCGCGATGGCGAGCGAGTGGGAGGTGATGGGGATCGGGGACGGCGCGATGGAGCCGAGGTCCATGAGGATCGGGTTCGAGCCCGAGTCGTCTATCATGATGTTTCCTAAGGGGAGAAGTTTGTCAGTCCGGTCCGTTTGGGGTCGGGGTTTGAGGCGACGTACCTGGCTTGATGTCCCGGTGCGCGTACGACTTGACGTCGCCGGACCCGGGCGTCTCCCCTTCCATCAGCGGCCTCTGCTGCTCGTTCTCGTCCTCGTCGTCGGCGCCCGCCGCGGCGGCCATGCTCGCGACGCGCTTGCCGCCCTTGTTCTTCTTCCCGCTCTTCTTCCTCTTGGGGCCGCTGCCTTGGTCCTCCTCGTCGCCGTTGCCCATCTCCATCCTCTCCATCCCGACCCCGGGCTGCCCACCGCCGCCGCCGGCGGTGTAATGGTGCATCTCCCTGAGCGCCTTGCAGACGCCGAGGAACAGCAGCATGAGCCTGCGCTCGGGGAAGGCGGTGTGGTTGACGAGGTTGGCGTTGATGAGGTCCTGGAGGTTGCCGCGGCGGTAGTAGGGCAGCAGGACGTAGACGGTCTTGGAGCCGGGCTCGCCGCCGCGCTCGGTGGCGATGGCGTGGTCGACGCTGTGGATGATGCCGGGGGACCGGGCGAAGAGGCGGTAGGCGTCGACCTCCTTCATGGCCTGGGCGACGGACTCGGCGCCGAAGGGGCAGCGGATCTTCTTGAGCGCGAACTCTTCCGAGGTCTGGGTGTCCTGGACGAGGTAGACGTAGGAGAAGCCGCCCTGCGTGATGGTGCCGTCAGTTTACATTCTCTGATTTCGGCCAACGTTTCCCTCGTGAGAGAGATGCAGCCGCATATTTGGGGGGGAAACGCAGAAGGAGAAACAAGGGCTTACCTCGCCCAGGAGACGGAGTATCTTGAAGCTGCGGCTGTTGATCTTGAGCGTTGGCGAGCCGGGGAAGCAGTTCAGGCAGTTCCCGAAGGAGTAGAGCACGTCGAGGAATATTTGCGCCATGGCGGGCTATCGGGCTGCGACGATACGTGCGATGTGTTTGTGTGTGGGTTTCGCGACCTTTGACGTCGTGGTTGTAAGGTGCCGTAGTAGACCTTGCCGGGCGCCGTCGTATGTCGTCTGTCAGTCGAGGATGGTCGAAACAATTGACTTTTTGCGCTGTTGAATCGCTAGTGACCGGCGAGTTGCTATCGGGTTGTAAGTTCGTACAGCCGTCGCCAGAGTCGTGAGTAGTGCAGAGGAAACCTTGACCTCGATATTGCAGATCGAAGTTGCAGTTGCAGTTGCGCGCGCGCTGTCGAGGACGGGGAATCAGGACAGCTAGCTCTCCCGCTCTGTCTCTCTGCCGCCCCGGTAACCAAGTGGGCAGAAGCTGACGCAGGTCCTCCGTACCGCAGCAAGTCAACGGTGGGTGTGTGACAGGTACCCTGGAAAACAAGGATCTGCTTTGGGGAACGCGGGATTGCCGTCGTTTGTGTCCGAAGGGCCGCTGGGAGCGATTGGATAGCAGTCGATGAGAATGAGCTGTCGTCCTCAATTGAGAGAAGGCGATTGCACTACTGCGAGCTTTTCTCCAAGACAATGAGAACAAAGGCGAAGAGGAAGAAGCACCAGCTCAACAGCTCGCTGCCCCTGCCTCGACTCGGCTGCGCCCTGCTGAGCTAAGGATTCGCGTTCACAGAGACCGTGAAACGCCACGGGGATCCTCTGGGGTGGGGAACACCACGGCCAGCTCCAGCTCCAGAAATGGCATTTGAACGCTGATATGGCCCGGCCGGCGACGACGGGAAGACCCCTGTCGTCCGAAGGCAGCCCGCTCCTAGCCTTCGGGAACCCGAACACCCTAGGTTTTCCTTAGCAAACTCTCATCGCATGTGATGCTCAGTCACAACACGCGATTGCTCATGTCCTCGGGTCGTTTGCGATGGATCCGTAACCATGGTTTAGGTTTACTATTAAAACCTCGTAGAAGGCCCTTGATATGAATACCAGGAGGCCCAAAAGGCCGCTGTATCACACAATTACTACTACCGAGTTCCACGCGCGAACCCAACACTGAGAAACATATTTCTCCTTGAACCGTGGTATCATCGCTACAAATGCTATGACGAACGTAAAACTTATATCGCTCCGGCCACCCAGGAATCCAACAAAAAACTGGTCATCCTACAGTTTGACCTTTACAGTAATGCAAGACACAGCAAGGCTAGTAGTACAACACCTCACTGTAGCCTTCGTCCAACCCCTTGTTGCTGTTGAGGTTCATAGCCGATCCTCCTAGAACGCGTCCTCGAACGGGCAATCGTAGCTTTCGTGCCCGTCTCTTTCGCAAACAGCGCACCACTTTGAGTTGTCTACTACGCCTGTCTCCTTGCCAGCCACAGGACCGGTCTCCATGGGGTTGGGGAGCATCTGGATGTTGGAAGAGGCCGATGTCTTGGACTTGACCGGTGACAAGGGAGCAGGCTTGTCTTCCGCAGGAATGGGTTTCATGTCCTCTCTGGTAGCATCCTTGATCGCCTTGCTGGCGTCGCCGTTGTTCTTGGCAGTTTCGCTGCCGAACATGTTGGTGCAGGTAAGGATGTCGTGACCGCCAGTCTCGCAGATCTCGCACCAGAGGGTACTGTTGTCGGTGACTGACGAGTAAGCGTCACTCTCTGGCATGGTGTCCAGTGTGCGGACGCGCTTGTGCGTCGCTGTAGGGGATTGGGACTCGCTGTTGTGCATCAGGACAACGGTATCCCGCGAATCGCGAAGCGACGAGCGCTGAGCACCGCCGTTGGTGACGGAGCCAGTCTGTTGGGTCATGACGCTTCCCCTACGGAGCATCTCCAGTTCCCGCTCAAGCTCCTCTTCACGTTGCTTCTTTTCCTTGACAATCGCATGAAGCTCTGTCAACTCGTGTTCCAGCTTTTCCCGAGCCAAGGCGTTCTCGTGGACCGAAGGGTCTTCTGGCTTATCGGCGCCCCCACCAGGAACAGAATCCCGGCTGAGGGAGTGGATGATAGCCTTGAGCCCCCGGATTTCGTCTTCCTTTTGCTCCAGCTCCTTGGATCCAGAGGAGCGGTCCCCGCTAGGGGAGGCTATAGATCCGTTCATCGCAGCCGCAGCCTTCTCGCGTTCACGGCGCAACTCAGTCCGCGTGCGCTCGACTTCGCCTCGAAGGAACTCGACCTCCCCTCTAGCTTCAGCTTCTCCTCGTCGCGCATCTTCGAGGCCCTCCTCGAGCTCTTGAACTAGCTCCTCGAGCTGCTTCAACTGCCGAGCCACAGAGTCCACATCATCAGTTCGGGATTCGAGTTCCCGAATCTCAAGCATTAACTCGTCGATTCGTTTCTCGTATACTCTTTCGGTCTCAGCACTGGCCATTTCCAAGGTGTCGATGGTGCTTCGGAAATCTGCCCGATGGGTGTCGAATTCGGCTGTGAGCATCGCGATCTTCTCATTCTTCTCCTTGACCAACGCTCGAAGTTGCGCCGTGTCCTTATCGTCGATGCTATTTCGTTTTGGTGCCCCCAAGTCTGAATTCTCCATAAGGCTCTGCAACTCGGTAAGGCTGCTTTCCATCTCTGCCAGGGTGGAAGCCTGATCCCTCAACTGCCTCTCACGGTCCTCCAAAGTTGCCCTTAGGCGCTCGATCTCGTCTTCGTTCTGAGCTCGCGATGCAGCTCTTGACCCAGCTCCAGCTCGAGAGGGGACTCTGAATTTGGAGTTGTATGAAGAGACTGAGTTCGTGCTTCCATTTGTCTGTGTCCGCTGCAAAGTAGGTTGAGGCGTAGGATCCTCGTCGAACATTGACGTTTGACCAAGGGCAGACGCACTGCGAGGTCCAATACTTGGTTTCCTATCTAGTCTCGGTGTCTTGCTGGGATCTCCAGATGTCCCACGTACACTCTGGGCGAAGCGGTTGACGGATGGCGAGCTGAATTTGGAGGGCACTTTGCCGGGAGTCGCCAAAGACGGCCTCGGACCAGGCGTCATCTGCAATTTTCGCACGGGTGACTCTGGCCGGACGGAGGGCCTGCTGATAGATTTCTTCAGCGCAGGACTAGAAGCTCGGCCCGGCCCGACAGACTTGCTGAACGTCGGCACCGAGGGCGTCGGAGGGGTGTAATTCGTCGAGTTCTGCGTGCCGGCTTTGAAACCACCCATTGTGGGGGTCTGAGGAAACGAGCCATATGACGAGCCGGAAGGAGAATCCCTCCTAACGGCCTTGTTGAGGGGCAAGAAGATGCCAGCGCCAGGGAGAGTCGTGGTGAAATACGAGACACTATGCAAAAGTCAGAGGTGTGTTCTGTCGTCGATTTGGCTTTCGCTGAAGAACTTACCCTTCCACTTCACCAGAGTTCTTGCCCCTCTGCGAGAACTCGGGGTGCAACTCAACGCCAGCAAAAGTGCCCTTCTTTCCATCCACCGAGCCAATGAACCGAACCGTGCCAAGCATATTTCCGGGAACTTCGACAACATCGCCAACGACGAAGTCGTTCCCGGCCTTACCGGGAGTGGCGGGTGGCATCTTGCGATCGGGCGACTCGGCTAGCACACTGTTGTAGGCGTAGGACTCGCTTACATCGGGAATGGAGGCGAGAGATTTGGAGGTCAAGGCGGCCAGGGAGGATTTGCGCGGCAGGGTGTGATGGGACGGCGTGAGGCGCGAATGAGAGTTGTAGAGCGAGTTGAGACTGGGGGAGGAAGCGGCTGTGGAAGAGGCGAAGTTACTTGTGTAGCTGATAGCTTTGCGAAGAGTTCGCGGTGGGTGGGCGAGACTTCTATGGGTCGGCGCGTGAGCAGCGGTCGCTGTTGTTGTGGTTACGGACATGATGAACAGTCGGGTCGGTTTTGGGTATTGAAGGCAAGGCAATAAATTAGTGGGTGCCGCGGTTTGTGTACAGGGACCCAGCCAGTAGTGCGACCGCTGGATTGAGTGCTGGACGGCAACTCTACTGGAGCTTGGCTTTTTGCCAGGCGGCACGGGTCAGGCCAGGTTCCAGGTTGTCGTGGCTGCACCTGTTGTTTCCCCAGGCCCCACTGGTCGCCCGCAGCGCAAAGGTAGCGCAACGTCAGCTAATCTTGCTTGCCTCGGTCGCTATGGGAGCCGCGCAGCAAATGAGATGCGCAAGAAGGCCTTGTTTGGCGACAGAACAGGATGGTCTTCGCAAGGCCTGACACCCCTTTCTGGCAGGAAAAGCAACGCACAGGCGTGGCGGGACAGAAGAAATGTCGGTCGATTGGGCGGGAAGGAAGGAGAAACAGGTACGCTATGCCGAAAAAGTGCTAAGATCCAAAGCACCGTGAAGTGTGATCGTCTCGGGTCTTTGGAAGTGTCTTTGACCTTTCGATAAGTTATTGAATGACTGTCTCTGGACTCGAGAGCCGCTGTAAGTCTGTGTCTTTCGGCGAGCTCGACAGATCATCTAGAAGCTCCGAGCAGCTTGAGTAGTGCCGACGGGGGAGTGAATGAATGGGAGAGTCGTCCAGGCCACAAGGACGGGTCGTTTGGACACGGCGACGACGATGGAAAAGGAGGACAAAAGAGTCCAGGGCGAAGGGGACGTGGGGGGGAAAAAACGACGTCGCCAGAGAGGAGGAGGGGCTTTTGTGACGCTCTGAGCCTCCTTTCCCCTTGATTGGCACGGCCGTTCTTGATGGGTTCTCAGACGTTGACCACTTTTTGGCTCAGCCTTTTGGGTAAGGATCCGTGGGCCAATGTCGATGCAGGGGTGGAGGAAGTCAAGGGAGGCGGGAAATGGGTTGGTGAACCGTCGGTTTTTGCAGCGTTGTAGCGCGACCCTTGTGGGAGATGGGATGAGTCGTTGGCAGGTGTTAATCTCGTAGCGGTGGTTTGTGGGTAGCGCGGCGCAAGGCAATCTGGGGTGAATAGGCAGTAGGTAGCAATGGAAGGGTTCGGGACGAAAGGTGGACGGACGGGTGGGTGTAAGGAATGACAAGATCAAGCAAGACACATCCAGAACAAGTAGGCCGTAAAAGGACCAACGGATAAGTCGTAGAAGCCGAGTGTGAGGTGGCAGAGAAACAGAAGACAGGCGCTGGCCTTGGAATGTCCGTCATCGTCGCCGTCGCATTCCACGACTCCCTCTTTGTATCATGCCGCAACAGCTGTCAATGTTTACGTGGATCCAGATTCAGTAAGAGCAGAACTGCAGTGACTGTTGCTCCGTCGCGAAAGAGACGAGCCGCAATTGGACCATCCGACCTGGCATTG